>NC_138050.1:35549255-36166755 GCF_964194185.1 Rhinolophus hipposideros | reverse complement strand
GTGTTTTTATATAATCCTATCAAATGCTTTGGTGAAATGAAAACAACAAAATTTAGATTATTAGGAATGATCTGTGTTCTAAGTATTGAATTGATTATACGGCTGATATTTAGACTAACAAATGAAATATTATAAGATTTTCTGAAATATAAAGAAAAAGAAGAATGATAATTTAAAACAACAGCAACAACAACAGAACGAATTTTACCTAGAAGAAAGATAAGAAGAATGACCTCTAAATATTTTCCTGTTGGAGCCAACAGTCTGAATACAGATATTATCTGCTACCTACTCTTTTAATTAAAAAAGATAAAGTAATCTTTGAGGTAATTAGTTTTCCTGCATTATAAAAATCAAAGAAATATATTTTAAAAGTTTAAAGTAAAAAAAAGACTTTTTTCAAGGTAAGAGAATCCAGTATCAATTCTCAGCTGAGTTGCTCAGTCTTAGGAAAAAGTACCTCATGCTTGAGTAGCAGAAAACAGATATAACATAAACGCCCTTTTCTATTTAAAATGTAGGATTGCATTTTATTTAATTTTATCAGGCACATGAGATAACAGGTTGATCTTATAATGGAGGAAACACAAATTCAAAGGACATCAGTCCTTCAGGGCCACTGTGCACTGATAACCATTCAAAGTCTGAAGCTATTTCTCTTTTTATCTGGAGCCTCCACTGGGTATCACATAAAAGTTCAATTAAGTCCAGATTTCTCTGCAGCAATAAACTTTTTCCCTACCAGTTAGAAGTTCTTCTGATTCTACTTTGAATAATTTTTGCCTCTTAATCTTGCTAGCATGTAAGCCCTTGATTGTCTTCTTTTTTATGACTAAGGTGAATATCAAGCCTGTTGTAGGTGGCTTATTTGCAATCTTAAATTTTGTTTTTGTCAAATATTACATCTTGGTCAAAACTGTAGAGCCTCATAACAAAGCCTTTATTTATTCCATCAGAAATCATGAGTAATTATATAATCATTCCCCGTCTAGCTATTTTTCACCTACATGACTTGCAACCTATGTTCAAAGAGGTCACTGAAAACCAAATCTACTGAACAGTGTGTTTTTTTACTCCACTGAAAAGGAAAACGAGATTGTGATTCCCTGCATATTCTTTGTGTGAGCAAAAGGAACTAACACATTGGAGGTTTCTATGTTACAAAAGCCAACAATTATACAAAATAAACTGCAAAAGTCAGTTAAGCAAAATTAAATTATTCAACATTATTTTTTGCTTAGTGTAAAAGGGAAAATCTCTTTTACTCTATTTTTTTTCATAAAACAGAAACTAAGTGTTTATGCATATGACTACTAGAAAGTACACAAATTTAGAAGTCAAGAGATTAAGCAAATCACTTAAACACTGAGTCTTGGGATATTCTAAGTCTCAGAATATTACCTTATAAAATTTTTAAATAAAATAAAGATTTTCCCGTGCTCACTTCGGCAGCACATACACTAAAATAAAGATTTTTCCTAAGATTATGTGTACAACCCATTTGTATGTGTGGCTAATGAAATAGCAAAGAAATCCCTACCAAAGCTCAAAAGGAATACTCATCCCTGACAAAAACACTCAGTCTATTAAAACAAAACAAAACAAAACAACAAAAAAAAGCAAAAAACTTCCTAGAATAGAATTTTAACTTTATTAAAATGTATAAAATCATTTTCAGTGTTATCTCTTCAGAACATCTGGCAAAAGCGGATACTTTTCAAAATCACGCAACACCACAGACGTAGATTTTACTTGAACTGTTCACAGTAATATATAGATGGATAGTTTTATTGCTAAGATGTGTACATAAAGAGTAAACCATTTATGTTACTAAAAACTAAGTATCAGCAGATAAAGTCAAAAAATCATTACTTTAAACCTATTTCATTCTCAGTTGGAGTGCATAACTATATTGCAATGATTAACCCATAACAACGTTCAAAATAGACATGGTCAACTAATTTCTTCTCATTGAAGTCTGTATGCATTGTATGCATCTTCAAAAAGAGATTGTATGCATCTTCAAAAAGAAGGCAGTAAATCTAGGATGTAAAAGCCCAGATATTCTTCCTATGTCTGACTATTTGTGTGACCTTGAGCAAAAATTTTAATGGATCTAAGTCTCAGTTTTCTTATATATGAAACAGGACAATAAGATCATTTAATGTTCCTATGGTGACTAAATGAGACAATCTCTATCCGACACATAACACAGTACCTGGCCCCAGTACCTAGGACACACTAAATGTCAGGAATCATTATACTTTGCCCTAACTCATTTGCTTCAAATGAAAACAAAATTGTAAAGGAAAATTTTAAAAAAATAACAAGATGACAGATTTTATATCTTCTAGTATTATCAGAGTAGTTCACACTTTGACATAATACTATGTATGATGTGTGATAACCAAATTACCCCAAAGAAAGCATTAAAGAGTTCTCATGATCCTGAGATGTTCGGGTAACTATAAACCAGGAAACCAAAACTGACAATTAATTGTTTCAGTAATGTGAACAGTTTGCAGATCATGCTGGAATATGCATTATTCTGCATTCTAAATGATATAAAGTGTGTACACAGTAGTTGCTTTTGGAAGTGACTTATCACTGGGGGGAAAAAAAGAGAACTGTTTGGGTGTAGCCTGAAGGAAAAAAACAAATGACAGCCTCAGTAACATAATTCTGTCACTTTAATCAAAGGGGAATGACAAGAAATCAAGGATGAGTGGCAAAATAAAAATAGGTTTGGAAAGCACATACTCTAATCATTAGAAGGTATGATGATACCTTTGAAGGTAATGATACCTTTGTCAAACAGAGTGAGAGATGGTAAGAAGAGAGTGTGAGTTAAACTGAATCAGGATAACCATAGCACTACAAGTTTGTAAAACTGGGCTACTGGGTACTAAATGGTATAGGCCATTGCACATGCCAATGTCAACCCCGGCATTGAAATTAAATTTGATCAAAATGTTCTGATTAATAGACTGGCTATATGATATATACATTTATTTCTACACAGTAAAAAATAATTAAAATTGATTACAAAAGATCACTTTTCCAGACACTCTTTGTTTCCACATTCAGACAAGCCATTATGAGAAGCCATTTCAAGGAATAAGACCTTGGTTATGATCACAAGGAAAAACCATGAGCCTCTAGTCCAATAGAACTAAAATTATAGTGTCACTAAAAACAGGGACATATTTTTTCATAAGTAAATACATTCATTTTGTTCTGCTCAGCTTACCTTAGTATTTAAGATGCAGAAAGCTATTGTCTTAGATATATAAATAACTTCATTTATCTGTCTCACTGGCTATTTCAAAACTATGATGTAAAACTATGGTAGATGATTCAATTGAACTAACATGTTGATAAACTAACTTGATAAGCCTTTGTATGAAATAATATTTGCAACATTATATGCTTTGGTGCTCAGAAACATGTCTTGAAAGTAAGACTAAACCCCCAAATTACCCAACATCTACTCTTTTATTTTGCGTATTTTGATGTAAACTTTATCTTTGATTAAAAGCAACACTCACACTGATCTAGTATAAGAATATTTAAAATTTAGCATAGATGCAAAGGACAAGTTGACAAAGAAAGAGCAACACAAAATGCCAGTATATGAGTCATGGGTCATAATAAACCAAAACAATAAAAAAATAGGTAGTATGTGTACTCAAATGAAGATAAGTTTACATTCTCTCTGTCTCTCTGTCTCTGTCTTTCTCTGTCTGTCTGTCTGTCTCTCTCTCTCTCTCTCTCTCTCTCTCACACACACACACACACACACACACACACACACACACCTATCTCTTGATAAGCAACACTAATTTATTCCTGAAAATCATGGCACTTAATAAAAAGTCATTAAATGAGAAAAATATTTCCATTAATTTTAATGAGGAAAAATTATGATGTGTTTCATTTAAATTCAAAATACCCCCAAATTTTTCACACATGAAAAACTATGCCCATTGAAGAATGAAAATAAATTATGCAATTGATAAATAATATTTTGAAAGTAAATAAATATTTTTATATAAAATAGAATAAAGCTTTATTGTATTTCTTCTTCTTACTTTTTGTATCCTTTTTCACAAATTTTCAACTCTTTTGTGGCTTATAATTAATTTTTCTTCAAACTGTACTGCAGAATAAAGATAAAACACAGAAAAAAACCAAAATGTCAAAATAAAGACTAAACATGAGGAAGCTTAGCTACTCAAAGAAAATAGTGTGTATGCCCATCAGTCTGAGAAGTCTTCTTGACATATTCTTGGCAAAGCAAAATTCTTTGGTTCATAGAAACACAATGTGAAATTCAGATCTGTTGTTACGTTTTCTGATTAGAAACTTGAGTAAATTGGTGAATGTGTGTTTGCCTACAACCATAACATTGAAATACAGCTTCTTAAAGTATACTTACTTAATGTGTAATGCAATAACAAAATATCATTCAAAAATCAGATAACTTTTCAAGAATGGTTAGGACCAAAAGCCATTAACCAAACAGCTGTGATTTAACATAAGTGCCTATATAAATGTGTGTATGTGTCTCTGTGTTTAATTCCTAACTGCGCTGAACAAGAATGAACAAAGATCTCTAAAATAAAAGGTTATCTTTGATTCTAGAAGAAAAATAAAACGAGATTATTTGGAGATTTACACATTGATTCTTGGCTCTCCTGATAACTTCTAAGGCTTCCAATTTTTCAGCTTTCGATATTTGAACCTTTGATACATCGTATGTAGTGACGAAAATAACAAAAAAGTCATCAAAGGATGATAAGTAAGTCACAGCATGGGACATCCTTATTGATTCTCCATTCTGAGTATAATCCTTAAAGAAATAATAAGGAAACCGTTTTATCCATTCTAAAATGATAGAATAGCAAAAATCTCAAAGTAGACCCATTATTTACAAAATGACAAATTTTCATCTTCAAATAAAACTAGACAATGTGTATCTGACATTTCATAAATGTTTATCCAGATATGGATAATATCCTTAATTGAAATTTTAGTTAATGGACAATTACACCAAACCTAAATCATCAAATTGTAAGAGAGAATACACGGTAATAGAAATTAGTGTTTTACTAAATATTACACAACACACCATACCTTTGAAAACTCAGAGATGCCACATGACCTTCTATTGTCAATGGTCATTTTGTGTGTTAGTGATTAGGAGGCTCTAACTGAGATGTGAAGATTTCAGGGGATAGAGTTTAATCCAAAATTATTTTATGACACGTTCTTTAAATTGCCATTCAGTGAAGAAAAACAACTCATGTCTGCCTGTTTACTTGGCATTATGTACCTTATGAAAATATAGGGTAAAATATGCCAAGATAGCTTCCCAATTATTTATGTTTACTAGTGATTCTAAATACAAGAGAGCTTGTTTCAATGAATGAACATCATGATGGCACTTAGTTACAAAATACAGTCTCTTCACGCAAAATCTACTCACACTTCACAAAACTTAACTTTGCTAGCTAGCATTTATTACTCAAAAAATATTTTCTGGGATCAGGTATAATTACTGTATACTGAACAGAGTAATAAAGGTGCATGTAAAGCAAATAGAACAAAGAATTGTTAGAAAAAAGAATGATGAACAAAATCTACTTACCGGTAAATGCTTAAAGACAGAGTGGATTCCTAGTTAGCTGCTTTCATAGTGCTGAAAAATCTATGTATTTTACTTATTTTCAATCCTCCATTTCAACTGCACATTCCAATTACAAATTTTCTATATTTTCTGAGAGAAAATCATGCTCAAAATATTTAATTTTCCTTTGTATGCTTGTTCATAAAGGGAAATTGTAATTATGATAAATTCTGCATCTTTTCAAGTAAAAGGATATACTAAACTATTTTATATGCCTTCATCTGGAGGACTTTTGGTAGAAAACCAAACCCGTTACATGATGGAGATTACCTAACACTTTTTAAAATTCCAATTATATTTAAAACCAAAATCAAAATAAAATGTGTGTCATTGTTTGTTAGGCCATGAATGCCTATCATAGAATCAAACTCACTGATTTGAAACGCTAAAATAGGTGCGTCTACATCCACTCAAAATAGGAAAGGCAACATAATTTAAAACAAAACAAGACAAAAACACTTTTCTTCTTAGTGGCAGGATCAAAGTTGGGCAATTGTGTTGGGAACATGTTTGCTGGTTACTCTTCATTTGCGACCCTCACCCTCCATTCATTCCTCCTGCTTTTTTTCTTTTTCTTTCTTTCTTTCTTTCTTTCTTTCTTTCTTTTTTTTTTTTTTTTTTTTGAACTTTTCCATGCCTTGGGAAGGTAGCCCCAGGATTTCATCACCATAGCTGTTTTGCACTCTGACTTCTCTAGGTCCAATCAATGAGGGTCACCATAAGAGACTGGGGGAGAAGAGAGAGGACAGGATATTTCTTTATACACTCCCTTCCTGCTTTGGTGTCCGGAAAGGAGCAGCCGAGGGTTCAGTCTTCACCACGCCTTGGTAATGTTGATCCTTCCTCTGGACCAGGGCCTAATGATGGTTTCCAGCTGTTGCTAGTCTCTGTAGGCCCCACTGGTTTCCTTTAAATTGCCTCTTTTTTAAAATTCTCATCAAAAGCCCAGTTAAGGGTGTTAACTGATTTCTTTCTGGCCCATGACTAAGAAATGGAGACTAAAAGTTGAAGAGACTAAGGGCAATTAGATCTAAAATGACCTTGTACTGGCAAGGTCTGCTTTATTTCCCAGGGTACCTTTCAGGTCCAGATGCAAATGTCACCACCCTGCTTCATATAAAGAGGAATACTAAACTCAGAATTTAACAGCAGTGTAATCACAATGGCAGTTTTAATTAGGAACTAGATAAATCTCACAATACACTCTCTGAAACAAAGTCATACATTTGAAAAACACCAGAGTTAAGAGAAGGAAAGGGAGGGACAGGGCTTGAGGTCAGCCTTCTTCTGGGTTCTCCTAATTGCTTCCACTGAAAGATTGGTAATGGCAGTAGATTATATACATTAAAGAGCCAAACACAACTCCCAGATTTCACTATTGATATATGAGGACTACATGTTTGTTTTTAAGATAAAGTAGTTAGTTTCATCAAAATAATTAAGTAAATCACTGCTCCAGAAAAGTGTACCATGCTTACCACAAAGCTTTAAGTACTCATTGGGATACTATAGCATGTCCAGTTGGATATACATATACATTCCTATTCATTTAAAATACTCTTATGAGTATTTATTCACTTGAAGTACTGTAAGGAATCTGCTAACTATAGCTCTACCTATATATCTAACCATCTGTGCCTTCTCAAAAAATGCCATGATATATAATAAATATAATAAAAAATAAAATGCATGCATATAATAATTATAAATTATTTAAAATTATATATATATATCTTACATATTTTTCTCCACATATCTATATAAATGTATGCACATGTAATTTTAACCATATCTACATAATAATAATATCCACTACAATGGATTCACATATTCTTTAGAGAATTTGACAGCAGTATACCTCTCTAAACATCATAATTCACCAATCTTAGTATTAAATGAAATGGAATTTCTACAATAAAATAAATTAAAACGAAGGGCCCAAAGAAAATTAGTGTGCTCAGCATATTGTATGTCCTTATGCACTTTATTTTTTTATTTTTTTTTTTTTTTTTTGTCCTTATGCACTTTAAATTGAATTAGTTATTAAAGCATTGGTTACTTGAGGAATTGTCCTTCACAGATATTCTGTAGTATATTTTAAAATGTCCTTCTAATTGTATTTATGGATCTAAATAAGCTGGAAATGTAAACATAGAATTGGCATATGCCAGTGTAAAAATCAATTCAGCGGGGAGAGTTCTGTCTTTGTCTGGCTATTTGGTAGTCAGGAAATGTGTTGGGATTGTTTTGTTTTGTTTTCTTTCACTCATGGGCATGATTCATTTAGCATTTCCGACAAAGAATAACTCTAAACACTAAAAACACTTCCCAAGTAAAAGTCCTGTTGTGCTTGTTATAATAAACAGATAAAGATCATTTGTACTTAGCAGAATTTATTTGCATATAAACAATTAATGTGTTAAAATTTTTCAATCTGCCATTTTCACATGAGGAACAATAAATACATATTCTGCAATTTTATTATCACTTTTGTTTTTTAAGACATTCTTTGTCATATTGTATGAGGAGGTATTAATTTGAAAGTGAAAGAACGAGGGATGAAAGAAGGAAGGAGGAGAGAAAAAAGGGAGAGGGTTGTGAAGGAAGAAAACAATATGGTAACATCTTCCTTTTTTCAAAATTGTTGTTGTTTTTGCAATAGTATCACTTTGATACTTATTCTCCATCCACTTAAATATTCATTAACTATCCAGAAAATCACATGGGTATGCTCTCAAAGATGATAGAAACTGTAAAAATATTAACAGTGTAGCCCATACCATATTTCCCCAAAAGTAAGACCTAGTCGGACAATCAGCTCTAATGCGTCTTTTGGAGCAAAAAGTAATATAAGACCGGGTCTTATTTTAATATAATAAAAGACGGGGTCTTATATAATATAAGACCAGGTATAACATAATGTAACATAATGTAATATAATGTAAAGACCAGTCTTATATTAGACCGGGTCTTATATTAAGTTTTGCTCCAAAAGACGCATTAGAGTTAATTGTCCGGCTAGGTCTTATTCTCAGGGAAACATGGTGGTAGGTAGTAAACACATATCTGTTCATTGAAAGAGGTTCAGAAGTTGGCCACATTTTCATTAAAACAGAGTTTCTTTTTCCTTTACTATAGTGTAATGTGCATTTCCTTCCATTTAGAAGAATTCTATGAGGAAAATGTTCTAGGTTACATTTTAAAAGGAAATAAATTCAGAAGGTCAATTTTGTAAGGGAGTAAAGAAAATTAAGAGCAAAGAACATTTCCTAGGTCTACACAATCACTTATTCATTGTATTAATATATTCATTATTCAAAAGCAAACATGTTTTATCAGGGAATTCATGACACTGCCTGGTTACAATATGGCTTTCTTCAAAGAGTGCTCCAGCTTCTTCAGAAGTCAGAGTCCTTTGGTATGAAGCATGATACAAATACATTGGTTGATACTATTCAGATACTTTTCAGATTGTTTCAAAGCCATCAAAGTGCTCCCCTAAACTCTCAAACTCTTATTTAAAATTGTGCGCATGTGTGTGTGTGTGTGTGTGTGTGTGTGTGTGTGTTCAGTCTGTTAGCAATCAAAACTATCCACAAAGATTGGGAATTTTATGTAACAATGGCATGAGAAATTGTGTTTCCAAAATATGTTTGTAGCAGCTAAAGAAGCACTATTTTAATTAGATTGCTGTTGGAAAGGTGTACAATTATTTGTTTCAAGTTTTCAGTGTCATCCAATGACCTAATCTGATCCCTATCTTTTTCACTTTTATAATAACTTTCTATCATAAATATCAAAAAGTGTCACAAATAAAAACTCCCAAATATACTTCAATTGTAAGAATAATTGTAATTGAAATCAATTTAAAAGCTTACTAATTATGCAATATATGTAAACAACCTAACTTAAAGTCTTTGGTTTACTTTTCCAGGATTATTATTGGCATATAATTCATTGGATGACTTAAAAGGGGTCTAAACTTAAATATACACATTGTTTAAGCCTGAAACATTCTAAATTTTCTGGTGGTGATCTAGTCTGTATTCATCTCATTCTCTCTCCAAAAGAAAATGTTTTGTATTCATTTCATATTTGCAAATATACCTAGCCCAGGCAGGTAAACTTATCATAACAAATGATGTGGAAAATATGTTTGACCAAGTTGAATGTCACTGCTTAAGGGATTTAAACTAAACTATAAATTTGAAAATATGAATTGTATTTAACTTTGAAAACAACTTGAGTTAAGACTTTAAAGTTTAAAAAATTAAAACCTTAGAATTTTTAAACTAGACATGTTAGGACCTCAAGCTCTCTTAAATAACATCTCTGCTAATTCATATTGTTTTCAAAAATACTTATTTAATTCTCTACAATATATGAACGTAAAGAAAAACGGACAGGAGGGATATAAAAATAACTAGTATTTGGTAAATGCCTCACATGAGCTTTATCTGCAGTAATGTCATATGTACAAATATCATAGAAATAAAAAGTGCTGAAAAAGTATTGTTATATTCCAAAAGAGAGTAGAGTCTTTATTTAAAATTTTCAGCAGTAATGACTTCTACTCACTTAATTATACAAAATGATTCTGAAATATTAAAGGTAAAATGATCCAGGAGAAAAATATTACACTTCCATCTGACCAACCCTGTAATAGGATCATGAAGGATCCAGATTGCTGGCTTTGAAATTCAGGTCTAGTTACAAAACCCTGGGAAAAATTGTGTCTATTTTCTCCCCTGAAGAACAGCATAAAAGTAAGACCTACAGAAAAGAATTGGGAAGATTAAATAAATTAACATATATAAAGGGCTTGGAACTTAGAGGCTCCATAATTGGAGCTATTATTATAGTCCACTGCTTTTAACTGTGCCATGATAACTGTTCTCTCAACAATATTCCTACACCAAATAATATTGAGTTTTTGTACTAGTTCTTCATCAATGTAAAATTGTGTTCCTGAATCCCCTGCCTATATAGGTAATTGCCCTGGTATTATCCTTTTATTCTTTCAGTGGCCAAAAATCCCAGGAGATGAAGAATCCCAGTTTTAGCTACTTTGGAATATTGTTTCAATGAGTAATGTGGGAAGAAATTTGAAGCAGGGACCCTAAATTGTAAAACCTGTTTGAAAAAGGCTGGCACATAACAGTTCATTTAATTTATAGTAAATCAAATATGCTAGAAAACATTTTGAAAGAGGAATCACAACATTCGATTTGACTATCTTTTAGTTACCGTGACTAAGCAACAATTGAAAATACTCCTTCTTTACTCTCATCTTTGAAATTTGGATTTCCAAATCTTCATTTTTCAAAGGAATAGCTACTACCAACTAATCTAAAGTCTCAGAATCAATGATTAATGGTTGACTGACACCAATATCAAACACATCAAAAGATCTCATGTATCATCAGTAAAACAAACCAGGTTCACAACCATGAAGTGCTGTGATGTTTTCTTATTCTGCAGTTGTACGGCTCCTAAAATTATAATTTCTGTTCCAGTTTTCTGCTTCCTCGCAGTTAACTTCAGAGAGAATTTGAGCTGCTTTGAGGAAATTCTTCTGGGTTCTATGTCCTTGTGGCTTTTCATTCCAAAAAAGGAAAAACAATAGCCTGAACTGGGTTTATTTTAAACTAGATATATAAAGGAAAGATGACTTTAAAAAATTGTTTTGAAATAAGAATTGCTAAATAAAGAAATAGATTAATACTAAAAAGTGTTTTAAAGTGACGTTACATTTTGCCTATTTAGTAGAAATCATTTAATGCCTGCCACTGAAGTGTTGCCACTTAAAATGATAAGTACTGGGAGTGCAGGTGGTAATTGGTGAAATGGTTGTTGGGAACCTGAGTTAGGCAGCTCAGCCCAATAGGAGCATTTGACTAGAAAGACTAATATCCTTCAGGTAAGTCTCTCTGATTCCAACAATATAATGTATTTTTTCTCTCAAGTTTCCAATGTGACTGGAAATAAAAATCATAATAGTATTTATGGAAGACATCCAGTGGAAGGATACTTATCAGAAATATGGAAGATTATTTCAATATATCGTTGAATATAATTTTATGCTTAGCCAAGCATGCTGAAGCATTTTGATCCAAAACACTATTGATGATAATCTTCTTAACTGCCACGGATTGGATTTTTAACAAATTTGAACTGATTTACTATTTCTTTTAATGTCTATTAAGGATTTTTCTGTGTTAAGCACCATTTTAAGCACTTTCCATGTATTAACTCATTTAATCCTTATAAAAATATAGCAGATATTGTCAAATGACACTTTGCAAATAAAAAAAAGCAAACAAACAAAAGAAACGGAGGCATAGAATAGTCAAATAACTTCACTAACACTCAAAACCAAGAAATCACAGAGAGAAGAATTCAAATTCAGGTAGTCTACACACGGTACGCATATTCTCAAGCATTATTGTCTCATAAGACAATTTCTGAGGATTCTCAATAATTGCATCTCAGGCTGAAATATTAGCAACAAGTGAAGTATTGTGGCAACTCTACAGCAGTAGTATACTTCTATATGAAAATATAATTTTCTGCTGGTGGCACCATCTGGTCATATATAGTCAACAATTCATTTAAAGCAAAGACGAGTAAGCCAAGGCCTTGTTAGCATTTATAACCATGGACCTCATTTTAAGACAATATATCAGAAATTGCTGCTTCTGAAACATGTTCCTATATTATTATTCCAGTAGCTAAAAGCTGAACCAAAATCCTCATTGGCATTCTTCTACTCTAAAACTAAGCAATTTAACTTGTTAGAATATACATGCTTCTACTTACAGACTTGATAAAGCTGTTTTTCACTTTGCTTAAAACAAAATCAGGCCTGTTAACATTTAATGTTTTCTGAGTTGACCCTGACACAAAAAAACATTTTTCTCCTTGCTTAAATCAACAAAGTTTCCACATAATTTTAGTACTTCTTATCCAGTAAACTTTGACCTGAAATATTCCCCATGCCCAATCCCTAAGCACGTGGGTACCCACACACACTCTTGGAGCCTCCATTGGTATAACTCACCAGGAATGAAGTCAGTATCGTTAGAAAAGCAATCTCTGAGATGTGGTGCCTACCTAAATTTATGCAGGGTGGGCAGTCAGATAGGTTCTAACTTCAAACAGGTATCAGTGTTTCACTTCCCGTGGTAGGCACAGCAACTCACCCCTCCCCCCCAAAAAAAAATCCACAACCTAATCCTGGCAATCTGTGAATATGACACTTCACTTGGCAAAAGGGACTTGACAAACGTCATTAAGTTAATGGGACTAAGATGGGGATACTTCCCTAATTATTAGAATGGGCCTCATGTGATCACAAGGGTCCTTATAAGAGTGACACAGGAGGGTCAGAGTCAGAGGGAGATGATGTGAAGATGCAAGCAGGAAAGAGAGACAGAGGCAGAGAGACAGGGAGAGGCAGATGCATTGATTTAAAATTGCTAAACTTCTGGTTTTGAAGATTGAAGTGAGCCAAGGAATACAGGTAGCCTCTACAAATTGGAAAAGGCGAGGAAACAGATTCTTCTCTAGACCCTTCAGAAGCATGCAGCCCTACTGTCAACTTGATTTTAGCTACGTGAGACCCATTTGGGACTTATGATCTCCCAAAATGTAAAAGAAAAAAATAATAATAATCTGTGTTGTTTTAAACACTAAGTTTGTGACAATTCGTTACAGCAGCAATAAGGAACTAATCCACTTGGAAAGTATCTACAACCTGGGATACAGTATTAAAAAGCATACAAAAGGAAATGGTAAGATTGACTCACCATTTCTTTTTTTTTTTTAATTATTTTTTTTATTAAATTTATTGGGGTGACAATTGTTAGTAAATTTACATAGATTTCAGGTGTACAATTCTGTATTACATCGTCTATAAATTCCATTGTGTGTTCACCACCCAGAGTCAGTTCTCCTTCCATCACCATATATTTAATCCCCTTTACCCTCATCACCCACCCCCTACCCCCTTATCCTCTGGTAACCACTAAATTATTGTCTGTGTCTATGAGTTTTTCTTTCTCATTTGTTTGTCTTGTTCTTTTTGGTTTATATACCACATCTCAGTGAAATCATAGGGTTCTCTGCTTTATCGGTCTGACTTATTTCACTTAGCATTATACTCTCAAGATCCATCCATGTTGTCACAAATGCTCCTATATCATCTTTCCTTAACGCAGAATAGTATTCCATTGTGTATATATACCACAACTTCTTTATCCATTCATCTATTGAAGGACATTTTGGTTGTTTCCATGTCTTGGCCACTGTGAACAAAGCTGCAATGAACATTGGAGTACACGTGTCTCTATAGAGGAATGCTTTCAGATTTTTTGGGTAGATACCCAGGAGAGCGATTGCTGGGTCATATGGTAATTCTATTCGTAATTTCTTGAGAAACCTCCACACTGCCTTCCATAACGGCTGCACCAGTCTGCATTCCCACCAACAGTGTATGAGGGTTCCTTTTTCTCCACAGCCTCTCCAACACTTGTTACTATTTGTCTTATTGATGAAAGCCATTCTGACTGGGGTGAGGTGATATCTCATTGTGGTTTTCATTTGCATTTCTCTGATGATTAGCGATGTTGAGCATTTTTTCATATGTCTATTTGCCATTTGTATATCCTCTTTGGAGAAATGTCTCTTCAGGTCCTCTGTCCATTTTTCAATTGGGTTGTTTGTTTTTTTTGTTGTTGAGACCATTTCTTTTAGAATAAAATTCTCATTGTTTTGGTTTAAGCACTAAAATTCTCATCCACCCAAGAAACTGTAAATACTATGAAGTGAAGTTCACAGAACAACATTCAACTTTTCCTGGTGAGGGAACTAGTACAAATATTTACACTATGAAAAAATGGATCTAGATTCAAATTATGCTGTCCTATTAATTATTGTCTGAGTGCACTGCAGTTTTCCTGCCCCAGGGCATCCAGCACTGGGACACTTGTGTTCTCCTGCCAGAGCCATTAACCTTAAAAGGTTACGCCAGGATCTGTATATGTGGTTAGTTATTCGGAGTATCTGATAATTGATTTCTCTGAAGAATCACCTTCTCTTTGCAAAGTACTTGCTACTGGCTTATCTATTGACACAGGGCTGATTTTTGTTTGTGGTCTTGGCACTCAACACACTCTCTCTCACACCAAGCCCTGGGTTCTTTCTAACCTGTGTACTATTTTGTCTCTCGCATCTTTGTTTCTTCTTGTAATCAGCCTCCTTTCTGTCAATGCTAAAATAATGGGAAAGATTGTATTTTTATCCCTTTGGTGACAAGAGTCCCTACCTGATTAGGGCTCAAATTCCTGAGTGTACCAACCCAGTGAAATTCTATTGTAAGACAACTAAATATCTCTCGACAAAATTAGTCCCAAAATTTTACTGTTTAGTATGCTGACGGATACTACTGCAACCCTATACCTGTAATCCATCTGTCATCACAAAAATCTTACCTCCCACATTGCAGTGGAAATTTATAATAAATAACTAAATTGCATGTTTTTTGAATGAAATGAGACTTAATACAAACTAATAGCTATTATTTCATATTTTTATATTGGGTTTTATACATTTATCATTTCTTAGGCTTAGATTTTGTTTTAACTGCAGGAATTCTCACTCAAGTGCCACATTACAAATTAGATGCCTTTGTTTTTAATACAAAGATCTATTATTTTCTTAATGCCAAATTTGTTTAGCTTAAAACTAGGTTTGAAAATATCTTATTGTCTCCATTTCACTCGAGATGTTCCTAAATATTTAAAGAAAAAAAATAGTTATAAAATGTTTTAAATATTAATTGTTTATTTAATATTAAATTGTTGTAACACTTAGGATATCAATATATATTATATAGCACTGTTAATAGTGAGTGGGTGAGGACAGCAGGCATGTATCAATATATCCCAGTAGAAATGTGGCAGGAAAAATATTAAAAAGTTAACCAGTGTTTAAAACATAAATGGAAAGTGTAAATTCATGAAAATTCATGGAGAAGAAGACATTGGTATCTTCACAAATAGAATTGTCAGTTGTAAGTAATAGAAACTGAAACAGAAATAAAAATTTACTGCAGGGAATTAGTTAGCTCACAGAAAACGCTGGTGAACCAAGGCTGAAAACCAGTCAGGAACCAAGAAATGATAGGCAGCCAAGTGCACACCAGAGCTTTCAACTTAAGACTTAGTGGTGTTCTCACCCCACTGCTAGACTCAGATGGCCCTGATTCAAAAAAAAGAAAAAAAAAAGGCACCTAAATATAACAACTGATCATTACAGCACAGCATCCATTAATATAAATATAACACTTCAGCTAAATTTATTTTTCAATTCTCAGTTATTTCACCTGGTCCTTTACATGTGTGTATATATATAGTGTATATATGTGTATGTATATAATACATAGTATATGTTACATATATGTGTATGTATATAATATGTATATATAATGATATATACATATTTTATGATGTGTGTGGAGAGAATGTATTATTTAAACTATAGACATTATAACATGTTTGAGAAGGTTAATTAAAAATGAAAACTAAGTAAATTTGGTTCAAAATCTTAACTATAATACTTGCATTTTTTTATACCAAAATATGAGTTTATGTTTCTATCACTCTGCTAGGACTGCTATAACAAAATGCCATAGGCTGGGGGGCTTACGCAACAGATACTTATTCACAGATCTTCAAGCAGGGAAGTGTAAGACCGAGATGCCAGCACACTGGATTCCTGGTGGGGGCCTTGTGCCTGTGTCCTCACTGGTTTCTCTTCCTCTTCTTATAAGGACACTGATCCCACCCTATGGGCCCACCTTCACAGCCTCCTCTAAACCTAATTACCTTCCCAAAGAACCCATCTACAAATATGGTCACACTGAGGGGCAGGACTTCAACATATCAACTTGGGAAAGGAGACACCAAAATGCAATCCATAACAATGATGGACTACAAAAAGAAAAGTAGTTAAGTAGTTTTCATTGGACTCACATTTTATATCTCAACAAGTAAAGGAAAACTTCAAAGTAGGAGTTTCTCATAATTCTTCTATATAATGAAGGGGGATATTAAACTTCACCAACATTTCAAATATCTTTATTCTAGTCTAGAATATTCTACTCCCTCTGATGGGAAGCTATTGAAAATTTAGGTGTGAGTATGAAAGTTTTTTTAAATTATCACATTATTCTGGAGTAGTTGATATGTGTGAAAATCTTATGAAAAGAATCATTATACTTTAGAATAAAAAGAATTCAAATGAATGCATAACAACAACAAATATCTACAACTCCCCCTTGCATGCTGTTAAATTTGTACCCTAAGAGGAATTATTCTAATACACTTCTCAATAATAATTGTAAGAACTACCACAATAATGGCTACCACTGACTAAGAGGCTGCTATGTGTCAGTCTCTTTGCCAATCAGGCATCGCTAAACATACAGTGCTGGGCATAAGAGAAGCATCTAGCTCAGTGTTACACAATTAAATTATAGTCTCGAGCCCAGTGTGACTCTGTGACTCATGTTCTTCACCCTCCACTGTGCTTTCTTGTCAAGGAAATCAATCTACAGTCAGATTGGGGTACCAGGGAAAACCATAGGTTGACAAGCAAAAGGAATATCTACACAATGTACAATTCACCTTTAATATAAGTTTTCTTTCACACTGAGTACCTTAAATCCTTTTTTCTAATACAATGATTTGTTTAAAAGATACTCAATGACCTTCTTCTACCCAAACTAGCTATCAAAGCACTGTATTTTTTAAATTAAAGTTTATTGGGGTGACAATGGTTAATAAAATCACATAGGTTTCAGGTGTACAATTCTGTAATACATCATCTATATATCACATTGTGTGTTCACCACCCAGAGTCAGTTCTCCTTCCATCACCATGTATTTAATTTTTGAAGAGAAATGATGTTCAGGATTTTTCAATTTTCACAGAATTTGGGATGACATTTCATATTCATTCATTCATTCATTTTTCTTTCATTTTTTTATTCATGTAACGAATGCTTCTTGAATGACTGCCATATCTAACCACGTTAGTCTTTTTAAAAATAGGCATTATGTTCAACATAGAAAAATAGCAAAAATCTGAAGTTCACTTTCAGTCTAGATCATAGATGCAATTCTCTCAACCATTAAAGTAATTCAGTCCCCATTAAACACAGAACTTATTTGTGTCTAATGTTTAATTTTTTAATCTTTTAAATTTGTGTAATAAAATTGAGCAATACCATTACTTACGAGATTGGAATGATCCATGTGTTCTCAAAATCATTGTCATTCTGCGATACTCTAGAGTCATAACTAATTATGATTTTCAGCCAGGAGGAAAAGCATGAAAAAATTATGGCTTCCATTTAGGATTAGAAAGTAAATTAATAGATCATCTTTATAAATAAGAAATAAACCAGCTGATACCTCTCTACATGCAATAACATATAAAGCCATGGGTTGCTAATACCTGCCAATAATATTAAAGTAGAACTTAGGTATTAACATAAAAACTATGTCCCAGATAAACAAAGGATATACTTTATTAGCTTTAGAATAAATCACCCTCAATTAAGGAATAAATGATGGTTCCAAAACTTTTGCTAAAAAGTTCCAAACCTGTAAGAGAAAACTATTTTTCTTGTTTTCAGTTGGGTGGAATAGGCCAAGCATTTTTTAAGTGTGTCAACTTATTTTTCTCTAACCCACCTGTCATAACATGAAGGATACCTAAGTACCAATTACAAAAATAAATAACAGGATTTGTAAAAAGAATTAACAGCACCTTCAAAGTGTATGGCATATTGGCTGTAGTGGGTACTTTTGTTTTTCTTAATGTTAAAGGACCCAAGTCAAAGTTACAAGTTTTACTTGCGGAAATTATTTAACCAAAAGGACCAACTCTATAGAAATGTATTTCTTTTCATCTAGGAGAAGTCATCTGGGCCTCTGCTTGTTGAGGTTCTACAAGTTCCTACACCAAAATTTTCAAATCTACAGTCAATTCTGAAGGCAGAAGTGCTAATTTACATCTGTGGATTCATACTGGCTAGAGTTCTCAGAATTGAAATCAATTATCTCGTTACCAGAGCTAAGGAACATGAGCAACTTAGTAAGAGCCTCAGTACTATGCCACCAAGTCTTCCTCAGCCCTCAGGTTGGCACTGCTGGCAATCACTGGAACCTCTGACAAGGTATCAGAATATGACCTGGCTGCTGTCCTGTGAGCACAGTGAGATGGAAAAGGACTGAGTAGCACAAAAATCTAACAGCAGGACCTAGAACTACCTGGAGAGGAGTCAGGGGCATCACAGATGGCCTAATGGTATGATATGTGAGAAATAACTATAAAACATGGCTTCCAAGGTTGTCTCTTCAATCTTATTACTCTCATGTGTAGTCACATCACCTCCAGTAGTTTCTGTCACTTGAGTGGGAATGAGCCAGGGTGGTCAGAGAGCAAAATAGAATCAGATCAGAAACGGAAGCTCTCTCAACAATATTCTGGAATTGTAGGAACTATCAATATTATTTAGAGATGAGAGAGAAAAAAAGAACTTGGGCAGGGTTAAGGAGCTAGTGGAAACATAAACCCATGTCTCTTTGACCCCACAGTTTCTCTGGACCCAGTCCCCCATCTGGAATTCCATATTGCATTTCATTCTCAGAAATAATGTTTGTTACAACAGTTGAAATCAAAATTCAAATATAAATGGACATTTGGCAATGTTTCCCTTAAACATGATTTCCCCTTTGTATCTCTGTTTTGTGAGTCAGTGGGACTCACAAAAGCAGATCCCATTAAAGAGGCTGAAACGGGAAGACCCCAGGCACCTGCCAATGACTCAGAGTTTTCTTTATATTTAATTATTTAGAATCACATTTAATCTTCACAACAATCTATCAAGATACAGTAAGTATTATCATTTCACTTCACGGGTGAAGAGATATTGTTGGAGAAAGGTAATTTGACAAAGGACATACCACTAATAAATGTTAAGTTCAAGGCCAGTCCTGAACCTCTGTAGCTGGAACTACATGAGTCATCTGAGTTAATTGTCTTCAGTCTACTTCTAGGCTTTCTAATGGAAACCATTCAAGGGTCTGTGAAACTGCTATGCTACCAATCTCGGCTCACAGGGAAAATTATGCTCAATCATTGTGATTATGCAAATGAAAAGAAACACACATTGCAATCTATAAAATTTGTGGGGTTTTTCCCCACCTTTTGGTAACATCTTTAAAAAGCAGGATAGAGACATGTGGAACATTTTCACAGCAGAATCAATTTTCTATTTACCCTGACAACATCTCTCTTATTTTTCAGTAAGAAAGAATTGCAGGGTGTGTGTGTGTGTGTGTGTGTGTGTGTGTGTGTGTGTGTGCGTGTGTGTGTGTGTGTGTTATAGAAAAATGTCAAGCCAATTGGGTCAACAGTATTAAAAAATGCTCATTCCATGTTTACTTATTGTGCTCCTCGTAGGTTTATCCATTAATGCAGTTTCATTTTCCATTCTTTGTGCATGATTAAAATAATTAGGGACATGTCCTCATCTTGTTCCACACCACTCCTGATGATAATGGGTCCATGTAAGGATCAGAAAGACCACATTCTAATATTAAAATGCCTTACAATGAACGGGATAACTATTTCACAGCCCAAGATACTGGGTCAAAATTTCAAAGCAAAGGAGGATTCCAAATATAATATTTTACCACCGGTAATTTTTGTCTAAATAATAATATCTCTGATAGAAATTTGTATTATCAATATCATTTAAAGATGAGAAAAATTAAAAAGAACCTGGGGCAGGGTCACAGAGCTAGCAAAAAACTATTAATAGAATGAAACACAAACTCATTGGTGTTTGACCCCAATGCCCCTCTTGTCTCTGATACACACTGCCTCTGTCCCCATTCTGAAAGTTTGTATTCCATTCCACTCCCAGAAATAATAGTTGCTTATTTCAAGTGTTTCACTCAAAATTCAAATATAAATGCACATTCTGAAAGTTTCTAAATATTATTTTTCCTTTTATCTCAATTGTTGCTGGGAATAACAAAATTTATGGTGGTAGGACTTTTATTTTGCTTCTCAATTATACCAATGTCAAGCTTGAGTGTACAAACCCCTTGATAGACCTAGTTTCATTATGTACATTTTTATCAGGCACGGCTCAAATAGAATACACAGGACTTATGTAAAACATGATCTTGAGTTTGTGGATTTAACGACATAGCAATAAACACATTGATTCTTCTTGCAAAAACCACAGGCTACTTAAAACCTAAATTGGTTTTGGTTTTGATTTTTTTAAATAGAGAAATGTAGTATGTGTACCTATTGTACATTTATTGTAGCAAGTGAAGAAAATTGGTGCAAATAAAAGGGAGAATAAATGAATTGCCAAGACCTTGGAAGGCCTACCATCGGGAAAGTCATTTAAAATACACATGTGATGATAAGGGACAGGGGTCTCTGAACAACATCATTACACAAGAGCAAATTCAGGAGTACCTGCGAAGACTTCTCACAGGAGAGCAAGTAAATGAGCCGAGATTGGAAATGTTCCAGGTGGGGAAAAATGACGCTTACAGGCAGTTCTACTGCCCTTAACTTCACCATCTCCCAAAACAAGAAGACTCAGGCCTCTATTCATACTAATGATGGTACTAAAAATAGAATCTCTGTTCCATCATTAAATCTGTAGTTGTTGACTGCCTACTAAACGTCTGGCCCTGTAGAAAATAACAGAATATGAGGGAACAAAACTGAGTCTACAGTGAGGGGGTTTAAGTGGTCGAGTAACCAACCCATCCACGTCACTTCTGTGAGATGAGCTCCTGACTAGGATGTGTCCCTATGAGGGTAGGGAGAGGACCAGTGGGGACCATCTGAGCCAGAACATTCAAAGTATAGTCATAAATTTTTAAAGTGGCTCTTGACAAAGCAAACTAATATATTCACATGTAAAAATGGACAGTAATAACGTACAATTCTGTAATACCTCATCTACATATCAGATTGTGTGTTCACCATCCAGAGTCAGTTCTGTTTCTATCACCATATATTGGATACCCTTTACCCTCATCTACCACCCTCCTACCCCCTCACGTTCTGGTAACCACTAAACTATTGTCTATGAGGTTTTGTATCTTTATTTGTAATTTTACTAACCATTGTCACCCAGATACATTTAAAAAAAATAAAAAATAAAACATACATGTGATTTCACTAAAATATCACATGGAATATAGCCTACAGGATCAATCATTTCCTTTTCCATTTAAGAATCAATATATTCCTTTTCCATTTTTTATCCGAGAGTGACAATGATTTTAAAATAAGTAGAATAACTAATTTTGCAGTTAATTGACATACTAAACAAATAGAATTCAGACTGATTTATTTACTCTGTGTTATATAGCTTTTGCTACAAAATATAAAGTTTTCCTTATTTAACAAATTCCCTTTAAACTATCTGGGTAACTAACAATAAAAATATTTTTAATTTTCTTGTTGCATTATCTTCAAATTTATCATGAGAATACAAATTTGCATGGCTAAAATCATTACTTTTTCTTTTTTTAAATCATGACTAATTACAGTAGCTATTTACTCCTGCCTTTAAACAGCACTACTTCTTATCACCCAACGTTTCTTCAGTTTCTTGAAAACTGTTGGTGAGAACTTACTATACCCAAGGTAATAATAAAGAGACAGATGGTCACCTTAAGATTCTTTCACAATAATTATATGGATTTGAAGCCACCAGGTAGTTTTAAATTTATGAATTCTAGAAAGCCAAAGTCAAATAATGTTTTCTTCAACATAAAACTCAAACAATATACATAAGGGTTTTATCTTAACATTTGTTTATAGAAGGAAATGCATGAATGAAGTTATTTTAGGTAGAAACAGAAAATTAACATGAATTAAATCCACACTATCTATAATTATATTATTTTTATTTCAATTTTTTCATCACCAATAAATCAGGTATGCTTCAGTCAAATTGGACAGCTTATTTTATTTGTAAAACTGACTTAAATTTTTATGTGTTCTATCTTATTGGAAAATGTCCATAGTCAGGGACAGCTTACTTGGGATCTATTTCCTCACCTACCTGGGGTTTTCCCATCCTTTGGAATGCTCACAGCACTTTATAAGAATGGAACATGATACAATAGAAGGACTCATATTAAGTATTGCCCTCTAGGAAGCCTTTCTAGACTCATTTATCATAGCAACCTATCCTGAACAGTCCTCGTAGTATTCGTCGTGTCTCCTTTTATCCTAACTACTAGACCCCACACCTATTTCTATTATAATATTTAAAACAACCTTCAGCAGTTATTCATTGACCTACCAGTATGCCAGACCAGAGTGGCACTACTTATAGAAAGAACCATGGTTGATTCAGTTCCATGTCTCTTAAATTTCACAGAAAACAGTTAGTAAAAGTAGCATGAATGAACATGGCCTTTGCCTTTAAGATCTTTTATTGTAATTAAGTGAAGAGAAATAAGCACATCTACAGTTTAAAAAAATTAAAATAGATTTATTTTTTGAAAGTGCATTTCTAAAAACAGTTCAAGGTAATGATACCACAGGTTGTTATGACCGTGCACAACTCTGCAAAAGGAAATGGGAAGTGAATAAATGCTATCAAAGTTTATGAAAGCCAAGATTGCTTCATGCCAGGTTGGTCAGTGTAGGTTTTGTAGAAGGGGTGAGACTTACACTCCATAGTATAGGCTAAGTTGTTTGTGAGCAGAATAAAGGGCCTTCTGGGAAGCATGCCAACAAGAGCATCAACATTTGGTGAAAGTGGTGACTGATCCAATTAGCAAGAGCAGAGTGTCCTTTTGAGATGAAAGATGAGAATAGGAAGATATGTTGCTTTTACATTGGGATGAGTCTTTAATGAGTGACTAAATAGATTTTTTTCAATATAGGGTCTTCTAAAATTTTGTTTATAATAGCATAATCAGAGTGGTAATTTAGAAAGATGAGTTTGCCTTTAGCGTGCAGAAGGGAAAGGAATTAGAGTAAAACATGTGATGGAGGATATGAACTGAAAAGTTACTCCAATAAAACAAATATTATCAATACGGATGCACAGTAGGATAGCTTGTAGAAAAAAAAAGATTAAATGCAAATGTCACTGTCAAGAAATGACTCAAAGAAACTCCAGGACTGAACAGATATGGGGCTTGACAGGCAGACAGCGTAAAAGGATGGTTGTTGGGTTTCAAGTCCTTGGGAAGTGAGAATTTTGGAGTCCCTAAAAGATACAGGGAACTCAAGAGACTAAGGAGTTTTATAAAGGGGAAAGCTGTTTCAATCCAGACGTGCTAACTTTGAGTTGATGGCAGGCTAATCAAGCAGAAAAGCTTGGCAAACGATTGGGAAAGTAGATCTTTGAGAGAAGAGAGGGCTAGACATTTAGGGGGAATCATTTTCCTGGATGAAGGTTTTAGTCCTAAGAATAAATGGAGTATGACAAGAAAAAGAGCATCTCTAAAGATTAGGTGAGACTTGAAAATGATAAAGTATCCATGTTTAAGAGACAGGAGAGGAGAGAAGAACGAGAGAAAGTAACAGAAGAATGATCAGAGAGACAGCAGAAGGACAAAGCTGAATCAGGGATGGAAGCGTGTTCAGGCAGAGGGGTGGGAGTGAACAGAGACCTCAGTGGTGCCCAAAGGACAAGGAGATTTAGGACCCACAAGAAGTCATTATACTTAACACTCAGGAAGTTAGGAAGCCTAAGGAAAGCAGGTTACAGCAGCAAGCACAAGTATTTGGAAACGAAGGGCTGTTGAAGAAATAAAAGCATAGGCTTTCCCCATTGTTCAGCTAGAAAGTATAGAAGTGAAAAGAAGAAAAAAAGAAGTAGCTAAAAAAGAACAATGAGATTTAGAGGAGGGACTTAAGAAAAGCCAGAACATTTTTTTACAAGGAGGGAAGATAGAAAGCGAAGGAGATCCTAAAAATAATTCTAGGAAAGTTTGAAAGAAAGTTTGATGGAGAAAACACACCTGTTCTAAGAGAAAATTTATATTCAGTAGTTTGACAAGTTTATATAACTTTCTCCAAATTCTACAGTCTTTAAGGAATATAGACCGATGAAAGCCTCACACTTCCTTTGGTTGCTTAATGTGCTTTTAGATGTCCCCAAAATCTTAGGAATTTTTAAGTTAAATTTTTAAACCTCTTAACTAGTTTTATATATCTACTAAATATTGCTTAATTTTGTTGTTTAAAAAAGAGTCATGAAACAGCAAAACCGCATTGGAAGATAGATATAGTGAAAAATAAGTCCTTTAGAGGCCAAAAAGAGTTCCTTAAAAGAATGTGTAAGGGGGGGGGTCAAAGGAAGTGAACCCCATGGTTTGCAGGAAGAGATGAGGGAGGAGCTCAGCCAATCCAAGCCAGTGGTGTCATTGGTTATTTCTAATATAAGATATGGTACACTATAGCAAAAAATCAATTACCACCAGTGACAGCTATAGTTTAAGACAGAATTTCTAACAAACCTATCCAAATAATTTGCTTGTAATCTATTCTGAAGTTTGTTTTACAGTTAATTATTAGCAATTCTCATCTCATAAATAGTATTTTCCAGAAATTAGTTTAGAAATCATGTATCAGAAACTCTGAATGCGTTTTTCACAGATTATTTCCCCAAAGATAATATAGAACATGGTGATTTTGCTAAAATAGTAATCTACAAGAGCCAACTTATTCCACAGTGTATCTGAAGTAAGATGCATTTTTTGTAATAGTTACCTCATTGAAAGTTCTCAAGAATTCTATAACGTTGGGATTATTAGTAACTTACATTTACAATGAGTCAACTGAGGAATGTGAGATCAGATAATTTGCTCAAGGACCTACACCATAGTCTATACGATTAAAGTTTATGGGACCTTGAGCAAAGTAGTCGAATGCTTATGCCTCAATTGACTCATTGCAAATATAAGATACTATGATCCTTAACTTATATAAATATATGTGATATATAGAGATAATACCTGTACAGTATATGTAACATGATTGATGTGATTAATATTATATATATATGTATATATGTATACAAAGAGAGAGAGAGAGAGAGAGAGAGAGAGAGAAATGAAACTTTTAAAATAAAATACTACATTTTTAATAGCAAAAAAAAAAAAATGAGTCTTTCAGAGTGGTGTGCTAGAGTGAAAAGGAGTCCTAGATTTGCAGTTCTAAGAAACTACTTGAAGTGCCAACCTTCATACTCATGACCTTGAGTGCATCACAAATATCTTTAGTTTCTCCATCTTAAAATAAAGGGTTAAATTACTTTTAAAGCATCTTTTAGAATGAAAGTTATATTATCAGTTTGTGTGTATTATTTTATATGCTTAGCTAGATTTACCAGGAAAATTAATTATTATATCATAAAAGCCTCTAAAGATCTTTGACTTTCATACAGATTGTAGTTAGAAGAGAATTCTCTTCTAAGAGACTTCTGAGACTATTTGAAAGGGCTGATAAAATGAAGGCCTCTGGAGTTGGAGAGACAAATATTCAATTTTCATTTTTTTATTCCCATAATCTTTTTTTTCATTTATTTGATAGGGGAAGAAAAATTTAGCGTGAAAGTAAAAGAAAATCGATAACTTTTAGCTTGTCTTAAATTACCTATTCCAAGTATCAAAGAAAATAAAAATGAAGAGAAGAAACAACAGCTAATATTTAGTACTTTTTGTGGGATAGGCATTTTGATTAAGGTAAACTACAATCCTACAGTGGAGGATACTAAATTGATCAAGGTTACAAAGTTATCAACAGATAAAGGTGCAAACTCACATGCTTCAATGCTTCAAGTTTTTCTTATCCTTGGCCATCACCATTTTTGCCTAAACAAAGCCACTGTTCTTCCTCCTTGAGAAGAGGTCAGTTCTCTCCTACAGGAGGTAAGTACTTATTGTTCTCAGCTAATCACAATGGTCTCTGTAACATTGCCAAACCATGAGTTGAGTCATAGCCATATACAGAAGTAGAGTTTCTAGGAGGGGTTTACTCACCCTTAAAGAAATAAAATAAAAATTGGCATTTGTTATTTCCCCACTGGGTCGTGCATTTTGAAAATGCTTGCTACACTTTATTTTATGGTCCTAAAGGACAAGCCTAGAAAAATAGCCAAAATAGAAAGGATTTCTCTGCAGGAAGATGGAATGAACTTGAATCCTACCATTAATGAGCTGTTGAATTAACCCTGGAATTGAATAAACTCTAGATGTCTATTTATGTGGAATAGTAAATACTCATAGTGTTATACCCATTTCTACCATGTTTCCCTGAAAATAAGACTGGATCTTATATTAATTTGGCTCCAAAAGATCCATTAGGGCTTATGTTTAGGGGATGTCATCCTGAAAAATCATGCTAGGGATTATTTTCTGGGTAGGTCTCATTTTTGGGGAAACAAGGTAGGTGAAATTTACTGTTATTGTCAGCCAAAGCACCATAGCTTACACTCACTCTATGGTTTGAAGTCATTCCTGGATCTGTCTTCTCCCAATACATGGTCCCATAAGAATTGTCTGTGATTTCTCTTCTGTAATCCAATTTCCTAGAGTATTCTTCCTTCCCAAACTCTTCTACTATGCCCTTTATAACTTTACTCCATTAATAACTTCCCTATAGTTACAATTTGTTCATCAAACTTACCCTTTGCCTTTTTACCTTAGTTACAACCTGGTCTTGGCTTTTCAGTAAGGAATTACTTCCCCAACAACAAACTGTAATCACTCACTGTCACTCACTGTCATCTAGACCTAAGTCCTTCCATCTTTCTAATGGATTTAAATATCTATGCAAAGAATGAATAACACAATACTCTCTCATCTCCTTGTACTCTTCATCTTGAGTACAGTTTACACCGATCCCTTTCAGATATGCACACCCACGTCCATACTCAGCTGGAACTCCTCTAGCTCTTAAAATCTAAACTTATTCTTGCTACTCTCTGACGACAATCTCCTATCCCTACATCTCTCATTCAGTTACTTCCACTAACCTTTCTTTACTTTTCCCCCAAACAGCTTAGAATTTAATTATCTATCATTTCAAGTTTCAGCTCCCTTATTCCCAGTCTTCCATTGCCTCTCCCTAGAAAACTCGGATCATCATTCCGACTATCCAAATCTTCCGCAACAATATCCAAGCTTCTCATTATATTTAGAAAACAACTTCAAAATCTGGATTAATTCACAACTTTAATAGAAATCAGGCCTTCTCTCTTGACCAATATGCCTTCTATGTTTCCTAAGTGTATTACTTTTCCCATCATCCATACAACTATTTCTCATCATTTTTAACCTCCATCAAATCTCCTATTTCACTACCATCCCTCCATCCCCAGCAAAAGACCTGCCTCCAATGTAACAGCCAAAACAGAAACACTCAGGTTTCCTGCCATCCCTCTGTTTCCTGCCACCACATCTACTACAAATTCAGCTGTACCTCGTGTTTTCTTATGTCTCATTGGAAAACAATGTCCTAGCCTCTCCTATAATGATAATCTCTCTACTTCGTTTTTCGAGATCCCACCCTCTTTTGCATCCTGAAGGGATGGGTTCTTTCCCTTCTTTCACTTGATTCTTTCCTGATTTTCTCATATCATCAACCTTTACTCTCCACTTGCTCTTTTTCATCATCACAAAAAACATGTTCAAGTTCTCCCTTCTGAAAAAGGTACAAAGTGAAAACATTTGTAGTAGGCCTAGTAATCGCCTCCAAAGATAACGTGGTCCTAATCGCTGCACTGTGTGAATGTTAACTCAGATGACTAACCGGACTTTGCACGAATCATTAATTATCAGAATGGGCCCTAAATTTAATTAAAAAAAATAAGACAGTGAGGGATGAGGGATTTGATGACAGAAGAAGAAGAAAGTGATGTAAGAACAGAAGCAAAGGGAGAAAAGATGGTTTGATTTGAGGAAGGGGTAAGCCAAGGAATGCACAAAGCTTCCTAAAGCAAGAAGGCAAGGAAAGAAATTCTCCCCTAGAGCCTCCAGAAAGAATCAGCCCTGTTTCTATCAACCTTTATCTTAACACTGTAAGACTCATTTCAGACTACTGGACTCCAGAACTACAAGATAATACATTTGTGTTGCTTTCTAAACCACTAAGTTTGAGTGTATTTGGAAACTAATGCACCATCCTTCAATTCTGCATGTCCCTCTTGCTACACCCTGTTTATATAAGTCTGCTTAAAGGGGAATATTTCTTCAAGACCAAATTTCCTTTCAATATAATAATAGTAGTAATATTAGCAATTAACAGATTAAAGAAGATCTAAACATTAGCATTTTTTTTTCCTATCATGTCACATTCCTGTAAAAAAAAAAATTAGCAATTGAAAAATGTATTAAAACAGTCTGGGGATATATAATTATCAGGTAAACTATTGGGGAATTTGACCTAATTTTTTTGTTGATTTCCCTATAGTTTTTAAACAGCTATCATCACCTGAGACACCACAAAAAAGACTGGTTACTTAGAATGATGGAATATATAAGCATCCAGATTCCATTTCTGTATATAACTAGGATTATTGTCTTTTAATGGAAGTAGCTCTGATTAGAATCCACTTTTGAGATAAGGTTTCTAGCGATGCAATATTAAAGCTTTAACTTGAATACTGAGCAAAAGGCAGAGTGATTAACAAACAAATAGAAATGTTATCAAATGGGGTTTTGAGTGTGTACATTGGTCAGGTTGCTCATAATAATCACATTTACATGCATAGAAGAGATGCAAAAAAAGCTTTAAAGTTTCTTCCATGCTGATTATTGGACCTTAAGAAATGACTTTATGGGCAGCTAAATAACAATATGTTCAAGATTAGTTCTAGGTTTCCTGTTCTCAAGGGGCTTCTTAAATCTCTTAAGATCCATCATTCATAATTAGAGTCATTCTTATAATGGTTTAGCTACTCTATACTGACATCAACACCAGCTAACTTATCTCAAGAAGAGAAGTACTTTGTATGGAACTACACATGAGCAAAATCCTTTTGAAGTGACATCTTAATGGATTAACACTACTTAATCATTTTTATTTTGTAATTAGTCCAACATAAAAGGATGCTAAGAATTAAGCTCAGGATTCTTATGCCAGCTCTTTCAAGGAATCTTAGAAAATGCTTTACCATTTGGCTCTTTGTTGTTGTGGTTGTTTTAATTTAACTTGAGGAGGAATTTCACTGATGCTAGTTCTTCTTAAGTCTGATTTCCCAGCTTCTCACCATTTCAATACATCATGTGGACTGCTTGAGAGACTTGGCCAAAGCTCAAAAAACATGTCATTTGTTAATGTGTTTAAATACATAGATATCCGCTAAGAAGAACCTATAGACTTCGAGATAAGAGAAGAAAGATATCTCAGTATCTTAGGCAATAGACACAAATGTCTTAGAGATGATGCAGAGTTTTAGCTGATAGATCTACTACGAGGTTAAACATGGTGATTTTAGATTTCTCCAGGGCACAAAAGCACCACTGGTGACTGTAATGGGGAAAATATTATAATGTGCTAAAATAACTTCAACATCATTACCTAAAAATGGATGGTATTTAGCTTCCCTCTTTGGGGGCAACAGATTATAACCAATCACTGATATTGAAATAAAAAAAACACTGAAACTTGGCTTAGATTTGATTATTCGCTTCTTAATATTTATGCTCAACATAATAAAAACTAAAATTCTAATAATTGGAATTCAGTAAAATTAATCATTTAAATGCTCAGAAGCATTCAATACATCTTTTTACACCATCAAGGGATAACAAATAGAAAAGTTGGAAATAGATTCTATCAGGCAAGCATAATTTATACTAAATGTGTTTTTAAATAATGCCCTTTTAATCGGAGATAAGCTCATATAAAACTTAAGGAAATTTGTGTTTATTAGCTTTTAAAGTTTAAACCATCTAATTGTAAGAAGAGTGACTCTACCACTAAAAACATTTAAATATCTTCTAGGGGTTTTGATTTTTTAAAAATGTTACATCCTACTTTACTTGTGTAAGTGAAACATACACAAAAGTAAAATATACACATATTTTTTTACTTTGGGAAATCATATAGAAAACATACATAAATTTTTATAGAAAAAATTCAATGTTTCTATATAAACATTTGAAGATCCAAAGAAAAAAGGTTTATATTTGTGAAAAACATTATTTCTACTATAAGCTTATTAGTACTACTAATAATTATGTTAAATATTAGTTAAAATTCTTTTCTGTACTTTTCCATTTGCTCGGTAGTATCAGTCTACACATAAAAAGTTACAAATCCTAAATGCCCTATTCCTACAAAGATTTATAATTTTCATGAAATAGAGAAATCTCTCTACATTTGATAAGTAATTTTTAGAGGATTCCTATAGCAAAAAGATAAAGAAGCTGGTTGGCATGAACCCCCATCAACTTCCTGATCTACAAAAATTAATGATGTTATACTTGTCTTCGGAAAATGGTAAACTTGGAATTTGTAAATATTGAAATAGTTCTTAAGAATAGAAGGAAAATTTTTTCTATCTTTCTCAAGTGATGAAATTTCTCTGGAAAAATCAAAAAAAACAATTCTCTTAATCATGCAGCTCTTAATGGTTATTAACAACATGAAATTATACATTTGTGTTTGTTCAGCTGTACTCTGTGACCTTTAAGAATATAGATAGTTTTTAATTTGCATAAGTTACGACTTTTTGTTTTACAATGTGTCCCTGTTTAATTCAATTGACTAATAGAAGCTTTTCATATTAACTTTAGCCCTTCATAATTTTTAATATAATATAAGAAAATGCTAATGGATACTCAGCCATCTAAAAGGAAGTCTATCTTTATATATAATGAAAAGTTAGGCACCAAAAGTGACATTAGAAAAACATTTGTTATAGTACAAATGATCCACTTGATAAAATTTTTACTTTTTTTTCTTTTTTCGAATTATGAAATATAGTCAAGGTAAATAAACAGAAAATTTGATTTTTTTTTCATTTTACCATAAAAGAATATGCAAAACAATAATCTAAAAAGTGCATTTTTTAGCAAAGATATTTATTATCTAAAACATTTACTTTATAGGAAAATCTAAAATCTAAACACTGCTTCCTTTGTTTATTTAATCTTTTGAAAATTTACCCTCACTGAGATTTGATAGTTTTAAGTTTGACTCATCCAACTTTGATGTGTCTGTAAGTATGATCACTTATGTAGTATCCAGTACACCAGCTAATCCAAATTATGTTTGAAATCCAAAACCTCTGCGCAGATTCCAATTGCATCTTGGGTTCTGTCAGATGTTTTGTCATGCGAGACATGCACATCTTCCTGTGTAAACTCAGGCTAGTTTCCTGAATATTGGGGAGCTCACATTATAATTTATCTTCATTAAAGGCATACGCCTTATGGAGGTCATAATTAAGAAATTTCAGAGACAGTTTTAAACGTCTTGACTTGACTTCCGTTTTCCAAGAGAACTGCCTATCCAGGATGCTGAAGGAGCAATTTTAAGAATCTAATCTGGCAATTGGTCTTTAGAGATGTTACCAAGAGCAAATGAAAACAGCAAACTCAATAAGAAATGAAGAGCAGGTGTTCTTTCAATTAGAAAGAAATGAGAAGTTTCAGATAATGAGACTATGATGAAAACTACTGGAGGATACAATATACAAAACACAATGCTAAGGTTGATATTCTTCCCACAGGCTCATCTGCATGCTTCCTTAATTAAATGAGCATGTTAGTTTGCATCTCTTAACATTTAATCTTGAAACAACTCCCTCTTTCCATCTATAAATAATGACAGTGTAAATTGCTGAATATGTAAAACACTGAGAAATTAGTTTATAAGTCTCCTCCTTCACTGAAGTAGATTGCAGTATCTCATGGCATTGAATTAGATACATCAGAATTACAATTAAGATAATCTTTGCTCTTGAAGATATTAATATGTGAATAGTTTGCATTTGTATAAATTTTTCTGCTTCATAAAATTAGATCTATGCAGACTGCATATAAAATACTTTTTCCTGAAATTCACCGTGTTTGGTACCCACAAGAAGAAACTTATTTAAAGTTTCAGGAAAATTCTATTATCTGAATATAGCACAAACAATTGAAATCTTGCTGAACTCGTTATTTTTACAGGCACGGTTTTACTTGCTTCGAGGAAAGTCTAGATTTCAGGTTTCTTCTAGAGCACACACACACCCACAGCTATCTATCTTGCAATGCCTATTGGTGTTTATAGGTGCATTTAGACACGTAATGGTTACTCAGGGTAATTAGGGCCAACTGGATGTGAGACTACCAGGAAGGGTCTTTTTTAGCACAATAGGAACAGCAAATGTAAGCTTTCATGGTCCAAAGTGCAAAGCTTCATCACCAAGACAAGCTGAACGGAACCATTTGCCACAGCAGTGTAACCCTGCCCAACTCTGACCAGTTTTGGTGCGCTCTAGAATAGTAATAAACTACGAACAGTTACCCATTAGAGGACCAAATGTGCTTTTATCAATAATAAACCGATGACACACATTTTAAAACAAATATTCTGAGGGATCTATGTACAAACTGAGATAGTGAAAAGAAGGTACAAACTTTAATCCAAAGACAGAAACATCAGCTAATGTTCTCAAGAATGTCTTTTTCCTTACCTTAACTTTGACTATCGGAAGTGCACACTGGCCCATGGCCTGAGCCTTCCCTCATCAACAATGTACTTTTAATGTCCCCTGGTAGCTTAGAAAAAAAAAAAAAAAAAAACGGAGCTAATGCAGCACCGCAGCATTCAGAACATCTCACGTGTGGCCTCATCTATTCTCATATCCATTACTACTAACATCTGCCCAAAGCCAGTAATTTCATTCCCTGGGGATAAGCTTGAAATCAAAGGCACTTCCAGTTTCAAGAAAAAGGAAGTTTTTATGCACTATCTTATTTAGCAACTCCCGAATTTTTCTAAAAGTAGTTAGACATATCAAAGATGCTGTGCAAGTTCTGTGTAAATATACAGAATTCCCAGAAAGCTGTCAATAAGCAAACAAACAAACTACACAGATATCACTATTGTTATCAACACAGTATTAAAGGAAATATACAAATCATCATGTTACTTTGGATTCCTGGAATTGTATCTTCGAAATGTCAAGTATTTTAAAGAAGTAAAAGGATAAAATATAGTTATCGTAGTTGCAGTTACAGTAGAAATAGATTCACCGACAGATATAATGCTAAAATTAAGAGAGAACAGAATTCACCTGTTCTTGAACTATTCCCTTGTATATAGGGCTATAAAAAAAATGTGGAAAGATTTTTGGCCAGGAGGAAACATTAAAAGGTAAAGAATCCTACCATCATGCTGAAGACAATCTTTTGGGAGGACTGATAGAATCTCTATATTTCAGGAATCCTGTCCTGCTTATGTACGTATATGTAATTTTACAAAATTTGGAGGATCAAAAAAGTGACTATTATAAAAGCTAACATAACAACCCACTAAGGAGGGTGAAGAAGTGAACTCACAGAACTAACTTCTTGAAAATTTCAGTGGTCGGTTTAGCCTGAGTTCCATAACCAGAAGGATGGGTTCTTGGTGATGATGAATTACACCAACCTAGTCAAGGCTATAACCAAGCTTCTTGTCCCTCTTTTTGTCCCCCATTATCCCAAACTCGAAACTTAAAATGTGGAGGAGGAACTTTACCAGCAATGCCTTATCTTTGTTTATTTGTTTGTTTTCTTATTTACAGACATTCATTATTTTTTCCACTTAGCATTTTTGAAATATCACATTACACAAATAAACTAGCTTGTCTACTTATACAAAGCAAAAGATTAAATTATCTGAGCAAAGCAAAGGATGGCAAATAAGGCTTATAAAACAAGAGCTCTGCACATGAAGTGCTCTGAATATCACAACAAATAAAAGTGTTATTTTAATTACTTTGGTAAACATACATGCAGTAAATGCTATGTAAATTCTATGTAAAATATAGACCATTGATTATGTAATGTGAATATATTTTAATAAAATTTTGATTTTCCATCCTATTAGATTTTGCTTTTTTTCTCAGTGGGCTGAGAGAGAACTTTTTTATAGTATATAACTTAAATTTCTGATGAAAGCCTTCATATTTTAAAATACCTCAAGGAAACAACATTGCTGAAAGCATGGGTACAAATAGGCAAAATAGTTATTTAATGAAGATCTGCATAAGTTTAAACAACCTAAGTGCTTTATTATAAATAAATAAAGTACCCTGAATCTGAGACTAGTTGAGCAAAAAAGTAGTTAAACTTGGTGAGATGTGAAATTAGGTTTTAATGCATGCAAAACACATTCCAATGCATATTTTTAGGTAGAGTCTGATTGACTTTTCTTAGTGTTTAAAATTAAAAGCTGCCTTTAGGCAGTTAAGAACCTTGGGAGAGCTTTTGGTATTATTAAACTCAAGCACTTACATTTACTTCTACCAGAGAGCCATGCAAAGACCATCACTTAAGTCTCATCGAGGATAGAGTTTTATGTGGCCATCTGTCTATACTTTTTCCGCCACACAGCCAGTTCATCAGCTTCTCTTCCCAGGGTGAACCTGCCACCCTACATAGGTGAATACACTCTTTTTTTCCATCCCAATCATGTTTCACTCATTCTCACCAGCTCTCACGAATACCATATTAACAATAACAATGAAGTAAATAATTGATACATGGACGGCTAGCTCTGTGTCAAGCATTGATGGCTGTACCTACGTAACTATCCCCCAACCTATATGGGGTAGGTACAATTATTCATCTATTTTACTATTGCTATTTACCATTTTACTATTTGAGGGAATTGACATTTAGTAAAGTTAAATAACTTGACCAAGTTCACACAGCTCATAAGTGGAGCTGGAAATGAATCCATGTCTATGTGGCTCCAAAGCTCAGCAAAGGGAAAGCATGTGATATATAATTGGCTTTTGAAATGCTGTTGGATTACATTAGTTTTCTCCTTCAATGATCAAGCTGAAACTCATTTTGCTCCAAGTTTTCCATGATTAGGAAAGTAAGATCTTTTATACTCAAATTAAATTATGTTTAACAACTATGTATTGAGTACTTTTGTACAAGATAGTTGATTAAGTGGGTGGCTATTATCATAATATACTTATTTATTACTCATTATTTAAAATCATTTATTTTCAGAGTTTAATATTCTATGAACTTAATGCTCTCAGCGATTATTCTGAGTTTCCCTGAAAATAAGACTGGGTCTGTGGGGACAGAGCCAGCAGTGCAGTTTTCAGGCTCTCCACTCACGTGGAAAGGCGCTGGCTCAGGTAGTAAATGGTCATCAACTGTGATTGGATGGCCATCAGCTGTGGCTAGTTGGCCATCAGCTGTAACCAGTGAGCCATTGGCCACTAATATAACTGCTGTGGCTACGCTAGCAGAAAAATGGGGGCTACCAAGAAGATTGTGGCTGAGCTAGCAAGAGCGGATTGCAGTTAGCAAGGCAGATTGCAGCTAGCAAGTGAGGTGGGTTGGCAGGGAGAAGTGGACGGCAGGTTGTGGATAGTGTGGCTCCTGCTTCCTGTGTCTCCAACTCAGCCACCAGAGAGAATATGGTAGTATGACTCCCCTATCTATGGCTCTGTGGGTGTTCCTTTTTGGCCTCACCATATCCTGCATTCTTATGCGGGGAGCTGGACTAGAGACCCCAGAAGAGACCCCGCCTGTCACCCTGCATGACAGGGTCTTATATTAATTTTCGCTCCAAAAGAAGCATTAAGACTTATGTTCAGGGGATGTCATACTGGAAAGTCATGCTAAGGCTTAATTTGCAGTTAGGACTTTTTTTCAGGGAAACACGGTATGTATGGTTTACTGCCATAATGCTGTTTTCTTTAACTTTCTCATGTGTTTCTCCAAATTAGTTTTGTTTTGATATAGTTAACATAAACATGTATATGTGTGATTTTGGCAAAATACAAATTAATAATCTTGATTTGTCTGTGCTGAGTTAAAACATGTTGCTGAGTCAATATACTTTCTAAACTCTGACGCACTTGGGGCAAAGCTTCAACTGTAGCTTCTAACTTCATGTACTATCATCTCTCTCCTATTACTTATGGGTAAAGATAGTGTACCAAACCCAGTAGAATGGTCATTTGGGAAAGAAATGTTTTTCTGTTGATGACTGTAAGAAGGTGACAGGAATTTTATCCCAGGATGCAGTTGGACACTATTCACAGCCCAATAACTTTATTACACAATAATACAAGTGTTTCGGGAACCAAAGTAGATGACATATTTACCTTAATGCTGACTATTATCCACCTTATTTAAATGAATACTGAATGAAAGAGGTGGTTTAACTAAGGCAAAATCTGTCTTGAGCATATAGATAATTTCTAATCACATACTTGCGTCTCATAATGAATTTGGAGAGGAAAAAGCAGTAAGATCAGTATTAGAAAACAACTTTCATTCAAAGGTTAATCAATTCAACAAATATTCATTAAGTGCCTACTATTGCAACATGCTTTTCTAGACGTTAGGGATACAACAATATTTTTTTAATGTAAAAATAAATTGATGATAGCTGTAAAAAAATAGAAACAAAAGATATTCATTTTTATTAAACATAACCTTTACAGGTACCTTATGTAAGGTTTTTACAATGCCTTTGCAGTATACATACTGCAATATAAATTTATAACTGACAAATATGAATTCTAATTTCAAGAACAAATAGAAAACATCAATGCCTACTAACATATTTAGCAATTGAAATAATAAGGGAAATCACTTTTCTCAATATAGTCTAATCTATATATTAAAACCAGAAGTTTTTATGGTCACCAATATATATGGAATTGGTATTTCAAAAGTCATTTTCGTAGCTCTCTTTAGATAAAGTGATATTTATATAAAGTCCTACTCCAAACTTTGTGTTACCTAGTTTTATTCCATTAAGCATGAGAATCATAGATACAGTAGATAGCATGTTTGCTTAATATCAATTATTTACAGCAGTGGCTGACTGGGGCTAAATATTAAAACAGATTATTTTAATTGCAAATGAGAGAAATCAAACTAAACTAATGTGTGTATGAGAAGGAAGGAGGTTGAAGAGGAGTGAGAAGCAAAATTTATTTTCAGGGGAATATCATCGGACTCCAGAAAGAATGGAACTGTTTTTCTCATCTCTGTTTGGCTTCGTTCTTTTTCAGCAGCAGGAGTCCACAGCTGTGCACTGCACTTGGTAGACTAAAAGCTGACTTTCCAGCCATTTACAATTCTAGCAACATTGAAAAAATAAGTCTACTTTATCATCAGCTAATTCAACAAATTGCAACTGGGGCAATACTGCCCCCTAGGATGAATGTTTTAAATTTGTTGAGACATTTTTGGTTGTTACCCTGATTTGGGGGGCCCTAAAAACCCAGCAATGTGTGGGACAGTTGTGCACCACTGTTCCTGGAACCCAAGTCTATTTTACACTTTTTTATTTTTGAAAAGTTAATGAATTTTGCACATTAAACAAATTGTCCAGGAATACAACATTCATGTAAATGGAAAGAAATGCTGTATAGTATTTTGTTCAGAATTTACCAAGAGATGCTCATTACATCAAAAAATTATCATGTTATTACCAGGAATACCATTCATGAACTTGTAGTAGCATACATGCATCTTTTGCAATCTTCAGTTGTAGCTTTTGCATTCACTGTGTCCTAGCATTTGTGTATTGAAATCATAGAATCTCATCATAAAATACTTTCCTATTATTTCCTTTTATATTGCAATTAGGTCATGATGTTTTTAAAATTATCTGCCAGTAGGTTATATTATTGAAACAATTATAAGAGCATTCTAAAGGGGGCTTTCTAAAATTGTTTGCAAGTAGTTATATTATCAAAGAATTTTATAAGATAATTTTCAAGGAGGCTTTATAAAAATCATTTGCTATAAAAGTTGATATTGAATTCAATAGGATCCACAATCAGGTCATTACATCCCTGTACCAGGAAGAGGGAATCTAACTGGCCCAGCTTGAGTCAGATATCTCACCGTGTTCCCATTAGTTATAGTTAAGTAGCCAGACTCAATAAATTGAAACAAAGTTGCCAGAAGTCCATCCTTAATGGCAGTGAAATCCATCCTCTAAGATGCAGGGCAGATAGTCTGTTATATTTTTTTTCCTATAGTGATACAGGTCTAGCACAAAGATAACCATAAACAATATAAATTAGATCACTTTCCCCAACTAACACTTTCCCCTCTTCCAACATTCCACATTTTACCTTCCCCATTCCTTTTTCTACACTGAAATTAGGAGGTCCTTTTCTGTTCTTTGGTTATGTAGGACCTCATACCATATTGCCCTACACAGTCCTCCTCATTCATTCATTCAATTTTTCATTCCTTCATTCATTTAATAAAATTTCTGAGTATTTACTATATACCAGGTATGAACCTATCACAGAATGCAAGGGGATGTTTTGCAACTTCATTTTATATTTGAGGTAAATAAATATTTTTACAAACATATTTTATTTATTTATTTGTTTGTTTATATATGCACATCCATAGTTGTATAGCTAGTCAAGGTTCTATAAATCATGATGCTCTTTAGGGTTTCCAAAACTTTGGTTTATCAAACTTAAACAAAAACCCATGTGCATGTGTGTGTGTGTGTGTGTGTGTGTGTGTGTATTACTAAATTAGAAAAGCAACTTTATATTAAATTCTACGAGAGAGAGGCAATTTAAAGACAATTTTAAAAATTAGGAAAAGAAAATGTAAAATTGATAATTGCTAATATTCGATTTAGTTGCAAATAACTAGGATTCCATGAGGGTATAGTTTGAGAAAAACTCTATTAATCCAAAGGAATTATATAAATGATAAAAAATTCAGACAATTTGGGAAAAATTTTTTTCTAGGTAGTAGGGAAATTAGAGAATCTTAAATCATACCATATACGTTGTGTTCTATTTCACTAACACTTTAAGATGATGCTTGATGAAGTCTTATGATTCCTATGAATCAACTCCTCTGACTAATGTGAAATTGACCTGAACTAGGATTACTTCTACTGGTTTCTGAAACCGGACAGCAAAGATATGGAAACTGGAAAGAAATGTCTGTCTAGGCTAAGTGTTACATAGAAAACTCAGAATCAACTGCATGATGATAGTTTGCAGTAAGACCTCAGCTACAAAAGTAGAGTTTCTATAATGTTTTGGTGTGCAATATGTTAAAAGTTGGCCCTGGAAATCCAAAGGAGAAATTTCCCCACCTTACCCAGAAATAACATCTTATGCCATTACCACAGGGTGTTTTTAAAAGCCTGAAAATATGTTGTTCATTATTAGTCACAGGAACTGGGTAATACTTACTTCACTTAACTTGTGCTTTTATTCAATGTGGGACCAGATAACAATGACAATAAAGCAGAATTAAAAACAAACAAATAAGCAGACAGACAACACTATTTCCTCCAACGTGAAATTTTGGTCAACCATTAAACATTGCCAAATATATACCAACAAGGATGTAATAAATATCTAACATGTCACAGGTGTTGCAGATAACATCAGGTATGTAAAATACAAAAAACAAAATTTACAATCCTCAATGTTTATACTTACATGTTTATATTTTGTACAGTTCTGATAGAATAAGGTTAGTACAGGATATGTATATAATATACATACATATATATGATCTAAAAAAGGAATAGCATAATCACCATGGGTTATAGTTGCTAAGAGAAAGCATCTTAAAACTAAACATAGCCTTTCCATACGATCCAGAGGTACTGCTCCTAGGTATTTCTAACTAATCTCAAAACTAATGTCCACATTAATGCATACATGCAAAGCTTTATAACATTTCTATCCATAACCATTAAAAACCATTAATAACCAAGATTTCCTTCAATAAGTGAATGAATAAGCAAACTGAAGAACATACATAAAATATACTACTACTCAGCAATAGAAAAGGAATGAACCAGCAAGCCAACAAAGCCGTAAGAAAGATAATATAGTAATTCTTAGATAAACTCTATCAATAACAGTCAATTTTCCTTCTTTCACAAAGATTTAGCAAACTTATAAAATACTAAGCTAGATAAATAAAAAGAAAATCACAAATAGCATAGTAAAATTGAAGAACACTAGAGACAAAAAGGTCTTCAAAGTAGCTAAAGAGAAAAGAAACACTATCTCTATAAAATGACATTTAGTCTAAGATCTGATTTCTCACTGACAATACTGGAAACAAGAAGATATTGAAATAATGCCTTCAATAGCCTAAGAGAAAATACCTATTCATCTAAAGTTGTATACTCAGAAAAAAATATTTACAACATGTGGGTAAAACAAAAATATTTTCAAGAACTATCTTTAAAACCAAAAAAAAAAAAACAAGTTTGTCACTACCATGTGTACTTCAAACAATAGGAAATTAACTTCTGAAATGAAGAGAAATCATGAAGTAAGGTCATATAAATAAATCCAAATGTACTGGAAATTACGGTAAATATAAATAAGCCAAATGTGGTAAAAAGAAGGAAAAACAGTATCCAAATGGATTTCTAAAATCTAGCTATGGGCTGTTTGCAAGAAATAAAATGTAACCATACGAAGAGGTTGAAAATAAAAGGATAAAATAAATATATATCAGAAACACTAACCAAAATAAAGTTGAGTAATAGTATAGTGATATTAGTTAAAGCTAGTATAGCTATATTAAAATTAGAAATAATAAAATTTAAGACAGAAATCACTACCAGAGATTTGAAAAAAGTCGTTATGTAATAATAAAGAATAAATGTCTCAATTCACTGGGAAAATATAATAATTCTTAATGTGTATGTTTCTGATAACACAGGCTCAAATATATGAGACAAAAGTGGAAATATCTGCAATACCACCATCATAACATTAAATTTTAATATATCTCTGTCATAATTTATGGTTTAAACAAAAAAATAGAAAGATTACAGAAGATAAAAACAATATAAATAAGTTTAACATAATATGACTTGGCCTCTAACGAGTAAAAATATATATTATTTTCAAGAAAACTCAGAATATTTTTGACTATTGACTTTATATTGCACCTTGAGCAATTTTTACAAAGCCTCGAAAGACTGGTAACACATAGACCATTTTTTTTCATAACATACAATTCAGTAAAGAATCTATAGTTAAGTGAAAGGTACTAAGTATGTAGGAACACAAAGAAAGAAATAACCATCTCTTCCTGGGATTACGTACTAGTCAATAAGTAAGAGTTCTTTCAGAAAAGAAGCAGAGATGTATTCCAGACAAGAGCATATGAAATATTACAAAGGAAAGGAACTGGTATAATTAAGGAGAAGCGAGCTATTTAGTGAAATTCTGTGTGTGTGTGTGTGTGTGTGTATTGGAAGGTAGGTAAGAGAGTAGTCATAAATAATAGCCTGAAAATAAGCAAGCTCTATATCATGTTGTATCAAGTTGAAGAATATGGATTATAAAATAAGCAACAGGAAATCAACAAGGACTGTTAAGCAAGTGAGGGACCAAAAATTATTATTTTATTCTAAATGGGAAACCTGAAAGTGTGGAATGTAGATTGCTTATCAAATAGGGTGGAGAGAGGTAGACCAGTTAGAAATTGTCAGGAAGTCAGCTGGTTCCTTAATAAGGAAGAATCTCCCTTTTGAAGAACCATGAACAGATATTGCTTCTTAGAATCCCCCATTCTCGAAAATTGCATGTTCTCAAGAGGTCCTGCACTAGCCAATATTATCACCAGCCATGTTCAGTTAGATTTTGGTTCCTTATTCCTACTTTGATCTATGAAGTGCTAGATTACTTTACTCTTATTAGTCCATATTGTAAGTCCCAGGAATAGCTAAAAAAAAAAAAAAAAAAGAAAAGAAAAGAAAAAGAAAAAAAAACAGCTATGATGATCAAGTAACTTTTACTGAAAGGCTAAGAATAACAAAAATAAAATAATTACAAAGCCATCTAACAAATAGCTGAGATTTTCAGGTGACTAATAAATGAAGTTCATTAGCTATAATGTGAATTTCAGAATACAAACACCTCAGCCTATGTTTATTGAGATTCTTTTCAGTCATGCCTCTCTGTCTAGTTAGGTTTCTTACACGGTTAGCATAGTGTACTTGGGCCATCTTACAGAGACAGAGCTGTCAAATTCCCAGAGGCAGAAAATATTTTTGACTATGAAAAATCTGATCAAACTGTCAAAAATACAGAAAATGAGCTAAAGAAATTGTCAAACATAATTCATGGTTCTGGGACAGTGTAATGCAAAGATTTCATCAAGGCAGAAAGTCAAAATTCATCATTATTATCACTAAATAATCTGTGATTTCCTTTCCCCCAATTTAAATATTTTAGTCATAACTAATCAGTGAATACTATTAGGTCTAGCTTCCAAAAACCATCTTTTCTTCATTTTTGAGGGAAACCTTAGACATTTCTAGAAATCTCCAAATCCCTCTCCATCCAGAAGCAGTCCCAGTGTCGGTACCCATTTCCAGTTTCCATCTCCTTACTCTGAGATGACTTACTAAGAATAAGAAAGAGGACATATAAATCCCTTCACAGTGATTCAACCCTAATCTTAACCCTGGGGATATAAGTGCGGCCTCACATGATAATTCACTGCAATATGGCTAGCATCACTGCAAAAAATACATACATACTTCATAAAATAAGACAAAGAAAACTTGACAAAAATTCAGATTAGAGAAAATAAGAACTTCAAGGTTTTAATAAAAGGTGTGGAGGGGAGAACTCAGACTAAGTGGTATAGTGGACTTGATCAATTACATGAGATGAGTCAATGGGATACATAGGAAAGGATCTTAAGAGTCCCAGCTTGGGTGCCAAAGTGAAGGGTGATACACTAAACAAAATTCCATAGTGAATCATAAATCCTGTCATGTAAAATTTAGGCATCAGATTATTTATCAAAGAAAGGACAAAATATCAGTTAACTCAAATATTCTTTTGAGATGTGAGTATATTTATTCTGCTTATTTTTATGTTCACTTGGAGTCATTCTTTTTCAATTAAACTTTAAGCTGCTAACTTTCCCAAATTTTATTTGGCGTTTCTTCTTATTCCCTTCATTCATTTGTATTCCAATAGCATTCATCATAAAACAAGAAGTGGAAAAAACGAGATTTCAATCTTTGGGATTTTGATTTCAATGTGCATGTTGGTCATCATTCAAGTTCCATTCTACAACTTTGAATGAGCAGGGAGTTTAAAATAAACTGGGTAGTGCATCTTATTAAACACCAGAAACTGAGACAGAGAAGACAAAAACGTATACTCTGAGAACATTCACAAATAATTTTACAATTATACAAGTCCACAAAATCAAATTAAAGTATAACATTAACTATTTAGTCATTCGAGATGGTGTTTTCACATGTAATATTAATTTTTTAATATGTTTGAATCATATCTTTCTGAATGTTTCTGAAACTCACTTCAAATAGGAAACATTGAAACAAACAAGAAGCATTGTTTGTTGTAAATGCTAAACACTTAAAGTCAGATGTGTTTTTACTTATCATGTATTAAGATCTATTCTTGTTTTAAGAAATAAGTGAAAAAATATATATGTAACAATAAATTAGTGTTTATAAAATGAAAGAAGATTCATAGAGTAATTGGACTCAGAAGTAAATGAAAGATCCTCAGTTTCACTTGCTACAAGCCAAAAATATGTATAACTTAAGCCAGTTATATATTCACATCCATAATTACTAATTATTATTTCTCCTAGGGCTGCTTTAATAACAAGAATCTTTATCATTAAGACACAACACTGTGCATGGAACTGCTTATTCTTTGAACAATGACTCAAGAATCAAACTTCAAGAAACTTGGTGAGATGAAATAAAATATCTAAAAGTCTAACTGCCTCTGCTGCTTAGAGCAATCAAGTGATCAAAACATTGAATTGTACAAACTGGTTCTGAAAAAAGTTAAACAAAATGTAGATTATGACGAGCTCATTTATTTTAACTTTCCTTAAAATAATGTCTCCACACCAGACTAATGGGTATTAGAAATGCAGAGAATTTGAAACCCAGGTGATAATTCTCCACAAAGACCAAATTTGAGAACAATGAGTAATAATAATAATAATGATTTAAGACAAAATGTCATAGAACAGGTAAAGGTTCTGATAACGTAAATACTAAATAGCAGTCTTTTAGTCTAGGAGTATAGTAGGTTTCATTCTGTGGCAGTCAGGTTTACAAGTTATGCAGCTATTATATGCAGTGAAAGTCATGTATATAACATGGATATATACAGCATGGTAATTCAAACTTTCTAGACATTGTAGCTCTTGACAAATTAAAGAAAATGCATATAGAGGTATAAGCTGTTCAAAAGAGATGTGAAAATATTGACGAACGTCCACTGAAACATTATAAAAATTGAGTCTCTGCAAAATGTCTTAATAATCTTTAAGTATATATCCATTTATAACCACTAATTCTTTATAAAAGTATTTAAGAATAGTGAAAAAAACAACAGTATTTTCAGGCTAGGAATTAGGTTAAGACACAAGTATACTGGGGGTGTCAAAAACTGTATAAACATGATTTGTAGTCACCTTTTGTTATCAGTATATATTGAGTATTACAATTTTAATACAGTTTTTTTTTTCCTTTCTTAAAATGTGTATACATTTTTTTTGGCACCCTCTGTATTTGTTAGAGGTGGGCCACAAATCTGCTTTTAAGCTTTTTAGCAATTAAGGCAAAGAGGAAACACAATCAGTTTTATGATGAAAGAATTCATACGATTAAATGCCAACCAGTTCCTTAGAAGTATAACTAATTCTGCTACTCAGACTAGATAGAATCACTTTCTCATGAATCTCATGTTGAGAGGAAGGTGGAAACCCAAAATATAATTCAGTGTCTTAGGTAAGCAATTTCTTTCCTTGAATTAGTTAACTTCTCCTTCCGATTTTGATTTTAAAAACACTCAAATACTCTGAGTAGATACAGACTTGTGGAATTGCAATGATAAGAGTATTTTTCCATTCATGACATTGATTTATTATATTATACTTCACACAAAAAAAAGTCTTGCTCATAGCAGCTGAATTGCTTGTTTCTACTCAAGAAAGAAGCAAAGGCTCTTTTACCTTACATAGATAATATGTATTTTTTCTAGCCATTCTAAAAGAGAGAGAAAGAGAGCGAGAGCAAGAGAGAGACAGAGACAGAGACAGAGAGAGACAGAGACAGAAAGAGAGAGAAAGAGAGAGAGAGAAAGAGAGAAAGAGAGAGAGAAAGATGCAAGTTTAAAAACCAATCTGAAAAGAAGTCAGATAATGATAATGTGTGGTTTTAGCAATTGATGCATTACAGGCCTCCAGCAAAGAAGAATATAGTAGGCTCTGGGGTCTTACAGAGTTAAGGTTTGCATTTTTAACTATTAATTTAACTAATAATATTTAGGAGTAATCAAAATGTCTATGACTTAACAACCATTAATAATCCAGCTGAGGCACTGACAAATCAGGTATGAGTGTGCAAGACACTAATAGTTTAAGTCAACCTGATCCATCACCCAAAAGCCAAAGCTCAAATCAACTTGTTTATATTCTCTTCTCCATGTCACTTAGGCAGGCAATCTGGTGAATGATAGAAACGGTTTCTTGGAAAGTTCTCCCGAAGACTGATAAAATCAAGTTCTGATGATGAAAGGGAAGAGATTAAGAAAATGAAATTTCTTGGGAAGGAAATATGTGTCCTTAAATAAATCATACCATCTAGTTAGACTCTTCAATGTTGAGGCTTGCATAGATTTTGAAAAGCATTCCTAAAAAAGGCATTATTCAATATTGACTCCATTATAAATATTTTAAAAATGTCTTTCCAAAATAATATTTAGTTATCTATCTATCTTCATTTGTGATTCCCAGTGTAAATAAAACTTGGAAAAAGTGATGTGAAAAAATCATATCAAGATTCAAAACTAAATTGATGTTACCATCACATTTAATTCTGTTAAGTCTAAAAGTCGTCATTGAGAACTTTAACTTTATTATGGATTAAATCATCTGTTATTTATTTCCAGATTTTGGGGATATCGTAAAAATTAAGCACTTAATAATTTTGGTGTAAGTATAATCATTCAGATACATATTTCAAAACTTCAAGACTAACATTTAATATACAGCAAGCTGGAATGCCAAAGCCATGTTAGAGGATAAATCCAATTTACAGTCCTAACAAAATCAAAATTATTTGCAGTGATTTGAGAGACAGAATAATGAGGAAGACCAGAGGAGTTAGACAAAATATATAGGGTTTATTTTAAAAGATTGGCACAAGGTTATAAAACTGTTATCCAGTGGTCTAAATTCATGATTTATCTACCACTTTCTCTTAAGTTTTATTTACAAGTATCAACCAACAGTAATTTGGTCCAAAGTAACTGATTAGGAATGAACATCTTAATTAAAAAAAAAAATGGAGTGTCAACAATTATCCTGTGACAAGAGTAAATACTATAACTATAGCCCAAATACTTTCATTTTTCTTTGAAACAAGAATATTAGAGAAATTCTGTGGTTTTTCAGGAAAACTTCTGCCATCAGAAGTTCTGTGAACTTCCTGGAGTTCTGGCCTATATATAAAAGCATACTATTTGGAAATAGTAAGGCATAGGTTTCAGCTCTTGTTCCATTATTTATTAACCGTGTGATCCTAGACATTTCACTTGGTTTTTCTGCTTCTCCATTTTTGCTAACCATAAAATGAGAATATAATAGCAGACAAACCTATTATCATGTTCAAACAAGGCAATATTTGGGAACGAAAATAATTATTCTAAATTTATTTATCAATTTGAAAATGATTTTCTTCCACGAGGGCACAAATACATCATTCTCCATAAAGTACTTAGAGCCCTAGACTCTCAGACTTGGAAGACAGAGATCAACTGGAAGTTTTTACCTGTTCCTGGGTCTTACAGTTCTAAGCAGTATCCTGGGATCAACTGCAGGGATCAAGGGAAAATGGACTCCATAGAGGCCCCAATTTCTCTTGCTCCAATCGGAGCTGTTCCACTTTCATAGGTATCAAATATTGTTTGAACAAATTCTTGTTTAGAAGATATTGCTTGAATGAATTTTTCAGCTGTCGTAGTGATAGACAATTACGACAAAGCCCATGAATCACATTCAATTCCCATCCTGCAACATCACCAACATTTGAGAAACCTGAGGCAAAGAAGAAGGAATGTGACACACGCCCAAGGTTGACAGCAAAGCCAGGGTTTGAACAAGATTTTCTAAGTATCACTTTAACCAGATCAGTGCCCTTTCCACCACACAAATCAATCCCTTAAAGGTTCCAAGCTGTTAGATTTGGAGTAAGAGCTTTGGTAGTTTGGGGTGTCACTGACTTCAAACATCTGTTGAACTCCATTTTGGCATGGGGCGATTATTTCAATTAATATCTAAGGCTGAAGCTTGAGCTCTTCTTTCACAGATTGAAGTCTTTCTGACTGGGTAATTAAATCCTTTATTTTTAAAGGTTTCTAATGTCAACTTGGCATAGAACACTCTAGATAATCTATTTAATACCAACAAAGCAACGGAATGCTCTAAAACATGATCAGGGCTTACAATAGTTTTCAGAGTCAATCTACAAAAATACTGTTCAGGAGCATCAAGAAAACTCTGAAGACAATTGGTACAACTTTTAATTTTTAGGATGTGAGTCTCTATAATTCTCTTGGAGGGATGGTAATCCTTAAATTTGCTCACTCTGTGGTTGGCCTAGAAGTTTCTAGTAAGTTTTATTGACGATATAAGAAGATAAAGAAGAGACTTAGAATAGTAAAAAACAAACAAACAAACAAACAAACAAACAAACAAAAACTTAGATGTTAGTATATTAAAATCTACATTTGTATAAAATAATGTGGCTCACTCTTAGTCACATAGAGGTTTACAAGTTCAGAATTTTATCACAGATGAAGCACAGTTCTCAATAATTAAACTTATAAACTTTTATTTTGACACAGACATTTATTAGTTTATCCATTTACCTACTTAAATGTAAATACTCAAAAATTTCACAGAGATCTGAACAAAAGTACATGGTAATCCTCCTTAGTAACTTAGAGTTGTAAACTCTGCCAAATCGTATTTTAGCTGAAATTCCAATACAGTATGAGAAACACCTCACTAAATATATAAAAGCAAAGCCCCTAAAGACACATGCTGATTTATTATTGTCTTACAGCATTAAGCATCTTGTATAGCTGTGATTTTTGAATCCATAAATCTTAAAACATTCTTTTTCACTGGACCTTCAAAATTTAACGTATTTTCAACTGGTAAAGTCCAGAGATCAGCAAAGCTATATTAGCCAGTACAGATTGGAATATATGCTTAGTAATGACAGTGGGCCACTAAAGATTTCTAAAATAGTCATTTGCACAACTTCCCTCAAATGTATTTTTCTATATTCTCTTCCCACTCATATAAAAAAGTGTTCCCTCATCACTCCTAACTGTATAAAACAAGAATATTTCACTATTGTTACTTGAAATGTATTTCACCTTCAGTGAAACAAGCCCATATTCTGAATATAAAAAAATCAAAGTTAACTGTCTTCATGACTGGTTCCTGTTATCAAAAGAGAATTGGAACTAGACCTACAAGGAGAGAAGCTATAATTACAGTATTCACATATATATTTCCTTATTCTAAGGCAAGAAATGAATATACTTGTATAAGGCAGGTTACTAAAAATATGACATTTGTTAGAAAATACTATTTTTCACTATGGAATGACTAACCCAAAAAATAACCACCTACTTACACTCATCACAAAGCCTCCTACACTGCAGCAGGCCTGACTTTCCTGAGCTGAGCATCGTAGTGATGAAACAAACAAACAAACAAACAAAATTTTAGAATTCTTTTAAGCACTAACTCTCTTATTTGATTGAAACTGTAGACAAATGTACTATGAGAACTTAGTTTTGAATCAACCACTTATTTAAAGATCTATGCATTTTTTTGCTAGAGTATCATTTTTCGCCCCTACAATACTTTCTTAATGACCTAATTGTACTATTCAGGGAAGCATTTACCTCACCTATGTAGGGCAAGTTTCAAATTCTTGGTAGATGAAGTTTTATTTAAATTAAAGAGATAAAATTAAGCAATGGTGATTGGACTACATTTAATTAACTCAAGCAACTACAATATTTACTGAAAACTTTTATGCATCTCAGGGTTACCTATGTAGTTTACGATTTTTGCACCTTTCAAAATGACAGTTAAGAAGACATTTCAGAAGCATATTGTTTATGTTCTTTAAGTAATAGAAATGTTTCTTTTTAACTTATAGCTAGTTATCTCATTAAAGGAACAATCCTGACAAATAAATAAAAGCTGGGATCGAAAAAGACTTCAAAAATGGTACCATAGAATTTTATGTTTTATGTTTTTGATCCCAAAGCAAGTTATAATTATCTACAAAAATATGCTTAACATCCGAAAGCATAATTTCTTGGTTGCCAAATTAATACAAGTGAATTAAAACTCATATTTCAAAAGCTCAGTAAATCACCAAAGTTACACATATTACTTAAACATAACCATAACCATAACCTACTATCTCATAAGTAAATGCTACAAAAAATAGTCATAAATGTCAACTCTAAAAATTAGCAGCATTCTCTATTCCAGGGCATATGGTATGTTATTTAAAAGCAGGCAACTACACAGCTAAAAGATAAAGTTATTACTTTACATATCAACTACTACAAGTACTCAGTAACTCAGAGATATTCCAGGATAGAGGGTGCTTTTTCTAATATCAATATTCATTAACACCCACACTTCCAAAGCAATAATCCATATTTTGGGTTGTTTGATGTTGTTTGTTCTTTAAAATTAACATCAGGGCAAAACAGAATAAAGTTTATACGTTTATTGGGGGAAGAAACAAAGAGATCAAAGGGAAAAGAACAGTCCAAAATTCTTTGGATGAGAACTCTCTCCCTTTTCAACACTGATCTGTTTCATCAGGAGCTTGTGTGCAGACTAGAAGATGAAAGATGCTTGCCTTCATTAGCAAGTTTTATACACATAACTATATTTTAGTTTTCCACCAGTAAATTGTTCAATATGCATAGTATATTTACTTTTGTGATATGGACAGCAATGGCTTAGCACTTCATTGTTAAAGCTTATTTTTAGTTTAAAAACTTGCAAAACACAGCGCTATTTACAGAACAGAATTAAAAAATAAATTCAATGTCCACCCATCCAGCATAGCAAAACATATACAACGCGGTGCCAAAAAAATGTATACAAGAGGACACTTTGGTCATTGTTGCTCGAACAGTAGTTTGCCATAATCAGAAGTGTCTGGACGCTGATGGTAACCACTTTGAGCACCTCTTGTAATTGCAGAAGTGAAACGTGACTTGTATTCATCTTTTGTTAATAGTATATACTGAGTATTACAATTTTAATACAGTTTTCCTTTCTTAAGATGTGTATACATTCTTGCATCCTCTGTATTTTTGTTAAAATCTCATAAAGATAAAATAGTTTACCAAAAAGATAAAGAATTAGCAGAATCTTTCTTTCCTAAACCTGAGATAAGCAGCTTTACCTAATAATGACACTAATGATCTAAAATTAAGCCAAGTGGTATTCTTGTAATATTATGCACAATTATTTATGTATCAAATCCCAGTGAACATTTTTTTTTCTTTCCTTGTTATTTAAGGCATCGTAGACATGAAAGTTCTCATGTGGACGTGCCTTACGCATTCTCGGATCATAGGGAAAACAGTGAACAAGCAAATAATGTCAAAAATAAGCATACCCAGCTTTTATCTCCCCTCTCTCCACTGACCACCATGAGGGTCTTTTCATCAAGAAGCCATAAGAAAACAACTTCAATGGGAATTGTCTAGAAAACCGAAGCCAATGGATTCTGCCGCTAAGGAGAAATTCAGCCAACATATTCCACATGTAGTACACCCACCTCTATGACCTGTATGTATTCCAGAGTGTGTTTCACAGCCTTTGTGTTCCAGAAGTATAGTCAAACCTGACAACACAGATTTATTCCCCAACTAAAAAAATCTCACAAATATTTTCTAATAAGGTTTGACTCCCTTTTCGTCTCTTGCCAGATTTGACTCTCAACAGTGGCTTATCCCCGGACATAATTTTTCAGCAACCTAAACAGATCTTTGCCTCTAACATCCTTAATTTCTCCCCAGTCAGGCATTGCCAGTACACTCCCCCATGCCCAAGCCCTCCTGGTCTCTGCTCTTTGCTGCTCCTGCACAAAGTCCAGCACACTCTGGCTGTGAGACTCTCTGAGTTAATATGTAGTAGTTTCGAGGTTAAGATCTTCTAATAAAGTCGAAAGAAGTTTCCACAGTGGGTTTGCTCTTTTGCTGATTTAAACAACAATTTAAGTATTGCCAGCATTCAATGGGGGCATAAACTAGCAGAAAACTAATGGAATATCAAAGAAATGATCACCCCAAATCATTGTTCCCTTCCGTTTCTCATAAGAAAAAGCTTTCCTCTGTGCCATACCCTATATTGAACAAATAATAATGATAATGATAATAATAATAATAAAACTGGAGACGTTGCCTCTGCATGAAATATGCATCACAAACCGTTCATGTGCTCCTCTTTGCATCTCAAATAAAACCTACCCCTCTCTCAAGTGACTGGGACATTTGGGGAAAGGCAGCAAGGGATCCTTTCAATTCCAGGCCAAGGTCTACTGACTGTGACCTTCGCCATAACACACACTTGTTGTTCCCCAGCTTTAACTGGAGCAGCAAACATGCCTCATCCCAACTTCACTTTTCACAACAAACCCAGAGTCTTAAATGGAGTGGTATCTAAGTTCTTCTGATCGTTCTTCGCCCACCCCACCTTCATCTACATCAGTGGCAGGGCCCATTCCACAACCTGCCACCGTTCTCTGCCCCTTCTTCATTCCAGTTCTATGCAATTAGAGCGCCAGGAGAGTTGGACTCCACATTCCAGAAGAACTGGGTTCCCTGGGCTGGGCATGCTCGGTGGCCAGGGAGAGAGCCAACTGCAGACAGAGACTTTTGCCCTCTAGAGGGGATTTCTTCAACCCTCTCAGCTTACTGGGCAAATCCATTCCTCTGACATTTCCGGGAAAATCTCTACTAGTCAAGTTTCCCCTGTGAGTAGGGGTGACTAAAATCCTCACCTGAACAAAGAGTCCATCTGAACCGAATCTCTAGTAAAAAACATAATAATAATAATAAACCCTTTGAAGCTATCTAGTAGAGTGTAAAAAATGCTTAGGTGTAAAGAAGGGTGAAGAATAAAAGAAAGGATGCTCCTAGCATCGCCCCCTTTCCCTCTTTTTCATTTCCAGTGAGCGGGACATTTAAATTATTCTGTGGTTTGATTTTTTTTTTTTTTTAAACCGGGCACTGCAGGCAGCGGTACCCACGGGCAGAGGGACAAACTGTCAGCCTGACTACTCCTGCCAGTTAGCCTCTCGCGGCCGACCGGGACCCCGGAGGGAGAGGGCGCAGCGGGGGTGCCCAGCAAAGGGGCGGGGGCGGTAGGGGCTCCAAGCGGATCCTGGACGGAGCGCTCCAACGGCGGCGGGGGAGGGACACACCGAGCCTCGCCAAAGGATGCCCCCGGCTCCTGCACCCCGCAGCCCAGACTCGCTCCAGCCTCCCCGCCCCCTCTCCACTTCCCAGACCGCTCCCGCGCGGGGGTACTCGGCACAGGCACGTCCGCCTCGCTGGAGTCGCCAGGCCTGGGGGGGGGGGGACCGAAACCTCTCCAGTCCCTTCTCTTGCTGCAGGTCGCCCCAGTGACCCCGAGTTCGCGCCCGGGGCAATGCGACTGTGGCTGAGACCCTGCCAGCGGTCGCGGGAGAAAGGGTCTCACTAAGTGCTGACATAAAAACGAGCGGTGGCCGCAGACGCTTCAGTCCCGCGAAACCTCAGAGCGGAAACTGGCTGTGCCCGGGTGGGCGGGGGCAGCGGCGGGCTGGGCGCTGGGGGGGAAGAGGCAAAGTGCCCGCGCAGCGCGGGTAACTTCGCTGGGCAACCAGGCGACCGCGGGCGGAGACCGTGCTGCCGCCGCCGCTCCCCGGAGGAGAGGCGAGGTTCACGGGCGGTCGGTGCGGGTCTCGTACCCGAAGTGCTATTGCGATTGCCGAGGAGAACCGGGCGAACGGTGTCGGGCCGCGCAAACGGGGAGAGGAGCCCCGCGGGGGAGTGCCAGCCGAGCACCAGAAAGCCGCCCTCCGCGTCCTCCGCCCTCGGAGGGGCGCCTGCGCCCGGAGACGCGTCACCCCAAATGCCCACTCGCCATCCCACGGGGCAGCGCCAGGAAGAGACCGTGAAAAGAGCAGCGCAGGAGAGCGAGCGAGCGAGCGCGAGAAAAGAAGAAGGAACGACGCCCGCGGGGAGGACCACGTACCTTGAGCTCCTCAATGTCCAGGTTTGTTGATCTGTCCATGAGCGAAAACTACAGGAAGTGGAGAGGAACCAGGCAAGTTGCACCAAAACACAATCTAGTCTTTTAGTTTCCAGCCTAAACTCAGCTTTATCCTCCTCCAGGCTCTGGCAGCTTCTCTCAGTCTCATTCTCCGAGATCACGCCGCCTCCACCGGTTAAAAATAATCAAAATAAATAAATAATAATTATAATTCACTTTGTTTTACTTCCTCAAAGATTTAGTGACAGGTGATCGTTACCGCGGTGCAACCCAGCTGAGTCGGATCAAGCTGGAGGGGGGGTGGGAATCCACTCTATTTAAGATTATTTCTTCTTCTGCACTAAGCTTAGAAACCAGCGAATTGCTGCATCCCAAGAAAAAAAGCTGCTTCCCTGGACAGCATCATGCGGCAAATTTCAAGCAAATGTGTTCAAACTGAAGAGAAGAGTAAAGGATAAAGCCTTCCTCCGACAGGCTTACTCGGGTAGCTAATTTAGCACACTCTGAGTCCCAAGCATTAACAATGATCAATTTCCCTGGCAAGAGAACCAAATCCCCGAAGTCCGGCATAGACCTAAAAAAATGTCTTGCAGCTAAGAGGTGTTCTCTCAGTGGAGAAAACAAGATAAAGTCTGACGGGAACGTTCTCCTTTGAAGGTTATGCTAAAAGAGTTGAGAGAATAGGAGGTGGCTCCTACAGAGGAGAGGAAAGAGGGAGAGAAAGGGAGAGAAAATTTTTCCTCCCGCTTGGCTGTTTTACTGGCCTTCACCACCAGGTGACTGACTTCGCTTCTCTCTTCCCCGAGCCGGCACTGAGGGGATTTCTCTCATCTGTCAAAAAGCAACATTTCCTTTCCAGACAAATACTACGCTGCTGGGTCTTAAAGACTGCCCTCTGCCTGTAATCCAATAGGTGACCAGCATTTTAATTCATTTCATAGGTTGCCTCATCTGATTCCCGTAGGTCTAAGAGGAACATACATGTGTGTATCACAAACATGTATTCACTTTACATCTCTGTTACTTTCGGTGTCATTGATTTTTCTTTTTCTTTTAACTTAAGAAAGACATACAAAAGTGACAAATAGAAATATTAAAGGAAATGTCTTGCACTGATCTTCCTTATGGTAAAACAATCTTTTATTGGGAAATTATTCTTTAAACAGATACTGACAGTTCAGTACCATTAACTTGTAGGGTGTAGGTTTGGGAAAAAAAGGCTCGTTTTCTTCATTTAAATGTCTTAGTGTAAAAGCTTGACTTTTGAGAGGATTTAAACAGTCTCTTTTTATTTTGTTACAGCACATAAACTAGTTAGCCATAAAAATGTTTTCAGATTCAAAAACTAAGCTGAGTAAATAATTAAATTTGTGTATATATATATTTTTTTTTTAATTTTTTTTTTCAGATTTAGATGTTCACCATCTAGTCTTCTGACCTCCCTAACTTCATCTGTATCCTCCCCCTTGCTGTGCTCCAGCCACATGGTCTACCTGTCCACCTGCCATTTCTTCTGCCACCAGCTCGTTCACACTTGCTCTTTTCCCTCATTCAGGGCAGCTCTCCCTCCCTTTTCGAAAGTTTAACCCTCATGCTTCAGACTAAAGTCTCCTCTTCAGAGATTTTCCTCAGGTGAGTCCTCAGATAGTCTCCTTTGTCCTCTTAAAAGCAGTCACTTCATTTTATCATTATGTAGTGCATACATCTGTTATCTCTTTATCTGGTTCTTCCAGGAGACTATAAGCTCTGGAGGGCAAGTTCTATACCCTTGTAATTCACCAGTAGAGCCCAAGAGTCTAGCTCATCATAAGCACAAAAATATGTCTGCCTGGAATGGATAAATGTCTGTGGGAAAAACCTTTAATTGCTTTTATTCTAATACCTGAAAACCTCCATGAATTCCTTTTTTCTCAACACACAAATACCAGTTTAGCCCCTCCTAGTCTGCAGTTATGCCTAGTGGGCTCAGCTTTATAATAAGGTACATGGAGTTCTTTCATTAAAGCCTATTCTAGTCCATAAACTTATCAAAACTAGCTTTCTTTAACACTTTGACTTGTGCCTAGGCTTTCAAGATTAACACCAAGTAGACAATAGTCCATAATTAGTGGAGCTGAATATCAAATTTCCAAAATTTTAAATGTTCACTGTACATAATTATTTTACATAATATATGATGAAAAACAATAAGGTTGCAGGTTGAGAGAATAATGAAGTTATATAAAATGTGTAATTCTTTAAAAAGCTTCTTTGCCAGAAATTATCAATAATTCAACATGAATAACATAATTACATATATTTTTTTAAAAGTCAAGTTTTTCCTATATAATTTTACATTCCCTAACAATTTGTTATTGCCTAACTTTAGAAAATTGAATGCAATAAGCAAATTTATTTTGAGCATGTTAACAAAGTGATATTACTCTGAGATAACTTTAAAATTTGCAATTGTGAAAGCATAGCTCAAGAAACACAGCTTCGAAAATAAACATTAATGTTTAAATACCATTCAGAAAGGGCAGATCCATGTAGTAGTATGGCATAAAATAATAGTTGGAAGAAAAAGTTATATTGTACTTAATAATAAAGGCTAAGCTTTACCATGTTTTTAAAAGTTATATTTAGCCATATATATATGTATATATATATATGTGTGTGTGTGTATGTATATATATATATATATATATATATATATGTGTGTGTGTATGTATATGTATATATATATATACATATATATAATAAATTTAATTCATCTTTAGTAATATGAAATTATATGCAACATTTGACGTTGACCAGACTGGCATTACATTGCCTATAGAGAGAAACTATATAGGTGATTTCCAAATCAATTCCAAATATGGCTTGATTAAATGTCTACAGAGCAAGAGACTTCCAAGTCTTTTACTATTTCATGAATTCCCATGAAAATGTATTAGGCTAAATATTCCTGAAACCAAAAAATGAAATTTGATGACAAAAATATTATTTGCTAAAACATATGTATATAACTTTGCAAGGAAATCAGGACTCAATTCCACCTCAGCTGACAGATGACTAGGTGAGACAACCATCGTAACATGAAATAACTTTAAATAATGTGAAATAGGGTCATGAACGGATGGAGCAGTGCACTGAGGAGAGGAATATTATCTAGATGTCCTGACGAAGACAGATACCCATGACTGCTCCAGGTGATCATGCTGGCACACAGCAGGGTATGTGAAAGGAGCAAGATTCAATGTTAGCAAAGATGTATAATTCAAAGACAAACTACGAATAGAAATTACAACCCCCAAGTAGGGAGAAGGCAGGATGGTAACACCTGCAGGTCATGAGATGTTACAGTTCAGGATCACTCATTCATGGATACATTCATCATTGTCACCTTCTACCATAAGGTAGTAAAGTGAATGTACACATCCCATTAGGAGCTTCCTTATTTTAACTAATTTACAGAAGTGGGAACCTCACAAATACTCTTCTTGTCCAGTGGACAATATAATTTTTACTCATCATATATGGTTTAAAAACATAAGAGTTTTCAATTTTGTAGGCCTTTGTAATCCCCTCTTCCCAATTCTCTGGCCAAATTACAATGGCAGTGTTTTTATGTTTATTTTCTTAGTCTACTACATAGGAAGATCATCTTTTATTTCAATTTTTGGGAATTATTAAATGGATAAGTAATATGAGTCATTAAAACAGAGTGGTAAATAACTTATTTACATAGTTGCCCCCACTTGGTTTCTAGCAATTAGCATTTCTATTCCTATGATCTGAATAAACACTTGCCACAGAAAAGGTTTATCTCTCAAAAAATTATTTTTAATTCCATTATGTCTTTGAAAATATGTACCAGACTATACTGACATATCAAATATTAGGTTTCCTTATGAGTAAGGGATGTAATTGTTTATATGTGAATAGATGAGGAATAATAAATTAAATGAACTATTAACATTGTGATGTAGTTGAAAGGATATCTTTTGGCTCTTCCCAAAAATGATCATCTCTGTTATAGCATAGACGTATATGTTTCTATTTAAAAAAAAATCAATGCTGGAAATTAAGTTAAAATACTTTATGTTCACCTTCAACCTATATCATGCTCCTACTCCAATTTTTATTCAATACAAAAGAAAATAAAAATTGTAGTAACTCAGACAACAAGAGAAAGCAAATGATAAAAAGAATAACAGGGCACAGAGATGCCTGTGTATAGCCAAATAAGAAGCCAGGGTATCGAATGAAGGCAACCAAAAAATCAAAGCTGGGAATATATCTCCCTTTCCTTTTACATTTAATGGAGACAAATATTGGTAAATGTATATTTTTAATTTGAAATATATTCAGTTATTTAGCTACATAATTTGAAAAGTACTTCAGTCATGAGAATACATCTGCTTTGTATAGCATAGATTACAATTGTCTATAAAAGACAATAGAGGATCTTCTTTGCAGAATTTAGAGATTGTAATAAATACTAACAGTTTTAAAAGCATCCCCCAAACCATTATTAATTGCATGTCAGAGTCATGCACATTGATAATTGTTGCTTGACATTTAAAAAACAACGCACCTCACAATGCTAAATTTCCTATGGAGTATAAGAAATACAAACATAACAAATCCACCAAAAAAAAAAAAATAGCCTGATGAAAACTTGAATTCAAGCTTGTAACAAATGCATAGCAGTGAATGCTATAACCCAGTAATAATTAAAACAAAATAAAAGCATCCTAGGACATGTCAAAGAGCATCACATTGCGATTATATAAGTACAGATAAATGGGGAAGAAATGTTGTCAGAAGTCGGCAATCAAGGCCCTATTGATAATGCACTTTTCCACCAAAATTAATAACCAAATTACCTAGAAGCTTTAAATGCTCAGAAATAATGAACCTTAAAAAGTAGAACCATATACTAAATAAAATACAACTCTGAAGAATGTTTTAAATTCTCACCTTCAATCAGACCAACAATCTTAGTATTAGAAAAAGGGAAAACTGTGGCTTCTTTATTCATATAGAATAATGAGTTGGTTCATTTAAATTCAAGCATTCAATTCTTCAGTTAAATTAATGTCTATTAACAGGCCTAATATGAATTTTTTAAACTCACCTTTTGGAAGGAAAGTGAGCATTCTGAAATATTTTCTATTTCAACATAAGAAACCAAAACTGTTATGTCATACCCCTTCCCTCGCCCCCCACCCCCACACACAGAGTGAGAAACCAATATAATACCAACAACAATAGAACCTTTATGAACAGTCAGTCTTTCTATGTGTTCTACTGGTACCACTCTAACAAGAAATAGACAGAACCACAGCTATGGAGGAAGATGAGTAAATCATTCATTGATTCTAAAAGAAACGTCTGAATAGACAGAAAGAACTGAAAATAGTATTGACCTTGGATGAAGTAGGTTTCAAGAAAAAAAAAAAATCTGAGGAATCTGGAAGAAAATACTTAATGTGATTAAATTCTAAAACAGGCCATATTCAATTAACTTGTAGTTTGGAAATTTTCCTATTCTGAGAATGACAAAGAATAATACCATGAAACAGAACATTTTATTGTTTTTCTGGTCTGTTCATTGGCATACGATTGTTGTTTGAAACTTCATTTTAGGAAATTAATGTGAAATTTCTTCTCTTTTTATCCCCATGCCTACACTAAATAAAATTAAAATAATAATAAAATTAATAAAATTATATCTTAACAAATAGCTTATACATAAAATTGAATTCTAAAAAAGCTATACCTAAATAATAATAACAATAATAATTTTTTTTATTTTTTGCAATTCTTTCTTATTTTGAAGAATGGGATAGGCTCCAAAGACTTTCCAAACTTAAATTTTACTAATATCTGTTGGCAATCAGTTACTCATTATCAATATATACTATTGTCATGGATCTTTAAAACTTTGGTAATTTTTTCTAAGAAGAGAATTCTTATATAATAAGAATATTAACAGTTATCTGAAGTTCTTCAACGTTCTCCAAGAACACAGAATGAAAAATAAAATAAAATAAAATAAAATAGGTACTGTAGTGCTTAAAACTGTCATTGACTTGCTTTAAAAAAAAAGCAAAACGTGAAAAACAGAGGAAGGCAAAATGGAGGCTTATGGAACTGTGAATTAGTTGGAATCATCTGTCTTACATGACAAACTATATTTACGCCAAATAGTCACAAACTGCTTAATCAGCTGTAGCAGCATGGAAGTCTATGCAGCATGATACAACCTGGGTTCATTTCATACTCGGCCCATTTTGACTGTTGGGAGCACCAAGTTAAGGAGCATGTATTTGAGTTTTTTAAAGCCTAATAATGAGTGCAATTATTTTACATAAACAGATATACTTTTGAAATTGAACTGAGAGTATATCCATCCTTACCTGCAGCCTGAATAATGCCATACGTCAGCATGACAAGAGGTTTCCTAAAAAGCCCAGAACTATCTATCTTTGTCCTAATTACAAAAACAATTCATGTGTTTGGCAATAACTTTTAGGCAGGAGGTGTTCTTTCCCAAATGTGGGGTTCTTAGCTTCTTTCCTCTTGATTATGAAAAGTTTCCTGCTATGAATGCAGTCATTTCCATCTTTGTATACTTCAAGATTTGGCTTGTTTCACTGGTGGTCCTCAGAACATATCTGTAATAAAGACTGCAGATACTCTTCGTTTTCAAAGGGGATGCATTTGAAAATGTATGTTTGAAAGGGTGAAATTTTTTAAAAATGTAATCGGGCATGTGAATTTCTTTGATCTAGAGAATAGACTTAATATATATGTGATTAAGTACTTTGTTTTGAGTAAAGCACAAACAGATAAAATACATGATTATTAGAGGTCTGAACACTAATAATAATATGGAATATCTTTATAGATTTTTCTCCTGATAATCTCCTGATAATAATTTTAGAAGCAGTATGAGTATATAGTAAATCATAGCTCATGGTATAAAATCACCTTCATAATTCTTTGTTACTATATTGTTCAATCTCACATGATAATTTGTAAACTTAATTTTCTACTTGTTTTTTTTCTGCTCTTGAAGCAAAATATAAATTTTCCACATTTTCATTAAAAACTAATTTCACAAAAATACATTTTCTAAATATATTTCATAAATGTTTATGAACTGATTACCTATGGGACTGGAAAATCGATTTTTTTTCACTTTTGCCTATATCCTGAATTATTAAAAAATGACCATCAATCTGTTATTATATGCCAATCAAACTTATGTCAAACTGCTGTGTGACATAAGACATTGACTCAAAGATAAAATTTCCATAGTTCTGGTAAATAAAAAAAGTACTATTTTTTTCTTTTATGATTAATTGAAGAAAACACCATCCTAACATTAGTCAACTTACTTAATCTTCCAGGAAAAAATAAATAAGGTAAAACTTTGGCTTATTGTTATTATGAATGTTAGGATCTCTAACTGAACATGATCTTTATAACTATGTAATTTAAGTTCATCAGTAATATTACTGAAAGTCAGTATACTTGAAATCACACAGTTTTACGGAGCAGTGAGACCCTGAACATAGATTTTTACAATATAATCAATAGCAGATAATGCAAATGCAAATTCAAAGACCTGTTCTAGGACACATACCCAAGTGCCCTAATCCTGTCCTAAGTTTATAGTCAGGACTTGACAAGATCTCAACCTCTGTCTTAGGATTTCAAGTGTAGAAAAAATGTATTTACATATTTTACTCCTTCAAAACTTTTAATATACAATGTGATAGAAAGAAAATCAGGAGAAATGGATTAGTGTTGGCCTCTCCACTCATTAATTTGTGACCTTATAACTAGTCTTTTATTTCTTCAGTTCTCAAGTCTCTATAAAATAATGAGTTCTTATTAAAAGATCTATACTACTTTATATCATCCTGGTTTTTAAAAAGACATTGAGTAAAGTAAAACAACATATGTAAAGAGCATAACCACAAAGATTAAGTCCAAAGAAGTTAGTAAATTTCCCTTTAAAGACCCTTCTGGTTATAAAAATCTATGATATATTTCCATTTCCTCATAGGTATTCACTAAATAAAAATATACCAACTATTAAAATTTGTTATTTTTACTGGTGGGATTTTAAGTGATTTTTATTTTCCAAATTACCTACAATCTGTATGTATTATGTGGTGGATTAAATAATAACTGACTGACAAAGGTGACTGACATGTGTCAGCAGGGTGAAAATATTCACAATACATATAGCTAATAATGAATTAGTAACTATATATATGTATATATATATATATATATATATATATATAGATATAGATATAGATATATAGTGTTTTACCTATAGTTATATTTATATATACCAAGGAGTCAATAGACATATGACCACCTTCATTAGTACTCAGGATATTTTAAATTCCTAATAGATACTGTTTCATACCACTATATTGGTAAATTTTTTTAAAATCTGACAATAGAAAATGTTACAAAGAATATGGAGCTAGTAGAAAATTTTTATAGTGTACTCATGAAGCTATAAATTGGTTCAACGATAGTAGGGAAAATGGCATTTTCTAGTAAAGTTGAACATGTACATAAACTATCATCCAGCAAGTCTACTCAAGCATATTTTTGTGTCTGTCAACATAAATAGTGCTAGTTATGGCAACATTCAAATCTCAGACTTACTATAGCAAAGTTTTATTTCTTGCTTCTATCACATACTGATGTGGGTCAGTGTGGCAAGAGTCCTATACCACACAATTGCTCAATCTCGTGGCTCTTCTCAACTCTAGCCTTAAGCCCTCTTTTTGATTACCAGTAAGGATACAAGGGAAGAAAATAAATGTAGAGTAGTAGTAGATTTTATGGAATAGACCTACAAGTGATATGCATCAGCCTCTTGTACCATTCTCTCAGCCTAACCTCCGTCACATGACCTGGCCTAACTGTAGGGGACGCTGGGTAATGTAGTGTGGTTTTGTGCAGAGAAAGGAAAAACATAGCATGGATACTGATGAGTACTATCAATCTCTGTCACACTTACTCTTTTTGGTCACCAAATATCTCTTTGCTCCCTTATTACCACACATAAAATATATCACCTTATTTTCAAGAAAAAACTAACCCGTCCAAAGACTTTTTTTTCAGCTCAATGTCTAGAATCTCTAAGTTATGTGCGTCCTTCTCCCGCTGTGGCTTCTTTTCGTCCAGCCACCCGAGTTAACAATACAATCAAATTTCTCCAAAACTTCCACATGAAAATGCTCAACAAGGACAAGATAATCATTAGAAACCATGCTGGTGAAGAAAAAGGAACTGGAGACAACCCAACACTCACTTGCCCCTAGCAATAATGAAAAAACCTAGAGAGATAATTGCACAGGCAGCTTATCTTGGGAGTAGATAGTGTTCTTTGATTAGACCCTGATATTACTAGAAGGAACTCCTTGGTCCAATGCTGTCTTGCCTCCACACTCTAGATGTTTATTCTGTGTTTATCACCTTCCTTGTCCACATCTGATATGGGTATTGGGAAGTAGGCTCTCTTTGGAGGCAGGAACACTTTGGAAGCCATTTCTTGGGAGCTGTATTGGTTAGTTTGGGAGCTATATAAGTTTGCTAGGGTTGTCATAACATGGTATCACAGACTGGTAGCTTAAACAAGAGACATTTATTTTCCCACAGCTCGCAAAACTAAAAGTCTGAGATCAAGTTACTGGCATGTTTGGTTTCTTCAGAAAGATGTGAAGAAAAGGTCAGGTCACTCCTTGATTTGCAGATGGCCACCTTCTCACTGTGTCCTCATATGGCTATTTCTCTTATGTGTGCATCTCTCACGTCTCTTTGTCCAAATTTCCTCTTCTTAGAAGACCTCCAGCTAAATTGGATTAGGGTCCACTAAAGGACCTCATTTTAACCTAATCACCTTTTTAAACATCCTATCTCTAAATACAGTAACATTATGAGGTACTGGGGGCTAGGGTTTCAACATGTGAATCTAGGAGGGGAAACAATTCAACTCATAACAAGAGCTCAAAAGTTGTTTGCACTTGGAACATTTAATATTAAAGGGAGTTTCTTTGGCAGTGAATTACCTTCAAAATGTTAGTAGGCTTATGATCAATTTGCTTCTATTTAATTTCATGTGTCAGTAACCACATCCTAATTTCTTTCCTAGATAAAGTTCTCAGATGTGCGTTATCATCTGTCACTGGCAACAGTCTTACCATATTTTTGTCACGCTATAACAGGGCTCTCCAGCCTTTTAATCTCTGATAACCAATCCCTTGCCATGTTTAAGTGGTAAGTCAATGCCACATTTCAGGTCTTTCTGTCTAGGAGATAAGGAAAAGGATGGCCATGGGGAGATTTCTGGAAGTAAGCCAGGAAATGGTGTATACCACTGCCGTTCACATTATACTGACCAGCAGGTTGTCACACAGCCCCACCTAATTGCAAAAGAACCTGAGAAATTCAGTATTGGTGTATGGCGGGAAAGGAGAGAACACAGATATATGTGAGCACTGACATTTTCTAACAAAAGACCATAGAAAAATGTTTGCACATTTGTTGATTGTACCAAAAAAATACAAAACAACTGGAATAAATACACACATACTTGCATATATGGAGTCTGGTTTCATATACTTAAGTGCAAAAGCATGTAAAAATGAACAAAATATCTATATGGTGAAGATTATTTAATTGTATAAACATATGTTGTGAAGCTATAAGGAAATCCAAAGGCTTAGGAGATTGATGCACCTGGCACATTTATTCACCCCTATGTTACCACACATCATTCCTCTCACCCATTGGTGCATTCATTCACAAACACTCATTGAGTACCTTCTGCCTCTGTAGCCCTGAGCCCTTTATTGTTTATACTCATGCTCCAGTGAAAAAGCCCTGCGACTATGATCAAAAGCCATCCTTTTGCCAAAGTAAAAGCCTCTAATGGATACATCCCCTAAGAGTTAAACAACCCATGAGGTCAGAAACAGAATGGTCAAGACAAACAAAACATATTGTTCCAATCATTCATTTCCAGACACTGTGTGTTCCAGCAAATACTGGAAAGTGTGCACAAAAGGAAACAGTTATGACTTTGACTTTTATGCGTACGGTCTTGTGGAATCATAGCATGTTTTAATACTAGGAGAAACTATAAAGATAATGTAGGCAAACCTTCATTTTATAGAAAAATAAATAAATAAATAGATAAAACCAAAAAACCCAGGTGCACACCTAAATAGAATTGTCTAACTAGATGGTGTTAGCACCATGAAAAAGAACCTTTCCAAAGACAGAATAAATATTAAAATGGGGAGCTATCTCAAAAGATAGCAATGTGTTTATGTGATAGCAATAGAATACTTGAAAACTTATAGAATTAATAGTAGTTTACTAAATATGATTTTATATAATTATCCATAGTGATTTTCCACACACTGGAAGTATGCTTATATCCTCTATAGATAAAATAAGTTTTTCACTTCTGCTCCCTCCAGCATTTTAATTTACATCTTTTTCTTGCTCTAAGTTGAATATTATTCAATTTTAGTCCTGCTAAAGCTCATCATTGACAGATTTCTTTTCAGTTTTTAAAAGAACTGATAATATTTTCTTCTATTATGGAATAAATACTATCATACTGTATTGCACAAGCATATTTTTTGGCCATACTGGAACTAATATGTCTCTCTTCCAAGTTCCTATAGCAACATTTATGTGTACTTATCTCTCTGCTAGAATTTGAAACTTTTTAACAGGTCCCCATTTATTTGTTTAGCATAGTGCCTTGCATGGAGTAAAAATCCCATAAATATTTGTAAAATAAGTGCACATGTGCAACGCTTCAGTAGGAGCTTATTTCAAGAACAGCCCACGAGAGAGGAGCCTGAGGCTCAGCCAGAAAAGACAAGGCAAAAATCCTGAGAGGGAGGAATGTGTACTGACTAGAGAAGTGGGCTCTTGAGCCCAGATCCTCTGTTAGTAACTATGGACTTCAGGTATGTTACTTAACCTCTGTGTGGCACGATTTGCTGATGTGTACATTGGTGGGATTGTGCAAATGAAATTAGTTAATAAATTCCAAATGCTTAAAACCATAGCTAGCACCTGGTAAGTACTAGATAAATGTAAGCTGTCATTTCTATCATCATCGTTGTTGTGAGCTCATAGGCTGCAGGCCCAGAAGTTAGGGATAAACCCACAAGTTGGGAGACGAAGTGGTTAGCTGAAAAACTGAGTCCTAAATGGAACGGAAGCAGGTAATAAGCAGAGGATATAGACACGCATGCAGAAGGGATGGTCATCTCACAAGATATCAGGACAAATAGGGAAGGTACTAAATGCTGCTGTGCTCTTTTGTGCTTGTGATTTGGCGTTAGAAGCGGTGCCTTAAGTATCCATCAGTTTGTGAAATATTATTCAAATTTATTTGCATTTCTTACTGATATTGTCATAAGGTTTTCTAATATGTGAACTAATTCATTTTTTGGTTGATGCATCTCTGTTGACCAAAGCAATCTCTCCTTACAAGATTGCAATAATTTTCTTTTATGGAGTGACTAAGATCCAATTTTGCCTATATTATCAATTTCCTTCTAAAAGGAAACTTTTTTATTATTTCCTGTTTTAAAATTTTCGTAATAGTGAAAATATTTGCATTTTCTTTAAGTGAACAATTGAGAGTGACAGTGCTTCTAATGTGTACAAATTCATTAAATGGGAAATCCAGAAAATGATATTTACCACGATGTGGCTATGATTTTCGGTAATCCTTATTCATTAAACTTAAAAATGTATAATTAATAGTAATATCCAAAAAGGATATTTTTAAAATTACAGTGTAATCAAGACATTGTTTATTTCCTTTGTTAACTACAAGTACATTACTATCCCTATTCTTGCATGAGTAACTGGCCTTGTTTCTTGGTGCTAATAATAAATGACCTATACCAGAGGAAGACCGTTTTATCAGGAAAACTTATCCCAAAATTTTATCGTGTTAACTTAAAAAATAGTAAGCATATTTAGGAAATAGGAAGACTTTTTCAATTAATTATTACTTTTAATATGATTGTGATAATATTATAATCATGTTACAAATAAAATCAAACTATGACTATGAAAGAGTTGGGGTTATTTTATTCTCAAGGAAATGTAACAATCTTAAAAAAATAGATAGCTTAAGTGTAATGATATGCGAGTATTCAAGTCAAAAGAATCAAACATACAATATCCTATAGTAATAGATCTGTAACTTCCACTATAATGACTAATTTGTATAACTTGTTATTCGATATCAACTTCTAATACAATGTGTTCCTATTTAAATAGGCTAACCACATTTGCTTATTCAAAGACAAAAGCTAAAAAAGGGAAGCTTCTCTGAAGAATACTTGGGCACACAGGACTTTCCTTGTCACTGTCCCATGTGAGTTTGCAGCATACAAGACTAAGGAGTACCCTGAGTGTAAGTCCCCATCTGTAGTAATGAGTGGCAGGCATTTTAGCACTAAGGGCAGAGCTGACAGTGTGGGTCCTGGCTCCACATACGAGGGATGTGAATGTGGCTATTGATAGGCACCTCTTTAAGTTTCAATTTTACGATATCCTTAACCTGTAAAATAAGAATATTACCTATCTTATGAGTTTATATGTCTGAGAACGAAATGAGATGATTCAGATAAAACTAGCACATAGTAGGTAGTACTAGCACATAGTACTAACACATAGTAGGTAGAATGCTATAAAATGTTGCTGCTATAAAATATTGTAATCATTATTGTTTCCATCATTTTAACAGGGGTAGTACTAGTAGTGATACTATAAGAGGTGATAAGGACTAAGAGTAGGAGATTGAAAAAGAAGAATGTAAGGCCTATTAATATGAAACCCTTGTTTTCCTGGCTATCCCATCTGGGGACTAAAATGGGAAGCTTAATATCAGCTCCAGCACAGTTTTTTCCACCTCTTCCTTTTAAAGAACCTAAATCTTTCACCTCAGTTTCTCCCTGAGGCCTCTGGGATTGCCAAAAGATCTCTCACTGGTCTCCATCTATGAGTTCCCTGACAATACTGTGATATCTGCCATTTCCCTCTCTGTAACATCCCTGAGGGTCTGGTTTGCCAGCATCAGGCGCTTGGCCTCTGACGTCCTCTGACAGGGTCACCACTAAGTCTCCCCAAGGTCCTGCTACTGTTCCCAGTCCCTGCCAAAGTCTAAGCTGCTGCAGCGGCCAATTCCTACTAATGTCCTGCACTGAGGCCACAGTCACGACTTTTGATGCATCAGACACAGCCCGAAGTCACAGAGGAATACAGCTGTGCCAGAGACTGGGTCTTAATTTGGTCGACCTTCCAACAAATATTTGGATTCTCCAAACACTTAAGGAGTGACTCCTATGTGAGGCATTTTCTTAGGCGTTCTTTCTTTCTCTCTTTCTCTCTTTCTCTCTTTCTCTCTTTCTCTCTTTCTCTCTTTCTTTCTTTTTTAACTATATCATTCTATGGTTGTCATTTTCTTGGACTTCACAATTACTTAGACTGGTGATTACAAAGTGATATATTAGATGGTTTTTTACATGAATAAAATTGTCAATCTCTTTCTTAAAGGCAATAATCATATAGTTCAGTGTTGCTGTAAGGTAGTTGCAAAAGACAACAATTTTAGAAATGATAATATTAAGAACAAGTAAAGAGAATTTTTGAGGAGGGAGAAATTAGAAAAAAGCTATAGATACGCATTTTAAAATTTTTATTTATTGATTCATCTTCAAGGAAGTAAATAAAACACAGTAAATAATCTCCTTGCTAGCAGATATTATTATAAAAAGTGAAATGCAAGAAAAAGTCAATAGTCAAGGAGAAATCAGCATCATTAGTTTATAAATCTGCTTTGAGTCCTATCTTGTATTATGAGACTCAAGGATGCTTTTTAGTCCAATTTAAACAGTAAGCTCTTGACCATTGCCTTGGTAAGTGAAAATTGCTTGCTAAGTTTTACTAATGCATTTCTGCATTTTTGGCCTTCTATTTCAGTAGTTTATTTCTTAATTGTACCCACAAATTAATTTACCTCTAAGCCGTTATTACTTCCTTTCCTCACATTACAGAAGAAAGTTAGGTGTCCCTCCTACTATGTAGAGATAATCAATCTCTCTATCTATGTTCTGGTTTCTTTTCATTTTTCAAATAGAATTTGCTTACTTTCCATTCTTATATTTTCTAGCTCATTCTCTCCATTAGTTATGTAAAGACACCAAGTCTTTCTTCCTTCAAGCATAGAAAAAAATTTAAATCCTACAATTCTTCTGTGTCGAACTTCCCTCTCCAGCCACGCTCTTAGAAATAAGTTTGTAAACTTGCCTTCTCCATTTGCTCATTTCCCATTCACTCTTCAATCCCTTATAATCTAGTTTAAATTCTCCGAAAAGAGAGCAAAGACAACAATAATGAAATGACTCTCAATCCAGTGGCTACTTGTTGATTTCTTCTTAACATTTCTCCACCTTTTCATTGAATCTCGCTCTAGCATTGGCTCCCATAACATTTAATTTGCCTTCTCAGCCCAGATTACCTGTGTAGCTTCATCTACTCTGTCCTTCCCTTAAAAGTTCATCCATCCAAGTCAAGACCAGAACCCTCTTTCTAAAATGCAAATCTAATGCCACTTTTTGTTTTAAATCTGGAAATGGCCTTCCATTTTCTATAAGGCTTAATTATTTAGGCTAATGGTCAACTCTATAAAACCAGCTTCATTCTCCATCTGAGCCATATGCAGTTTCCCAATGTACCAGGACATTTCATGCTTCAGAGCTTCTGCACATTCCCTCTGCCTGAAATATTCCTGCGATGAACCTAGAACACTTGCTTGGAGTCAGCAACTATTTATGAGGCACGGGCAATATATGAGAAAATATTCTCATGAAATGAAAATGACCATGTGTCACATCTTTAATACCATCAATCTCATGGCCATAAAAAGGGACATTTTTTGCGTACACTGTCACATGGGACTTTATTAACCATTCCCTTAAAACTTCCTGATGGCTTGCCATTATGTTTCACCTCTAATACCTTTCACAAGGCTGTCATACACATCACTTCTCCTGTCCTTTACACTTTCTCATGTTCTCATCACACATCTCACTTCTAATGCAAGTTCAAAAAGGTCTAGAAATATGCTTTCTTTCTTTTTTAATGATATATTTCATTGGGGGGAGGACAGTAAAATGTACTTATTCAGATGCTCAATAAGCCAAAATATGCAAAATATAAGTCTTCTCCTTATTATTATCATTTCAACCAATAAGATACCTGGAGGAAACAGGCACAAATTAAGTAAAAATCCAGATGCCAGAAGCATAAAGCATTTTACAAAGCCTCTTCATGGTGAAGTTTAAAGTATACACGTTGATCCTCATAAAGATATACATTATTGTTTTCAGTAAAGGACTATTACCTTTCTCCATGAAAAAAACAGAAAAAAACAAAAAACAAAAGAACACCCAAGGGAATGGATATAATCAATATTTCTCATTCACACTAAATATTCAGAGCAATATACCTCATTATTAAAGCCTGCATATTCATCCAGGAAACTAATAACATATTGTATTAAATACAATAACTAAATCAACATCAATGTCATTCATTTCACTGCTATGTATAAATAAAAGATCTGTACACATATTTTCATATATTTAGATAAAGCCTATATAAATATAACATAAGTATTTTCAGTCAAATAGAAATAGGCTTTCTTTACCCTATAAGTCCATCAATTGACAAGAAAATATATCCTTTCTAGAATCTTCCTAAATTAAATAAGAACTAAATGATATTGCAATATGGCAAAGAGTACATGGGATCTTTATAACTGAACTTTCTGAATGGCAATCAATGATATATTTACTACTCAAAATCTTTGCTCCTGAAACAATAGCCACACATGTCTTTTAAACACATCTATTTTTAAACCAGAATATATAAATTCTAAATTGTTATTTTCAGATAATTTCTTGTTTTATCTCTCCATTGTGTGTCCATTTCTCTGCAACTTTTGTCACTATTGCCTGCTCCTTTCCTGAACTTTTCTACTTTGACATCTGATGCTTCGGTTACCTTTCCAGCATCACCCTCTCCTTCTCCTGTCTTCTTTAACCTTTTGAATTGTTGTTCTTGAATTTATCTCTGCTGTTTTAGGTCCTCTTTACTTTCCCCCTCTCTGAAAATATAATGCAAAGCACAACTTCAATTATTTAAATAGTAATGACCCTCAGATTTATATATAGCTCAGATCTCTCATGCTCTGGATTTATATCATCTTATTTAATATCCACCCCTGAACATACCACCAGTAACTTATATTTAACATATGTAGAAATGAGTCTATATATTCACTTCCTAAATGTGCTTATTTCCCTGCATTCTTAATCTCAATTTAGAAATGCTGGAATTATTTTTTATGTTTCTGTGCATGCCCCACCATCCAATCAATTGCCAAAACTTCTTGTCTTTTTCCCTACGAATATTTCTCCAGATTTTACCCTTAAACCATTTCCACTATCATTGCTCCAGTTCAGCTAAGCATCACTCCTTGCTCAACACCCTCCATCCACAGTTCTTTCTAATGCTAGTGTTATGTATTTCACTGGTCTGTTTATCATAGGGAAAATCTATGTCTTATTCACTGTAATTTACCCCAGCACAGTGTCTGGGATATAGAATTAGTGCAGTATAAAGGCTTGGTCATTTATTCATTCAATGACAATGTAGCAAGCACTGATTATGTTGGCACTATTCTATATGCTCTGGATATATTGCAGAACAAAACTTAGAAAGATACCCTTCCTAAAGCTTATGTCTAGCAGGGGACAACAGAGAATAAATAATAAAGAAAATAAATAAGTAAATTACTAAGTACATTAGAATGGAAAGTGACTCAAAAAAAAAAAAAAAAGATTAGATTAACAGGGATGAGGAAAACCAGGAGAGGGCAAGTTGGAAATTACCTAAGGTAGTCAAGGTAGGTCTTATTTAGGTGTCATCCTTATAAAACTTTTAAGGAGATCAGGGAGTTGCACATGCATTTATTAGGAGTAAAAAAAGTTTCAGACAGAAGGAACAGCTAGTACAAAAGTCCTAAGGTGAGTTCATGCATAATGTCTTCAAGAAACAGTAAGAAAGCCATGGCTGGAGGGAAGTTATGGGAGGAATAGAAGTAGGAGGTAAGATCAGAATGCTAATAGGCGTTTGGGGCCATTGTGAAGACTTAGGCTTTTATTCTGGGTAATAGTGTTGAATAAACAAACAAACAAATAAATAAATAAATAAAGCTCCTTATGAAAGAAATAGGTCTTCAATACTGAAAATATTCACCAAAATAAGAGAGAGAGAAGATAAATGATGGTTTTATAAACTGCCAGCTAGCTCAGTGTGTCTAATAAAATGTCCTCGTTTAAAAATATTGTTAGATATATAATACTGGATTCCTTTCATATGTTTTCTAAATTTGGATGAGTCAAATAAAATCCACAGCCTTTTTTGACTACAGCAATTTGAAAGCTGACTCTGGGTATGTTTCTGGCACTGCACTGCACTGAGCCCAGTCGTTCAAGCTACCTTGAGAAACAAGGAGTTTGAAAATATCCCTAATGGTCTGGAAGGAAAAGGTGCACCAAACACTGGTTAACCTCTCTCAGAAGCATTCATCTCAGCAGAACACACAATTTTAAAGCTGCAGTTGTAAATCAAGTGTAAATGGAGAAGGTAGATTCTGGAAAGTGAAGAAGCCACCATCCACAATTAATTATAGTGAGAAGTGGCACATTATTTTGAAGCTACCTTTAGAGGTTGATTTTGCTAGGAAGGCCTGATGCCCTTGGTTTAGAGAACTTTGATATTGATGGAAAGCTTCAATTTTGAGGGTAAAGAGAGTCATGAGTCCTCTACAAACCCCATCAGTGACCCGGTACATGGGGAGAATAACTTATTTAGGGAAAATGATTTCATGTGACCCCCTTGCTTCAGGTGACTTCCTCTGTCTGGAAACAGAGCCAGTGATTAAGGAAACTCACTGTGCAGCTTCTTCTTGCCTAGCATTTAATCTGATCTCTTCCAATATATCTCTTGATATTATTCTTCCAAAGCTAAAAACACATTAGACAAGTGGATTCTTTTCAATATGTCTTTTCAGAACATCATTCTCTATCTGTATAAAAAATAAATCCAGGGACATATAGTTTTAGCCACAACATGGCAAAAGCTTGTCATTCCCAAAACAAGAAAATTGTAACAGACTGAAAATCAGTGACTTTTGTTGGACTCATCAAAGAACTGTGGTTGCAAGGAAAACACCCATCCCTAAATCTTGAGAGACAAGTGACTCTGGAGAGTCATGGACAATAAGTGCTTACTTGGAGCAGAAGCTACAGGAACCATAAAATGGTAAGAACACTTAGATGATAATGTTAACAAATTGTGGGAGCCTCAGTATAAACTAGCACGAGAGTGAGAAACTCTAAGGACTTTAATCTTAGAGAGAGGCATCATATTTTTGTGAATTATACCTCTAGGAAACCCACCAGAATTTTACATGGAGAGTCAAGAAATATTCTCTTTTGGCACTGGCAGGGGAAGGAAAAGGGTAATCATGAAATACGCCCAGAGTGTTCTCCATTAAGGAGGAGAAGGAGAAGGAGAGAAGGAATGAAGGGAGAAAGAAAGCAAGGAAGAGAGAGAGAGAGAGAGAGAGAGAGAGAGAGAGAGAGAGAGACGGAGGGAGGGAGGGAGGGAAGGAAAGAAGGAAGGAAGGAAGGAAAGGAAGGAAGGAAAGAGAGAGAGAGAGAGAGAGAGAGAGAGAGAGAGAGAGAGAGAGAGAGAGACAGAAAGAAAGAAAGAAAGAAAAAGAAAGAAAGAAAGAAAGAAAGAAAGAAAGAAAGAAAGAAAGAAAGAAAGAAAGAAAGAAAGAAAGAAAGAAAGAAAGAAAGAGAATAAAGCTCACTTTCCAGGGGAAAAGACTTTATGGAGCCATATTTCACCTGGGGGGAAAGGGCCTGTCTCCCAATCTGGTCCCTTTTATCCTCCCTGTCTTACCTCAAGTAGAAAAGCTAAACTATTGGAGCAATGCTTGTGAAGGTCACAACCCAGGGAAGCAGGCCCATTAAAAGTTTGATATTTAATTAAAAGACTATGCAGTGCTCCCCTGTCTCACACCTTATCACCACACACATGGCTCCAGTCCAAACAGTGGATCACAGCTGAAAAAGCCGCAAGACTCAAGTCCTCTCTGTAAGGAGTACTCAGGGAAGCCCCAAACCAAGAGGGAGACAAAAGCAAGAAAACTAGAGGCATGTTAAGCTTCTCCCATTTACAGCTGTAGCAAACATTAAACACAGCTCAACTCCTAGCCAAATTAACATAAATCCTCACAATAAAAATTGATTTATCTTACTTCCCATTACTCCATGATCATGTCCAGCAACAAACAAAAATTCCAATGCATGCCAAAAAGAAAAAAGAAAACAAACAAAAAAACAACCTGAAGATACAAAGAACTCATCAGACTGAGACTTAGCTATGACACAGATGGTGGAATTAAAGACAGAGAATTTAAAATAACTATATTTAAAATGCTCAGCCCTCTAACAGAGAGTAGAGCGAAATATTTAAAGTGTTAAAAGAAAAAGAAAAAAAGCCTAGAATCCCATATCCAGCAAAATTTTCCTCAAAGACATCTTCATTTGAGCGAAAAATAGACATATCTGTCAAACAAAGATTAAGGGAATTCATTGCCACCAGACCTTCCTTGCAAGAAATGCTAAAAGCGAAACTTCCTCAGGCAGAAAGAAAAAACACAGTTCAGAAACTCAGATCTACACAAAAGAAGAAAAAGCTATGGAAAAGTGATAAATTAAGGTAAAATATGCATATATCATTTTTTTAACTTTAATTGATTAGAGATAACTGTAGTTAAAGTAGTAATAGCAACAATGCATTCTATGATATACAGCACATAAAGAAGGGTGTAATTAGGGAGGAATTAGGGAGGAATTAGAAATATTCACTTGTAAGGTACTAGGACTACCCATGAAGCAGGCTAGTTTTAACTGAAGATGGATCTGGCAACAAAAAAAAGTATAGTGGGTATTCCAGGGTAACTAGTAACATATGTTTCAAACAAGTATAACTGGTATGCTAAGAGCAGAAATAAAATCAAATGTCTATGCGAAAAAGAACAAAACGTTTCATAATAAGAAAGCAATTAGAAATGATCTGTGACAGCATTCTGCATCGCAAACCATAGTCTGGCTGTGGACCAGACTGTGTCTGGTCAAGCAAAAACATATATATTTGTTTTAGTGGGTAACTCATTTACCCAATGAGTTTATTGGGTAAATAGTAGGAGAAAGGGCTGAAACCAGAGTTTAAGCCTAAACTTTCAAAAATAATGCTCCGAACCACACCACAACAGGGTCAATAGGAAAACCACTGCCCCAGGCACTCCTGCTCACAAGCTGTAGGTATAACACGTGTTTCTGTTTTTGTCTTGTTGTGTTTTTTTTTAGTTGTTGCAAAAAACCTGATTTTATGACAACTGCACCTCACTCTAGCTGAAATGTGACTCCTGCACTAGGACCCAGACCAGATATCCACCACCGTCATCCAAGCCAGATGCAGCAGCCCTCATCTTCCCCACAAAAACTGATTCTGCACAGCACATCCTTCCTCAAATGGCTTACTTCCAAGTTGGCTTCTCCTGAGGACAGGCCTGACTGGTGGGGATTAGGGCATATGTCTGGGTTCCAGTTGCAAAGAAAGATGAGAAGCAAGTTTTCTGGCTTCTACATGGGAAGGTAAACCTCACGAAGGAGGGCATTTTCCATACATACAAGATTATTTCCAAAAGCTCTAGGCAGCAAGAAACCATGAAGCTAAAAGATACTTCGAACCAAATTTGCATCACTGCCTGATTGTTTGAATCCGCGGGTGAAATCTGAAACTGGCCCCTGTGCATGGAAGGCAAGAAAAGACCTAAGAAAGAGACCATCCAGATTGGTAGGTGGCAGTTTTAACAAGTCAAGGAATGTACTACAAGGCTTGTCTTTGCGACAGAGTAGATCTTACACACACCCGCAGCTAGAATCTGAAAAGTTTATATAGAGACTTTAACTGTGTTCAGTCAGTACACAGTCCAGTTCATCTCAACAACACATTACTCCCTCAAGGCTGCAACCTTGAAAATGGCTCCCACTGTGGGAATAGTTCACAGAGCAGAGCTCAACTTCCAAGGGAGTTGGGGGTCAGGTGCCTCTATTTGTGGGTCAACCTGCAGTCACATCCCCTCCAGGACCTCCTCCAACACTGCCAGAAATGCTGAAACAGTGATGATCCCACTTCTGAAAGAAAATAATATAATGCTCAATGTCCTTAAGATTACATAAAAAATTTTAAAAAAGCATTTGTGTTTATACAAAAACTGGAGATTTCTGTGTAAAGAAAAACACGATGACTTAAAGTCAGAGCAGTGGATACAGTGAAGCGTAGCACCCAAATGCCAAAATGCTAAAAAGTATAAAATAATTCTCTGTTCAACTTTCTAGCACCAAACTTTTCATTCTGTAGAAATCTATCTGCATTGAATGTTTTAGCTGCAAAATCTATTTGAAGGATCAATTAAAAAACACTAAGAGTTGATGAATACATAAGAAAACATTGTAGTATATCTATCTCATAAAAATGAGTGTTAACACTCTTAGTCACGCAATCCAAACTGCTGTTTCTCAAACAGAAATATCTTGATCTCAAAAAACTTAATGTGTCTTTGAAAGGGGCTTAATTTATAATCAAGAATTATTTTCTGCTTTGGAAGAATCTGTTTCAAAAATATAAAGCATCATAGATTGGCATGAAAGATAAGGTTAATTGAGACATTTCTGTGTAAGCTTTTACTAGCTGAAGAACATGAAACCTGAGTAATAATAGATATTTATCTCAATATTTGTTATGATGTTCTTATAGAAACAAAAATCTGGTAATCCTTCATATCATTACAGTATTTACAATATAGTATATATTCTTATATTTGCTAATGAAAAGAGCAGAAAACAAGACATAAAATGAAAAACTGGGTGAATTTCAAATCCATTGTGTTTCTTAAAAATATATTCATGTTTCATACAGTATATATTTTAATATATTTGCATATTCCAACTACCATTCCATTATCCAATGATAGATATTGGTTCCTAACTTTATAAACTTACAAGGTGTTTATGTCAAGGTCAATAAATATGTTTTTGATACAAACTAGCCTGTTTTTCTCTATATCTATAACAGTATTCAAATTTCTGGGCTAGCAGAAGTGTTAGTTTAACCAAACTGCGTTCACAGAGCCGTCTATAACATGCCCAAACTGACAATTCTTCAAATCTCCATAAACGAGAATTTCTGCAGTAAAATAACCTGATATGTGAGCAGTAGAAAAATAAACAATTATGCAAATAAACTATAAAACAAAAAAATGAATACAGGGTTTTTCATTCTTGATACTATTAGCAAAGGAACACATAGAGTGGTAAGCCACATTCTCTAAGAGCATAAAACAGTCTCCGGAAATAAATTAAGTGCATAGGGAAGCTACATTAACTCTTTCTGCACACAAGAGTCCCATTTGTTGCCAGGAGACATTGATATAGGATGGCTTGCTCACACAGAAGTGCTAGAGGACACATTGATTCTTACCATTAACCACTGACTTTCCATTATGGTATTTCTCTGAAGCAGTTCTCCAATTAGCCATGTACACAGTTTTTCATGCATTATAATTTGTCTGCTCTGTAATAAAAACTTTTGGTTATCTGAGAGTTCAAGAAGCTTAATGGAAAATCCATACCTGTCAGAAAGACTTGAAAATAAGGTACAAAATAAAATGCTGAAAGAACTGATTAATTTACTTGAAAGACAAAAAGATTGAAGGCAGTTTTAAAATAGTTCTAAAATACCTGAGGGTTGTAATGCATAGGTGATATTCTGCACAAAAAATAGTAATTAGCTATTCTGTATTTCAGCTGAGGATATAAAAATTATATATATATAATCAGTTATATATTAATATGTTATATATGATAATATATATTATTAATATATTATATATAATTATATATATTTATTAATACATTATATATAATTATATATAATATATATTATATTACATATATTATAATATATTATATATCATATATAATATATATTATATATGTTTATTAATTATATAAAATATATATTTGTATATATTATATACAATTATAATATATATATTAGTATATATATATATAGCTTGACAGTAACATGAGAAGTTTGATTTAAAAGTAAGGAAAACTTTTCTGACAGTATTTTTGTAAAACTGTTTTCTTCTCTTACAAAATAAATATATATACAGTCTAGGTGGAGAGGTTTTTAAAGTGCAAAAATAAAATCAAGGAATAAAAGTCACACATAATCCTATTATCCAAAAATAACCACTGACAACATGAAATGTCAGTGCTTATTTTTTTCAAATATATACCTATATGTATACACACACATTTATAATATTTTTGGGCATGTTCTTTTCATGGTGTATATCTTCAAATCAATAAATATTTTTCTACAACATGATTTTTAATTTAATCATCATATCTTGTGGATGTGCTATAATTTAATAAGTCATATAGCACATTTTGACTATTTATAGTTGTGCTATTATATTTAATAGTATAATGGATAATCTTGTATAATCTCTGTGCATGTATTTGATTTTTGCCTTAATATAAATTCACAGAATATACAAGTTTGAAGGATATAAATATTGTGTTTTATGTGACAAAATTATCCTTCAGATGATTATTTCAATTTAACTCCTAACAGCAAATATATGAGTGTTCTTGGTCTTACATATGTTTGTATTTTCTTCATGTTTGGTTTACTTTATATTATCTTCATTAATGTCTTAACCCTCTTTAGTGAACTGTCTACCCATTGGGTGTGTCGGTCTCACACTTAGAATTTTACAAGTGTTTGCCATAAGGAAGGAGAGAGAACCAAACAAAGAAAAAACTATTATACACAATTGAATTGAATGTAAGCTGGAAGAAATAAATACCAACACATTACTAATCAGAAGTGTAACTTAATTATTCTTCCTTTTAAAAGCCAATTATCAAATTGAAAGAGAAAATAAACCCAGCCTGTATTCTGCTCTCAAAAAGAAAACCTACAAAAAATAAAAAAGACTTAGAAGGTAGGACATAATGGAATGAAAAAAAGATCAAACTACACGTGTCAATCAAAGGAAATGTGATATGGCAATACTAATATTGGGCAAGTTAGACTGTTAAGGTAAAAGACATTGTAAGAAATAAAGTAAGAAATAGCACAGAAGTAGGTTGATATGATAGAGGGTGATGAATGCTATTTTAGGTTGGGGCCTGCGTCATGCAGTGATATTTAAGCTGAGATCTGAATTATGAGATGGGATCAGTCATATAAAGACCTGGAAGTTGAGCATCACAGAAAGAAGGAAGATAGCACAAGTGCCCCAAAGTGGGATGAGTTTAGTGTATTGGAGAGTCAACCAGAGGCAGTGTGACTGGATCATCAGGGAAGGAAAAATCGTAAATGTGTTTGTAGGTAGAAATGGATACATCATAGTGACTTTTGGAAGCTGTGGCAAGAAGTGTTCTTTTTGTCCCAGAATCATGGAAATGATTGGTGAATTTCAAACCAGAGTGTGGTGTATTCTAATTTGTATTTTTTAAAAGAACATTAGAACTGATGTTTGGAGCCCTATTTTTTTCTTTTCTCTTCACTATTTATTTCCATAATTTTAATTCCTAGTTTTATGTAGATAAGTCTTTCATTTTTATCTACAATCTTATCCTTTCCCAAGACACAACCCTTTATTATCAAATTCCTACTGGACATTTCCAACTAGATAGCCTATGAGAGTCTCAAATTCTAAAGCTCACTGATCAGCTTCACCATAACTAACCAACATTAAAACCAATTCAATTGTCTGTGTCTATGAGTTTTTGGGTTTTTGTTTGTCTTGTTTGTTCATTTGTTGCTTTCTGTTTTATATCCCACATGTGAGTGAAATCATGTGATTCTTGGCCTTTTCCTTTTGACTTATTTCACTTAGCATGATATTCTCAAGATCCAGACAACAGTATGGTGGTTACCAAAGGGAAAAGGGGTTGGGGGAGGTAGAAGACTGTAAAGGGGGTCAAATATATGGTGATGGAAGGAAACTTAACTTTGGGTGGTGAACACACAATACAATATACAGATGATGTCTTATAGAATTTTACACTTGAAACCTATATAATCTTATTAACCAATGTTACCCCAATAAATGTATTAAAATAAAAAACAACACAATTCTATCGCTAGTTTTCCAGGCACCCAGTGTTGAATCCAAAGCATCACTTCTGATCTTCCCCTCTACTTGTTATTTATATCCAATCAGATTACAATCCTTAGCTGTCTACTTTTACAATGTCTCTTTCCCTATCTATTCCTTTACATTTCCATGACTACTAGGTATTAAATCCTTATTTCATCCATGTTGTAGGTAGGATTTTGCACCCATAATCTTCATCCCCTGCTTTTATACCTTTTGTGGCAAAATGCATTTTGCAGATGTAATTAATATAGCTAATTTGCTGTCCTTAAAATAGGGTATCCTGATGATCTGAGTGTGCCCAACACAATCAATGGGCTCTTAAAAGCAGGAGATAGGGGCAGAAGAATCCGTCAATGACATCTGACAGATAAAAATCTGGAGAGATTCAAAACGTGGGAGGGACTTCATCCACTGTTACTGACTTTGAATCTGGGAAATGCAGATGGCCTCTAGAAGATGAGAATGATGCCCTGCCCAACAGCCAGCTAGGAAATAGGGACCTCAGTCTTACAACTGCAAGAACTAGAATTTTGCCAAAAACGTCAATGAGCCTAAAAGCAGATTTTCCCCTAGAGCCACCAGCAAAGAATGCAGCCCAGAGGACACGTTGATACTGGCTAGTGGAAACCTAAACAAAAACATTAGCTGTACTTAACAAAACTTCTGACCCTCAGAATTGTGAAATAACACATTTATGTTGTTTTAGGCTGCTAAATTTTTACTAATATGTTACAGCAGCAAAGGAAAACCAATAGTCTCACAGCCGTTTTCTTTATCTTCATTCTCCTCTGCCTTTAAGTTCATTTTCCCCACCAATTCAAGATTAAACACACACACACACACACACACACACACACACACACGAAAGAGAACATCTTAACGTGCCACAGCTCTGCTCAGAACTTTAACTATTTTATTGCCTACAATGTTAATGATTTATTCCTTAACCCCAATCAAGGCCATCCACAATACGATGACAACTCTCCTTTCCACATTTCTCTCTGTGAAGGATTAGAACCAGCTAAAGGAAGAGACACAGGTCAGAATCTGGGAGCGTTCCAAATGCAAAACTTCAATATGCTCAGGGGGAGTTACCTTGCTGGCATTGACGTTTGACTGCACACAAAGAGCACTGGCAAGCCAGGAAGCTCCCTGGAGCTTCAGTATTCAGAGATTTTTAGTGAGGTGTCGCTATGTACTTATAATCAACGGAATCATTGTCCATGTGGTTGAATTCAATATTCAGCCCCCTTTCCCTCTCTGAAGGTCAAGCTAATATTAACGGCCCCAAGTCCCAACCCTCTAATCACATAGTTGGTCTTTCTGGTGTGGCAAGCCCCCAGTTTAGTCGTTTTGTTAACATATGAGTATACTATTGAGGGCTTCCCATGAGTCACCTCTTAGTATAAACTATCAGAAGTGGTATATGGGACCCACCATGAATGATAACGAACTTCTATCCAAGGGTTTAGAGGTCACCTCCCAGGTGCCAGCACAGAGACCTCTCTTTGAGGGCCACATTCCGTTCTACACATTCTCCCACCATTCTTATGCATCCTACGTTCCCATAAAACTGGAGTACTCATTGTTCCCCACTCCCTGAGTTTCCTGATTCCCATCTGTGACTCATGCCATTCCTCAACTTGGAATGGCCTTCCTCCTATTATTCCTGGAAAAAAAAAAAAAAAAAAAAAAAAAAAATATATATATATATATATATATATATATATATATATATATATATATATAAAGATCCTTCAAGACCTAGATAAACTGACAGTTCTTCATCAATCTTTGTTTCTAATCCTAGAAACCAGTTGCTGCTCTCTCCTATGTATCACTACCAAATTTTGTTCGGAAATGGTAAGTCACTTTCCCCCTTTTTTCTTTTATTTCAGAGAATTCTGAACTTGTTATTGCCCCTTCTTCACCTACCTTATTATTATTCTGTGAACTTCTCAAGAGTAGGAAGCTCTATATTCCTCATTTATTTCCTATATAATGGCTATATGATATACAGTTGTTGAATTGCATGCACTATGCAGATACTGCTTGGGAGGCATGCCATTCTAAGGCTCTAGTATCCACAATTCACTATTGAATGGAGCCATGCAGGCAGCTTCCATGTCCAGATGTGAGACTAGAAGATATGGGGGTGGGGATGGTGTCACAAAAAGAGCTGCTGAAAAGTCTAAAGAAAGACACTCCCATAGGAAATTGTCATGATGATGGATTAGCCCCTGACTGAGGTACACCGATAAAGTGGGTGGTGATGGTGGTGGTTTTAGTGGGTGTGGATGAGTGTGTGTGTGTGTGTGTGTGTGTGTGTGTGTGTGTGAGAGAGAGAGAGAGAGAGAAAGGGGGTAGAAAAATAAAAAACGTGCCCATCCAATAACCTTTAAGATTTACTTTCAATATTCTCATGATAAAAAATTACTTCCAAATTATGTCAATAAACTTGCAAGCGAAAAGTATGAAAATAGTAATACTCCAGTGTAACAGCTTTAAGGAAGCAGGTAGGTAGTATGGAAAGCATAGCACAGCCAGTGTCCTTATTACTCTCCTGCCTCTTACTGTTTGACACACTCAGTTGCAGCTCTTTTCATTGGGGCGTGTTCAAACCACTTCTATAGGCTATGCAGCCTAATTCTACATAAAGTTGAGCAGATGTTAGGGACCAAAAGCAACCAATGGACAACATGACAAGACTAGCAGGTATATTTTCACAACAGCATTGTTGGTGAAAGCAAATAGTAGAGATAATTAAATGCTCACCAGAACTGGAGATTAGCGAAACAAATTGTAACAAATCTAGTAAATGTAAAACAAAAATCATTAAAAAGAGAAGCTAGGCTCTGATAGAAATATTTTCCAAAACATATTGAAAAGTTACAAAAAGAAAAAAACAGGTGACAACTGCTATGTTTAATAATACAACCATTTGTGTAAAATTTATTTGATGTATTGCCTATATTTCAAATGTTTTAAAGCATTCAAAACATGCTATTAGTAATGTCTACTCCTGCAAAATAGGACTGGGTTTAGGACAATAGAAGATCTTTCCCTTTCTACCCTTCTCTACTGTTTTGTTTTTGAATGAACATGCATTAGTTTATTTTTTAAAAAATCTTAGTCATTTTACAATTTGCCTTATTACACTAGCCCTCCAATTTCCATTTTACTCATTTATCCTATATTTGACTAATTTGCCTGTCAAAAATCCCCACATGAATTCTGTGGCAGCAAGGATGAAAACAAATTACTTAAGCATAATCTTATTTTACCTCTAAGTTGCCTATACTAATGGAAATAAAAGGTGTGAAACTTGTTAATACTGTACGTTTAAGATTAAAATTTTTTAGACAGAAATCTTTATAATTTCTTTAAATAGGTCCTGTCTAAGTCATATGAAAGTATTTGTTTTGACAGATAATATTCTGTGCATGTCTAAAATCAACTTCATTTCTAGCTTTTTTCTTTGAAATTGTGGAAAATGAGTCACTAAGAAAAGTTCACCTAACATTTTCCTCTTGAATAAATTGAAAGATTAATACTTTTTTTTTTACCTTTTGTTAAATAAGAGACTCAATTTAATTTAGATAACCTGGGGTTGTGTTTCTTCTTATGGAATTAATAAACCAAGTGATCTATAATTATATTTACAATGGTCTATGTATTTACTAATACATGTCTTTATGATTAAAACTCATTTTCAGGAAAAACAAAACAAAACATGATTAGTTACTCTAGGATTTTATCTGAACTCAATGATAAGTTTCTGAGAATACCATTTAGTGGGGGGAAAATAATTCATTTTTATTATGGAAATAAAAAAATATTTGTGCATTTTATAACTTTTATACCTACTTTTCTTTCTCTGATATCAGTAGTATGAAATAACATTTTAATAATAATAAGATTAAGTGATTTAGCATGAATAAACTAAGGAGAATACTTAGCAGTGGAGACTGGTAAACAGTGAAAATATATACTAAAGATTGAATATCTTTTTCCTTGAATGATTTTCAATGTGAAAGAGTGGAAAGAAATTGACAGCTATTGAGTATCTCCATGTACTAGATATTCTATTTGGCTCTTTTTGAAAATTTTGTAGCATATCTATGAAATAGGTATTTCAGCCCACCTCCCAGGTGATGGCAGGAGGCAGAGAGGGACTTACTCTTAACAGTGTAGGGTTGCCTATGCTTCAGAGCACTTTTTCTCTGACTGTGTTCTGTGCAACATTATTCTTTTGTGAAGTTTAGGGAAAAATATTTCCAAAGTCAATGTTATATGATAGTGAAAGTGCTAATCTCATTCCCACCTTGACTCTTTCCTCTTCTCTCTTTCTTAAATCCTCCTATCTCAGAACTTTTTAGGAAGGACTCTTTCTTTTTTCTTTCCTTTTCTTCTCTTTCTTTTTTTTTTTTTTTTAATTGAGGAACAGTGTGTTTTTCCAGGATCCATCAGCTCCAAGTCAAGTCATTGTTTTCAATCTAGTTGTGGAGGGCGCAGCTCACTGGCCCATGCGGTAATCGAACCAGTGACCTTGGTTTTATGAGGACTGTGCTCTAACCAACTGAGCCAACCAGCCACTCCAGATTCTTTCCTTCTTGTCAATCGGAGAAGTTTTCAGATCACTCCGTCTAAAGTAGCCTTTTCTCACCAGTTAATCTCTACCATATCATTGTATTTTATTTTCTCTTTAAAACTTAACATTATCTCAAAACATCTTGTTTACATGTTTATGTACATGTGTATTTTCTGCCTCCTCCCTTCCCCTATCACAACTTTGGCACTGGATTGTCAGTTCCATGAGAACAGGGTTCTTATCTGTCTTATTCAACACTGTATCATCAGCATCTAGAACAGTGCCTGGTACATAGGAGTTGCTCGGTAAATAGTTGTTGAATTAATGTTTTTGCATAATCTAGTGTCTCCATGTACACAGTTACACATTGCCTATGAAGGGCTCTGAACAGAATTACAGTAAATGAATCTGATTAATTTTGTTTAACCTAGCGAGCTCCACAGTGCACTTAATCATATTTTCCCTAGTTACATCAACATCTTTTATAATTAGTATTCAATTTAAAAAATCTTTTGGTAAATGTTACCAAGGTGAAACCCAAAAGGACTCATATTCCAAAATGCTACCCACTTCATCTGCTAAAAGTCCTATTCAAAGGCAAATGTCACCTAGAAGATTTATTAAAGGAAGTCATCGTCAGCCATTAACACCACACCAAAAGTGAGTTTATCAATGTAACAGAGTCTTGTGTAGAGAGAAGGGATGGATCTTGAGGGAAGATCATAGAGGCAGACAGGGTAGGAGGGAAGCCTACGAGGAGAAAACCCCAGCTATCCATGACCATAATGAGGGCAATGGCCTGGGAGAAGCCTAAAAGGAAAGGTTTCATTGGTAAAAGGAGCTTTCACACATTTTCATTCTTGACCAGCCATGGCTAATAGGTTTATTACATGCTTATTTTTTAACTCCTCCAATTTAATGCATCTAAGTGAAAAGATATTAGGGCTCTCACTGTTGGTTTATGGGGTTGTTTGAATTAGGATTTTCTTTTAGCTTCCTCCTTGGAACCACAAAATCATACACTTACCCATTTCACCTCACTAAGAAGAGTAAAGAGGACATGCAGAGGCCACCAGTGAGCTTATGAATGGCAACAGAGCTAACGCTGATAACCAATCCTTGAAAACACCTACCTCTGGCTGGCTGTTCATATACGTGATTTCATGTGATGCTCATAACAGCATTACAGAGACTTGACATGAGAAGATACTGAGGTACAAAGAAACTAAGTAACTTGGCCAACATCAAGGTAATTAGTGGAGTAATTAGAACCAATAGACTCAAAATTGCATTGTCTTTCTTTTCTACCAGGATTCCATGCCATTTTTCTTTAATTAGTGAAAAATGGGAAGGGGAAAGATCATTGCTACACCTCCAGACAGTGTCTCACTGGCTCTGCAGTGTTATTTGCTACATGGTTGGTTGAGCGCATACCATACAGCTTGGAAAGGTGGCATGTCCTTGAAGGCAAGCCAATGTAAAAGAGGACAGGACAGAACGATGCTGGAGTTAAGATCTAATCAATTATTGTTACATTCCTTTCTTGATGCTTCAGGGAAAAGTGGCAAAGTATATTTTTATCAAAATGGTCGTTACATGAGGGAAAAAGAAAATAATCAATCTTGTTCCTTAAAGCTTTCTGAGCATCAAGTAACCTTGGGGAATTTCTGGAGCTTGGAATTATCACCCATATACAACAGTTCAAGTCAGTTTCTCTCCTTGTTTTGAAATTAGAATTTACATATATATGCTTGATTTAAGGCTCCTTACAAGATTTTTTTTAATTAAATTTTTAAAAAATGATGGTTAGTAAAATTACATAGGTTTCAAGTGTACAATTCTATAATACATTATCTATCAAATTGTATGCTCACCACCCAGATTTAACAGTATATTACACCGGGTAATTAAATCACATTGATCATAGAACAAAACTCTCAGTAAGTGTAAATATATAGATATTCATGAAAAATTAGAGTAAGTTAGTTGCCACAGGCAGTCAAGATTGTACCAAAAGAAAATGAACATGTGGAAATATTTGAATGATATAGAGATCTGACTAATCAGAGAAAATATACAAGTTTATCTATCTGTAAGGGCAAACTTTTTCCTTGAACTAAATTTCAAGGAAGAATGAATATTTTAAACAGACCCCTTATATAAAAGGTTTCTTAGCAAATTAATTAACAGACTTTCCACTAGGAGTGAAGCCTAGAGCAAGTAGATTCCAAATTCTTTCTTCTTAATAGGTTCTAGAATGCTAGTCATGCATTGATTACTAAAGGATATTTTGGGCAACATTTTGAAAGCAAAGTAATAAACAGACCTGGTCAATTCTCTTCTAAAGACCCTTTGAGAATAATCTTAACCCAGCCATTTATTGCCTTTAATAATGAGAAAAGTGAGCAGGGAAATACCAGATGTTAATGAAACCTGTTCAGTGCTCTTCCTTGAATGGGAGATTGATCAGTTTTTTCAAGTCTAATTTAGACTAGAGACATGTTACTTAATAATTATCCGATATGCTTTCCTCCAAAATGTGCTATAGAAAGATTTTGAACACCCTCTTCATTTTCTAAAGTTCTGTTTGTGTACGGACAGCTTTCTGATAGCCTTTCCCCAACCTATATGATTTGTGCTGGAGAATGAATTGTATAGGAAATTTTACAGATCATGCATTTTTTTTTATTTTATTTTTTGTTTTGGTCTTTAGAAAATCAAATGATACTGGGTAAAAGTAATCACAATAATGCTTCAAATTTGTATAGTATTAACTAGATACAAAATGATTTTTCATGTATTATCTCATTTGGTATATACAATTTAAATATACTCTAAACTGAGGTTTTTTTAAATTTTGAAATGTGGCTTTTTTTTTTATCAATTAATGTTGAACCATCAATGGATCTTGAGATCATTATGCTAAGCGAAATAAGTCAGACAGAAAAAGTCCAGAACCATATGACTTCACTCATATGTGGGATATAAAACTGAAAGTAATAAAGGAACAAGACAAAGAAAGAAACAAAAACTCATAGACCCAGACAACAATTTAGTGGTTACCAGAGAGTAAGGGGAGAAGGGATGGTAGAAGAAGGTAAAGGGGGTCAGATATATGGTGATGGAAGGCAACTGACTTTGGGTGGTGAACATACAATGTGATATATAAATTATATATTATAAAATTGTACACCTGAAACCTATGTAATTGTACTAACTATTGTCACCCTGATAAATTTAATTTTAAAAAATGGGGGAAAAAAAGTTTAGCCTGTGAGATTACCAAGTGATTTGATTACTTATTCTTGTATTTATGTATTTCACAGATATCTATTGCTGTAAGTTCTAGGAATACAGAAGTAAACAAAGGAATTTTAGTGTAACAGGTAATAAATTATGAATTGAAAATTGATCACTTCATTGTGATTGTGATAAGTGCTCTAAACATAAAGTACAGGGAGCTATGTTAATGATTAACAGGGAGATTTGACCCAATTTTGTGGATTAAGGAGGACATCCCCAGGGAAATGATATTTTACTTGAGCTCTGAAAGACAAGTAGGAATTAAGAAGTGTAAAGATTATTCCAAGCAGAGGAGAAATAGGTATGAATGCCTTAAGGTGGGATAAAGTAGTCCAAATTCCATGGTCCAAGAATTTAATGAAAACATGTATGGCTGGATTAAAAAAGTGTGTGTGTGAGAAAAAGTTTTGCAGAGTGAAGGTTGTAGAATAGTCAAGGTGAGGTAAGTATTGGCCAAATCACAAAATCTTCCTATAGATTTCATATGTTCATATAACACGTGATGCTCATTAAGCACTTACTATGTGACAAGTAGTATTTTAAGTACTTCACATGCTTTAAACTTCACAACAATCCTATGAAATAGATCCTGATAGCATCCTCATTTTACCAACTGAACAGAGTGCAGAGAAGTTTAGGTCACTTGTCTAAGATCATACAACTAGGCAATGAGCAAGTTGGGATATAACATAGGTGGTCTGGTTTCAGGGCCTCCTTTTTTCACTTTATGAACATCGCAAACCAATGAAGGCTTTGAGTGGGAAATGGACATATCCATCTACCTACCCTTGCACTGGGGTTAATGGGTTCCTGTCAATGAAGTTTTATTTACTAAGTACAAGTGATGCATAAAGCCCCAAGGTAGATGTTGTGATATCTTATGCTCATATCCACACATTATTAATATGAACCCTTAAAGAAGCAACACAAATACCAAGATTAAACAAACAGTGTATAAATGTAAAGTTGGCATAGAAATAAACTGTGACAATTTAATTAAAGTGATATTTCGACAGGCATGGATTAATAGAGAATATGAAAGAGGTTACAATCATGATGATGATAGGAATTAAAGTTTTTACAGTATCTCATTTTACTGAGTGTGATAATTTCATTGGATCCTCACAATAACTTGGCGATGTAGGCAGGGCAGAGATTATTCCCACCTTACAAGTAAGGAAACTGAAGTTCAGAAATGGTGACGTACTTCTGCCAAGCACACATACGATTACCATTGATGAAACCTGACTTCACTGGATTGCCGCTTTTATATAATGCTGTCTACATAGAAGGAAAAATCCATAAAATAAGGAAACACAAGGACTGTACGTGATGGATTAAGCATTTGTAAGATTTTCCCATAAATAGAAGGAAATAAAAATAGTAAAAATTATGTTATAACATAATTTTTTTGTTTAGTAAAAATATGCTTAAAATATCTTTCACAGAATTACCATTGTGGCACCTAAATGTAAATACACCTCTTGTTTTTTTAAAAAAATTTCCTAAAATCTGCAAGTATTAGGAGATTAATAAATATTATTAGGAAGGAGAGATACTTTTTAAAGTTGAAAGCTAAGTAAATTAATTGAGTTGGTAAGTTTAATTAGTTGTCACTGCTAGTTTTAAGTATTTTTTTTCTGTATAGAGGAAATTAATTATTTGAGAGTATCAGAAAAATTGTGTAGTTATCCAAATGCATTTTCTCTACCATGACTCATATTTTAAAAGGAAAGTGCAATCCGTCTTGAATTATGACTCCTGGGCCAATATGCTAGTAAAAGACAGAAAGTTGGCTACTGCTGGACTGGGCCAAGTCAAGAAATGTGTGTGTGTGTGTGTGTGTGTGTGTGTGTACCTTATGTAATAATAAATTATTCTATAATTTATTGTCTGAGAAACCTGAGTTTCAGATGTGCATAGTGCCCAAGGTAACACCTCTGCTGTGAACTTGACAAACCCCGATTTTGGTCACAAGTTCTGATATCTCAGGATTATGAACCCTATGAATGAAATCAATTAAAATATATATAGTTTCCCTTTTTGAATTATTGTTCATTTTATCCCATCTTCTTTTCCTTCATTAGTCCGAGGCATGAAGCCAACATGAGATTTATTTTTCACTCATGGTTACCCTTTTCTTCCATTGTCTTTCTATTATTTATGGACAGTAAAACTAATGCCTGAACAAATGTTAAATTCCGCTTAAACCCTTATTCATCTAGAATAACAGATGATCAAGTTATATGACAGCTTCAACACATATTTTAAATTAACTTATGACAATTTATCTGTATTGAAATAACTTTCTAGGCCCAAGATGGGGCCAAACCTGCCTAGCGTGTCACATCAGCAAACCAAAACTGAGGTAACTTTTGTGGCCCTGTAAATGGTCCACTTGACCAGAAAAGCATACAGAGTATCCAGTCAGCCAGTCCCCAAATGCCAAGCCAACTGTGCCTTCTCACTCCAAACCAGGATGACTGTGTGGCCCCAGCAAATCAAACATTTTCTATTGTTCTCTTCCTTGTTCTTCATTCTTTATTCTATGAAAGCTTTCTGCCTTCCACCCCATTTTGCAATTCTCCATAGGAGACTGTCTACTTCATGAAGTGTTAAATAAAGTTAAAGTTTTTTGTATCACCTGAATTGTTCTAGTTAATCATTTGCAACAGTTTTTGGTGGCGAGGAAGGGGATCCAAAACTCACTGTGAACAGCCTTTGGCCTTCAGGACAAAGAGACACACAGATGAACAGCCGCTGTTACTGAGGGCTGTGGGTAAGTCACGCTCAGATTTGAACTCCACTCCCTTGTGAGGAGCTCCCCGAGCTAAACAAACTGTATTCTGATTGATTGATTGATTGATTGTTCCTGGAAAGGTTCTTGGGTTTTAGTAAAGTTCCGGATAGTTATATTGGGAGTCCCCAATCTGTTACAGCTAATGTTAGGGGATCCACAAAACCTTAAGGTACGTCAGCAATATAAACCACTGGAGGACTTTGGAAAATAAACTAAGATACAAATTCAGACTGTTTTAACCATCAAAATCAAAATAGACTAGGCATAAGTCAGACTATTAGAAGCCATCAAGACTTCTACCACTATAAAGAAATCTCTTAAAAGGAATAATAGATGTCTTGCTAACGGGAATACTAGACGTCAATGCTGTAAAATTGGTAGGCACAGGTTGGGTCCTTAAAGCTGTTTGAACACTCACCACATAACTCTAGGACTCTAGTGCTAGGATAAGTTGGTCACAGAAAGGGTCAGATTGACACTAGGTCACCCTCAACTTTAAGATAATTCCCATGCAACGAGGTATAATGTGAAACACCACAAAATCCCCCAACCCTGTGGTACATCCCTTTTAGGTATTAATTTGTCTTTGAGAGACCCAAGGCTTAGCTAAAGAAATGGGATCCTAGACGTTTCAAAAATTTGAATGTGCCACCTTCTGGCATACCTGCTTATTTTATGTTTAAGAACTGTGATCCCAAAGCTGTATATATCTACAAAAATGGCAAAATCTTAAGACAACTGAGAATTACAATGGCTACTATGGGGAATGTTCCAGTTAGATGAGGTGGTTCATTTAAGAAGTTCAGTTAAAACCAAGGGTTCCCAAATCTAACAAAGAAAATGGGATACCAATTTTAATTTGCATGCAGAAGCCTCCAAAAGGCTTTAAGATTACAAATAGCTTCATTGAAAGATTTATTGAACATGACTAATGAAAAATTAATGACACAAGAGGTACCTGAAACAAAACGATGTAAGACTGATGTGACTCCTACCACTCCCCTCTAGCCTCCTTTACTTGAGTACTCCGTCTACTAATCTTCTATCTGAATTTCCTTTCACTCTGAAGAGACCATAAGATTGTAAACAAAAGTCTAACAAGTTAACAGCCTGACAGCTGCAACAGCTCCACAGCCAGAAACCTAAAACACCTGGACCTCCCCCTCCTACAGGTCCATCATAAAACACTGTCTCAGAAATTAGTGTCTCATTTGCAATCAAACAGGACATTGGAAAAAAGGTTGTCTTTGAAGGTTTTGTCAAATCCTTCCACAAAAATTTCAATGCTCCCATAACTACCCTTGAAGAAGGGTCCCCAAATGGGCTCTTCCCAGGGTTAACTCCAAGGGGTTCTTCACTAAACTGCTACCAGTTATTCCCTTACAGCCAAAGGGAAATTAAAATTAATATTAGTGGAAAACTGTACAAAATTCTAGTAGGTAATAGAGCTATGCTCTCTGCTTTAAACCCCACTCACTCTTAATCCTGCAGATGGGATCCTGGGTAAACTGGCAAAAGCTGACAAAGTGAGAATTCTTATCAGAGTTAGCTCTTCTGGATCTCTATAGTGCCCAGCTGAGAAAGAAAAGTAAAAATTTGTCCCTTCCTTTCCAAGTTCATGCTCTTATGAATTTGGTTTTGGGGTATCCATTGGTTGTCAATCCTTTTTCTCTTAGGGACAGCTATTGCCTTCTTGTTTGTTTTGTCTTGTGTCCTAAGAACCTGGCTTAGCTTTCTGCCTTCTTGGGACATGCAGGTTGTTGGTTCTTGCATATGCAGGCAGCTTGATCATCAGATTGGGGCCCCCAAAATAGACAGAGAGAAATGTGGTTAGGGTGCTACTGACTGCTACCAGGTCTTGGGGGATTGTCTAAGTCCTTCTTTCTCTTAGTTATCTCTGGAAGTGGCACTGGATCTTGGGAGGGTAGTACTATTTTTTGTGTGGGGGGAATGGGGGTTTGGTGTTCATTACTGCCAGAAATATTTACTGTTTGTCCCAGATGAAACTTGACAAAATATTTGAAAGGATTTTTTTCTTTTTTTTAAGTAGCTCTCTTAGCTACTCCCGAGTTTTGGCCATATTGTAAGCTGATACTCACAGCTTGATAGGAACTTTTTTTAAGTCCTTTTCTCTTAAGCTAATTAAAGCTATGTATCCAAAGGGAAAGAAAACATTTCAAAGACAAACAGCTCACAATCCAGAACATAAGAATCTTTAGATTTCTATCTTATCTGAAGATCTCTTTGACATAAGAAAGCAAATTGAAGATAATGTAGTTGAATGGGTGGGTCATCACCTTACTATCATTCAGGTCACAACTCAGTTCTTCGAAGAGCTAAAAACAACTGCCTTAAAATTGAGGACAACTTGTACAACTTGTCTTTTAAGTTGAGCCTTCATAAGAACAGAAAAAGCCCACCTGTGTTTTTTACCAATCCCCAAAGCTCCTGCATTTACCTCAAAAGTCTTGTAGGTATTGTGTGCCAAGTAAGTTTGGACTGTATCCTGGACATTTTAAATATTATTACATGAGACTTGTTTTAATCCTTTGGAGAATGTCAATATTTGGTGAACACTGTTTGGTTCCAGCCACATATTTAAATCAGTCTTGTGTGGTTTATTGTTTCAATATGACTTCTGTTTTCAAAGTCTTTGAAGTGTTTTTAGGATCTGTCCCATGTATGCACCACCTATGGCCATTCTGAGATTTGAGCAATGGTCTGTTGCTTCCCATGGTTCTCCAAGTCTTTAGTATATTGTTCACGATCAGATCCATGCATGTTGCATGTGCAGCTCTGGACTGAGCACATATTTGTTGGGTCACTTTTCTGAGCTTCATGGTCTTCCTTGTACTTTTGACCCCTTAGATTCCCTTTTTTTGGCCTTTGACCAGAAACGCTGGGACTTTATCTTCCTCTGCTATGTACTTCCCTCCAATGCACTCAGGCCTGTAGCCAATAGGGCAGAAATATAAAGAGAAAACAAACAGAGCCTCACTCCCACACTCTTGGACTGCAGCTCCTCTGAATGGAGAAGCAGCTTCCTTTTCTTCAGAATTTTAGATGACTGCATGTCTTTACTGCCCCACTGTCACTGCCAGAGGACCCCTTCCTTCCTCAAATCTAAACTAGAGGACTTCTCCTAGAACTCCTTCTGTCCCCATAGAAGTCCATTTATGGGTTCCGGCTGCCTTAAATCCAGACCAGTAGGAGCAATAGGGGTTAAGATGGTACATGCACAGCTATGTCAGCAGTACTTTGATTCTGGTAATCTTCCCCAACCCATCCATTTTAACTTCCGTTTACTTTTAAGAGATTTCAAATAGCTGCTCCACGCATTCGGCTCTACTATAGAAGCTACATTCAATAAGAGAGACAAGATGGAAGTGTGCTTACCCAGAGCCAGGGGCCCCTCATTAGCATTTTGAAACTTCTAAGATGTCCTGCAAGAGACCACTTTAACTTTTTTAACCCATATTTTCTCAGACATATTTATCCTCAGCACTTAAATTTCACCTAATATTTACTAATGGTTTATAGACCCATTATTCCTGAGAAACACATTTTCAAAAACACTGTTCAAAATAAAACTAATATTTTTTTTTCATCTTTAAATTATTGGTAGTCTTTTACCAGCAGTTAAGGAAAAAATTTTTTTAAATTTTTTTCTTAACTGCTGATAAAATAAATACATGAGATCATGTGACATTATCAATATAGTCTGTTAAGTTTGTGTTTAGAAAACAATGCCTTCAGATAGAGGCTATAGTTAAGCATGCCAACAGTCATGTAGATTTGTCTATGATCCACTTAATATTATGCTAATATTCAAAACTCAAAGTGGATTTAGAAAAATTTATCACTTAATTTAGCTCTCTATGTTGATTCTACAGACTTAGTGCACAACCTCCACTTGAATCATATATTTGTTTGTGTTATATTAATCCCATTTATTATAGGTACTGCTATGGTCTGAATGTTTGTGTCCTCCCAAAATTCATAAGTTGGCCTAACCCTTGGGGGAAATCCTAACCCCCAAGGCGATGATGTTAGGAAGTGAGGCCTTTGGACATTGATTAGGTCATGAAGGTAGAGCCCTCATGAATGGGATCAGTGCCCTTATAAAAGAGGCCCAAGAGAGATCCCTCACCCTTCCTACCATGTGAAGTTACAGTGAGAAGAAGGTCATCACTGACATCAAATCTGCTGGAGCCTTGATCTTGGATTTCCCATCTTCCAGGACTGTGAGAAAAAAATGTCTGTTGTTTGTAAGCTACCCAATTTATGGCATTTTTGTTACAGCATCCCAAACGGACTAACACAGGGGCATAGAGACAGATTTAGTGCTGTAACCTAATGAAGTAAAGCAGGACTGCAAGATCCCTGCTTGTAAGTGGATCCAGCCAGACTAACTATTCTACAAGCATGTAAATAGTGGATCCTCCAATTTTAGATCTCTACCAAACAGAGGGGCCTGTCCAGAGGACCCCAACATTTTGTTTTATTTTATGATGCCACACTTACAAAGACAAATAAACAGGCATTATTTAATTGAAGAACCTAATTCTATTTATGGCACATGAATTATTGAATAACTTCTCTTGATATAACACCTAAAATACCCATTGCCTTCTTGTGATAAACCCTACAAATGTCTACACTATTGATTCTTTTCTTATGGACCTCTCCAGAAGAGTCACCATTTGACCTGGACCAATTTGTGGTTATCAGTTATTAATCCATAAATGATGACATAAAGCACTTCTTTGTATAATGTAATTTCACCATAAAGAATGAAACAATTCCTCTCTGACAACTAAGCATTTGTTAATAGCAGGTGGGCTTGCTCAGATACAGTATATGAGGCAATAGTAAACAGTAAGTGCTTTCTTCGAGTGGTTAGGTAGGACTTGATAGCTATCTTCTGATTTTCAGAGCATTTTTATAGTAAGAATTCTACTTTCATTTTATACCTGAGATTCTTAAATCTTTGCAAACATTTCATTTGTGTTTCTATCTCTTTAAGCAATACTGATTTCTGGTTTACTTGTCCCTCTTGTTGGAATTCTAGCTATGTAAAATATATAATTTGCATGTGTACATGTGTGTGGGAGTGAAAGAACCAATTCTTATGCATGAAACATTTTACTAAAAATATCCAAAGCAATATTATTGTTTACACAAGAAAGCTTCCTCATTGGTGGAAAACAGGTCATCTCTTGTCAACCTACTTTTATTTGACATATATCTAAGTTTAGAGAAAAGCAAAAAAGGAGATTAAATACATAAAACTTGCCACAACATGCTATATCAAATATTGCACTATGGATGGAAAATAATATCTGTATGATGACATAAAAGTGCTTGGAGTTAGGCACACCTATATTCATCTCTAGGCTGTCATTAATTTATAAGAGTTTTAGTTTCTTATTATGTCTAGTGAAGATAACAATATTTTCCTTGCAAAGTTATTGAAATATTAGAGCTAATATGTGTAAAGCATTTGGTAGCATTTATAATCATTAATATAGGATATGCAATATACTAAAAACGTGCCTGATACAGAATAGAGTCACAATACTTAAAATTAAGCTCTTTTAGTACGTATTGTTGTTTAACGTGCATCTGAGAAAAAATATAAAATTTTGCTTATCAAGAGGGATTTTTTTATTACATCTTGAGTTCGTAGATTTTTTTAAATGAATGTTTCCTTTAAAAAGGTATCATCTAAACTAAGCCCCTCTTACATGTTTCCCTATGTTTGTCTTTTAATGGGTCTCAAATTGTTTTTGAAAAGAAAGTGAAATATTGGTTGATATATTTTGTCAAATACTTCATTTTGTCTCTTAACAAAATAATCTGTATGGGCATAAATTTCCTTTCAATAAGAAATTTAAGTAATCAATTATATTCATTCATGTTTTTTTCTCCCTCTTTAAGTTCTCATTATATTCACACACAAAAAATATAATTTAAAGATTAGACAACTCTGGGGTCTGGAATAAAGCTACATTCCATTGTCGATGGTTAAAATTATCGTTATCTTTAATATTCTAACATGTAAGAGAGTAGAGTCAGTTATCTCGTTAAGTAATTCTCAGAAGCAAGTAGGAAATCATGGTATCTCTGCCCTCAAGGCTTATTAATAAAGAGGTTCTTACAATATACTCAAGTAGAAAAAATTACCATAATTCTGTAATTAAGAAAAGCATGTGGATCTTTTTTTTTAATCCAAATTGCCTATTTATTCAATCATAACAGAGATTTATTTAGCCTAAACTATGTACCATGCACTCTGTTAAGTGATCTGGGAGACACAATAATGAATAATACCTAGCATCTGCCTGCAAAAAGTTTATCATTTAGTGTGAGAGAATATGAACAGGAAGGGAAGCTGAGTGTAGGAGTGATGGCTCATGATTTCTGAGGTACTTTCTTTATACATGACACCTCCACTAAGATTAGAATACTTTCCCTACAGCAAAGATGCTGCTGACCCATTCCTGCCTCAACCAATGAGAATTCCTGCCATGATGAGCCAAAATTACAGATAGGGATATCATACTTGTTGAATTTGTTAATGTAAAACAATGGGAGGGGATAAAACAAGAATGATACCGTTAACTAGAATTCAAGACAAGACACTGTATCTGTTGCATTATTTACTTTATTGTTTTCTCATATTTATTCTCAAAGCAGAATTATCTGCCTCCATTTAGTATTTGGTATCTTGTGTTTAAAAGACCCAGTCATCAGCCTTGACTTTAACATTTACCCTTCCATGTCAGATGATCACCCAGTTTACCTAACATATCTGTAGTTTCTGTCTTGCTTTTAATTAGGAGGTGACCTGTTCAAGGGAGGAAATCACTTTTAATTTCAGAAGTCGGAAAAAATCAGGAAAAATTCTACATAGAAGGGTGATTTTTAAGTTTCAATAAATAGAGACAGAGAATAAAATGTACCAGGCAGAGGAAATAGTATGAGAAATTAATAAATGCATATTTTTTGTAAAATGAAAGGAGTATCTAGGGTTTGATAAATATTGTAATGTGAGTGGAGAATACACACATAAAAAAGAAGTAATGGGGCATAAGTTTGGAATGGGAAATTGCAATCATACATTGGGTTGGATGTATATAATTTAATTTATTAGGCAATGGAAAACCATTTCTCAATGGAGAATTAAATGATTAATTTCATGCTTAGGGAAGATTAATGTGGAAGTTACAAGTAGAAAATAAGAATGGATACACAAATTCTATTATAGAGAAATGAGAATAGCTAAGACAGACTGGGAAGCAGAGTAAAAGTTCAAGTTAGAAGAACTAGCAATTGGCAAAGAGAATAGACAGGAAAGACAAAATCTAGAGATAAAGATGAAAGGATTTGGTAGCCAGAAGAAGGGGCTATTTGTTGCTAAAATGACTGGGAAGTGTGAGCAACAGCAAAAACATACTACTATTTCTCTGACGATGTCTGGCCCACATAACTGAAAAAACAATGTTATCATAAATAAAAATGTTAAAGTCCAAAGGAAGCATTGATTTGGGGTAGAATGTGTTCACTTTTATATCTGTTAAGTTTAAGGTACTAGTAAAACACCAAAAAGAATATAGAAATAGATCTGACAGCTGGAAATGCAAGATAAGACTCTGCAGAGAAGTAGTTTGGAAAGGGAAAACTCTGTGGGTGAACAGGTTGTGAACAGAGAAAAGGGGAGATGATGACAATGATGATGATGATGATGATGATGATGATAATATGATATGATGACGTGACTGTAACAGTAAGAATTAAACAAACTTAAGGAAAACATAATGAATAGAATGTGGAGAAAGTAAGAAGATTGAGCACAAAAGTGAAACAGTTTAAAATCATTGGGAAAAATAGGTTAATGTTCTGGAAATAAGGGGATCTCGCAAAGGAGGGCGGAGGTGGCCACTATGTGAGCAGATGAAGGAGGAGGAAAACTTAGGAAGTTAGAGTAGAATCGCTGATTAGGGAGTCATTAAAGTGGTGGGCTACAAATTTAAAGGACAATAGGTAGAAAGGTGGCAATGAAGTGCAGGCAGCAAGAATAAACTACTTTTTCAAGAAGTGGTTTCTGTGGCAAGGAAGAAAAGGGATAAAGAATGGTAACTTGAGGGAAAGACTATTTTTAGAGAGAGTAGACTTACATACTCGTGTTTGCAGGCAAAGGGTGGGAATACACATGCAAAAAGAAATATGCACTAGAAGAGATCTCTGGGAGAATCACTCACAAAGCAAAGTACTAAGAGAAAATAGGCGAATGGGAATATAGAACATATGGGTTGGAAATGGTCAAAAAGAAAATACCAAAAGAAAGAGAGAATTTGAATGGAAGATATGTAAAGTTATAAGGGTTCAAAAAAATGTTGCCATGATCAAATAAAAATAGAAGTTGACGTCTTCTAGAAGAGAGAAGATAGATAACCAAGATGGAGCTTAAAACTAGTGGGAAACATTTGTGGAAAATGATTTGTTGGTAAAAGTGGCAATCCATAAGGTGTGAATAAAAAATTGCTTAGGAATGGAAAAGGGCTGACATCTCAAGTCCAGTCGTTGCATACATATGCCAAGCATTTATAGTGGATGCTTTGAGAGGCTTTTGTGACTTACTGCAGGAATGTCTATCCAATTTACTACAAGAAACAGTGAAATCAAGTGACAAAACACATCCAGCGTTGGGGGAGTCTCTAGCGGAGAAGTTCAAGGGAGTCAGGAATTCTACAATTCTGATAAAGGAGTTGTTGCGATGGCAACCAAACGAGGTAGGGAAACAAACAAACAAAAAAAAAGCCAGGTGACACGACAAACTTTGCTAGAAAGGAAGAATAAAGGGCTTAAAAGCTGTGATGACTGTGGAAAATTCAGAAGGAGGGATGAGATAGGTGAGTTTAAAGATTGATAAATTGTGATTAGAACTGGGATCTCAGGCTCCTAGACCAAGACCCAAGGTAATGTCGTGATGTGATTGAACCAAAGTGAAGAGAAGGTATAACTCTCCTTTGCTGATGACATTCACTCTGCTTAACCAATAAATACTGAAGTGATCCAAGATGCAGCCCTGCAACACCTTTTCTTTTTTTTTTTCTCTCTGTATCACATTCACTTTAGATAACATCCAGTGTCAATGCTTTGCATATCTATTTGCACATGACTCTCAAAGCGGTATCTCCAGCTCTTTTATCACCTCTTAATCTCATCATTTACATATGCAACTGCATATTCCAGATCTCCAGCTGGATGTCATTTCAAACCAAACCCTAAACTGAACAGCTATTCTCAAGCTGCTCAGACCAAGAGCCTAAGAACCATCCTTGAGAAATCCTTATAGATTACAGCAAATAATAAGCTGCATTATAGATATTGATGTTCATGTATAGAAAACTGTTTGCAATGTCTTATCTAGATACTTATCTTTATAATGATTTTAGAATTGAAAATTTTGCCCACTTTTCTCTCTTTTAATGTATGCTATACAAGTGAAATGTAAGAAGCAACATAGCCCATGCTTCAAAGCTGTTGATAAGCAATATGTACAGATTTGGACATTAGATAAAATGCCAGAATTATGTGAAATAACCAGATAAATATTAATATGAAAAAAGAACCATCCTTGATACCTTTTTCCTTCTATTCCCTATCACCCACATGTAACTCATCAGCAGCTCCCACCTACTCTCTTTCTAGCACATACTCAAATTAAAAAACTACTCCACTTCCATTCCCCCCACCATTTTTCAAATGGACTACAGCAATAGAATCCCATCTGATTCCTTCTCCATGTTCTTCTCCAACATACTATTGTTTCCACAGCAGCCAAAACAATCCCTTGAAAACCCAAATCAAAATTGTCTTGTCTTTGGATTAAAGCCTTATGTTGAATCCCTTTGAATATATAATAAAATTCAAATTCCTTACCATGCCCTACATAATCCTCTGTGACAGTTTCCCTTATGACATACCTCGTTGTGACTATTATCTTCCTTGTCCATGGCTTACACGTAACATCGCCCTTCTTCCTATTACTAGAATCTTCCAGCACCTTCTCTTCTTGCATCTTTATACTGTCCATGCCCTCTGCCAACAAAGCCCTTTCACAGCTGTTCCTCTTTACTATTCAGGTCTCAGTTTAAATGTACTTCAGTGACATAACAACTCAATCTTAAAGCTGCCTCCCAGTCACAATTTATTTCATTATACTCTTATTATTTCTCTGCAGAGCCTTATTAGTACCTGACATTTTTTTTTTATGGTTTGTTTACTTATTATTCTATCTCACACATTAGATGTGAAGCTTTGTCTTCTTTATTCATCACTATATCTCTGACACTTAATATACTACCTGATACATAAAAGATACTCAATATGTATTTCCCAAATAAATGACTAGGTGATTAAAATGATTAAAATTGAATTTTTAATTATGTCATCTACATTCGATACACAATGACAAAAAGACATTAAAAATGTATTTTATTCAAACCAATCATTATTTTATCTCTCAACTGTGGCATCAAGGGAGGACATACTCATTTTCTTCCAGGATAACTTCAGCTAACAATGAAGGCTGTACACAAGCCTTACCATTCAATAGTCTATTATTAATCTCTGTTCCATCCACTTTTATTTCTTTTGGGGTGACACAACCTCTAATAGTAATGGCTAACATGTTTATGATTTGGTACAATGACTCTCCACTTGGGGAGTACTCAATAACTATCCCCATAGTGATGATTACTACTCACTTCATAATGAATAGTTGTATGCGACTGTCCCCGAATTATCTCTGACTTCTCTACTGCTTTCTGAAATGTTAAAAGCCACAATTGTTAACAAAATGTATGGTACAGAAAACAAATTTGGCATTTTATTATTCACTCTGTACTTCTTGATAAATACTCAAACCTCTTCACCAGGAGAAAGGTTCTTGTATACTCATCTCAGAGGCAGAACTAGCGGTGGTGCCATTCTTGACTTTATACATTTAAAGTTGGAAGAAATAAAAATAATAATAAAACTAGACCAAAATATTTTAAGAAGGAATTTCATAAGGATGGAGAAAGCTCTGTCTCTTGACACTGGATCATTTTTCCTGAACAACATCTGCTGCCTTCTGGAATTTCCACGGAGGAGGAGGCTTGTAAATAAAAAGGCTGGATTGGAATTCAAGTATTTAAATCAGTCCAAGCCAGAAACTGCATGAGATTTTATTTCAGATGATGTGTTTCAAAAAGTTATTTTTAAATCGACTTTTTCTTCTGAGGGTTTCCACTTGCAAAGGAATCATTTTTATTTTCAATTGGAATAATTGCTTCCCTGGTCTTATATGATATATCTCTGAGAATAGTCTTGGGGATATTTGCAGTTGAATCTGTTTGCCAACATGGTTAAAATTCTCTGAATTATCTATTACTGAAATGTATCATCACTTAAATTTTATCTGTGTGCTTCATAATAGGTAGAATTTAATCTACAAAATTCACAACTATGTCTATCATTTATACTGTCAGTTATCCACTATATAACCTTTGCTACAACAGTAATCAAGTCACCATTGCAAGGAAAATGGCACATAGACATCTGCACAGGTTATCGTTGGCAGATGGAGTGCTAACGAGATCACATAATATGCCGGGTTTTCGAAGTTGCCAAATCCTTCTAGAAGAAATCTGGTAGTGGCAATGATCCTGATGTATCACACCATTTGTATTGCTGGATACATTCTTGTCAGTGTCCATATAAGTGGTTTGTAGTGTTGTTGTGGTTTTTGTTGTGGTGGTAGTAGTGGTTTTTGTTGTTGTTATTTTCTAAAACGAAATTATAGAGCTGTATTTTGACAAATGTCCATTAATCTTTCATAACCAGTATCTCTAGGTTCCTGCAAGTTAGGATGGCCGAACATTTTTACTAATGTCATAAGGGAGTATTCAGTTAAATTATATTGTTGACTTCTTAGAGTGTTCTTTTTACCAACAGAATAATATGAAAGTACGATTTAACTTAATTTTCTTCAAAAATGTAACAAGCAACCTCAAAAGCATTTTTCCCCATATAACGAAAAGTTATTATTCACTCTGTAAGCTTTGAATTTGAAGGTTCCTATGATGGGCAACCAGGAACTTTTAATGCTGACCTTTCCAAACTTGAAAGTTCCAGAATGTTCTACATCTTCACATTCGCATAGTAACTGATAGTATTTCTTAAGAAAAACATTAGTCACAAGTCAGGGTCAGAAAGACTTGAATGAAATCCAAAATTTTCTTCAGAAATATACTAAGAAAGGTAGTCCCTGTCTATTTCTAACTACACCATGTAAGTTAACAGATAATTGAAAAACAGAAGCCCAGAAAACTCTGTCACTTAAAAGGTCAACACAGTTCAGGTCTTCAAAGTAGTATTTTAATTCAGATCTACGAATTAAGCTAACCAGTGTTTATATCCAAATTTAGATACAATTTAACTTGAAGTTTAAAGAAAAGTACTGAATTGAGAATCCAGTAATATGGCTCCAGTGTTTATTCTGACATTTCCTACTAAGTGAATTTACAAAAAATGCTTTAATGTTTTTGGTATATTCTAAGGATTCGTTTGTTCAGCTGTATTTATTGAGCATATGCTGTGGGTTAATCATTCAAAGAGGGGAAAGATATTGTCTGTAAGGTATTCCCAGCTCTAGTAGTCTATACTTCAGAATAACTGCAAGATTCAGAGCACAAATAGTAAGTAATTTTATGTTTGCTACAACTGTTATCACGTTGGCTTCATTTACTCTTTCCTGGGTGTCAGGCTTCCTTAAAGACAAGTCAATCCAATTATTAATTTTTTTTATCACTTTTAGTTTCAATGCCTCTTCTTCTTTCATTCAAAAACTTCAAACGCATATTCAAAACGAAGTTCTGTCCTTGGTTTGCTCTCTTCTTCAGTCTTTTCCATCCCCACCCCTACTCTTCCCTGCACTGATGCATGGTGATATCAGAGCAGAGAGAGATTTTTCCCTGGGAGAGTGTTCCTAGGTACATTGCTATCTCCTTGTTTAGTTCAGGTTTTTAGGCTCATTGAGAAAGAACAGAGGATCCAAGAGTCCCTGTTGCCCATGCAGGCACTCAATACCAATCAGCTCCCCAGATACTGAGGGTGCTTTGTAATCTTGAGCTACATTTTCTGGCTGACCATCACTGCTTCATTCTTTTGAGAAGCCAGGGTCTTTGTCATCCTATAGTGCTCCCAAGTGAAATTCCAACCTCCAATTTCATCATACTGGGGCTTGTGGTCACATGTAGGAACCATCTTCCACCCGCCTCAGAGTCTGGGAATTTGAGGGGTAGTCTTTTCTCTCTACTCTGATTCAGCACCCCACTATGCCATTGTTTCCCATCTATCACTAATCTGTTAGCACAAGGACAACCTAGCAGCCTTAGGGCTAAACAGATATCCAGCAGGGATAGCAGCCTATCCCTCTTGGGGATACAACCATACTTTAACAATGATTCTTTTGAAGCCTCACTCCCTTAGCTTTCGGGAAGAAAACCAGGCAAGCATACCTTTCATTACCCCTCCAAAATGAAAGTCAAGGAGCTAGGCTTTCCTCAGGATCACTACTTTCTCTCCAGTCAACTCGTTTTTCTCTTTGACTCTAAATGGCAAAGGATACCATGCCACTGATCCACTGTAGCCTGTCTCTCCCCTGATGGGCAGCTAGAGTCCTGGGCTGAGAAAGGGGCCCTCTTTCTACTTAGCCCAAACAAATTTAGTAACTTTGTTCTCAAAAGCCCTCTAAATCTTTGCACTGTGCAGTAAACCTAGGGAAAACAAAGAATGAAAGCAATGTCTTCTGCTCACTTCCTTGAAAAGGTTCACTGAAGTTAACCATAGTTTAGTAGCCACACTTAACTTGAATAAGGGAGCTACCCTTTTATACTATTGGCATTGTACTAGCAATGATATTAGTAAATTTTAAATGGAAGGCAAATTAAAAGTCATCCAAGCCAAGAAGCAAGATGAAAGTAATATTTGAATAATTTCAAGTTTTTAAAATAGATTAGTAACTACAAATTTATATTGAACGCATGAATTTAAGTGGTCAGACTTAAATCATGTGATGCCTTTGGAAAACCAAGGTACAGCATGTACGAATTGTTTGAAAGTTAACAACTGCTGGATTTTAAACTCCTCCTGACCACGTAGGGAATTACTGTGATTGTCCAGATGTGCAGTTGAATGTTTTTTTTAAACTATGAAAGTATATATAAGGTGTTACTTATCTAAATTATTTCTTTGATTTCTGCATTATTTAACTCTGCTTTTTATATTGATGGTTAATAGTGACTTTCTTCCCTTCTAATTTTTTTGCAGAGGAGGGGTGGTTAAAACGGTGGGTTATAATATTTAAAATGCTAATCTAGTGCACAGCTAATTAATCAGACTTAGTTTATAAAAACTCTGAGCACATACATAATATGTTTATGCATACATAATTATTATCACTTAAAATATGAGTGGCGATATTATTTATTACACTTTTTTTTTAAGAGAACACTATCTTCATAAATAGTTTTCCCTAAATATCGACTTGCTAAAACGCTAATGTTATTTCTTTTATGTGTTCTATATCTGGATGCCATATCTGGAGCATGAGATAGGAAGCATTTCTACCAGGAAAATTCTTTTCTGGAGAAAGGACAGAAAACTCAGGTGTCAGAATATTGAGACTAGTAGAGCCGCAAATGCCATTTTAACACTTGAGGGTAATAGAAGCAGAAACTCTTGAGGTTTTAGCCTTGCATTTGCCAAACTCACTAGTAAAGATATTATGTAAGATAAACAAAAGCTATACAATCATAACTTAAACACTGGACATGATGGATAAGTAATTTAAATTTAGGTGAGACATCTCAAAGAACAAAATTTATAGAATTCTTATAATCTGAATGTGGTTGCAGTTTTTAGTAGTTCTAACATGAATGTGCATGTCTCTGAATTATAGAGAAGATTATTTCATTATACCTTTGTGAAAATAAGTTTGTTAATAATAGGATAATACAGATGTTTCACTGTACTTTGTCTAGAGATAATATTACATCTAATAACTATCCTTGTGTGTGCAAGTGCTTTGGGGAGACAGAAGTAGTTGGCACTCTGTAAGCATAAAGACTCTGTTTGGCATCATATGTTCAATTATAATATTTTTCCATAGTGATCAGGGAACATGTTGGGAGTACCTAAAGAATGCATACCGAAGGTGTGGAACAAAATTAATATTTATTGAACAAATACAATGAATGAAGAAATAAATAAGTGAAGGCTCTGAAATGCTGAGAATTAACTCTACCTTCAGAAAGAAAATCAGTTTCATGATTTTATAGCCACTTGCTAATTTTGTGTTTGCCAAAAATGTTTTGATTCCATGCCATCACCCATTTTTATGCAGAATTGACTTCAATTTTCTTGTGGCCAATTCAAAGGGTGAAAAAACGTATACGTTATAAATTTCAAAGAATGTATTCTAAGGCCTGAACACAACTTCAAAGCAGGATTTTCAAGAATAGTTTTCAACAATGCGATATGAATTTCACTTTTGATATGGCAAATGAGCACACACTGAGGTCTCCTTCCTCAGCACAAAACCCTAGGAATAATTGAAATACAGGTTTCTAAAATTAGCTGCATAGATAAATTTCTGAGGACCAGAAAGCACAAGGAAAATCCACAAAACTGAAAGCAGAGAGGAATCAATTGAAAAACAGTAGCTCAGAATACAAGCAAGAGGCCAGAAAGTATAGCCAACAAAGCCAGAAACAACAGCAGTGAGGCCCAAGAAACCATAAACTGAAAGGCCACCAGGGGCCAATACATGGGAACACATTTCAATACCTCAGCAAGAGCCACGGAGGAGGTGGCCTCTTCTGTCCACCACTCCCTCCCAGTAGAGACACTGCCTGTCTGCCTGGCTCTGAAAGCAGTACCCTATTGTTTTGTTCAAATCCTGTTTCATCAGAACCAAGGACAGTGTCTCAGAAAATGTATTGAATGCATGGATAAAAAAGCATGCATACACCAGAAAAGAAAGATTTAAGCTTTCTGGTCATGTGGATGCCAGCCAAATAAATGCATTTGGCAGCATCTAGATAACTAGCTAGCTATTCATTCTTTTTCCCTCTTCCCCTATCCCTGTTCCTCCCCCTCTCCCTCCCCACTCCCTCTCTTTTTACTGCATGTTAACTCCCAGGCTGATGAACCTGTCCATTCCAAACTATCGTGGGCCTGCCACCATTCCCGAGGTGGTGGCTGACGCACCATTGGGCGAGATGCTTCTGAATCCCCTTCTCTGCTGTTTGTATGGAAGAGTTGAGTCTAACCTATATTTTAATCCCATGAGCTGTCAGAGAAAACATCACAGTGTCTACTGGTGCATCTTCCACAGAATTAGAAGAAGTATTAACAGCAATATAAAGAAATAATCATTAAGCATTAGAGAGGTACTATGTCATAGTTCTGAGAGTGCAAACCTTGAGCCACGACTACCTAAGTAGCTCCACATGCAACCCAGGCAAGACACGGAATTTTACTTCACTCAGTTTTCTTATCTATAAAATGGAGGGAAATTGTAGTGGCTACCTTATGGGATTTATGCAGATCACATGAGTTCATCAAAGCAAAGCTCTTGAGATAGTTCCTGTCACTTAATGTTTAATGAACAGGTGCTATTATTTATTAAAACGAATTCCAGCAAAAATAGGAAAAGCCATCTAAATAGGATTTCAATCATTCTTTTTTGAGACTTAGATCCAACTTCTCTCCTTTATTTTTATTGTTCTTATTTAATCAAGGCAGACTCCTTTAAGGCTTCAGCTCACCTGCCTCCCCCCTATGTGATGCTGTCCGATCAGAGTATTATTTCAGTTGCTTTATCCCTAAAATAAAACTAAAAACCAATTTTCCTGAAAATGGATAACTTTTAAGTTACCCATCTACACTGCCCATCTCGAAAGTCTCATTTTATCTTTCACTCTCATCTATAAATTCTAGCATGCTAAACATTAGGAAGAGGAAAGAGCTTCATAGAAACAGAGAGAGCAAATTGTGCAAATAACATTTTCTTTCTTGGGCTGACCTACATCTCCCATTATTGCTCACTTCTCCCGATTCCCAGAGACCTTTGAAACAGACTGGCAAAGGCACCAGGGGACTCATTGAAAAAGAAGAGCAAGTTGAGTTATGTTAATTGAGAGTGTTCACACCAATGGTCTGAGGTTGTATAAGCAGTTTAGCTTTGTTTCTTCATCATCAGTCATTCTGTTTCTCTGCCTCAAATTCTTTCACTTTCAAGAGAATAGTATCAGTACCACACTCACAGGGATTTGGAGAAAATTAATGAGATTGCATAACTGTTTTTAAAAAAAACAAAAACAGTTGAACATCTCAGGAGAAAATCAGCCAGCCAACGTTGCTGGTTTCTCAGCAAATGGCAGCGAAGGACGCCTAAACTTTTCTGATATATAGTGTCTTACCTCATTTTTAACTAAAATGGGAGGACTGTATGTCTGGGGGTAGGTTTTGAAACCTTTCTGAGTTCCTCCTACAAAAATGTCTTAGATAGTTATGTTTCAATCACAGAATAAAATTATAGAATACAATAGTTGAAAACAGTTGCAGGAAGCTATGCACTTGTCATTTTTGTAAATATAAGACTCTTGCAAGAAATGACAACTGAGTGTGAAAAGTATTTTAGGTCATTTAGTTTATTCACTGATAGCACTCAAGTATGACGCTACATTCTATTCTTAGACCCTTTACCCAAAATACTTGAATTTGCTCAGCAATAAATATTTTCCAACTCATACTGATAGACTGTTATCTTCCAACATATTTTTCTAGTCTTCTTTAAATATTTCAAGAGCATTTCCCTCATTAAATTCCTTCAGTGCTGCTCTGAAGAGCTTCTTTCTGAGCATAGCATCATTTTAATATTTACAGAACAATGCTTACTTATATGTGAATTTGACTCCCAGGGTTCAGATTATCCTAAATCTGGTTTGGAAATCAATGCTATTCGGTATCTGATTCAGTAAAATAAACAAACCTTTCAAAGATTAGATTTAGACTTTTCCACCTTCCTTAATATCACCAGGGTAACTAAAGTGAAACAAGGTGACTGTTACATAACGTTCAGTGAGAGCTGTATAGGATTTAACTGAAAATAATAGTGTTGACCTTGATATCTGATAGAAATGAAGCAAATTTTGGTGTACTCCTAAACAATAAATGAACCCAGGAAGTGCTAACATTTCTATTAAGTAAAGATCTTTTCCCATAACTCTAAGAGGTCTTTTCAAAGGCTATTTGATGATATCCACTTCAACACTTAATAGCTTGTTTTGTGTTAGTTCTTTCTATTTCAAAAAGGAATATTTCCACCACCATCGTACAACACTCTTGATCGCTTAGAAGTTAATAATTTTTCTTCACTCAACAAAACCTAAAATAAAAATGTAGTGTTCTAGAATTTTTTTTCAATATTTACATAGACATTTACTTACAATTTTGACATTTTTTTTCAACTTAGTTTTAAAATATTGGCTATTGTTTACTCATAAGAGAAATACTTGTTTGTTACCAGAATTTTTAAAATACAAAGTCCCATGCAGAAACAAATTTAAAAATCAGCCAAAATTGCAAACTTGCATAATTTGGGGTGATCAGGTTTTCTGCTTAGATGTTTACATCTTTATAATTCAAGACTTTTCTAAAAACTGTTTTTATTTTATTTTTACGTATGCATTTTATTTATACAGTGATCCCTTTCAACCTAATTGAATTGATTATTCTTCTTCTACATTTATTATCATTTTTTTTCTCTTTTCTCTGGTTCATTTTTCATATACATAAAATCTTTAGGTGTTGGATCTGGACCTCTGTCTCACATATTGTCTCTAATTTTTTTTCAACCTTTGTGTTCTTTTCATCTAATATGGTATCATAATTGCATTCCATATTGCATAGTTGATTTATTTTATTAGGATTTTTTTTTTAATTTTCTGACTCCAACATGGGTTTTAATTGTTTTCCTATTTGGGGCTTCCTTGAAAATCTACTTTTTTATCTAATAGAGGCTATGTCTTATTTTATCTTAAGATGTCAAATATTTTCCTGATGTTTCTCATAGAATAGTACAGTGATTATTTTCCTAATTATATTTTTCCCCTCACTACAGAGGTTAATATGTCCTTCTCTTGTCCGTGGTACTTTTCTCTGTATGATTTATTTTCCTCTTTATTTTTTTTCTCTCTCTTCTTTTCTTTTTTTCTTTTTTTTTCCTTTATTCATTCATTTCTCCTGTGACCAGATCCACCCAGAGTAAGTTTTAACAAGTAAAACAGAATGGTATTCTTTGGCTTCATTTTCTGTCCATTTGAGTGACGATGCCCTCTCAAGTGAGTCTGCTGAGTCAGCCATGTTCCACATACCTTGGTTTAGGCGCTTGGAGTTAGTGCTCTCATCTTCCCAGTTCTCCTCCCTTTACTTTTCCTCCAGTGTGTGAAATGTATGTTCCTTTCAAGTCTACTCCACCTCTTTCTACCAGAGTCTACTCCTCTTCACTGCTGACGGACTACTGAACCCCTAGAACTCTACCTCATTTAGAAGATTTGGTACCTGCAACTCTGCTTTTCCTTTCAGCCCAATGCCCTAATTAATGCACTGAGTGTTTCAACCTGTCAGTGGGCAATCTATTCTATTCTCTACCTTCTAATTTATTTAACAATCTGTCTCCACTCTACACTAGCCTTGTCCTCCCATGGCCGCACTCTGGGTCATATTGTCACAAAGAATTGCAGTGACTCTGAAATGCCAAATTACAGTATTCCACATATTATCCCTAGATTCCTAAACTTTTATATCTCTAAAATGTGCATCTATACATATTCCTTCATCACCTCAGAATCTATAATTCTTTGACCTTCCTCAAATTTCTCCTTATCATTCAACCACCTCTTCTGTTCACTTCCTTCCCTATGCAACATGAATTTAAAAGCCTATCATTCCACTGGCACAATTTGTAATTTCACTTTTTCAGTTAACACTCTGCTTGATACCTGTATCAGAAAAGTTGAAATCTTTCTGAGAACAGAACCAAATCTTGAAATGAGTGAAACTATATGTTGGTAGTCATCAATATCAACAAGGTCATCACACTTTTTCTGATACACCACTTATGACTTAATTCTCAATAGATAAACGACCTCTTACCTCACCAAAAAAGAGGAAGCCAACAGTTGGGAACTTCCTCACCTTACTGATATCCAATGTAAAAATTAACCTGTACTGGCAGATCTAAGAAGTCCAGCAAACTTTGAGAAGAAGAAACATGAAAAAAACTACACCAAGGTACATTCTGATCAATTTGCTTAAAACCAGGAAATCTGAAAGCACGCAGAAGAAAAAGACACATTATGTATAGAGAAACAAAGGTAATGATATCAGAAAAGAATAAAACATCTTTACAATCCTGAAAGAAAACAAATTTTCATCTTAGAATTCTAAACTCAGTGAAAGTATTTATCACCAGCAGAAAACACTATAAGAAATATTTAAAGAAGTCATTCAGGCACTAGTAAACTGATATCAGATAGAAATAGGGAACTAGAAAAAGGAATGAAATGCACTGGAAATACAATCCCATTGAAATAATAGAAGAATTTTTTAACATAAATTACTAGAAAATTGGAAAAGGTTTTATTTTAAACTTGACAAATTCCTGTAAGATAGAAGCCTATGGAATCAAAGAGTGCTTCATAGCCTTCCACCCAACATATGTGAGAAAAAGAACTGTCTCTGCAGAATCTCAATTCATTCTGTATCAGAGGGAGCAGAGGTTGAGAGTGGCAGTGGACCAATTTGGTTGCTGAAATGATTAAAAGTTTATGAGCGCCTACACCCAATGCTGTTGGATGCAGCATTTGTCCTTAAGCCAAATTGCTTCTAGGGAAATACCGCAGTAACCTCAGGAACTATACTGATATGCAAAGAGGAGCCTTAAGTAATTTCTATTCTTCGTGATACATCATCATGCTAGGTCATTATGAACTCTCAGCACTTGATAATGCTGAGTATACCTTCCCTCATGAAACACAGTCTCCATTTATATACATGACACTATACTCTCCTAACTACCTTCCCTCCTAATTCACCTACTTTCAAATCACAGAGTAGTAATATCCTTTTGTCAGCAATTCACTGAAAAACTGATTCTTTCAATATCTTCAAGAAAATGAAAATGTTATAAACTAGACAAAGGACAACATTTTTAGCAAACTGAGTTTGACAAATCAGCAGTATAGAGAATCAATGAATGATGACTTATTACCCTGTGAAGTTGTATATGGTAAATTGGGATAAAGTGAATTTGAAAAATTATTCTTGGCAAATAGGTGTCAGTGAACACTGCTTCCATTTTCTCTGTCTAAACTTCAGTTTTGGCTTACCTTAGGATCCCATTCTAGGTTACCTTCTTGATCTAGTACACAATCCTGAATAAATGCCTTTGGGTTTAACCTGTCTCCACACAATTTTGCCTAATTAGCACAGTGATTATAATTTTCTATATGCTATATTAAACTCATTTTTTTCATTCTCTTCTAAGTAATATTCTTCTGTATACTGAAAGCCACAACTTTATCCAGCCTATAGCCTTGAGTCACGATTGCTTACCCCTTTACTTTCTACCTTCACATCTTAATGATGAACATGTATTTAATTATTTCATCTTGGTTTCTTTTCATTTGAGCCCTTGTATTCACTACAAATTCCTTTAGTTCAAGTCACCATTGTATCTCAACCAGATTCCTGCCCATGCTTCAAAATCGGTTCCCTTCCCTCTGTTTTTTTTTTCCCTAACCTGCCTCCAGAATATACTTTTCTAAAATGAAAATGTGATTGTGACACTCCTTTGATTACAACCCATAAATTGCCCCAAACTGTGTTTAAATAAAATAGTAACATTTAATTTGGATATAAAAGATCGCTCATAATCTCCCACCTATTGACCTATGTTTGATTCATGATTTTTTTTCACAATCACAAAGGGACTTTAGAAATGAGTAGTTGTGATAGGCTGCTCATTTCTCCTTGAGTCCATTATGCTCTTTTTCTGTAATAATAGAGTTTTAGCTGGACAAAGTGTCGTCCTTTTAAGGACTACACATTCCAGCCTCCCTTGCAGCTAAGTGTAGCCAAATGACCATGTTATTACCAATGGAAGATGAATGAAAGTGATGTATAAAACAGCTGCATAATTTCAAAAGAAAATTGTTTACCACAATGTTCATCACTCTTTTCCCATGGCCTAGAATGTAGATAAGGAGCTGAGTCAGTGGTAAACAGGTAGATGAGGACAATATGCTGAGAACAACAAGATAGAAGAAACTAGATTACTGAAAAACTTCCTGGATCAGAGTGGCTTTCTGTTTTGTGCTTAAAACGAGCACAAAATTCCAGACTATTATATATCAGATAAACACATTTGTTATCTCTTTAAACTACTGTATTTTAGAGTCTTTGTTACCTAGCTTAGCCTGAAATGTATCCCATACAGTAGCTAAAAAGGAAAGGGTTATATATTTTCAATATACAAACTATATTAAGAATAAATCACAAATGTATTTGCAAAGAAAATTCAAACAATTATTATTTCTATGTCTTGAGCACTTACTTCTTAAGCAAGCCTATACAAATTCCAGTTAGCTGAAAGAACAATGTAATCTCATTTCTGGGCCCATGTACATGTTATTTCCTCTTCTGGAATATATTTCCAATCTTTTTTTTCAAGGAAAAACCCTACTAATCCTTCAACTTTTTTTTTTTTTTTAAATATGGAACGCTTCACAAATTTGCGTGTCATCCTTGCTTAGGGGCCATGCTAATCTTCTCTGTATCGTTCCAATTTTAGTATATGTGCTGCCAAAGCGAGCACAATCCTTCAACTTTTAACATAAATGTCATTTCACACAGAAAATGTTTGCTAAAGTCCATGCCTTATCAAAATTTGGGAACCACCACTATTTCTTCTTATGTACACAGATCCCACAGCCTTGCAATGACCTGTTTAGTTGCCTTTACTCACCGTTAGCTTGTATACTTCATGATAGGGTCAGTGTCTCTCGTCTGTGATGCTCTAAATGCACACTCCAGTTCAGCATTTTGTACATATTAAACTCTCAAATAATACTTGTTGAATCAGTTATATAGCTCAGGTAGTTATATAAAATTAGTTCATAACCTCTGCTTAAGTCAGGAATTGCATGAGGTTCAACTGAACAAGAATCTGTCAAAGTCCAGGAAGCTGCATTTATGGCCCCTCCTGATCATAACTCCCCCCCCTATCTATCCAAAGATGACCACTATTTTGAGTTCTAACACTATAGATTAGTTTTGTTTGTTTTTGAGCTTAGTAAATGGAATCATTCACTGTGAAAATATGCCTAATTTGGTTCAGGCTGCTGCACAAAATGCCGTAAACTGAGTGGCTTACAAAGAACAGAAATTTATTTCTCATAGCTCTGGTGGCTGGAAGTCTGAGATAAAATCAGTATGACTGGGGTCTGGTGGGATTCCGCTTCTGAGTTGGAGACTTCTTGTGTCCTTCCATGGCAGAAAGAGAGTGAGCTAGCTCTCTGGGGTCTTTTTGTAAGGACATTAATTTCATTCATGAGAGCTCCATTTCTCATTATCTAGTTACGTCTTGTAATCCCCACTTCCAAATATCATCACAGTGAAGGGTTAGATTTCAATGTATGAATTTTGGAGGAACACAAATATTCAATCTATAACAAATTATAAATTATGGAAGGAAGGAAAGAACGAAGGAAGAAAACACAAACTGATGATAACTAAGTGTGAAATCTGGATAATTTCAGTTGGAAGCTCACTTATATGGAGATAATTCATTCACTTGGGAAAGTAAAAATATTGTCTATTCATGTATGATTTTACTCTCTTCAAATTACCAACATTTAGCATGATCATTTACTTTTTAGAATACCTGACTTCTGGCTGATAATAAGCAAAACAAAACAAAAACCTGGTCTTTGAATGGTTTTTAATTATGGGTTTAACAAATTAAATTAACAAGTCTTTAAAAATTAATGTTTGCCTATATTTCATCTAATTAAACTCTTTTAAGTGAATTTTCTCAAAAGAACACTTTCTACCATTTTAAATCTAATATCTGATAACCATAAACATAATAAAAATTAATATTTTAATTTACATTCAACTTGTATGGAGCACTGTAAACATTTTTGTCTTTATTTATCAGCATAAGAGATTGACTTATACAAAGTGATATCATTGACTACTCTCTCCTAGGACTAGCTTTCCCCCTGTCAGTTCTTTTACTTCTTAGCTTAAGCCTAAATAATAGAGTCCACACAGCCTTTTAGTACCGGTATAATTACCTGCCATTCCAGAATCCCATTAGGACTACAATTGACATTATCTGAATACAATCATCCACTTTTAAATATAAAGATATCTTTGAAATAAAGAGAAAACAAGCAGGTATTTTTAAAAATAGAGTGTATTTCCTAATGTCTTTCTTCTGCCTTTAACTATCTCATTAAGTCAATGGGCAATATTCAATCATCTTTCGTGTATTTATTACTCAAAAATGGATTTTTACCTATTCTGAACTCTGTATCTCCATGCTTTTCAATTTGACTTGAAAAGAATATAAATAGGAATAAAAATACTTACATATTTTTATAAACTATTAATTGGAGAGGTACATTTTATATTTTATCATTTTCTTTCTACCTTTAAATATGTGTAATGTACACATTGACACATGTAAATTTATATATATATATATATTCAAATAAATTCTGTGTATAGCTATATAAATATAGATAGAGGTATAGATGTATATTGCTGTTTTCTTCTTTAGGTCCTTTGTCTTTAAGTCATTTGTGAACAGAATAGAAGAACAAACTTGAATTATTAAAAATAGCTATTTTCATAATAATTAATTTCCAAAATGTCCTCCAAACCTATTTACTTGGGACAATCTCCAGCTGTCTTATAAAATTTAATAAGAGGGATAATTCTGAAACATGAAAATGGATATATTAATATTTTTAAAGTGATAGAATTTTACCTCAATATTAGTAATCTTAATTTTAAAGTAACATGAGTTTAAAACTAGCTTCACCAAAAAGAATATATCTTGAAAAACTGAACCAGTTTAATATATTTTAAAGGTTTAATAAATGTAACTCTACAGTATCAATGGAATAGGAGGTATATCAAGAGACCATTTAATAAACCCCAACCCATGCAACTTTTAATAAACTCCAACCAGGCCAAAATCTGAAAATATATTAGGCGTGGAGCTCATTTTAAAAAAATTCTTATAAACAAAATGTATAGACTTCCACTTATTCTTTGAGGAACTAGAAATAGTCTCATTCCCATTATCCGATAAGAACAATCAAATCATTCCCCAGCCTTTTTTACTCAGACCAAATCACCCCAGTTTTCGTTTTTTTTATTAGTTGAATTTTAATCACCTTTTTGCACTGAATCGGAAAGCTATAAAATATAACCTCTGAGAAAATTAGAATGAAAAGATAAGAAGTTAATCCAAACTGTATGTGAGTGAAATCCAAACCATAGCAAGATTTTCATGGTCCTTACTGTAAAATCTAAGACATAATAATAAAGATCACCACATTATATTCAAATTCAATATTACTATTTTACTGTACCCAACTCTCATGCTGATTTCTTAAGTGTAACTTATTCACTGTAGTTTTTGCTCTCCATTTTATAACTCCTAGGTTTTTGTGTTATACCTGTGCATTGTCAGATATGCCTAGAATTGTATTTGTTTAGTGTTTTCTTCCCTTAAATTTATAGCTCTGTACTTATTTAAATTTCCCATTTGACCACTTAACACATTTACCATGATAAGTTTGATCACGCCTTTAACTGTGTTTGTATGAGCTCATTCCATCCATGGGTAACTCCTCTATATTCTAATTATCTATAAGCTCATTCTTCTTTACAAACATGACTAAAATTAATCACAAAGACCAATGAATCAGAGGGAGGAGCCATCTCCCAGACCAAGTCAGAATAAACAACTCAACAAAACATAGTAAGATCTGATGATGTTGGGAATCAGTATAAAATTAACTTCCTGGTTGTCAAATCCCTCCGTCAAAGTCAGAGATCCCTTGCTGCCATCCTGTCATGGATTTGTATCACTTATTATAGATTTCATTTTAAATTCAGTGCACATTAAATTTATAATTTCAAAGATAGCTATTTTAAAGGCAAAACTTTTATTCCCTGATATTCTATAAATTTGGATTTGACATGGAAAGAATATGAATAGATATGAAAATACTTACATGTTCTTATAAGCTACTAATTGGAGAGGTATATTTTATGTTACATCATTTTCTTTCTACTGGTAAATATGTATAATGTACATATTCACACACATATATAATTATATACATATGTATATGTATATATATACATATATACATATATATTCAATTCATTTGAATATATACATATTCAAATAAATTGTGTGTATAGCCATATAAATATAGATAGAGGTATAGATATTCTGTGAAATCTCCCAATATCCAGTCATATATTCATAAAGGAAAATAAAACTTCTAATTGGATGAGTTTCTAGCCCCACTGGCTATAGCTTACATAACGCATAAGTCCCATTTACTGATGGAATCTGCATGAGTGTGTCACCAACAATGATGCTGCTTAGATAAACAACAGAAGTTACATCTTATACTTTCCTAGTTCAAGCCTTCTTGACAACCTGTGGCCAACATTCCTAATCAGCATTTTTCCCACTGAACCCATAAGTGCCTTAGAATCCATTCAATACAAAGATTGAAGAGCCAGTCAACCTTTGAGGAATCAGTGCTCTCCTGGAGGCTGATGCATAAATTTAATCAACAGACATACAACAGAAACCTCAGAATAGAGGCATAGCAAAATATAAATATTTATTGAATGAATATATTTTAATTACATTGAGGAAAATACAAAAGTAGAAATTTCTTTCTAAGAGCAAGATTCTTGATGAAATATTCTTGACCCTATATCTAAAAATCTATACATAAATTTAAAGAGGGCTATTAACACCCCAAGTGTTATGCATCATTTTGTGTGAATGTATGTATTATACGGAGAGAACTTGTGGTTTTCCCCGTAGTCTTAAAAATCATCTGTGACTTTGTCTATTCTAGACATATTACGCTAGAGTATAACTTAGGATAAACATTTCACAGTAGTAATGTACATCTGTATGTTACAGTCTATATGCTAAAAGGATCAATTTCAACATAATATAAGCTGGTTGTTAAAAAAACATTGGCTCTGATTGCAGTCCACAGACTACACCTTTTTAAAAATGATAATCAGGGCTCACCCATTGGGATACCAGTGGCTGTTAGCTTGGCATTTACAACAGTGAAATACGCAGTAGGAGCTATGTCTGTCTTGATTATTCTTCTCTTCTCGATGGCTGATAGAGTGGTGGGAATGTAGCACAGCTCGACTAAGTTGTGTTGTATAAGTGAATGAAACAGTAGATGCATATTGATGAAGTTTTCATGCCACAGGGATAAAGAAGGAGTGACTCTTTAAGTATAGGTTTCAAAGTGAGGTTTTAGCCAGGTTTAAAATTAAACTTCTTATAAAGTGAATAAATGTGATATTTTTAAGCACAAGTAAATATCCAAATAGGGGTACAATGGTCAACTAAGATACAAAAGCTTAATTAGGTTATATAATGCCATATAATGTATACATAAATATTTTTAATGTCAAATATGAAAGTTAACTTTATAAAGCCAAGATTCGCATCCCATCCCCAAAAAGGATTCAAATTATATTATTTATAATTTTATTAGAAGAATAAAATGTTACTTAAAGAATAATCTTACAAGACAAACATATATAGAAAAATCTGACAAATATGTCAAAATTTAAATAGTGAGTCTGGGAAATATTTCTGCTGCCTTATGTGTTTTGGAATTTTCTAAATTTTGTAGTTTCACAGCATTAACCTTCTACAGCTCTTTCTCCTTTACACTAGTCCCCTAGAATCTATTCTCAACACAGAAGCCTAAAATATTCTTCTGAAATATAACTCAGATCATTCCATGGCTCTACTTGAAACTCTGATGGCTTGAAAGGTCTTCACATTGGCTACAAGACCTTCTCCGACCTGCACTCCTCAACTTCATCTCCTACTGCTAGGCCCCCTGGCTTAGGCTACTCTAGCTATTTTCTAGAATGTTCTCTTCCTCTAGACCATGCTTAGAACTTTCTTACAGAGACTTGACACAGCTGTTTCCTGAACCCAGGGTAATTCATCCCTTAGATATTTGCTTGGTTAACCCCCTCTCCATAAGTCTTTGCTCAGCCCTTGCCTTTTTTATCGGGCATATTCTGCCCTCCCTACTTACTACCACCTTCCCAACCAATCACCCATTAGTAACTACTTGTTCTACTGATTGCCTTTAATCTGTTCAACTTTTTCTATATATGAAGCACTTATCACCTTCTAATATATGTAATACACCTATTTATTATATTTATTTAGTGTATACCCTTCCTCTCCCAACCTTTAAATATAAGCACTAGAAGTTTGTCTATTTCGTTCAGCTTTATATCCAAAATCTCTAGTAGAGTTCTGGGCTCATAGTGCTCAATAAACACTTGTTGAATAAAATAAAACTTTATTAAAACATCAAGATATGAAAGGGTAAACAACAAGAAGGAAAAAAAATTCTTCTATTCTACTGTATTAATGGAAATAAGAAGGAAAAGAAAGTAGGAAAATGTAATGGGTTTGATAATAAATGAAAAGACAAAAGATGAGATTAAATTGATTGGCATTCTTTGTAAGATGACCTAATTATAGCTGCCTTTCCAGACAGTGTCATCCTTCCAAATAATGCACACATAATTGTCCTAATTCCCCTTTCCATCTGTGACTTAGGACTTGACTTCCCCCCACCCAATCATTTATGCTAAAAAGCCATAATAAATTGCAGTAATATGATTACATCATGACAACCATATTAAGTTATTAATGTGGACATGGATAAAGAAAATATCACTGATCTCAATATTCTTTTCATTAATAGCATATATATGTATGAGATAATCTGCAAGTCTTAAACTTCACACAGATTCTCAGTTTGAATAAATGATAGAGACAATCTAATCTTATGCCCTGTCTGATTTAAACCTCTTCAATTTACTCTCTCTGAAAGCAGCCTACTCTATTTTCAGGTATTTCGACTATTCCTCATATTGATACAACCCATCAGCCATCCTGGTGGCTTCATGCATGGGCCTGAGTTCTGCCCTTGAAGCATTGTTTTTAACCAAAGAACAGCTCTTCTCACATTTGAACACAGCTCCTATTTCAGCTTTAAGTCACCTCTTTTCCAGTATAATTTCTTTAGAATGTTTTATATACTTCAAAGCTTCCCCAATTTTCTAAAAGATCTCCTCTTCAAGCTTTAATTTGCTGAGTATTATTGATTAGCACACAACTGAACAAGACTATGACCTCTCTTATTCTAAATATTTTGCTCCTTTCAATATATGCAACAGTGGCTTTTGCATGTATGGCAATTACAACATTTAGCCATTCAAGTTATTCAGTTAAAATCTTTAAAACTTACAGCCATGGGAGATATCCAAATTTTAATCATATATTAAAGTCCATAAGTATACTGTGGTCCTAAAAAGACATAATGAATTTTTTAAAAAAAAATCCAGGTTTACATCAGGTAATAGTTAATTAGAATTACATGGAACAGCATAGAGAACCCAAAAATAGACTCCCATAAATGTAGTCAACTTATCTTTGACAAAGAAGCAAAGGCAATACAATGGAGCAAAGTTAATCTCTTCAACAAATGATCCTGGACTAACTGGATATCCACGTGCAAAAAATGAATCTAGACACAGACTTTATATCCTTCATAAAAGGTAACTCAAAATATATCATAGACCTAAATGTATAACACAAAACTGAAAATTCCTAAAAGACAGGAGAAAACCTACAGGACTTTGGTTATGAGGATACCTCTTTAGACAAAGCACCAAAGACACAATCCATAAAAGAAACAATTAATAAATTGGACTTCCTTAAAATTAAAAATCTCTAGAGGTAATATCAAAAGAATTAGAAGACAAGGCACAGACTGAGGTAAAACAATATTTGTAAAAACCATATCTGATAAAGGACTATTATGCAAAATATACAAAGAACACTTAAAAGTCCATAGTATAAAAAAAATTAAGACATAGTCTCAAGACCTTAACAGACACCTCATCAAAGAGGATGTAATAGGGTAAACAAGCATATAAAAATATTCCACATCATATGTCATCCGGGAAATACAAATTAAAATATTAATGAGGTACCATTACACATCTACTAAAATGGCCAAAATCTGGAACTTTGACACCAAAGGCTGACAAACATGAAGAAACAGGAACTCTCATTTATTGGTGGTAGGAATGCAAAATGGCACAGTCACTTTGGAAGACATTTGGCGGTTTCTTACAAAACTAAACATATTCTTACCATTTAATTCAGCAATCACGGCTTCTTGCTATTTACCCAAAGGAGATGAAAACTTGTGTCCACACAAAAACCTTCACACACAGCAACTTTATTCATAATTGCCAAAACTTGGAAGCCACCAAGTCATCTTTCAGTAAGTGAATGGATAAATGAGCTGCGGTACATCCAGATGATGGAATATTATTCAGCACCAGAAAGAAATGAGTTATCAAGCCAAAAAAAAAAAAAAAGACATGGAGGAAATTTACATGCATAGTAAGTGAAGAATCCAATGTGAGAAGGTTCATACTGTATGATTGCAACTATGACATTATGGAAAAGGTAAAACTATGGAGACAATAAAAAATTCAGTGATTGTCTGGGGTGGGGTGGTCGAAGATAAAAAGGCAGAGCACAGAGCATTTTTAAGGCAGTGAAAGTACTCTCTATGGTATTATAATGATGAAAATATGTCATTATACATTTGTCTAAACCCATAGAATACACAACACCAAGAGTGAACTCTAAGGTAATCTATGACTTTGGGTGATAGCATGTGTCAGTTAGGTTCATCTTTGGTGAGTGATGTTGATATTGGTAGAGGCTAAGAATGTGTAAAGACAGGCAACATATGAGAAATCTCTATACCATCCTCTCAATTTTATAAAAACTGCTCTAAAAAATGAAATCTTAAAAAAATCTTCTGAATAGTATTTTCTACATACAATTTCAGCCTTGAAGGTATCAAAGTGAATCACATTCACAGTCATCAGTATTTACTGAATTTCCACTGTAAAAGGGAATGTGCACATTGTACCATTCATGTGTATATTCTAAATAGTTGTGTTCCTTCTCTAGTCAATTTAGCTGCTCTCCACAAGTTTACTGAAAAATCCTTCCTCATCTTTTAGATAGCCACAATTAACATTTTGCATCCAAATGTAAATGAATACTTGTTACATTTTCTCTTTTAAATTGAATCTAACTCCCTACCATAAACAGAAACACACACTCAATGAGGTGCAGTCAGTTTTATGGATTAGTTTTACCAAACTTTCAAAGAATAATTAATCTCCATGCTATGCACATTGTTTCAAAAACTAGAATAAAAGAGAAATAGAAAAAAAATCCCTTTTAAGACACTCGGTTTCTCCATATAATTCTGGGTAAGTGAGAATTTTAGCTGGGTACATTGCCAGCCTGAACATAATCAGGATTCTGTAGACAAAGAAGGCTAAACAGAAACTGGGTAGCAATTTTCAGTGTCAGACCACCCCTAAATTACCAGATAGTAGAGAGGGAGGGAGGGAGGGCAAAATATCAAAAGTTCAGTTTGAGACATGTTAATTTTAAGTTGTCTGTGGGGCTATCCAACGAGACATATCAAGTGGCAACTGGATATTTGAGTCTGCAGTTAAAGGAATATGATTCCTGTGAATCTTTAGTATATACCTCCTATGTAAGGACTTGACAATGGGTGAAATCACGTAAGGGATAAGTGGAGATAAGTAAACCTATGGAAAAGGGTTCTCCTGTGGAGAAATGGAACCCTGGAGCAAGCCAACATTTAGAGGACAGAAACAGTCTTCAGCAGTGAAACTGAGAATTAGCATCAGGAGATACAGGGAACCAGAAGTGGGTGGTGCCCCGGAAAAAGTGAAGAAATTGCTCCAGGAAGGAGGAAGTGGACAAATGCCATTGGAGATCAAATTAGTGAGAACTCATAACTGAACCTTCAGTCTGGCAATATGAATTCCATTGGTGAACTTCAACCCAGAGGTGTGTGAAGAAAAGCTTAACCTGAGTGGGTTCAAGAGATAGATAGATAGATGATAGATGATAGATAGATAGATAGATAGATAGATAGATAGATAGATAGATAGATAGATAGATAGATGTAGATAGATATAATGAGGATGTGGAGACAAATACTACAGACAATTTTTATAATAAACTTTGCCGGAAAGATGAGCAGAAAAATGTAGTGGTAGCTGGAACAGGTGATATAATTAAAAGAAAAGGTGTTTTCCTTTTGCTGAGGAACCATCAGCAAAAGAAACCATCACCAAAACAAAGAGTCAATCAGCCAAATGGGAGAAGATATTTGCAAATAATACTTCTGATAAGGGGCTAATACCAACATATATAAAGAACTCATACAACTCAACAACAACAAAACACAAACAATCTACTTAAAAAATGGGCAGAGGACCTGAACAGATACTTCTCCCAAGAAGACATACAAATGGCCAACAGATATATAAAAACTGCTCATCTTCACTATTAGGGAAATGCAAATTAAAACCACGAGATATACCTCACATCTGCTGGAATGGCTATTATCAACAAGACAATAATAAAAAGTGTTAAAGAGGCTGTAGAAAATAAGGAACCCTCATACACTGCTGGTGGGAATGTAAATAGGTACAGCCACAATAAAAAACAGTATGGAGATTCCTCCAAAAATTAAGAATAGAATTACCATATGACCCAGCAATCCCTCTTCTAGCTATCTACTTAAAAACATATGAAAATATTTATTCATAACTATATATCCACCCACACACACACACCCCTGCATTCATTGCAGCATTATTCATGGTGGCCAAGATATGGAAGCAATCAAAGTGTCTTTCAATAGATGATTGGATAAAGATGTGGTACATACACACAAAGGAATATTACTCACCCATAAGGTGAAACACTGCCATCTGTGACAACATGGATGGATCTTGAGATTATTATGCTAAGCAAAATAAGTCAGACTGAAAAAGTCTAGAGAGCCATATGATTTCACTCATATGTCGGATATAAAACTGAAAGCAGCAAACGAATGAGACAAACAAGCAGAAACTCATAGACACAGACAACAGTTTACTGGTTACCAGAGGATAAAGGGGGAGGGAGGAGATAAAAGGGGGAAAAAGGGGTCAAATATATGGTGATGTAAGGAGATTTGACTTTGGGTGGTGAATACATAATGCTATATATCGGTGATGTATTATAGAATTGTACACTGAAACTTATGCAATTTTATTAACCAATGTCACCCAAATAAATGTAATCAAACAACAACAACAAAAAATTTACCAATTTCATCTACCAAATAAATAAATAAAGGGCTGTTTTCCTAAGACTGAAACTATTTCATCATGTTTGTATTTTGATGGAAATGATCCATTAAGGAGAAAAAAAAATTAGTCATACCAGAGAGAAAAAGGAAAATTGTAGGAGTGAAGACCTTACACAGAAAGCAGGGCATGGGATGCAGTGTCCAAGTGAAAAGTTTGGCCATAATGATGACCCATTATGATGTGTAGGGAAAAAATGTATTTGGACATAACTGTTATTATGCTGAGCATCTGTGGTAGAAGAAAAAGCAGGTTGTCTTCTGATTGCTTCTGAAGAGAAGTTGGAGAGAAGAGAATGTGCAAAATAGTTGATTCAACAAAGTAGAAGACCTCCTTATCTAAGGGCATATAGTAAAGCTTGCCGAGACTGTACTGAGTGCTTACCTGGGAGTTTTAGCCATACATTTAATAGCACAGTCCACAGCCCACGTGGTTGTTTTCCCCAACCCATTCTGCACATGCTGAGCAAATGATTATACATTAAGCCAAGGCTTCACCCCCACCCCGCCGCAGACCAATATGATGGAGGGAAAGAGAACTTCAATGTTACTTCTTAAATAATGTTGCAGATCTCTATATTTTAATAGATAAACACACCCTTCATATATTTAGGTGATTTACAGATATTTAGCAAAAATATACATAACATTATATCCTCTTTATTTCTATCCATATATCAGTTAGAAGGTTCGAGTATATATATGTGTAAAGAATTAAAAAAAAAAAAAAACTAAAAGAACGTCAAATTATGAATGACTAGATTTTTGGTCCCTGTTCATTTCTTTATAATGTCCCAATTCTTTATAGCTGGTCTGCAGAGTTTGCTGCATGACTCCCAGAGGTGTCTGGAGAAAGTACCCTCTGTTCTGATCCACAGCACTAAGCTGAGAAATGGACTTAAATTGGGCTAAATTAGCACAGATTACCATTTTGATTGCTCCTAATGCATTATGTACTGTAATCCCGTGGTACAATTCTGCAATCCCGTGGTACACTGATAAATTCTAAAATTTATCAGGTACTCATCGCCCAGGTAAAGTATTGCCAGCACTAGTCATACAAGGCCATGTTCAGGAATACTTCAACTTCATGAACTGATGATTTATGTATATAAGACTGAACACAGAAGTAGATGGTAATGCTTCCAGACAATTTCATATGACTCTTATTCATGCATTTAAAGTTGCTGTCCATAAGTCTAGATTCCCTAATGAGATCATTTTTAAGATGGGGAACTTGCCCCTCTCTCAGTCCTGGATAATTATGCTGATTCCTCAGCTATGTGCCCTGATTATAAACAGTATAATTCTGTATAATTTAAGTAAGAAAAACATGATTAAATTATAATACCATTGCCTATATATAATTTTCCAATTGACCAATAATTAGTTGATATTTATCAATAGAGTTCATATATAAATGGTCTAAAATATAAAATTTCTATTTCTCCCTGCCACACACACACCAAACTCGCAGTCTCACCACCATTATCATTTTATATGATCTTTAGTTTTATAATCAGAAAAGAAATTAAGCCATTTCCACTTTGAAAAATAAAAACATAAAATATATTGTTGTTAATTTATTCAGTGGTAGGATATCTAAGTTTTTCTTTGATTATCCAAAGTTGACAAATCTTTTGATGTCCAGATTAAGGTCAATCTCATTCGTAAGGACCTTCTTGATTAATTTTATTTTCACCAACCTTTTACCTACTATAATGTCATCACCACAGCTCTCACCATCATCTGATGAAAATCAACATATATAAAATGGTACTCTAAAGCTTTTCTACACACTTTGTGGTAAGTGACAATAACAATAACAATTATATAGCAATAATAATGTAAAAGATCTACACTGCCGTGAGATGCATTTTTCCCCATCTTTCTATATTTAGTCTTGATTGAAAATGAAACTTAAGCTCCTATATGAAAAATAATTTATTTTACACGTATTTTTAATGAATTATCAACTTTTGACAAGGTATTATTTCATTATACCAAACACAACATTGTATTTTTGTCTAACTCATACACTCAGTTTTTAGACATCGATGTCCAATTTATGCATATGTGTTATGCAAACAGAACTACACATGTGTACACGAAAGTAGTAACTATAATAGTTATACATACATACATACATACACATAATTGTACATGTCAGGAAAAATGCATGGATTACATAAAGTAGACATCTTAGAATCTTATTTGACTAAAGGTATAATTATTTTCATTTTATTTCCTGATCCTTAGTTATTTAGAAAACTTAGCAATAAATTCATAAAACCTATGATCTAAATGTAGCCTGCTGTGAATAATGTAAGTCTAGGACGTACTTAGTCTTTATTTTCTGTGCAATGCCTTATATGTTCACATGTATTTGGTTAACTTGAAATGACATTGCTCAGGCAATTAAGGCAACTGAATCATCCTAGTGGTATAAAACTGAATTTCCTCATGCCAGATAAAGGAGTTACCCATCTCCTTGTTGACTCTCATTACAAGTTCGCATAATTTCTGCTGGGTTCATAAAGGTCCTGACAGGATGTTTAATTGGATTCTACCAAACAGTTAAGCACAAAGGCGATTTTTTAAATTGCACAATTTAGAATCGGAATGATTTAGGAAGGTCATCTGATTTCACCTTCCACACAATGATAAATCCCTTCTTCAACATCCAAATATTTAAAGAGGATTTTTTTTAGCTTGAACTTATTTTACTTTAATTCATGAAGTATATTTAATTCTTCAATCTTCTCACTGCATATATAAAGCTGGGGGGGGAAACTAACTGGAAACATATAAAAAATAGCTCTTTTAAATCTGTGGTAATGCAATAGGGATGATTACTTCAAAGATGCATTTATCCATTGAAGATAAAATCATCTTTAAAAACCCCACACTCTTTAGCATTTTATTAATTTAGGCAAACATAAATAATGTATTCTTTAAAAATAAAAAGACTGTGGTTAATTTCCTTTATTTCCTCAAATGATGATTGTTTCTGGTTTTCTGTATAGCAGTCCAAAGATAGAAAACATTTCCTCAATTGTTCACTGTTTGCAAAACTATTCAGTCTGTGCAACACGATGGCGAAACCCCTATGAAGAGTACGTCATGATAAAATACTGAAATGGTAATGGTAGCGACTACGTAACAACTATTAAACCAACTCATCTTAGACAACAAAATCTATTATTTGTTGCTCTTATCAGAAGCTTCCTCCAGTAACTTCTGAGAAAACTTTTCTTAACGTATGTTTCATCTAAAGACAAGGATTTTACTTACTGCGAGCGCGTGCACGCGCATGCGCACACGCGCACGGTTTTGTTTCTAAAATTCATCCTTCATCCTAATCCCATTAACAGATTAAATTTAATTACAAATGTAAATTGGAAAAAAACACTCACTGTTACCCAGGGTTAAGTTATCTGATCATTTCTCAGACACAAACAGGTATCTGTGGATACAGTTTGTCCAGTTGTGTTTTCTGGAAATTAAGACCTTAATTTTTCTTTCTTGACATGTGTAGACAAGTCTACAAAAAGAGTTCTCAATCAGAAATTATAAATAATACTTCAGTTTCATTTTAAGCATCAGAAAGTTTTCTTTTATGCACAAACCATAACGTTAAGTTTTAAAAATTAAGTTATATCCACAAAACTAACATCATAGTGGTAAAAGACCCTAAGATACGGAACAAGACAAGAATGCTATCCCTGCCACTAATATTCAACATAGTACTGTAAGTTCTAGTTGGAGAAACTAGGCATGAGAAAGAAATAAAAGACACCAAATTGTCTAGTCACCCAGTCATACACGTGTGTCACATCTGAAACAGGCCCTTTTTCTTAGAAGAGCAGTATCTCTTTTGAGTTAAATTATTGAGACTTCTAGTATGACTTGGCTTCCTGGAAAAGTGGTGAGAACAATAAAAATTTCAGTGCAGAAATTTGCTTTCTTCTGTCACATAAATGCAAATTTTTTTATTTTTTTTTTTACTGTCTGGCATAATAGATGCATATGCTTTTGCAATACTTTAGTAAGAAAATATTTACAAAGGTGTTCTAAGGGCACAATTTGCAATTAAAATCACAAAGCAAATACATTATTACTTACAAGAAAGTCTTATAAATGAGTGGAAATTCACTATATGTTATTAATGTTTTCATATGTAAGAGCAGTTGCTGCAGCTAAGCAACAGAGGCTATCCAAATGGAGTATGAGGACAAAGTTTTTTGAGGACAAAGTTGTTTTTTTTTTTTTTTGTTTATTTGTTTTTTAATTGTTTCCAATGGGGCACTACTTTTTAGCAGAGCCATTTGCTAGATAATTATTCCAGAAAATCAAATATATATTTATATGTATAATACTTAATCACCCCATAAATATTATGAGAGTGGGAATTTATGGAAAGATAAAAACAAACAGAGAGTGAAAAAGAAGTCACAAATACTGTGTGTCCAAATAATACTCTGTAGTTATGGGATGGGAAATCTGGAGCCAGAGAGAAGTTAATGTTAAAGAGAGGTGTTTCTACTCTTGGAGACATTCCTCCTATGTGCAGAGAAAGCTATGAGAGCAGCTCCTGGTTTTTCTTTGCCTCTTCACAGACTCAATCCCAAAGGTAGTACTCAGCTCAGCTTTGTCACGAGGTTCTCCCCAATGCAGAGAGCTCTATCAGATTAGTTATCCCTGGGATAACTGGGGTAATTGTGTAACTCTGGCATTCAGTGTTTGGAAGTCTTTGGGGTTCTACACCAAGTTAAAGCCTCCAACTATCCACAACCAGCAATTGTGGGGCTATTCTGTTGGCCCCTTCTACTCCTTTGTTTAATTTTTCAAGTGTCTCAGAACAAATGTGACAAAGAGGTATACTATTTATTGAACGTTTAAGAGACAACAACACTTAAATGAGGATAATTTGTCATTCTGCAGCTGAGATTTATTTTTTGATTGGGAAGTGAGAAGGGAGGCTTGGGCAGAGAAGAAGTGGTCCTGTCTGGGTTTTCCTCTCTCTCCAACTGTATATACATTCCTCTAATCAAAATTATTCCCATTTCTGTCAACATCTCAGGCATTAGATTTTAGATGAGAAGAGAAATAGTAATTAAAGGAAGGAAAAAGGGCGAAAGGAAGAGAATTGAGCACCTACATTGGCCAGTTACTTTATATATAAAATCTCAAATTCTTACAATAACATCAGCAACTAATTATAATTATCTTAAGTTTATAGATGATGAATATTTCCTCTATTCATCGCTGTTTGATAAACCATGCCAAAACTTTGGGGCTTAGCTGTATGATACTGTATTCTTCATGTATGGATTCCTTTGAAGGGAAGGTTCAGATGCTAAACAAATTTGAAAAACAACACCCTACACTGCATTTGCTTGCTTTGTGAGATGAAGATAGTAATATATTCTCAAGTATTTTGCAATCACTAAAAAATGTACAGCAAAATTATAGTTATGAAATAAATAACTGGAAGAGTCCTCCCTCAATCTTAAGAACTTTTGTTGCTGTTACTATAGGTATACGTACAAAATTCCTTCAATGTTTTGCCATAAAAGGTCTTAAACAGCTCTTCAGATAGCCTTTTCAGCAAATTTACCACATAAAAAGCTTCCTCATAATAACACAGTATAAAATAATTTTTCTATTAAATTAAGAAATTTTCTAAACCAAGTTCATTTAGCACCTTATGTAATGCCAGATTATTTTTAACTTCTATCAGTTTGTGGGTGTGTAAAAAATGACTGTGAAAATTACATGCTCCATAATTAAAAGACAATAATTTAGCTGAAAAAAATAATAGTTTGTGCATTTTAAAATAAAAAAAGATAATTGCTTAAATAAGTTTCTGCTGTCCTATTTGTCACATGGAAATACTCAAGAAATGACTGTAATTATATCTAATATAATTTTATGTAAAAAAAAAAACAAGGACATGTTTCTTGATGGATTTATTGTTTTTATTAATAACCCAGTTTAAATGAATATGGGCAAGAAGTTTTGGAGACATATTCTCATTTTATTTATTTGTGTTCTTTACTCATGAGAACAAAAATAACCAAAATAAGGTCAACAAATAAGGTTGTTATGAAATATTGTAGAATGTGCATCACTGTAGAGCTTATAGAAAAAGAAATCTTTTTGAAATCTTGAGTAGATGACATACTTTGGGAAGGGATTTTATTGTGGGGAATAGAATTGGATATCAGAATAGAAACACTGGAAAGCACATTACAATCATCTGGTTATCTTTCATCTTAATTTGAGATAGATAATACCCAAAGACTTGTACTTTGTTTCAAGTATCACGTCTAAGTTAAAAGTAATCCTAGAGAAAATTTCAGGTCATCGTTTCATCACACCATGTTACTATATACACTGGTGTTCTCTCTTTGCATTTCCGTTGTCATTGAATAAACTTCAGCTTGTATGTAATAGTGGAAAGGAAATTGGAACACAATATAAGATAAATCAGCTGTATGGGGAGGCATACTTCTCATAAATCAAGCTTTAATAACTGACTTAACACATCCAAGCCTAAGCTTAAGTGAGGTATTATGTCATTTAACTAAATGCTGTCATGGTTTAGAATTTTTTTCTGTTCTTTAAAAAATGATAGAACACTATAATTTTACCCCTAAGCCTGTCAACGCATCCAAATTCTGATTTGAAGACTTTAAAAATAACAAATGAATTGAATTGAGTAGGTTTGAAATAATGTTCTTTCATTTGATTGCATTAGAGTGTGCCTAGCAACCTATATGTAGGACATTAGCAAAGTAAATTCTGCTCAGACAATGTCTTAGATTTATTCTTTTCACATACTTTCACATGTTATTCTCATCAGCGTAGAAGATGTTAGGTATTCCTACTTATTCCTGAAGTATGCACAGCAAGATTGTATTCGACACAGCTTGTATAACTCTAACTACATAAAGTTTTGTATTCACCTACTCTAGCTTTTTATAAAAAAAAATATCTTTCCTTCTATAATTTTATGCCTTATGAAATCAGGAAGTGGAAATAAATAAACACCTAACATAACTTAAAAATAAATATAATTTCCATTGAGCCTAAGAGGAGAAAATCTTTCCTATTAATAACATATCACTCACACGATGCAACTGAGCACATGGCAAGTATCAAATTCTCTATTGTAAGATTATCTAATGTTTTCCTGATTTCTCTTTTATTTCATAGTGAAAAAGAAAATGGTTGCTCCTTGTGGGCAGCATTTCAAAGACAATCAAATAGTCACCTCCTTGTGCTTCTGGAACTCTTTTAACATATTATTTCAATGGTGCTGTCAGCATGTAGCCCTGGCTGTTTTTATTTCATTTATTTATTCATTCAACAATAATTTATAATTTGACTAATACGTGAAAAGAAACATTACAGTACAATCCTTGCCCTTGATAAACTTAACCATTGATCTAGTAGGAGGAAAAAAAATTGTTATTCTGTTATCAACAAAAACAATAGTTTTTCAAACAAAACAAAAGTTATAGTTCTTTCTGCCTCCTGTGTGGATGTTGTAATTTAGATCAATGGAAAAAGTAAAGCATTGCATTTCTTTCTTCCACTCAGAGCCTTAGTTTGCTAAAGAGTAAAGTCTGAAATAATTGGCTTCCTGTCCCCACACCATTTAAAATAGAGCATATCAGTTAATTTCTGGCAATGTGAAATGAAACCCTTAGCCAAGTAGGTGATAGAGGCAAAAGTCACTTTGTATGAAAATGAAAAGGAAAGAGTTTTACTTCAAGCATTGGCAGAGCACATGGTTCAAACCAACTTTTTTATTGAGAGAAACTAAAAAATCTGGACAAACAATACAATATAGTTTGAAAACATCAGAGAAAAGAAAGAAGATAACCCAGAGAAGTTAACCCAGCATTTAGGGTAGCTTTTCCTCCAGATGTGTCTACTGAATCTGAAACAGATACTAAGAGACTGAGAAACTGACCGTAGGTTTCAGAACACTCATGGAACTACAAGGAGAAAAAATGGATTTTAGAGCCACCAATAAGGAATGGTTTTGATAAACCCAGCAAGGCAGACATTTAAGGAAGGCTAACCTGGGGATTGAATAGCAAAAACTAAAAGCCAGTCTCCAGTCACCTCAAGTATTGATTGGATTAAGATTATCTGATACTACAAGTGTCCCTCAAGCAACAGACAACCAGAAGCAAACTTCATTGCTCTCTTGGAGAAAGGTAACATCATCTAGAGCTTCAAATTACCTCTAATTTTTTATCCATACACTCTCCAGCACTCAATCAGAAATATCAGGCATGTGACAAAATACAACCATGTTAGAGAAAACCAAAGGAAGGAATATGACATATAAACACATCCATAAGGGATTCAGAAAAAGAAGATACCACACAAATTTTGAAACAATTTTGCTTACTATTGCCCAAGGAATTAAAATACATGATTAAGAATTTGACAGAGTACTGAAAGGTATACAGCTATAAAAAGGAGCCAAGTGTAAACTCAAAACTGAAAAATACAAAAACAGATTAAAAATTCATCCGTGGGTTTAATAGATTATACAACTGAAGAGAGATTTAGTTAACTAGAAATTTGATAAGATTAAAATATCCAGAGTGAAGCAGAGAGAACAGAAATGCAAAATAGGAAGCGTTTTGGAGTCATATGTGAATATGGCTGAATGAAGGATGAGGGATTTGAGCATGATGGGGGTTTCAGGAATTGGTAACATTCTATTTTTTGACTTATGTGGCAGTCACACAGATGTGCTCATTTTATGATAATTCATTTGCTATATTTTAAATATATGTGCATTTTTCTATATGTATATTGTATTTAAGTATTTTTTAAATGATTGGGCATTGAGAGAGAGAGATAGACAGACATTGATTGTAGGATTCAGCCTAAAGGTGTGGGGACCTGATAAATGAGAAAGAGGAGAGACCAGACAAGGAAAACTATGTGAGGAGAGGGATCACCTCCTGGCAAGGATAGAAAGGATATAAGGAAATATATTTAGTTTATTCCATTTAGCGGGCACAGCCAAAGGAGTTTTGAGAAGAGTACTAATTAACATTCAGTTCAAAGTGGTGGGCAAGACTTACTCATAAATTAGTTGTAAAAATCTTCTGCATGGAATTGCTTTCTCACCATGATTTTGTGAAACTCAAGGAAAGCACAGCTTTCCTCATCTGCCTCCACTGACTGTAGAGACAGAACAACATGAGGTGACACACTTAACAGATAGAGAATTTAGCATTAATAGGAAATCCGAATAAAATGGAACTAGGAAAAACATAATGCCAATGAGACTCCTCATTATTATTGAAAAATGCTAGGTTTCCACTCATTCTGAGTGATGAGAAATCAGAATATTTTCATTTAAATCTGAAAGTAAAAATAATCTAAATAAGACCAAAGGTCTTCAAGATAGTCGTGTGGGTTACAATTAGTGGAAATTTTCTAGTAATTTAAAGTCAAATATTTTGAAGTTACAAGTGAATGATAAAAAGAGGTGAGAAAGCTAGAGTAAATCATTCACTATTTAGAGTTGCAATAGTATGTCAGTTTGAATAAGAACAGGCAATGAATAAAGAAAAACAGTCTGAATGTAGAATGTCATAAGAAGAAGACCAAATTTGAATGGCCATAAAGAAGTCCCCAGTGTCTGAAAAACAATTATAGATTTCCCAGGAGAAATGGAGATTCAGAAATTTGGAAACAGAGTCCAGAGTGCTAACCACTACATAAAATAAAATAAAACTAAAAAAAATAAAAAAATAAAAAATAAAAATAAAAAATAAATTAAAAAAAAAAGAAATTTGGAAACAAACATATATCACATACCTCCAAACACTTGTGAAATAATTTGGAATATTTATTAAATATTGTTTAGGGATTTTACAAGTTGTAGTAAATTATTTAGAAGATATATAAATTATGTTAGTTATTTCTGACGTACTATTTAATATAGGCTATGGATCTGTGTATTTTTATTTAATTGTGGTGAAATACACATAGTTTAAATTTACCATCTTGACCATTTTTATGTGTATGGCTCAATAGTGTTAAGTAAATTCACGTTGTTGTTCAACAAATATCCAAACTTTTTAAATCTTGCAACACCAAAATTCTATAGCCATTAAACAACACCTCTCCATTTCCCTCTCGCCGCAGCCTCTGGAACCACCATTCTACTTTCTGTTTCAGAGAATTTGACTATTCTAGATACCTCATATAAGTGAAATCTTACAATATTTGTGTTTGTGTGACTGGGTTTTTTTTTTTTTTTAATTTTAGTACCATGTTCTCAAAGTCTGTTCATGTAGTAGCATGTGTCATAATTATTTTCCTTTTTAAGGATGAACAATATTACATTGTATCAGTGGGCACTTGGGCTGCTTTCACTCTTTGGATATTGAAAATAATGCTGCTGTGACCATGATCCTGCAAATATCTGTTTGAGACTGTTTTCAGTTCTCTTGGATATATACCCAGAAGTGGCCATATGGTAACTAATACAATTTTTATTATTTTTAAAAAAACTGCCATACGGTTTTCCATAGCAGCAGCATCATTTTACATTCCCAACAACAGTGCACAGGGGTTCACTTCTTCCACATGGTTATCAACATGTGTTCTTTTTGCTCCTCTCCCTCATTAATTTCAAATAATTGGATACAATTTGCTGATTCTTTCATTTGCCTGTTTAAATTTGCTGTTGAGCCCTCCAGTGAATTTCTCAATGTAGTTATTGTATTTTTCAACTCTAGAGTTTTTGTTGGGTTCCTTTTTACAATTTCTATTTCTTTGTGTATATTCTCGTTTTGTACCTGGTTTCATTTAGTTGTCTTACCATGTTCTCTTTTAGCTCACTGAACATAGTTAAGACAGTGGATTTAAATGTGTCAAGCAAGTCAGAGTTTTTATGGAGATTTATTTTGTTCCTCTGACTGTTTCCCTGTTTCTTTGTATGTTTTGTGATCTTTTGTTGAGATTGGGATATTGGAAAATCAGTCGTTGCTCCCAGTCTTTTCAGACTAACTTTGTGCAAAGAAATAACTCTACTATGCAGTCTGGCTCAAAGAGTCATGGCTGTCTCAAATCTGTTTTGGTAATGCATCATCCTTCAGCTGGTGCACGTGTTTTTATTCCAGTTCTATGTATGTCTGCTATAAATGTGTGAACTTTCCTAAAAGTCTTGCCCTTGCATTTTTCTCTGAAACCTCGTATTTCTATGGTATTCCCCTGCCCATAATCTTTGGCTGCAAGGGCCCAAGCATCTGCAGACCTTGTACAGCTCTAAAACACCTTTCAGTGGCCTCCAACCTAATATCCAAACGATGCCACCATTCCAATCAGTGCTTCAGTCATGAGAGACAGAAACCAGTCACTAAGACATCTACCAAACAGCCAGAACATTGCAAGCAAGTTCTAGTATTTCACTTTGTCCTAAGTAAGGAGCCAGGAAACCGGTAGCCTCCTCCCAACCACTCATCCTGCACTGGAGCAGGGGAAAGAGAGGGCGGGGTGAGAGGGTAGCACAAAGATAAACAATATTTCAGATAATTTTATATTGTTTTCAGTGCAGTTTTTTTCTTGGTTTGGTGTTTACTTGGTTGCTGCAGCTTTTTAGCTGGTTTCTATAGTTCTCAGAAAAATATTTTAGTCCATTTATTATTGCTTATTTGGTATCTCCATGGGGGTACAAGGCCAGGTACCTCCTCATCCATCATTTTGCTGACATCACCCCCATATATCAAAGGATGAGGCTGAGTTTGCATAAACCATATTTCAAACTATTATGAAATAAAGGAACATCTTTAGAAAATAAGATTAGATTTATTTTAAGGTGCATTGTAATCTAAAGAGAAAAGTGGTAAGGCTGCAATAAATCAATGAATCTCAAACAGCCTGCTATAGAATCCTGTGGTTCCCTGAAAGCTCTTCATGGAAGAGTGTGGGGGACATAGGAACCTGTAAACCGTCATCCCCAGATCCATCCAAATAGACAGATTTTTTATTCCATTTTAGATATAGAGTTCTAGCATAAATATAATTTAGAAAAAAATACTTGAAGAATCAGACATTTTCATACTGTAAGAAAATTTGTACAGTTTGTTCATAATTTAAAAAGATAAAATTATTTGGATTTCTTTTTATATAAAGGAGCTAATGATTTATTACTTTTGTGAGTTACTGACATTCTTATTCAGATAGTCAGAATGTAGTCAGAGACCTAAATTTACTAAACCCAGAGGGAATCCTAATAAACACCATGACAGATTTATGAAAGCATGAATAATATTTTTTTATATCCTTAACTGTACCTTTCAAAATAACATGGGTTTTCAATTAGATATAGAATTTTCAAAGAGTAATTTGGTGCCATCAGTAAGTGTGATTATAGAGCTAGTCACAGGATGCTGTGAAAATATATAGAAGGAACCCTTAGTTTTGAAAAGGATCAACATCTTCCTGGAAAGGATGACATCTAAAAGGAAAATTACGAGTATCTAAGTACAGAAATATGAGAAAAAGGATGTTACACACAGTGAATACCAAATGCAAGCATAAAGTAGCATTGAGCAGGAATTACCAGCATATCTGTTTTATTAAAGCATACAGTGTGAGAAAGTGATTGTAGAGAGATCTCTAGGAGCCATGTGTGCAAGTTGCTGTTTGCCATCCTTAAAGGCGTGGGTTGAAACTACAGGGTTGTGATCAAGGAAATGACATTTTCTGATTTATATTTTAAATAAAGTGCTCTATTGACATTTTTACTAGTTGGTTTGATGGTTAAGACTGGAGTCAGAAAGACAAGATAGAAAGCTATTGCGTTATACCAGATGGAAATAAGATTTAAAAAACCTAACCAGCAGAATATGGATAGGGATAACAAGGACAATAGGGATTAAAAACATACTGAGATAAAAATAGAACTTAATTGTGGGGGAAAGTGGAAGAAGGAATCTGGAATGACCCATTCTCTAGGTTGTCTGGTCTGATCAGCCTCTTGGAGCCTCAGTTTCCTGGTCTGTAACATTGTGTAATAATGCAGACACATCAAAGGATTAAACGAGGTTTCATATGCAAATCCCTTGGGCATAGCCTTGGATGCATTAGGTACAGATGAAGAACAGTTCTCTTTGCTTCCTCTTCTGCAGAAGTATATAAAGAAATATTGAGAAAGTGTTTCTGAAAATTTGTAAATTTTCCTTTTAATTTCTGTTTTACTGAGTGAGATACAAGGATACGGCTGGTTAAACACAATTCACTAAATTTATCAAATTTAATGAAACTACCTCATTAATAAGTTGATACATATAGTCATTGTTATCATTTAAATTGTTGAGTGTAAAAGAATTTAACTTGTTGAACATTTTTATTAAATACTAAAACATGCAGTTTTACGCTTGTGAGATAAAAAGGAATGGAGCCAAATTCCTTTCCAATAAGACTACACAAGAATTCCTAAATGTATAATCCCATGTATAATGCCTTTTTGTTACATCTATGCACTGTGTTACCACCATGGTAAACATGTTAGTATTTAATTGTCAATTAGTTGGTGGAATTTCATACAGCTTTGTTCTGAGGCTATTTAGACTTAATAGAAAAATAATTTTTAAACATGCAACTTAAAATGCAAATATATCCTAAGGAAATAAAGTAGGCTAAAGAGAGCTTTGCAAGAAACTGAGTTTTCTAAAATGAGAACATTATTTTAGCAATAACACAGCAATAACATCTCTAATTGTCACTACAAAAGAAACATGAACATTTATAAGTTATAATTTCTATCCAAATTACACTTTAATGGTATCGTTCATGCTAAATCATATTACATGCTGATAATATGGTTATAGGTTCTTAGGATAGCAACCTTTTGTAGTTTATACATAAATGTTCTTTTGGATATGTTGACTATGAATTTGTCATTGTGCAATAAACAAATGGTGCTGTTAAATAAATCAAAAACTAAATCTCATGCTCTAGAAATAAGTACTATCCTAAAACCTCTACTTATTTGCTCCTTGTAAAAAGTCTTCAATTGCTCACAATCAGGAGTTTCAGTATACTTAAGCTTTCTCACTAGTGTTATTTTTTTCATTAAGAAGGAGTTTCCACACTTTATACAATAACATTTTTAAATGTTTTTGTCTTTGTATTTTGTCCTACAAGCATACAAGGAACATATTATAAGTATTTATAAGTATAGAGCCTACATCACTAAATGTAGTGAATAATAACTGTTTGATTTAATCCAGTGTGTATGGGCATGTCTCACTGAGAACCAATCAAGAGTCTGCTTTTTGAAGAAAAGGAAAACAGAAATGCAATAAGAAAAGTATGTAGTATTTTCTTTAAAAAACATTAATGTGTGTTTTTTTATGATGGAAACAACTTTTACAACAGTTAAAAGAATTCTGGTTAAAATTATGAGCTGAGAACAGTCCTCTAAATCGCTTCCATTCTTATCCCCTAACCCAATATAAAGTTTAAAAGATGATGCATTGGAATTGGAACCTAAGCAAGTCCACCATACATGTGCCTTATATTTAAAAGAATTTCTGCTAGAAATGTAGTGCAAATAAAAATTAAAAGGTGCACACATGTCAAAGTTTATGCACTACTCTATTTTCAGATAAAGCAGCATACCCTCCTAAGTGACAATATGAGATTTTTCTTGATTTAGTTCTAAAGACAAAAGTTGGAGAGGAAAGGAGATCGGGGTACAGGTACATATTATCCTACTTCAAAACCAACTCTTAAAAAAAAAAAAATCCAACAACAACTCTTCTTGAGGCTTAAGGTTTTAAACAAATACATGAAACCGACTGTCAGGAAGGCTTACCTGGGAACAAGCAAGACAAGGCCTGATGAAGCAGGAATCAGTACTAGGAAGGAGCCCAGAGAAAGCTAAGACATGTCCGTGGGCTGTAAATCAGGCTACTGGTGGGAGACAATTCTCTATGGATTTCTTGTGTTCCTGCACACTCAGCTTTCATGCAGAAAAGACAAGCTAAGTAACGATTTTGGAAGACAGAGATAGCATGTCCCTCTGGAAAGATTTAAAATATACTTTTCTGACATGTTCCAGAGTAGTAAAGATAGAACTTTCTCTCTCCAGAGACATTTGCTTATATTCCAGAGTAATAAAATTAGAGACACCTCTCCCCTCACACCCTAAGAGGAGATTTGCTTATACTTCAAGGTACTGAGTAATATCTTCTTCCAGCAGTCCCATAAAAACTGTTTCCCACTTTCAGGGTTTATCATCACATCACCCTGATGGGTATTGGAAAAGGGGAATTTGATGCAAGATGATTCTGGAGCTGCCATTTTTGCTCTGAGTAGTAGTAGTCTCTTTCTCTGACCCAAGGGTAGTTAAGAGATGGAAGTGGAGGTGGAGGTAGAGGTAGAAAGAGATACAAAATCTATGTCTACTCATATTTCTATATCTATAGGACTATGACAGACTAACTTGTTAGTTTTCAAGCTGGGTAAAATCTCTGTCTGTTCACACAGTTTCTGACTTAACAGCTCCAAAAGAAAACTGCCTTCTAGCAGAACAATTTTGTCAAACACAGAGAAGTTAGACAAAGTTGAAATTTCTACTGGGATCACTCACAATTCTGAGATTAAACTTTTTTCTGTCAGGTCTCTGAATTGCTAAACTCATAATATAAATTTCTGGGAGGAAAATTCTAAAACGATTCAGTATACATTTTGAAATCCATGCTGTGCACTCTGCTTTACAGAAAATACAAAACCTGAGTAGACCCCACAACAGATAGACATGTGGCCCACCAAAAATAAAAGGAGCACATATAGGCATATTTAGCACTTATACAGCATATTTTCATAAGAAATGTGTCAGAAGAAATTAATTATGTGCATTCATGCAAAAAAAATCTTCATTCTATAAAAATGAAGATTGTGAGCAAGACACAATAAATATAAGGTATGACAAAAATCTGAAATAAAAGGAGGACCAGAAATCCAGCAGAAATTAAAAGGAAGAGTATGAGAGTAAAACAGAATGGGGAAAAAAACTGCAGTGGGAGAATTTACACTGCAGAAAGTCAGAAATAAATATGGGTTATTATAAATGAGATGTTCCTAGAATGCAGAGGGAAAGATTATTTTTTCTTGAATGAGAAAGAGAATGAGAGATATGAAACAGACAATACCTATTTGACAGCATAGGTAGTAGAAAGACATAATAAAAATTGGAGCTGAAGAAAAAATGATTTTATAAATGAAAATATTTGAGATGAAATAAGTCTAACTTTTATAGGTCACAAAGAATCACCATGATAGGGTAAGATCTACTTGGAATCATGTAATGTCTTCAACATCACATATGGTTAAGAAAATTTTGAAGAAACACAAGCTGGCAGATCCACAGAACATATTCTAGATATGAAACAAGATTCCAGTGACACAGGGCTGAAAGAAGACAAGAAATTACCTTCTTTTTATAGGCATTGATAGAGAAGAAAGTTTAACATGATTCACTACAAAGAGGATTAAAAATAATAATAATACAGGAGAAGAAAAAGACAGTAGATACGACTTTTTAAAATCATTTTATACCTGCTGCTTTGCGTAAAAAATAAATCTGAAATTAAATTAATAAGTACTAGTCAAACAACTAAGCTAACAATCAATTGACAAATATGGCTATCCTGTATATTAAACATAACTATACAAAGATAAATTTTTACAAAAATAACAATGTATTTGCTAAAGTCCCCAAAATAAAAATTGCAACCGGCCATACATAAATATAAATTATTTCCTTTTTAGAAAAAAATGAATAGATGTAATTTAAAAAATATGAACCTTTCATACTTTATGTGCTGTAATATTTATTTTGTTTTTTAAATTTTTAATTTTTGTTTGAATCTGACACACACACACACACACACACACACACACACACACACATATATATATATATATATATATATATATATATACATATATATATCTATATCTACATACACAAGTTCAAAACAGGAAAATTTTCGTTCTCTACATTTGTTCTCTGGCCATTATTATTTCTTGTTTTATTTCACCATTACTGCTAAAAATAATTTTGTCAGATATAAGGGTATACAAAGTTATTTATTGCTACATAACGTATTGTCAGCCCACAATTTAGCAGCTTAAAACAACAATTTGTTGTATCACAAATTTTCTGAGAGTCAAGAATGCAGTCCCAGTTTCGCTGGATGGTTCTGCTTCATGGACCCTCATGAGATTGTAGTGAAACTCTTGGACTGGGCTGCGGTCACTGATAACTTGATTGATTGCCTCTGGAAAATCTAGTTTCAAGCTTTTTCACATAGCTATTGGCAAGAGGTCCCAGTTTCTTGCAATGTTAGCTTCTTAGGATGTTTATAACATGGCTTTCCCCAGAGCAAGTGATCCATAACAGAGAGATTGACCAACACAGAAGCCATGTTTTGTTTTGTTTTGTTTTTAACAAGCTAAACTTGGAAGTACATAGCATCACTTTTGCTATGCTATATTGGTCACACAGACCAGCTCTGGTACAATGTGGAAGGAGACTACACAATGGTATGAATACCAAGAGGCAGAGATCATTGTGTGTCATCTTAGAAGTTTTCTACCACATGACAGATGTTGATAAATTATCTGCTCTGGGTTACAAATATTCTGGTATGTCAATGATTCCTATTATGTGGAATAATTACTAATATTCATTAATTTTATTCTCCACCTCCCATTTAACATTCCATTTGTCATTTTTTCTTTATAATAAAAACTTTATTTAAAAATTATAAATAGCTACAGTAATCAAAACCATGTAGTAGTTGTATTAAGTATAGACATATAGGTGGGACATATTGAAGACTGTAAATAAACTGTTACCTTTATGGTCAATTTATTTTTTTTAAATATTTTTATTAAGATATAGCTAACATACAATATTATATTCGTTTCAGGTGTACACCATAGTTATTCAACGTTCATATACCCAAAGAAGTGATCACCATGATAAGTCCACCAATCATCTGACACTGTACCATGCTATCACAATATCATTGACTATATAACCTATGCTGTACTTTATATCCCCATGACTATTTTATAACAACTAATTTGTACTTGTTAATCCCTTCAGCTTTTTCACTCTGTCCCCCAACCCTCCTCCCATTTATCACACCAGTAAATCTAGCATTCATCTGACATCATACATGGTTATTACAATATTATTTACTATATTTCTTATGCTATACCCTACATCCCCATGACTACTTTGTAACAAACAATTTGTACTTCTTAATCCTTTTCCCTTTTTCACCCACCTCTCTAACATCTGGCAATCAGCAAAATGTTCTCTGTATCTATGAGTTTTGTTTCTGGCTTCTTTATTTTGTTTCTTAGATCCCACATATAAGTGAAATCACATTTTATCTGTCTTTCTGTCTGACATATTGCATTCAGCACAATACCCTCCAAGTCCATACATGCCACCAGAGATGACAAGAACCCATTCCCTTCCATGGCTGAGCAATATTCTAATATATACAAGGGGTGCCAAAAAAATGTATACAAGTGGACACTTTGGTCAACGTTTCTCAAGCAGCAGTTCGCCATAATCAAAAGTGTCTGGATGCTGATGGTAACCACTTTGAGCACCTCTTGTAATTGCAGAAGTCAAATGTAACTTGTATTCATCTTTTGTTACTGGTATATAGTGAGTATTACAATTTTAATAGTTTTTTCCTTTCTTAAAATGTGTATACATTTTTGGCACCATACATTTATATTATATTATATTATATTATATTATATTATATTATATTATATTATATTATATTATATTATATTATATTATATTATATTATATTATATTACATTATTATATAGGCCACCTCCTCTTTAATCACTTTGAATATTTCCTGACAATCCCTTTGGCCTGCAAAGTTTCCTTTGAGAAATTAGCTGATAGTCTTACGGGATTTTTTTTTTTTTTTTTCGTAGGTAACTAACTGTTTTTTTGTCTTGCTGCTTTTAAGATTCTCTGTTTGTCTTTAGCCTTGGGCATTTTAATTTTGATGTGTTCTGGTGTGGGCTTCTTTGGGTTCATCTTGTTTGGGACTCTCAACATTTTCTGAGCTTGTATCTCTATTTCGTTTGCCGCTTACGGAATATTTTAGTCATTATACCTTCAAATAGGTTTACAATGGCCTTCTCTCTCTCCTCTTCTTCTGGTACCCCTATGATGTGAATGTTCCCACACTTGATGTTGTCCCAGTGGCCCCTTAAATTATTCTTATTTTTTTGATTTTTTTTTTCTCTTTGCTCTTCTGTTTGGTTGTTTTCTGCTGCCTTATCTTCTAAATCACTCATTCAATCCTCCATCTAATTGACTGCTGATTCCTCCTAATGTATTCTTCATTTCAGTTATTGTGTTTTTTATTCCTGACTGGTTCTTTCTTAGATTTTTTATCTCCATTTTTGTGTTTCCTATCTCTTTGTTGAAGTTCTCCCTGAGGTCACTGAGCATCTTTATAACTAGTGTTTAGAACTCTGCATCCAGTAGATAGCTTGTCTCCATTTTGTTTTGTTCTTTTTCTTGAGCTTTGTTCTCTTTTATTTGGAGCATGTATCTTTGTCACCCAATTTTGGCTGCCTCCCTGTGTCTGTATCTATGTATTAGAGAGGGCTTCGATGTCTCCTGATCTTAGAGTAGTGGCCTTATGTAGTAGGTGTCCTGTGAGGCCCAGTGGTACAGTTTCCCTAGTCACCCAGGTGCTCCAGGTGTTTCCCTTGTGTTGGTTCTGTGTGCCCTCCTGTTGTAGTTGAGCTATGGTTGTTGTTTGCATGTCTATGGGAGGGATTCACTCTCAGGCTGATTGATTTTTTTGAGGACTGGCTGTAACTACAATGGAGAAACTGTGGTGCAGGGGTTGACCCCATGAAGCAGGATTCACTTTAGCAAGGCTCTAGTACCTGCCATGTCTGCCCTTTGGGTGTGTCGTCCTCCAAAGCTGATCGCAGGGCATGCCTGCCCAGAGCCTTCTGGGAGGGACCCAGCTGCAGACCAGTTTAGCTGCAGCCTGAGTACTGCCCAAGTCAACCTAGCATGAGCCATAAAGCAATCCACAGATGGCTGCCACCTGCACTGGGCTTGGAGGTGCCTCAAGAGACCAAGCTGAGAACCAAGGCCAGCTGCCATTAGTTCCAGGTTTAGGGCTACTCAAGCAGAGGTATGGGTAACATCAATGCTGCTTGTTTGGGTTTTGTGAACCTTTAAAATATTTTAGGAAAGTCTACAGCATTTGAGCCAAGACAAGCCATTTGTATGGAAAAGCCACTGGAAGCTGATTGGGTGGGCCCTCAATTTAGCTGGGGTGGAGTGTCAGGGAATCACCGGGCGAGTGAACAAATAATGTTAGTCAGGTTGATGGGACTCATATGGTGGCCACATGTGTCTGCATACCGAAACAGGGCAGGGCTCAACAAAGAAACAATGACTTCTGCTAGCGCCTCCATCCTGGGTAAATCTGCCCCACCAGCCTTTGCCATAAAGCCAGACAACTCAGTTCCTCCCTATGTGTTCCTGGTGGCTTTGGACCTGCTGCCCCTCCGAGTGCTGGAGCTCAGAGTGAGTGAGTCCATCAGCAAGTAAGTCCATGCATTAAGTGGAGCACTTGGGACTCAGGCTGCCCTCTGTCTCACTCAGCCACAATTACTGCTGGTTTTCACAGCCAGTAGTTATGGGAACTTCTCTCCCCAGCTCTGGAACCCTGGGCTTGGGAGCCTTGTTTGGGGCTGGGACCCCTCACTCCTCTGTTAAGGGGTGACCTCCACAGCCAAGATGACCCTTTCGATTTTTAATGGTCTCATGCAGGTGTGGGGCAGCCCATTCTGTGTCTCTGCCCCTCCTACCAGTCTCAAGGTGGTTTTTTCTATATGTCCTTAGTTGTAGGGCTTTGTTTTAGGTAGACTTCAGATGATTTTAAATGATGGTTGTTTTGTAGTTTAGTTTTAATTTTAATGTGGTCAAAGAAGAGTTAAGCACAGAGTTTACCTATTTCACCATCATGATGGGGAAATCATTCCATTTTTCTTTAGTCAGCATCTCAGCTGGTCTGTGTACTTTTGCAGAATAAAGCAAATTTATATTTCTAAAAGATGTGAGCTTTTGGTAGATGTGGTGGCTTATAATTGGTATAGTTTCTCATTCCCAGGGCATGGCAAAATTAGAAAGTGCTCCAGAAGAAGCACTAGATCTGGACAGATTTTTTTCTTAAACATTATGTATAAGCAAACCTATCTTTCTGCTAAATAAAATTATATTGTAGCCTTTATTATTATTCATTCAGTTAGTATATGAGATGTAATCAATGGCATGAGGGTAGTCAGCATCCTATTCCCTGAACCATTGTTGTATAGCCTGAGTAAAGTATTCCTTCCTTAGGAATAAGGGCATGCAAACACAAAAGGTGCAGAGTTACAAGGAGAGAAAACAAGCAACTTCCAATTAGATTGTCTATGAAGTAAGAGATGCAATTCACATTTATATCCCTTGTAATCTGGTGTAGTTAACATTGCTGTCTTTTTACCTGTAATACTTTCTAGGGTTGGTTGAAGAGAAAACTTCAGTATGTGCAGAGTGGTAAAGAGAAAAACTCTTATCAACAGCCAAAAGCAAAAACAGAAAAACTCTCCACAGTATAGGCACAAATGCATCCCAATGGCTCAAAAAGAGAAACTGATTATTACATAGGTTATGATTAATTTTCTAACATAGATACATAAAAAATAAATAAATATGTGTCCTGTACTAAAAGAAAATTATTCCCTTGGGCAAAAATAAGTCAAAAATTTCGACCCATTTTTTCATTATCATTTTTCTTAGGTTATTGAGGACAAGTAAGGATAACAGTAAATATCCTTTTTAAAAAGGCTTCTCTGATTCTCCAATATAGGATAAGCTAGAAAGTGGTTCTTCTCTCCCCATCTTTTTTTCCTTCAATATGTAAGAATAATTCTAGAAATATGGTTTAGGAGTGGAAAAACATTCTAAAGTTAGCACACTTTCAGAATTAACTTTGAATAGCTGCACTATCGATATTTGGTAGTCTTGGATTTCTAGTGACTTTTCCGTATCAGTTCAGTAATTACATATTTACAAGGATTTTTATGTTTTCTTTTTCTTTTCTTCAATCTTTTCTTTTTTTTTTTTCCTGTTACATGAACACACAGTATACACTCAGTTAATAACAATAGCTGCATATTGATCAGGAGTAAGGTGTTGCAAAATATACTGGTAAAATCATAATTCTGTTTGATTTCCTATTCTATAAGGGTTACATTAACTTTAAAGTTTCAGCTGCTGAATAAATCTAGTTGCAAAAGATGAAATCATGAGTTAATTGTTCTTAAAGAATTTTGGGAGACAGAAAAAAAAGCTGTTACCTCTTAACAGGAGACATGAATCTCCAAAAAAAAAAAAAATCAAAAATATGCAAAACTGTTCCTGGGAGTGGCAATTATTCAAAAGTACTTGTTAACTAAATAAACTATTTATTTAATTAAGTCACCAACTTCCTGATAAAGGAGAGTAGCCTCCCCTTGCTTTGAAATCTAAATATCTGGTAAGTAGCTTGAGATGCAATACTTCTCCTCAATGTCTGCTCCAAGCATTCCTCACTGCCTCCAGTAAAATAAGGTCAGGGTTCAGCATAGCCTGAACAGGAAAACAATCCAGAATACAGGAGGAAATGTTTATAAAATAAGGAGACATAACATCTAGCTAATATGTAGCAGTAAAGGATTCTCACATACATGAGAATGTATGTGAGATGACTTTGGCTTGGAGTGGGTGTAGAGTACAGGATGGTTAAGGATAATTGAATGAAAAATTCAGTGTTCAACATTATGGCAAGAATTCTTGCAACATTGCCTAAAACCCTGCTTGTATGGTTCTTTGAAGCTTGGACATGACCATGGGCTGTTATAAATGAGATGGAAATTAGAGAATTGCTTTGATAGAACATTAAGAAACAGATTGAAAGTCTCAGGAGGGATAGTGAGAATGAAACTATTATATGAGAATGGAGGATTATTTCCTTCCCTCCTTTATTCACAGGATGGCCCAATAGACACTTAGGCAAAAAAAGTTGTACTAGTAAAGTGGACACTAGCATCTTTAAGAAGCCTGATGATGGTAGCCTTTTATAGTTGCCAATATTACACACTCTCATGACGTTGTGCTCCCTAAAATCACTGGGGAGATCAGATTACAGAATGGCAGGACCTAAAGGTAGTACTAAAAATAATAATAATAATAATAATAATAATAATAATAAATTAAATAAATAAATAAACAATTTATTTATATTTTTATTTATTTATTTTTAATCTTTTTATTTTGAAATAATTTTGCACTTACAGAAAAATTGCAAAAATAGCACAGAGAGCTTTTCAACAAATGGCATTAGGACTACTAGATATCCACATGCAAAAAAATGAAATTGAACCCTTACTTCACACCATATACTGGATAAGCATTAACTCAAAATGAATCATTTATCTAAATGTAAGAACTAAAACTATGAAAATCTTAAAAGAAAAGATAAAAGTTAACCTACATGAGCTAGGATTAGGCAATGGTTTCTTCAGTAAAATACCAAAACTCAAATGAGAAAAGAAAAATAATAGATAAATTGAAATGAGTCAAAGTTATAAATTTTTGTGTTTCAAAGGATACCATCAAGAAAATAGAAAAAACAACTCATAGAAGGAAAGAAACTATTTACAAATTATATATCAGATAAGGGACTTGTGCCTTGGATATATAAAGAATCCTTACTTCTAAAAAATATAAATATAAATAATTCAATTTAAAAATAGGCAAAGGATTTGAATAGCCATTACTTCAAAAATGTAAATGTCCAATAAACACATGAAAAGATACTCAATATCGTTAATCATTAGGGAAATGCAAGTCAAATTCACGATGAGATATCACTTCATATCCACTAGCTTGGCTAAAATTAAAAAGAAACAATAAGAAGTATTTGGGAAGATATGTCAAAATTGGATCTCCCGTATTCCTGGTGGAAATATAAAATGGTGCTGTCATTTTTAAAGAGTCTGACAGACCTTCAAAGTATTAAACATAGTGTTATCACATGAACTTACAATTCTATTTCTAGTTATACACCCAAGTATTTGGTATATGTTATATACCAAACATATCTCCACATGAAACATTTACATGAATGTTCATATTAGCATTATTCATCCAAAAAATGAAAACATCTCAATGCCCATCAACTGATGAATGGATAAGCAGATGTGATTTATCTGTAGAATGAAGTATTATTCAACAATAAAAGGAAATGAAGTATCAATACATGTGACAATATTGATTCATAATGAAAATATTACACTAAGTGAAAGAAACTAATCACAAAAAGGTGCATATTCTATGAATGTCAAGAACAGGCGAATCCATAGAAACAGTAAGTAAGTGAGTGGTTGCCAGCAGACGAAGTTGAGGAAGAGGGAGGACGAATGCCTGGTAATGGGTATGGGGGTGGGGGGAGAGGGGTGATGAAATATTCTGAAATTATGCAGTGGTGATAGTTGCACAATTCTGAATTGTGCATTTTAAGAGAGTGACTTTTATTGTGTATGACTTATATCTCAATAAAACTGTTATTTAGGGGGGTTCACAGTGTGAGGGATATAAATGATGAACGTCTAAGTATTACCTTGTCTTGTACACCTGAAACTAATAAAATAAAAATAAATAAATAAATAAATAAATAAATAAATAAATAAATACAGAACAACACAAAATCTAATAGAAAATTTGAAAAGCTCTACATCTATCGAAGAATTGTTTCATTAAAATAGTACAGAAGGTCACATATACTTTTCACTCAGCTTCCTCTAATGTTAACAACTTACATAACTTTAAAAAAATTATCAAAACCATGAAATTAGCATTGACATAGTATTAGTAACTAAACTATAGAACTTACTCAAATATTACCAGTTTTGCCACTGTCTGTTTTCTGTTCCAAGATTCAATCCAGTTAGGGAGAAGTATTTTTGAAACAAGAAGATACCCTTGGATATCTCTTCAATCTTTTAAAATACTTACAGATTTAAAATTATAATGCTCTTTGAGGCAGGAAGAAGTAGAGGGAGGGAGGGCAAGAAAAGCGCTTAAGATAGAAGAGAAAATGCTATGTGAAATAAGTCATACAGAGAAAGACAAATACTGTATGATTTCACTTATACGTGGAACCTTTAAAAAAAATTGAAGTCATAAATAAAGAGAACAGATTGGCCATCTCTGGAGGCAAAGCTAGGGGTTGGACAAAATGGCTGAAAGTAATCAAAAGGTACAAACTTCCAATTATGAGATCAATAAATTTTGGGGATGTAATGTACAGCATAGTTACATTATACATATGACTATATTTAACAATATTGTATACAGTCATTCTTTGCAAAATGATGTTTTGGTCAATGACAGTGGCCCCATAAGATTATAATGGAGCTGAAACATTCCTATGGCTTAATGATGTCATAAGTGGGGTAATATTTCAGTTCAACACATTACTCATGTGTTTATGATGATGTTGATATAAACAAACCTCCTGCACTGTTAGTCATAAAAAAGTATAGCACATACAATTATGTGTCATAATGATGATAAATGACTATGTTACTGGTTTATGTATTTACTATACTATATACTTTTAATCCTTGTTTTGGCATGTACTCTTTCTACTTATAAAAATATATATTTTACTATAAAATTATACGTTGTGTTAACCAGAAACAGCCTCATCTATCTTGTGTTTACCATATCTCTTGATTGCATCATTTTCTCTTGTGCTTGATTTAATCTCCTGTTGTTTTATAAATTTAGTGTAGCCTAAGTGTACAGTGTTTATAAAGTCTACAGTAGTGTACAACAATGCCCAGGTCTTCACATCCACTCACCACTGATTCACTCAGAGCAATTCCAGTCCTGCAAGGCCCATTCATGGTGAGTGCCCCATATAGGTATGCCATTTTTTAATTTTCTATACTATGTTTTTACTGTACCTTTTCTATGTTTAGATATGTTTAGATACACAAATACCATTGTGTTACAATTGCCTATAGTATTCAGTACAGTAACATGCTATAGAGATTGTAGCTGAAAAGCAATAGGCTATACCCTATAACCTAGGGGTAGGTTATGACATCCACTTTTATGAAAGTACACTCTGTGATGTTCACAAAACACAGCAAAATCGCCTAATGACGCATTTCTCAGAATGTATACCCATCAATAAGAGATGCATGACTATATTTGGAAGTTGCTAATGGAGTAGATCTTAAAAGTTCTCATCACAAGAAAAAAATGTGTAACTGTGAGGTGATAGATAGTAATTAAATTTAATAAGATAATCATTTTGCAATATATACAGATATCAAACCATGGTGTACCTATTACGATGTTATATGTCAATTACATCTCCATTAAAAATATCTGTGGTTGCCAAGGACTTGGGCGAGGGGGTGGAAGGGGAGGAGAAAAAGGATGAATCGGAAGAATAGGTGGAATGTGGAATTTCTGTGGAAGTGAAACTATTCTGTATGAAACAATAAAGGTGGAAGCATGTCATTGTACATTTGTCAAAAACCATGAAAGGCACAACAGAAAAATGAGCCATTATGTATATAATGGACTTTGTTCCATAATGGTGTGTCAGTGATAGTTCATTGATTGTAACAAATGCACCACTGTGCAAAGAGACATCGATGCTGGGGAGGCTGTGAGTGAGAGGAATGAGCATGTAGGAACTCTACTTTTTGCTAAGTTTTGCTGTGACACTACTAAAACTGCTCTAAAAATTAAAAAATAATTTTAAAAATACACTAGATGAGATTGACAGCAGATTAAACATTGCAGAAGAAACAAATAGACATTGAATAATTAAACATTGAAGACAGCAATGTAAAGTATTCAAATGATACAGAAAAATAAGGCTGAAAAATATTAACAGAGCTTCAGTGAACTGATGATCAACTTTATAAACTAACTTGACCTACTCTATGTTCACAAATTTGATAACTTAGACGAAATGGAGCAATTCTTTGAAAGACACAATCTGCTGAAACTCACACAAGAAGAAATACATGATTTGAATAGGTCTATATGAAAGAGATGGAATGAATAATTAATAACCTTTCAAAACAGAAAGCACCAGGCCCTCCTGTGTTCACTGGTGAACTCCATCAAAACATTTAGGGAAGAAATTATACCTATTTTCCACAACCTCTTTCAGAGAACAGAAACAGAGGGAATACTGCCTATCTCATTCTAAGAGGCCAGCATTACCCTAATAACAAAACAAAACACAGACAATATGAGAAAAGAAAACCACAGACAGTAATCTCTCATGAATGTAAAGTCTTCAACAAAATATTAGCAAATCAAATCCAAAAAAGTATAAAAAGAATTATATACCAAGAACAAGTGGGATTTATCCCTGGTATGCAATGCTGGTACAGCATTCAAAAACAAACTAAATGTGGGGTGGCTGGATAGCTCAGTTGGTTAGAGCACGAGCTTTCAATAAGGTTGCCAGTTCAATTCCCACATGGGATGGTGAGCTGCTCTCCCTGCAACTCAAGATTGAAAACGGCGACTGGACTTGGAGCTGAGCTGCGCCCCCCACAACTAGATTGAAGGACAACGACTTGGAGCTGATGGGCCCTGGAGAAACACACTGTTCTCCAATATTCCCCAATTAAAAAAAGAAAAAGGAAAAAAGAACTAAATGTTATCTGTCACATCAACAGACTAAAAAGAAAAAAAAAATCACAGGATCATATCAATAGATTCAGAAACAGCATTTGACAAATTGATTAATTAATAATAAATCAATACATAAATAAATAACAAGATAGAGGAGCAGCAAAGAAATGCCCTGGAAGTATGATAGAAGACACAGATATTACGCAATCGAAGCTCAGTCCACAAACTTGACCACGGAAGGTATATAGCATTTCTAAATTTTCTTTAATCAGCCTAAATGTTTTTTGTAGTCTTCACATCATCAGTCTGGGAAAAAAGGTCAATATTAGTCATACTGTCATCCAGCTCCTCACCCCATTTCCACAGATAACTGTCTTGTCTTTATCTAGTCATATGTATTAGGTCCCATTGGCTCATCCATGTGGGGTCCCATTTCATATCATCCATTCGGATGCATCTGTAGCTATGATCTTTAAGGCCCTAGACTTTTAGATGAGGTTGGGGGCCCTTATGCCTAGGAAGCAGTTTCCCTAACTAACTAATGGTGCCAGCCTCTGAAATCTTGGCACATTCCTTGTGTGCTTTCAGAAAATAAGGAACAAGTCCCCACCTCTTGCAACATCACAGAGAGAAATCTCCTTAATTCCCAGGTTTATCCTAAAGTCAATTTTATCTTAATCTCTTCAGTGACTTTAGGTTTTGCGAAAGATAAGCTTTTTTAGCCTTGAAAACAATGCCTAAAGCAAAGAATATGCAAAGTATCTAGCTTCTTACTGGGAGAAAGGAAATGAAGCAGAGGAAATACAAATTATGGTAATAAATATACAATTTATCCTATCCCACAGACAAATGTGAAATCCAAACAGAGGCAAATGCTGACTGAGAATTATCAAATGTTATAGAAGAAGTCTTTAACCCAGACTTGGGTAGGTCTGGGTTAGGGGAATTTCATGGAAGAACTAATATCTAAATTAAAACCTGAGAGATAAATACAAGTTAGCCAGGGAAAGGGGAGTAGTGTGGGAAGCTAGTACACGTAGTCAGTCTCTGAGGAAAGAAAAAAAGGCAGGCTTGAAACATTGGACTGGATTCAGTGTGTCTACAGATCACAAGTGCTGAGTGATAAGCTTAAGAGTCCTGCACAGGTTAAATTGACGCAGAAGCTTGTAAGCCATAGTAAGGAGTCTGGTTTTACTCTGTGAGCAACAGAAAGTCATTAAAGTGTTTTAAGCCTGGGAAAGACAAAATCAAAATCTCACTTTAAAAGATCATTTTAGTTCCAAAGTAGACAACTGGAGTGAAGGGTAACCCCGGTGATTAGTGAACAATACCAGAGTGGAAGGATTCTTAGAATAATCTTCGGGAGAAATGAAAGGAATGTGACCTTGAGAAGTAGCAGAGGAAATGGAGAAAAGTGGGCATATTTCAAAGATATGAGGTTATACAATCTACTAGATGTGACAATATTATATTTCATGGAATCTAAAACTCCATTGATTTAAAATATATCATTTTATATAGCACTAGGAAGGAAAAACCTGCCAGATAATAAAATATGATACACCGTTGATTGTTAGAAGCACCACAATTTCAGGGATGTAAAATGTGTGTGTGGGGAATGTATAATGTGGACTGATGAAACACAATAGATTAGATGAAGGTAGAGAGGAAGGAGTCAAAGATGTGACGAGGCGAATGAATAAGAAATGAATGAGTGGGCAACTGAGACAGAAATGTGAAGATTGGGTAGGAGAGGCATGAGAAATAATGATCTCAGTTTTGAATATGCTGCATTTGAAGTGTCTGTGTGATATCCAGGTGGAAATGTGTAGTAGTCAATGTGCTATGTGTGTCAGGAATTTAAGTAGAGATCTGAACTAAAGATAAAAAGATTTGGGAAATTTTCAGAATGTAAATGAAAAATGAAAATAAGATAAGGAAGAAGAGAGAGGTCAACAATGTCAAACAGTACTAAGTGGTTTAGTAAAATAGAATCTTATTAGTTTCAAATGGATTTATTTATTTATTTATTTATTTATTTATTTATTTATTTATTTATTTATTTAATTGTTTTTTGAGCAGGCACTGATTACAGAGGGACAAGTTAGGTCCTCAATAGAGTAGGCAAGATAGTTGAGCCTGTGAGAAAAATAAGGAATTGTCTGAAGAACAAGTTTACTAGAGAGACCAATGTTGAAAGAAGTTGCATAGATGAGTGAAGACAAGAACATTAGAAATAAACTTTACCGAATTCAAGATAAGTCAAGATGGGACCTAATGAACATGGCAACATACATAATCTAGGATGTTATTTTTTTCTTCAGTAAGAATTCTGTTGCATTCACTTTTTCAATTTTATTACTTGCTAAAGAAGATTATGTCCTAGTCATAAGGCAATAGAAAACCACATCGATGAAATCCTGTTTACATATATGTTATGGGTTGAATCATGCCACCCCCCCCCCAATCATATGTTGAGGCCCTAACCTCCAATGTGACTGTATTTGGTGATAGAACCTTTAAAGAAGTAGTTAAGGTTAAGTGAAGTCATAGGGTGGGATCCTAATCCAATAGAACTGATGTCCATAAGAAGAAGAAGAGACATCAGCGACGCATGAGCACAGAGAAAGGCCATGTGAGGACAGTAAGAAGGTGATCGTTTGCACGCCAAGGAGAGAGGCCTCAGGAGAAGTCAATTCTGCCAGTACCTTAATTTTGGAGTTCCAGCCTCCAAAATATTAGAGAATAAGTCTCCCTTGTTCAAGGCACCCAGCAGGAGAAAGGGTGAGAAGGAGAGAGTGTTGGACACAGAAAGAAGAAGAAAATTTAATGCTGCTTAATTTCCGTTCATAGATCACAGTAATGGTCGAATTTAACTAGCCCTTTCCCCTTAAGTTAGAATTTAATATTTAATTAAAACTTGAGTCTCAAATTTTCTGTTATGAGTTTCATTTAAATAGCTTTTATTAATATTTTAAAATTCACTGTTTAATCCAAGGAAATTCTAACTAGGATTATTCTATTTAGAACACCCCAAAATATTCAGTTTATTGCCTGGGATACTTAGCTTAGATATTGTTAGGCATAACTTTTGACAGAAAACTGGGACTGCTTTCCAACGTATCAAAAGACAGCAATATATATTTTAATGACTTTATTGATATAAAATTTTCTTACCCTGAAATTCCTAAAACTAGACAATCATGGAGCTCAGTGGACAACTAACTAGTTATGATTTTTACGGTTTGATTTTTACTGACTCAGCACTTCTAGTTAGTAAAATCTATTAACTCAAAATCAGTTTCTGCCTTCCATTTCCAAGCTGCAAGTCAATAAATCACACAAGTATACTGATCAACTTGAGAAAGTCAGTTTGGAAACATTAAGAATCTGATACTACAATTAGAGACATTCATTTTATATATGGCATTCTTACAATAACTATGCTATAAGAGCATCAGTTTTAAATGCATATATTGCTGATCAGTTCAGTTGCACAGAATTTCCCTTAAAAGTCTATTTTGTGTACAGCATAAATATGAGGTATTTACACTTGGATATCTCTCAAGTCTGAAATGTATGCCATCTTCACTCCAAATTTCCCTAGTATGTAGTTACATAATGGAATTCTATTATGTGTATAGCATAAATATGAGGTATTTACACTTGGATATCTCTCAAGTCTGAAATGTATGTCATCTTCACTCCAAATTTCCCTAGTATGTAGTCACATAATGGATTTCTATTTTTGACTATTGGCTATAACCATTGATGCTAATCCTTGACTTGAAAATAGCAATCATATTAGAAAAACATCTGTGAATAGAAGTAGATAGTATTTTGGTTGGTACAAAGATAGCTACAGAAAAAATTAAAGCCCTTTCCCCCCATCCTAAAGTGCACTGTTGGAAACTTTAGCAAAACTTTTATTTTGCAAGTTCTGTAGCTTGAACTTTCATTCCTGCTTTAATATGTAAACCAGAATACACTGAAAAGGAATGATACCAAACTTTCAGGATGGATCCTATATTTCATGTTTCTGGAGGTTGGGAATAATGCAAGAAGTGCCTAGGTGATAGAAAACTTGAAAAACAAATTCAGTAGCTGAAACCCTATTAGGGCAAAAATGTTAAAAGGATATCAAAAGCTTAGAAACTCTCTAGCCCCTTTGAGGAGAAGATGAGGAGTTGTGTTTGTGCAATGCCCACCACAAATGCTTCTAAGCTAGTGGAAAGGTAAATTGGAAAGAAACCAGTGAAGATGTAAATGGTTCTTGCTTCGCTCTCCCCCACTTTAGATCATTTCTATTTTAGTTTAGGCACAATTTATCTTCAGAAAACTTAAGAAATGTGCGGATGGTGGAATCCCTGAAGCAAATGTAGGAATATTCCTAAAACAATATTCCTAAATATTCCTAATAGGAATATTCCTAATAGGAAGCAAATATTCCTAAAGCAATAAGGTAACCAGTTTGGTTCTTCAGAGAGCTATGAGAATTAAGGTGGTGTCTTGGCTGGGCTCCCCTAAGAAACCAGTGCCTGAGGCAAAAGCTTGTCTCATAGGATTTGTTTGGAAAGTGATTTTAGGGAGCAGCAGTAAAGGCCATGACAAATAAAACAGTGAAGAATGTGTCTGAAACCTGGCTACAATTATTGGGGACTAATGCTCACTCCTGAGAATTCTTCTGAGGAGGCTCATGAAGTGCACCTGATTAGAGAGATGAAGAGGACAGGCATTTATTCATCAGTTCCCACACACCACTGGAGAAGAGTGGCCTGGGGGGCACTGACTTCCTTGCTCTTCTAGGTTATGCAAACATGAGTGTTGTGTAGGTTGCTGTGAGTAGTCTAAGCTGTGGCATCAAATAAGCCCCAAGGAGATGTTATGCTGTCCTTGCATGAACCTGTGTAATATTGGTCTCCACAACAATGGCTGGTGTAAGAGAAGGGCTAAAAGGATATGAGTGCTGTACAGAGTGAACCCCTTTCATGTCTCAGACCCACTTGTACCCACTATGAAGTCCAACCTTCTGGTAGTGGCCAGTCATAATACATGAAAAGATTTGAGATTATTAATGACAGACCCTCTTGCCTAGTTTGCCCCAAAGCCATGGCTGATATTCATCACATCCCTCCTTCATCATACATTCTCTGTCCCTCATTCTTGTATGACAACTGGTCTAGATTCTTGCCTTTTACATTGATCCAGACCTTCCTTTTCTAGTGTCTTGTATCTGTGATGGTGAGTTTTATGTGTCAACTTGACTTGGTCATAAAGTGCCTAGATAGTTAATCAAACATTATTCTGGATGTTTCCATGAGGGTGTTTTTGGATGAGTTTAACATTTGAATCGGTACACTGACTAAAGCAGATTGTTCTCCCTAATGTGGGTGGGCCTCATCCAATCAGATGAAGGCCTCAATAGAACTAAAAGCTGACCCTCCCCTGAAATGAGAGGGATTTCCTCCTGCCTGAGTACCTTCCAAGCTGGGACATTGATTCCCCCCCCCCACCTTTGTAAAGGATCTTCCTGGGTCTCCAGCCTGCTAGCTTTCTGACTGAGCTACAGCATTGGCTCTTCTGGGTATCCAGCTTGCTGACTGCCAGTCTTAGGATTTGTCCTCTGGAGAACCCTGACTAGTACAGTATCCTTAGTTACCTTGCCCTTATGAGTCCCGGTTGCTGAATAGCCCATTTACAGTGACCTCCGGACACAGAGTGTGCCTTCTCATCCCCTGCCCTGCATTTCTCATTCCTCTTCTCCCTTTTCTTGATGCCAATGCCTAGCTACATAATGAGTGATTTTCTTGTTCAACATACTCAAGAAGTTGTTTTAACTTCTGCCTAAAAGTTGCAGAGACAAGCATCTCATTACCTTGTAAGATAGCTAGACTAGCTCCCAAAATCTCTATTAGAAATAGCCTCCTTATGGTATTTCAAAATCCATTTCTTATAACTTTAACCTATTACTACATTGATCTGTCTGGGGTAACATAAAATAAGTCTAATCCTTCTTCATAATAACAACCTGTAAAAACTTGAAAATAAAAACCATGCCTTTTCTTCAGCTAAAGATACCTTAGGTTTCTTCATTTAATATTATAGCTCCCAGTTCTCTCATCTCTTCATTTGCTTCCCTTTAACACAGGTCAGTGAGTCTGTGGCCCTTTTAAACTGTTGTCCTGAAATGAGCACAGGACTAAGCTACAGTCTGACCAGTGCAAAATGAAAAAGAACTATTCTTTTGTCTAGAGAGTGCTGTACCACTTTGATCGGCTCTGTATGGGACTTGCCTATTTGTATATTTACCCTCTAATGATTCCATTTCCCGCATATAAGCATCCTCAATCTCCTCCACTACAATAAGTTTACCTCAGAGTTTTTCAGTTCTCACAGTCACATCCAGTAATGGTAAATGCTAGCCACCTCTCTGGGACATCACCTCTCAAATCCTAGCAGTGGCATGAGGAGATAGAATATCAAGTGATATGAATTTGAAAATTGAAAGTATATTTCAACTATCCCTCACATGGTTACACAAAACTTCATCTGTAAACTTCATCTGACTTTGGTCCTACTTGCTAACTATTTTTATTTAGAGGCTTTAGAGCAGGGGTGTCCAAACTGCGGCCCGCAATCCATTTTTTATTGGCCCACAGCAAATTCAAAAAATATATTTAGTTTACGTAAATAAATCAGGTGAGGCAATACGTACTTCACCTCAAGTGAGCGGCCCAGCTGTTTGTGTATTTTACCGCTTATGACCCTTGGTGAAAAACGTTGAAAAAAGTTTGGACACCCCTGCTTTAGAGCCTAGAAACACTTCCATCCTATATTGCTGAGCCAATGAAGAAACACTAAAATGACCCTATATCTCCCATTCCCAGTATCACAGGCAACCCTCTAGGTCAGTCAGTTCCACTCTCAGAATGAGTATGACTTATGATAAATTCTATATTATCAACCCCTTTTGGCCATGATTTGACTGAACTGAACTGTTTGACTTTGCTTACAAGCATCAGTAAGTGCTTTGTCTATGGCGTTTTACCACAGCCAATCAAACACGTTCCAGAGTCCCTCCCTTCTTTGGAAAATATATCCAGTGATGGGCAATTCTCTCTGTGTACTATCCCCTAGTGTGAGCAGTATTAATTTGTTCTGATATTTAAGAAAAAAACACACACTTGTTTTAACTCTAATTTTGGAACAGTTTTTTGATCTACAGAAAAATTACAAAGAGAACACAAAGAATTCACATAAACTCTGTGCCCGGAGTCTCCCATGTAAGCACCCACATTAGTACTGGTACACTTGTCACAATCAATAAACCAATGTTAACACATTGTCATTAATTAAAGTCCATACTTTATGCAGATTTCCTAATGTCCTTTCTCTGTTCCAGGATCTCATTCAGGAAATCACATTTCACTTAGTCATCATCTCTTCTTAGACTAATGTTGGCTGTGACAGTTTCTCAGACTTTTCATGGTTTTTTTATGACCTTGACAGTTTTGAGTAGTACTGATAAGGTATTTTGTTGAATATCCATCAACTGAGATTTATGTGATTTTTTTTTTCTTTTTATAACTAGACTGGATTTAGGAGTTTGGGGGAGGAAAAACTATAGGAATAAAGTATCATTCTCATCACGTTACATCAGTAGTATATACAATCCATATGACTTATCACTGTTGATGTTTACCTTGATCACCAAGCTAAGGGATCAAATTCAATGCTGTTTTCAAATAATCCAATTTAGGATTACCTCTGATTTAAACAATATCTTAAAACATCTGTGTGTAGCACTTAAGGAGTGGGGAGTTATGCTTCTTCTCCTTGAGGGTGAATTATCTGCATAAGTTATTTGAAATTCTTCTATATGGGCTATTTGTTTATTCTCGACCATTTATTTATTCATTCAGTTATTAATTGATATCAGCATGGATGATGCATATTTCATTTATAATCATGGTTATAATGCAATACTACTTTATTCATTTTGCTGCTCAGATTGTTTCAGTTTGGGCCATTGGGAGCTTTTTCAGTTGGCTTCTCTTGTCTCTTTTACTTATTCCCATGCTTGTGTTTGTGTGTGTGTGTGTGTGTGTGTGTGAGAGAGAGAGAGAGAGAGAGAGAGAGAGAGAGAGAGAGAGAGAGAGAGAGAGAGAGCGAGCATTCCTTTATGTTCTGACACTACAAGATACTCCAGGCTCATTTTGTATATTTCCTGTTTGGGGCCTATAATCAGTCATTTCTCCAAAGAGCCTTGGTTCCTTTGATTGGAGAATGATATCAGAGAACAAGATCATTGCTGGAAATGCTCATTGGTACCAGGGTGTTTAGGCCCTCTCAACTGACAAAGCAAGGAAATATATGTGAATACCACAAACCCACGTGTATATACATATTTATTATTTATTTATCCAACTGTATAGACACAAATACTATATTAAGCAATGTAGTTTTAATGAATGATATATGACTTAATCCAAACTATATGAATTACTACTTTACATATCAAAAAATGGTCAAGTTTTTATGGCCCAATCTAATTCACAGAGAAAGAGCATAAAACAAAAAAAGTATAGAGTTTAACAAACACCCAGGTAAACCATATTCAGCTAAAACAAAACAAAAGAGCATTGTCAACATCTCCACCACAACTCTTTCTCTCTAGAGGGAACTATTTTCCTAATATCGTTAATGATTATTTTTACTCACTTTATCTAGAAAGTAAACTTTAACACCTATGCAAGAATTCCATAAAAATGTGTTTTTTCCTGTTTTTACTTTTATTAAAATGTAATTATAATATATGTAGTATTTTCTGTCTTGTGAGATTCATCCCATATTGCATGGAGCTCTAGTTCACTTATTTTTATTGTGTATTATGATTTATGATATGAATGTAGAATAATTTCTTTATTCATTTTACTGTTGATTGATATTTGTAATACTGTTTTGAATAGAGAATGGAGGAACAGCATAATTACATTTTGAATAATCTTTAGGTTTCTTGGTATCATGTAACCTCACACTCATTAATATTTTAAAAGAACAAAAATTAGGACTACCTGTGATTTAAACAATGTCTTAAAGCACATAATCACCAGGCAAACTTTTGATTAAAATTTGGCCTTTCTAGTAATTCTGCCCACAGAGAGAAAATTATATGATCCATGACAATTAGTCCAGTTTCTGCAACAATTGGATTTCTCCTTGTAAATGAAATAAATTGGAGTATGTATTTATACATCTGTCTCAGGGGGTTGGTTAATGAGTCCATGTCAAAGAAACAGATCTTTTGGCATGTTGATAAAATCAGGTAATAAATTTCAATTCATGAGACCTCTTGAGAGGCTAGCAAGCAGTCTTCCACAGACAGGAATACATAGTTCTCCTTCACCTGTGAACATAATCAAGCAATAGCCTAATTCCCTACTTGAACTTACACAACATTTAACTCTTATGTTCCCAACTCTGGGCAAACTGAGTTAAGACAATATAACAAAAATCCTGCCAGAAGTTTATTGATTTTTTTTATAAGATTTTTATAACATTCTTTCAAGTAATCTGTACTTTTCATCATTTACTTATTCTCTTTTACCTATCCTAATTATATGTTTTTGTATGACAGAGTTTTTTTAAGAGCACAAAATTTAAAATATTGTATTTAAAAAGCTGCATTAATGATTTTAAAGAAAAAATAGATAACTATACTTCTAAAAGTGTTATATGTGTTCAAAATACCTTCAGGGGGTTGCATTTAATTCAGAAAAAAAGTAGGTCAAACTTTCTAAAATAAATTTCTAATCAAATAGCTACTCTATAGTCTTATAATATTTATTTTATAGCTCTTTCATTAATGTTATTCTATATTTCTCTTCCAAACTAAATTACATGATTTTTATGTTAACCACTGCAAAATTTTTCATTTCTTTTATGGATTTGTGTTAGAACAAAAGCAAAAACAATTCACCTTTAAAATATATTGTACGGGAAGCTTTCATTTTAGTCATCACTAAACACACTTTGATCATTTTTATAACAAATTCTGGGAAATGAAAAATTAGAAATCTATTGTTTTAATTCCCCTTTTTCATATTAGTCTCTTCAAATACATGGATCTTACATATGTAAACAAAGTTCATCAACCCTATCAAGTAAGTTCAGTATACTTAAAGCATTTAGTAGTTTCTGGGGTAATTTTATAGTCTTGTTAGAAAGCATCCAAATTGGAATGAAAGCTGAGAAATGAGTGACTTGGCTCTGGCGCATCTGTCATTCACTATATATTGCCATCTGCTGGGAATATTGGGCACTGCAATTGTGTACAGGATCACAAGCAGATGGTGTAGATCGAAATGGGTAAGAAAAAGAAGCAAGAATTAAATTAATTTGAAAACATCAAATTTATTAAACTAATTATATAATTTGAATACTTTATATTAAATTATTAATTATTATTTTTCAATAGTTACATTCAATGATTATTTAAAAAAAAAAAGGATAATTATACTTTCCATGAAAGCAGATACTATTCCCTACTGTGCCTATTTTTTCTGTCAACAGAAGGGGGCGCCTAGCATAGTTTCCAAAAAATATTTAGTAAGTAGTATTCTAAAGGTGTTTGTTGAATGATTGAATCAATGGTAGCCACTATATCCAAGAAGATATTTGTTAACACATTTCTTATGGTGGAAAACTGATTTCCGTAAAGTGCAATTTGAATGAAAATCATTAACTAATTGAAAGCACTGTTAATTTTTACCACAGTGGTCCATAATTTAGGAACAAATCCATATAAAATAATTATTACCAGAAATGCAATGGGATTTGATAAATATCTTAACACTATAAAATATGTGTGTCTGTGTATGTGTGTAAGGATGGGGAGGTGTTGGTTAGTTGTTTTATTTCTATTGAATCTCTAGAAAAGATACTGATACTGTTAGTATTCATTTCCACATGTGCCTTATTGTTTAAATATGTGAGAATAACTCACATTAATTTTATTACAGCTTTCTATAAATGAAACCCTTAGCAACCCAGGAATGTATTAACAAAATTGTTATCAACTGTGAGGTGTATGATAGTCTTATAAAATGTGTCTGCTAGTGGTTTGTTGGTCTGTTTCTTAACAACTGAATGGCTTCTAGAATGTCAAATAATTAGGGGGAAAAAACGTCTTGTTAACATGCAGTGAAAGCTGAACCTGTTATATGGAAAATGTACATTTATAATTTCTTGGTTATACTCAAATTCTGACTAACTAGGCCATGCTACCAAAATTAAACTCTCTCTGTGCAGCACAATTTTAAAATGTTATGATCAAAGTTCTATGTTTTGTTAGTAATTTTCCCTACCTCTTCTTTTCTGTCAATATTCTTGTGGTGAGCTCCAGATTTCTAGGCAAAGGAAAGGGACTGTCTTTTCCCAGCCCCAAGTCTTCTGCTTCCCCCAACCAGTGGGAGCATAATATAATTCTGTGCATCCTGAAGGAATTCAATAAATATTAGAGGAATTAACTTGATGAAATTGGCCTTCAGTTGCTTAGACAAGTCCTATGAATGTAGATAGTGAACTCAGAAAATTAAATAATTTTTAAATAAAATAATGTGGAAAGTGTGACAAGGAGCAGTTGGTGGAAAGAAATCAAATTGTGTAGCAAAAATAGTCTTGGAGCTTTAATTACCTAAATTTCCCCTTAATTGCAGTGCATATATAAAGCTTAAAACTATGAAAATTTACATTCAGTGAATAGGCATATTTTTGGATCTTGACAGAAGTTTGTTCATTCCTGTATTACTATGGATGTGAAGTGCTAAATTATGACTATTGTTATTGATTGGGAAAGGAATATGATTATTGATTCGCAAGAAGTGTCCTAGCATTAACCAAAGGGGGTTGAGGATAGTTTTTAGCTTGACCCTCAATAAAAAACTGATCTTCTGCAAAAGCAGCTAAGTAAAACCTCTTCTTTTAAGATATATTTTTTAAAAAGCAAACAAAGCTAGAATAAGCGGTGTAGCTGACAAGGAATAGAAAAAAGATTGAGTACTCAGATTAGAAAAAGGGCTGCAGAGCCAAACAAAAATAAAGCCATTCTTAAAGGCAACAAGTAGAGCAAGCAGCAAGTGTTACTGTAGGGAAACTAGCTGATTAGAACTCAGAATACCCCTTTCCCTGCACATGCCAGTGTGGTTATATTCCCAGAACATACCACACAGAGAAATAGAGTGCCTTGTTAATAGTATGATAAGCTGAAATAGCATTTAAATAGTGTTGCTCTGACAAAATGTTGTGTAAACTCTTAACTTGAGGCACATATCCAGTTGTGACATTATTTTTATCTATGTGTCTTTTTAGGTTGGGTGTTCTCAGATGAAGGATTGCCAGCACTGGCTTCTCTGACTTCTCTAAGACACTGTTTCTGTCACACACCCATTAACAGGTGGCTGTTAATAATATCCTATTGAGAGTTCTATGCTAATATTGCCTTCCTCTTAACCACCCTACTAAGAAATAGTTACAAGTTCAGAAATGCCCATGATCAAGTTCTACACTGGCATTTCCTCATAGCTTGACTTTTTCTTATTTTTTTCCCTGGGACCAACTGGAGTTGTCATGCTCCTGAAGCAAACCACAATGATGTGTTTCATCCTTTGAAGTAGTCCTCTCTTTGAGGTCTCTCTGATACACATGTCAAGTCAGAGTCTGTTTCACTTTTGATCTGCTAACCGCTGCTGAGAGCCATAGCATGTATTTCTCTGATCTGCCGTTTATTATATCAGAGATCTGTGGTGAGTTCTTTCTGCTTGACTGGTGTCAAATCAGCCATTCATTCACCCAATATTTGAGAGCTTACTATCTGCTAAACACCACACTGAAACATGCATAAAGATTACACAAGGCTGTGTACGTATGCTTCACATACAATGAATTCAGAATTTTAAAATTTGAAATTCAGAATTTAGAGATGTGTAAACTAGTGGAAAGAGACAAGGTTCGTTCTGCCTGAGGGAGCCAGGTCATACTTTATAGAGAGCTTGTGACAGGTATCAAAAGACCGTAGCTGAAATAAGTGTGCAGAGGGAGGCAGCCTAGGTCCTCCGGTAAACCGAGTCCTCCCCTTGAACTCCTCAGGGCCTGAGACTCCTTCTGTTTGGTTGCTTTGCTTTATGTGGATGCTATTGCCGTTACCTCAAGGCTCATCCAAGATGGATGTTTCAGACCTCACAATATGTTCTCATCTTAGCCAGAATAAGGAGCAAGTTCAATATATGCCTTTTACTTTCTTGAACTCTTTTAGTGATTACACCTCTCATTCTTCCCCAGATGCTCACTCATAGCCTGATGATCATATTCAAGATCTTGTCATTATAAATACCTGCGAGCACTCCATAATCTCCAATGCATTCTACTCAATGGCCTCCATGGCTTAACTTCCCTATGTACTTATTGTTAACACATCCCCAGTACTTTCAGTTTCCTAATCTTACCAACTACCCTGAATTCCCTCAAGTTCTCAGTAGCAGCCTTCCTCAGCTTGAAATTGACTGTCAAATATCATCCCTTATGTACACCCCCAACTCACTTACATCTCTGTGAATGTGTCATTCTCCCTTAGCAAAACCACAACCTTGCTTAAATTCAACTTTCTGCTTTCTCTGTCCCTGCACCTACATAGCCAAATATAGTTGAAAGAAAACAACTATATCAACTACTCTCACTTTTAATAAATAACAAACTATAAGCAGACCCTCGCAATGCCCAGCAGTTCCATGGTAATGCACTAGCCCATTTATTTTCCTGATCTCCTAGGCCCTATTTTATACCTTGTCCTGTATCCTCAAACCTCCATCTTCTCTCTCAGCTGATGACCTCTGACCCCCAGCAGGTTGTCCCACCTGTGTCAGCACCCATCCTCTCTGCATTCCTGACCTTGTTCAGAGCTGGTTCTTCTTGTTGATGAGACCCCATCACTGTCTCTGGTGAACAACTCTGCCCTCTCTCTCCTGTGTCATCAGCATTTACTTCTCTCCTGGTTTATTCCCAAAAGTATTTTCTTCATCCCAATTTTCCCATGAGCTACTGACCCCCTCTCTCTAACACTCTTTATGTGAAAACTTGCCTCCCTATTGCTCCTTGGATATAGTAGACATGATTCTATAGTGACATTGGTTTTTTGCTTTGTCTGGAATTCTCTTCCTCCAGGTATCTTTCTGCCTAACTCCCTCACCTCCTTCAAAGCTTTGTTTAATCACCCTCTCAATGAGTCACACTGAAACTACTCCATTTCAAGTTGTTATCAGAACCCATCCCCACTTCCTGCCTCCTGCAGCTCCTTATTTTCCTATCTTGCCCAAACTTTTTTTCCATAGAATTTATCATTTAAGATATGTTAGAACATACTAATTTATCACAATTATGATTTATTGGTTATCTCCCCCAACTAAAATGTAGGTTTGAAAAAACAGAGATTTTTTTTTTAATCCCATGTCCCTGGAATAGTGACTAGAACATATTTGAAACTCAATAAATATTTGTTAAATATGTTGAATTTACTTTCAATTTCCAAAGTCTTGATGTTCAGATAGAATAATGTGCTTATATTATGCATAACTCTTGATTTCAAGTGACAGAGGCCTAACTTCAGCCAAATCAAGAATGGTTTGTTGTCTGTTCAATTGTTTTGCTTCGGTTTGGTTTGATTTTGTTTGGTTTAGTCTGTTTTGGTTCAGTTCTGTTTGGATTGGTTTGGTTTAGTTTGTATCTTGAAAGGAGGTGGTCCAGTATTTGCACTAGTTTCTGTTTTAGCTGAATCCAGGTCCTAAAAGAAAGACAATAAGTTTTGATCTCTATCTCTTAGCTCTACTCTCCTCCCTTTTTGCTTCATTTTCCAGGAAGATCTCTCTCTCTGAGAAGTGAGCTCAAGTAGCTTGAGGTTTACATGATCTTTGGATCCCAGAGATCATAGGAAACCTCAAAAGTCCCAGGTGGGACACTGTCTAGGTCAAGTAAAGAGCCAGTCACACTCTGGCAATAATCTGATAGATGGGGACTAGATCACAGGCCCCTCCCTAAGATCTGGGGTAAGATGAGGCACAGTCAGGTTAAATACAAAAGGGTCATGTGGATAGCAACAAGCTAGCTCTAGAAAGAGGAAGAAGTGATTTCCCTAAAATACAGTGCTGGACAAGTTTATGTCTACTTTAGAATTACAGAATCACTAAGAAACATGGTCTGTTTCTGTTATTTTTTAACATGAAATTCAACCTCTTGAAAATCTAATATAAAAAACAAACAAACAAACAAAATAACAAAAAAACTATCCTTATTTGAATAATAACATTTTCAAATTGGCAACATGCCCCATCAGAAGTGTTTCAAAAAGTTTTTAAATCAAAACATAAACAATATTTTATACATATATATATATATATATATATAGTAAATTCAGAAAAAAAAACAACAACATGCATAGAAATATATAAGCAAAAATGTAGCTTTTTTACCTTAGGGGGAAAATTTATTTTAACAAAATATCTTCTGAATTTTTATTAAAATTTTATTATTATAAAATGTAATTAGGTTACATAAGACTTAGCTTGATTTAAGGTCCTATATACTCTAGAGGAATTATATATATACGCATGTATTTATCTCTTTGCCTACATGTAAGAAGATGAAATTTATGTAATCACATTAATAAATAAGAAAGTTTTAGAAAATTCAAAAAGTAATAATTAGGTTTAAAATTATTTTAAGAAAGTGTGAATTTCAACAAGTTTCAAAAGGTAATTATTCTTTGTAATTAACTATTATATGTGTAAAATACCATACTTTATTAAAATGGCATAGAAACTAGTGTATTTTCTTAGGGATCATTAATATGTATAAGAGAGTTAGTTTCACATTAAGCATTCTCTGATCTACAAAATGCACCATTGCATTGGAAAACATTAATTTACTTCTTTGTACATGAATATTTAATTTATAATTAATCAAAGTATTTATTTTAAAATACTATCTATGGCACAAAATAATTATAACTTTAAAATAGTATAAATAAGTTTCTGTTCACTAAAGGCTAAACATAAATTATAATTGAATATATGTAAAATGATTATGGCAGAAAATGTAATAGTTTGTTGATGTCCCACATTCTAAACAACAAACGTTTTCTTGGAAAGTTGTGTTTAAATTGAATTATGCTTGAAAGGCTATATAAAGAAAACTTATAATTTATATCTCTCTCTTTTTTAATTTGCCAAGTCTTTGTAAAATAAAGGGGTCTTAATTTCTTCTTTTAAATCTCTGGATTTTCTTAAGAAAGACAGGTATGAAATAGTGTCCTCTCTAAATCATTGAACAAGAGGACTGATGCTGGACCCACCAAGCTCAGAGAGAAAGAACATGGGTTAAACCTGCTTGGGAGATGGGGTTATCATTTTTAAATACAGGACTGAAAAGAAGTAGTATGTGTTATTTCCAAATTCTAAAAAAAAAGTATCAAGCCAACATTTTCCTGGGTTTTTCAGGTCACTTACCTAGATATCCCTAACTTGAATACTTGGAAAACTACCCTTAATATGCAGATTTTCTGTAAAAATCAACTCTAAATATTAGTCATAAGATGATTGGTAGTACCCACATAATTTTTACTGTATTTAGCTTTCAACAAAATATGTACTTTATAGAAATAACATTATCTTAGATGCAATGGAAAAACATGAAAATTATTATGTTGCAAATTCTAAAACTTTTTATTCAGGTTAGTGAGTTTGATACAGCTGATTCTTAGAGTATAGACGTACTTTTGTTCTATTAAAACTAATTTGAGTTGCATACGTTTCTTAACATTTCTTCCATTTAAATGTAAACCACTCCAGAAATTCTTAACTTGGATTGAACATGTATGCTTGATATTTGTGATATTGTAAAATAATGATACAAGTTGTATTAGTTTCCAGTTTTTTTTAATTTAATTCAAATAATTAATTGTGAAGTATAGGATTACTTCAAAGAACTTATTACCTACGTGAACATTTTCCCCCAGCTTTATTAACATATAATTGACATATAACATCGTGTAAGTTTAAGGTGTCTAATGTGTTAATTTGATCAACTTAAATAGTCTTGCAATATGATTACCACAATAGCATTAGCTAACACTTCCATCACTTCCACATGAGCATTTTTAAAAACGTATGCTGAAGAATACTAGCACTATAGAATGTAAACAGCTGTTGCAGAACATAAGTGTCCTGTGATTCACTAAGTTAGAAAACAGGATTAGGCAAAGATATAAGACATTTCTTCACTCTAGAATCTTTAATATGCTAATATATAATGAAAAGCTCCAAGACAGGGATAAAGAAAATTCCCCAATTTATTTGCTAAGAATTCCTTTTTTTTTTTTTTTCTTTTTTTTTTTTTGAGAAGCATTAGTGAACCTATGTTTAGACTTGGGGCCAGTCAGTAACTTTATACTATACCACCAGGAGGAACATTGCAGAAATCCTGAGCACACCATCACTGCCACCAGCCACGTCTAGAACGTTTTCACTCCATTCTCAGTTTTGAAGTAGAGACTATTTAACTATACTTATAATTTGCAACCCTTAATCCTGTTCCATTTTTGGACTTTTTTCCTTTACATTTCTACCTTTGGATGTATTAGTGTCTGATACATGGCATGTGATAAAGAGATATCTGTTTAGTGAATAACCAGAGTTTGAGTCTTTACTCAACCATTCTCTATCCATGTGGTCTTGCATAATTTGTCTAATCTCTTTAAACCACAGATTATTCATATGCAAAATAGAAATAAAAATAGTACTGTATGAGTTTGCTAAAGTCTTCCATAACAAAATAACACAGATGGAATGGCTTATTCAACAAAAAAATATTTTTTTTAATAGTTCTTCTGACTAGAACTCTAAAGCCAAGACGTCAGCAGGGTGGATTTAATTCTGAGGCCTCTCTCCATGGCTGGTAGATGGCCATCTCCTCCTGTTGTCTTCACAAGGTTATTTGTTTATCTGTGTGTTGTCTGTGTCCTCATTATTTTTCTCTCTATACTCATATGACATCAGTATTGTATTAGAACCCACCATATGACCTTGTTTTATCTTGATTACCTCTTTAAAGCCCTATCTTCAAATGCAATCAAATTCTGAGGTACTGGGGGTGAGTTAGGACTTCAACATATGACTTCAAGGGGCCACAGCTCAACCCATAACAAACTACCTACTTTATTGAGTTCCATATAGGTAAAATAAAATAACATTTATGCAAAATTTAGCACAGGTCTGGAATATAGAAAGTTAATATTCAAAGTTATTTTTTTAAATTTCTTTTGCCCTCATAATGTTGCCATATGAACATTTTATGTTTTAAGAGATTCAAATTAAACTCAAGTATTTTTGAAAGTTAAATAACAAAGTGTAGGAAACAATATGATAAATGATTTAATTTTGACCATAAATAAATAGATTTTGAGGGGGAAAAATGTCATAAGCTTACCAAATGTGGCAATCCTAAACTCATGATGAAAATCATCTATGTTTTAACTACAGCATCTTCTTAAAAGCAATTTGTAAAATGTATGGTTCCTAAAAAGAGTTAAAAGTATGATCCACATACACAGTCGTTCTCTTAGAATTGTATGCTCATAGTGGGCCAGACTCTTCCAGTTATCAATCTCCTGTTATAATCAGTGGACACACCAAAGAAGAAAATAGGCTCAATTAACTGGAAATCAGAATCTTTGAAAAGCAGATACTGGACCTACTCTCTGAAAGTTAAACATGGCTCAACTATCACCTAAATCTCAAAGTGTAAATATCAGCTAATGAAGAGGAATTTGTTTAGAGATTAAAAGAGAATTAGAGTAGAGCCTGGACAAAGAGGAGAATAGTATGAACTGAAGGTCTCAAACTTTTAGCTTAATAATTTGTCATTCTACTTATGAATGAATAGGTTTTGACAACTTAAAAACATTTGTATGTGTTCATGTCTTCCAATTCCCTAACAACTGGTGAATGAAAAACTTGGATATTGAGCCAGAGAGGAAGAAATGTTTGTTACCAAGCCGAATAGCAAGTCAGCCAAGAGCAAGAAGCAGAACTGCCATCACAAACAGGTTTTGTTAATTCAACAGTAGCTGCTAACCAAATTACTAAAATACGTTTAAAGAACTATCATGCCTATACTCAGATGAATAACACAAAATCTATACTTTTGATGTGAATACAATTACAGATAGTGTTAATCAAACCTGTAAACTAGAGTTAGTGCCCACTGACTGGAGTTAGTGCATTGTACTCATCAGGACTATTACTCAGATACTGCAACTCACATCTATATTTCCTAGTCATTCAAATCAGAACTCCATTTTCCCACTACCTAATTGCCATTCTCGCACTACTTAAGTTTTATGACCCAATGCCTTGGTCCTCTTGGATAGCCTCTGGTCCTAAGGTATTTTCAAGCTGTCATCTTAGTCTTTTCTATCCTTTTTGCTGTCCACGGCTGTATAACTCTCCCATTCAAGTACATCAATTAGAACCAGTGATGGGCTGGTAAATGCTTCACAGACAATTCTTGGGGATGAGTCCTGATTTGTAGAGCTGTTGATTTCTATAGTGTCAGCTGGCTGATTTCCAGCTACCAACAAAATGTCAACTGGCTCACTAAATTCCTGGAAATGTAACAATCCTCTTTCACCAGTCAATGTGAGCTGGCTCTGCCATTCCACCGATAAAAGGCAAAATTAGACTTTCCCCCAGTTCTCCAGCAGAAATGATTTAGGTGAAGGATTCTAGAAACAAACTTAGAACTAGAAGGGTCTTTAAAGGTCACTACTCCACCTGTCTTATTTTACAGGTGAAGAAATTGCCATCCAGAGAGGTTAATCATTACTGTTCCTTGCACTGTGTCTTCATGACTGCTATCTTTATGCCAGTGTGGCTTAGCAGACCGGAATGTGCTCCAATGTGCTTTCTTCACTGTGCTGGATTAAAGATCAGCCTTTGATTTACAGCTACTGTCACTGTTTGTCAAGCTTTTGCTGTTAATCATTTAAAATAATAACATTATGAAATCTTTAAGTTTGCTGTGACTTCAGAGGTCATCTCTTATTCAGTGCAGTCCTTTCTGTACCCTCTATGGCATATGGTCATCCTTCTCTTATTTAAAGTATTCTATCATTTTTATTACTGGTCAGCCCTAACTATAAGAAAGTTCTTTTGAAATAAAAGACAGGTAGTAATAACCCAATTTTACAAATGAGATAGTAGAGGAAAACCCTGTAAGCCTACGTCCAAAAGAAAGCCAGTAATATAACTGGAATTAGAACACTCAATATAAATCTAAGCCAATAATCTTTCTCTTATACCATGTCAAACTGCACTTGTTCCTGCATATGATTTAGAGAGGGTCAGGAAAGGAATGTGCTATGTAGTTTGATTCTACAAAGTCGATAACTTTTCAAAAGTACAAAGCAGTTTTTTATTTACACACATTTGTTTGTTGTACTATGCCAAAAACTTAGCTAGGTGCCATACAGCTTGTGAACAAAGATAAAAGAGTCCCTCCCTTTAAAAAGTTTCCAATCTAGTTGGAGAAATGACAAATACAGAGGGTATCAAAACAACATATACACATTTTAAGAAAGGAAAAAAATGTATTAAAATTGTAATAATATATACCGATAACAAAAGATGAATACAAATCATGTGTGTACATTTTCTTGGCACCCCCCGGTATATATGAAAAGATAACTGATGGCAAAAGACTATAAATAATAAATACCTATGAATAATACAGATGCAAAGTGTTACTAGAGATCAAAGGGGAAAAAAATGACCTTAACCTTGGTGGATAACAAAAGAACACAAAAGATTTGGAATTTGACTATTTATGACCTGATCTCAACTTAATTTTGCAGAATTATTTTTTTTTTTTTTACCTTCCTGCACAAACAATGAAAAGCAAACTTATTATCATATTGAAGTGCCTGGCATTTCCCTTTCTCTGGGTATGTGTTCACTCTGTTTCTAACTCTAGGAATGCATTCCTTACTCTTCATTGTTCCTATCCTAGCAATTTTCAAAAGTCAAGTCTAATTGTATCTCCTTATATTTACCATCCAGCTGGAGCATAAAATTGGCACCCACTGGAAAGGAAAAAGGAAAAAGAAAGAAATGATGGTTCCTATTGGCGGACAAAATGATGACTCCCACCAGCCTCTGTGCCCAGACAGTATTCCAGCAGGCCTCTACCCATTGGATCAATGCTGTAAAATTAGCAAATGAGTCTTCTTCATATAAAAATCTGGGCACTTTTCAAAGTGTGCTTCTGCATTGGGCACTGGGGCAGGTGAGTCTGCACTGGAGTACTTTAAGAGATGTTCCTCTGTTTACCCCAGTCTCTCATCTCTCTTGAAGCCAGTGATCTTTAAAGCCAAATATTTTGGGGGCTGATCTCTCAGGTGCTGGTTTTACAACTTGAAGTGCCCAGTGTGGGGTATAAACCCTTTGTTCCTCAGGGGAAAGCTCCATGTTTTGAGTTCCCTCCTGATTGTGAATTGCTGTGCTAGAGGTTTGGTTTATGGCAGAATTTTGTCTCAGCCTTTTCTCTCTGCTACGATTTGGTTTTCCTCTCATTTGCCCAATGTGAAGGGATAGCTCTGCCAGTTTTCAGGCTTTCGCTTTTTGTTTTTTTTTTTTTTTTCCAGAGGTAATTATTCCATATACAGCTGTAGTTTTCAGTCATTAGTGGAAGGAGATGAATTCGGGATCTTCCTAGATCACTGTCTTGAACTGGAACACCTGTTGTTTCTTTCTTAATCAGTCATTATTTATAGTTATACCATTACTCTAGTACTAGTGTACACCATAGTCTTCCTGGATTTAACGTTATAATTTAAACTATTATCAGTGACAGAGAAGTTATGACTCATAGTAGACGCAATTTTTCTAAGGTAAAAGATTGAGTAGTATATGATGTAAGATTGCTATGCAGAAGTGAATTACTTAGCTAATGAGAAAACATACCTAACTGTCCATCTTGCATATCAATACAGGTGTTTTGTTTCGTTTTCTACCCATCACCCTATGTACATAATCTCCTGTGACACGATTATTTTTAAATTATTCTGGGGGGAAAAAGGCAATTATTTGTGCTAGTTTAACCAGAGTATAGACCTTTGGATTGGAAAAAATTGAAGTGTTCAAATTGATAGTGAATCAAATTAATGATGTAAATAAGGGCCCCATATATGTAAATTATATAAATAAAAAGAGTTTTGTGGAACTGTTATAGTGAATGGTCCAGCCAGAAGAATAAGTACACAACAAATGGTAGATAAAACTTGAAAGAGAGTTGAGACTGAGTTTTCTTACTTTGACAGAACTTTTATTCAACAGAAAATTCTGATCTTTGTTATTTAAATTACTTGAGACATGTATTTATTATTCACTATGAGCATGACGGAGTCGAGTCTTGTGTTTCACAAAGGAAATTACATATGCAGTTCAGTAAGTCTCAATTCCTTTGAGATTAAGAAAATTTGGAACATTGATGAAGCAGTACTCATCTGAGAAAAATATTCCAATACACAAACAAATTTTTGCACATAACTTCAGGGATTGTACAGATCCCTGAAGATCACCCATGGACCTCAGGATAAGAGCACCAGTCATCACTAAATTTGAAATGCATTTAGACACAGAGTACATACCTCAAACATATCAAGGGGATTGTTCTATTTTATATTTCCCACCATGCTTAGCACATTGCTGTGTAATAGCCTGTGTCCAAGAATGTCATAAAAAATTTCAACTGCAACAATGTTTGTGTCTAATCAAGAGATAATCTACAGGTAATTTCCAGTGAATTTTATTTCATTTTTAAAGATTTTTATTAAAAATCTTAGGTAACATACAACATTATATCAATTTCAGTTGTACACTACATTTGTTCAACCTTTATATACCTAAACAAGTGATCACCATAAGTCCATCTGATACCAAGCTATGCTATCACAATATTATTGAGTATATTCCGCATGCTGTATGTTACATTTCAGTAAGTTTTATTCTTTATGTTTAGCTAACATACAAAGTACAATCCTATTAAATTTGATCATGGTCCATATAGCTACAAATGGGTAACCCATTATTTCCTTCTCTTTCAAATGCTGAGAACCTCTAATATGAATCCATGACTATAAGATTAACTGAGACAGAACCCATAAGACATAATTAGTAGCATACTATTGTATAGTAAGTGATCTGCCACCATTTTTTTCTACTTGACATGCAGTGACAGTGCATTAAGTTTATTATAAGATTAATGACCTAATGAATAATACTAGAGTGCCCATTTATAATCAGTCTGTGAGGAATAAAGCAGTGAAACATGTGGAAAGTATTTGGAGCATAAATTCACTAGAGTAACATTTTTACCATTGAGTTTTAGCATCTAGCTAATGTACCGATGAGATCACGTATGTGACAGTGGTTTATGCTGTAGTATAAAATGTAAACTAAGGGATTCTTATTATCATTGCTTTCTCACTAATTTAGGGCTTTGTACTGAAATGTCTAAGTAGCAAAGTGAAACACAAAGACATTTAATTTTTTTAAATATAAAATGGGTCAGATTCACTTAGTTGCTAATCTCATCAACGTTCACTAATACACACAAAGGAGTATAATCTGGGTACAAGCCCATGATAATAGACAGTAAACTATAGGGCCTGGTCAGTAGATACCTCTCTCAATGCAGTCATTGGGTAATAATGTCATCAGGAGACAAATGTAACACTTGCTCAGCCAATAAATGCTTTTAGAAAGTCCTTTCATGGCCTATTCAGAGAAATTCTTCAGAGAGAAAATGCCTAAGTTTAAAAATTCACAGTAATTTGTTTTAATAGACTGATTAAAGTGTTAGCAATTATGCCCCTTGGTCATCTAAAAAAAGCTCAAGTTATGGTACCACACTACATCCAAGTCAAAAGCCCTAATTTGGACTGAAATAAATTGGTAGAAACCACTTGTGAAACATGGAGACCGAGAAACAGATTTACGTTTCTTTCAAAATAGCCTGGAAAAGACTAGCTGCAATTCACTAGAGACAATCTTATCACTAGCAAACCCAAAGTACAAATGTGTCTTTGCATTGTAAATATTCCGTAGCTTGAGAATGGAGTAAGCTTCCTTCTGAAAAAAAACATAAGGTAACAATGAAATAGCCTTTCCTATAACTGCTTGTCCTAAATCCCTTAATCAGTAATGAGATCCTCGTGGCGTTCTTTTATCATTTTCAATCTGTAGAGGATAGCTGTTTTAACTTGGCATTAGGTTGAATATAATTTTTTAAAAAGAAATTAAAAGTGGTTGAAACTGCATTTTTAGTCTGTACGTAAGTTCACTCTAAAAGACCTGTGCGTAGATAAGCCTCTCAACCTTTTCTTTGATTTGAAACAGGAAATCATTTGAGGTTTATCCCTGTAGGTTTAAAGATAACTTTCACCTTTAAGAACTCATCTAAACTCACAGATCTTTTTGTAGACACTTATTCAGTTACTGCTGCTAATGGAATACAAAAGAAAAACAAGAACTTTGAATTACAGATTTTCTATATATAAAAACAAGAAATAATCCACCTCCAAAAATATTACACACATATTCTTGATTAATATTCTACACTATTCTTATTTCAGCAATTGGAAGAAGATCAAAAGGAAGTAAGTTTTCCTATGTTGTAAATAGCAACGTCCTCTAATAAACCCTCAAACTACTGGCCACTGTAGAGTAACTGATGGTTACTCATCCAGTTTCTCATCCTGAAGCAGTGTTATTGTTAAGGCCTGATGACAGCTCAAAATTTACATAACCTTTTCATCTGAGATTCAGTTCAGTGTCTTCAGATGTCCATTGAATCTTCATTCCCTTGAACATACCACTATAGCTTAATATCATTATTTCAAAAAGTAAACCCAGCTGCTCACCACCTCATAACCCATTCTCCTTATCAATTACACAAGTTCACCATTGACTCCAACTTCTTTTTAATATTTGGCTTCAAATATTGATTTTATCTTTTATCTCCGTCATCAATGATCTCTAACTAGTCACAAAATCTGTCAGTTCTTCTTTTGAAGTATTTCTAACATTTGACTCCTTTCCTATTGTTTATTACAATGATTATAGTCATAACGTCACTGATAATCCTAACAGCCAGTTAACTTGTATCCCTGACTATGGTCTCTCCCTTTTACAATCCACAAATAAAATGGCTTCATCTTTCTTATTATTCAAATGGTGGAATTACAGTCCATTGTAACCACTAATTCTGTTCCAATTAGATCATGATCACAGCTAAGATTTGAACAACAAATTTGTTTTCTTCAAGCACATACTTATGAGGTAGTAAATATAAGTGGAAATGTTCTTCCAGAATTATTCTATCACCTTGTTTAAAAAACTAAACTTGTTTAACAGAATAATCCTAAACTCTTCTCTCTTTCTCCCCACACCTTAAATCAATCCCCAGCACTCTTGTAAATGTCTCTTAAATTAACCTCTCCTTTGTAAATACTCTCAACTACTGTAGATCAAGCTTTCTTCTTTTCTTCTTGAACAATCGCAATAGACTTCAGTCTTCTCTCCCAACTTTTGCCTCATCTCCAGCCTCCGGCCTTCAAGTCGCTAACAGAGTTACTGTTCTGAAATATAGATTTTTTTAAATTGGGGAACAGTGTGTTTTTTTCCAGGCCTCATCAGCACCAAATTATTGTCCTTCAATCTAGTTGTGGAGGGTGCAGCTCAATTCCAAGTCCAGTTGCCATTTTTCAATCTTTAGTGGCAGGGAGTGCAGCCTACCATCCCATGTGGGAATTGAACCGGCAACATTATTGTTGAGAGTTCACGCTCTAAACAACTGAGCCATCTGGCCGCCCCTGAAATATAGATTTGATTATGTTGTTCCCTTATTGAAGTTCCTTCAATAATTCACCATCACATATATCAGTTTCTCAAAGCATAGCGAAAGATTGCCTGCATCTAAAGAATTGGGGGGTCCTTGTTTAAAACATAGATTCCAAGATCCTACTTTAGACTACTGGGCCCAAATTTTTGTGAGCAGACACTGAAACAATATTAACAAGAATCCCATTGGCCTTCAGGTTAATGTCTACCTCCCATGTTACCGTGATCTTATTTCTGTCTACTTTCTAGTTTTATATCTGCCTACACCTTCAACCTATATACCTGTATTGCTCCCCAAGAATTGCTTGTGTCCCCTTAAAGCATTTTGCTCTTTCATACATCTGGATTTTCAGACATAATGCTCCTTTTACCTTGGTTATCCATTTGCCATCATATCTGTATAATAAATATCAATCATCCTTCAAGATTCAGGGAAAGCAACATCTTACCTGGGAAGCTTTTACTATCCTCAACTCCTCAGTTCGATTTGGTAACTCGCTTCTTACTTACCTGATAGTCTCTATAACACTGCTATGCCATAATTTGTTTGCATGCTTGTTTCTTTTAGGGGACTATGTGTTTTTTAAGAAATACTAATATACCTTACTTAAGTTTATTTTTTTAGTACCTACTGCATTGGTCAATAAATGTCCATTAAAGGGTTGAACTGAGTAAATAAATGAATGAGTGAAGGAAGAAGTAAAGATGAGAGTGAGTAACAGTATTTGCCATTGTGTCTTACCAAAATATCCACTGCATATTTTATTTTATGGTATTTAAATTGAACAGTAAATATCCTCTAATTCAGGGCTCTCAAACCTGCAATTATTTTTTTATTCTCTCCCCACATTCTTTTTTCCCATCTTCTTGTCTGGCTTAATTACAATTCCTACCTCAGGGTAGTGAAAATTAATTGGCTTATAAATAATAATAAATTAGTCAATGTTCATAAAATGCTTTCAAGATGAAAAGCATTCCATCACCACTAAGCATTTTTATTTATTAGAAAATAAATTGATGCATTATCAGTATCTAGATCATACCTGTGATTTATATCCTAAATACAATTAAACATTTCTCTACCTAGTTCTAAAATCCAGTCTGCTTTTATTCTGATATGCAGAGACTTACTTCACTGTCACTGTGGTAAGACGTGTGATGTAATTTGGTACCATTTGCCAAGCCTAAAATGAGAGTTTGGAACAGTCAGTATGCTCAGACTCTCATTCTGACTGTGACACTGGTTGAAATTTTATCCCCAATCTTGGAAAGCCTGAGTAGGGCCAGGTTGGGAAGTATGGTACTTCATGCTCAGGAGATATAGAAACCCATGGACCTTAGCAAAGTAAAAAAGAAAACATGCTAAGAAGCTAACATAGAATTTAGAAGATCCTCTTTCTCAAGAGGACCAGAATCATGTTTCAAGTAAGACCACTTCCAAGAGATCCATGACTATATAAAGATAGTTATGTAAACATATGATAGACAGACAGACAGACAGATATATAATGTTGCTAATCCCCTTCTCTTGGTAAGTATAGTTCTATATTCTATGTTTGGTATTATAATGTAATTTCTCTCTTGAAATTGAGGCAATAGTAGATGATTGTACTTGGCATCTCCCTCCCTCCCTTTTTTTGTGTGTGCTACTTTAGCGATACATCAACTCTAAAGGCTTTGAGAAACACCACAATGCATCATCAAATGTTCACAATTGTATCACGTCCATTTTACAGACAAAGAAAATAACACTTCACAGTTTGTTTATAAACTTGTCGAAACACATGCAGCAAGTCAGTATCAGAGCTGGGTCTCAGTGGTTTAAATCAGCATTCCTGTCCCTAGCTACTATGCTGTGTCCCTTTATGAGAAGGCAATAAAAAGTCTGGAGTACGAATGAGGTCCTGTGTCAGGGGCCAAGAATGAGGGGGATAGGGATTCTCAATACAATTTGTAAAATTATTCAATGTCCCTACCTTACTTTTCCTGAACTCATTTTTGGGTTCTAGAATGAGGAGGGTGCAATAAAAGAGATTTAAAACATATAGACTCTACATTAGTGGTCCAGCATTGGCCAAGCAGCTTCCCTAGCTACCAGAGATGGCGGTCTGTGTACAGATAGCAGGTGCTCTGGCAGAGTCTGGGTAGTTATCACAGACTCTAGAAGAAGCAATGGAGTGGAAAGGTATTTGACAAACAACAGCAGAAACAGTATTGTCTTTAGAGGGTACCTTTGGTGGAGCACATGCACTGCTTCAAAGCTACCATTTTGGGGTTCCAGATGAGAGTGGAGATAGGAGACGAGGAAATGTCTGCTGCTTGGGCAAAGCCAAGAGGACTTTTTTACAAAACTCATGTGAGCTCTTCCTAAAGGAACCTCAAAATTATTTGAAAAGAATACTTTTCTTGGGGGGGAAGACAGATGTTCTCACAAAAATGAATGATGCCTGAGTTAGAAAAAAAAATGTGATAGTTGTATCATGTATTTTAATAAAACTAGTTTTTATTATTGTGAAGTATCCTAGCATTCTATAATCGTTAGATACACTATTTTATTTTATGCTATGTTATGTTATGTTATGTTATGTTATTACTCCCTTCCATTCAAAACAATCATACTAAGTTAGGATGACAAAGTCAAAAAAACACAAAAAAAAAACAAAAAAAAGCAGACATTAGATCAATGTTAGACTGCAAAGGTTTCAAAAAATAAATGAACCATTACATTTGAATTTTCTTTAAGTATAATGCTAAACAATAAAATGAAAATGAGTAGCAAATAGTTTATTTTTTCATTCTAAAAGATGGAAAATTCAGAATACATATATATATACATAAATATATATACATGCCCATATATATATATATATATATATATATATATATATATATATATATATATAGTTGTTTTTTAGTGTTGTCGATTTTATTCCCTTACTCTTGTCAGGAACCATCACATCTGCTGTTTTCTGTAAAAGAAATGGATAACCATTTGGCTTTACATTTATTTTTTCCCCAGTTCTATTAAGATATAATTGACATATAACATATGTAAGCTAATGTGTACAAAATGATGATTTGATACACTTATATAGTGTGAAGCAATTACCACAATAAAATTAGTTAACACTTCCATCACCTCATATCTCTTGTTATACTAAAGCATTACAAATCGATAGATACAGGAGACCAATAAGAAGCAGGAAGGAAAATGCCTGAGCCACCTTCTATTTCTGTAAACCAGCAGCCCTTGGTCACAGTTTCAGCCCCAGGAAATACCACTCCAGGCCACAAGCTGAAAGAATAGAAGAGATGAGTCCGTATCCCAGTGTGCTATAGAGGAATCCTGCTCACTATTGATTCCATAGGAGAGAGAAAAACAGGAGCAGTTTCTGAGAGGGGAATAAGGAACTAGCTCTTTCAAGCAGGGCATTTTAATTTCACATGCACAGAGTAAAGCATGCTAGAATCCTCTGCTAACATATCCTGTTAGTCTCCAAAATGCATGAATTTATTAATAGAACAGATGACTTGGTTATAGAAAACAGGTTCCACATTTGGTACAATGAATGTAAATATTGCATGTGATAGAAAAATAATTGAACACCTTCTTTATTTAAAACAGGCTTAATTAATATCAAGTGCTGTAACAAGTGGTAGTCGCCCCTCTGCTTGTCTCTCTTCTCACCTGTGTGCCAGGGCTCCCTGCTGCCTTGTTTACCTACAGACTTTAGGGTCTAAACACACAGGAGGGAGTTTACGCTTTGTTTCTAAAGCTTTCTCCTTTCTTTCCTCCAAACATAGCTCTTTCAGTAAGAGAAACTATTCCCAATGCCTCTTGAAAATTCTTTTCTCGTAGGCAAATTCTGTGCCTTTTACACCTTGCAATGATGTACACAGACCCACGCCAGGTTTATAGTTCTAACCATCAGGAGCAGGGATGTAGGTCATCTTTATTGGACGCTGCCTAACAACTGGACTCCTGTCTCCTCTCATTCTGCCTTCGGATTGACTCCATGTGGATCCTAAACAAGACAAGAAACTGGTTGTGGTGTCAAAAGCAAATGTCAAGCAAACAGAGAGAATTGTATTAAGTTTACAAAGTAGCCAGGAGTGATTCTTCCAGTGAGCCGCCTTCCTTGAGAGTTAAATGGCATGCCTGCTTAGTATCACTACTGGGACATTAGCAGAGGGGCTAAAGCATTGAAGAATCCTCTCTCTGTCTATTAGGCATTTACATACCATTTTATAATTTCTAAAGCAAGACACATTAATGTTCTTAGTGATCACCTGTACAATATTTTTAATTAGGCCATTAAAGACCTCTAAAAAGTTTTCAAATAAAATTTCTTTTGTCTCTCGGCTGATGGTTGACTATTACCATAGAAGAAATGGTTGGTGTTATTTTCCAATTTCTTGTAGCATCTAGGAAAATAGTTACGGTGGTCACCAGGTAACGGCATCAACAGGATAAAATGATTGACTGTCAAAGGGCCTGTAGCTCACAATAGCTATTCCAAGGGCATAGAATATCTTATCTACGTGGGGTTTGAAAATTGCAGATTCCCTATCTTGCTTAAGCAGTTTTGTGTCAAACCACAGTTTTCATAAAACAAATAAATGGGGGCAAATACTAAAATCCTTTTAGCTCAGAGGCCTTCAATTCCAGAGTCCTTAACCTCATGAAAGGATTTCTGAGCAATCCAAACCTGAAGTTGTTATTGTAGGCAGAAAGAACAGGGCCAGGGAGATGGGGGGGAGGAGGGGAAAGGAAAGAAGGAAGTGAGGAAAACAACAACAAAAAAGATGAGATGCGATCATTCCCAAGAAAACTTGCAGCTACAGCCAATCATAACGGATGATAACACTATTAGCATTGCAGGCAGCGGGAAATCTCCGCCTCCTTTGTCGCAGAGATAGTTCCTACAAGGGAATCCCACTTCCCGACTGGAAGGAGTGGTCATCAACAGCAAGGATCCACCCGGGGAATGCCCTGGGAATGCCTGTAATGCCACCCCTGAATATTCTGAGCACTCATTCAAATACAATCCTAAATGTTTGTGTTCTTCGGTGCAGCTGCCCCTTTTCCTGGCCTGCTCACTCTCATGCTATCTTGAGATAGCCCTGTACTATTTTCTTTCTTTTAATAAATCCTCAGCTCGCTTGGCTTTGTTTGCATTGATTAATATTTGTACATCCTGGAATGCTTTTCTGAGATGATACAAGGGCGCTTCCAATCTCTGGCAACAAAGTGACTGGATATTTTTCTTGACAAGCAGTGCTAGTAATTCACGGGTTATCTTCTCTTTCAAAGATCTAATTTTCCTTCGTATTTAAACAGGAAGAGAAACATTGGTGCGAAAAAATACTGTCTTTTTTTTTTTAAACAGGAAAAAAATGTCCACAGTTAATTATGTGAATGTACATTTAGCAATCCATAAGTATATGAAAACCCCAAAGAAGCATTGGACAGTTGAGGTTTATATGCCATTTTGGACAAAGGAGAAAGAGAAGCGGGGGCAGGAGTCTGGGATTTCAAAGGGGAAATAGGCAGTTTACAGGTAGACAAGACAGCAGAACACTGTTGTAAACAAAGTTCTGCTAAACAGCCCAGAAATAATGGGACAAAGTAGGGAATCTAGCTAATGGCCCCTACTTGGATCCTTCTACCTAATGCTCAAGTGATTATGCTAAGATCCCCTCCTGAAGAAGGCCTTTCCATCTGAATCTCTTAGCTAGGAAAGGGGGAGGGTCAAAGGTTCTTTCCGAGTCTTTTGTTTTTAAATAACCATCTTAAAATCAATATCCCAAAAGGTACTTTTTGGGGTGCAAAACTTTGGTTCTCTTCAGGATGTTAAAGGACACGAATTAACAGCCAAATGAAGAGACACGTAGGTAAAGTTCTAACAAAATTGCTTCTGTCCTCATGGAGCCTGGAGCCCGATAAGGTGGCAAGTAGAAGTGTTCTTATTCTCCATCCTGAAAGCTCTCACTCGCTGAACTCTCAAAAAGTACTTTCTTATAGTACAGTTTCGTGTTGGTATAAAAATACTGTGATTTGCTTAAAAGTCATTTAATAATTCCAAATCAAAATATATTCATAATTTGTAGGGTGTTTTTTTGCATAAGAAATGAGGCTAATCCTGATTTATTCCAAATATCATTTGAGGACATTTAGACTTTAAATGTATATTTGTGATTGTGAAATTTGCTTGCTATTTTTATGGAGGACTTGAGTGTCTGATTTAAAACCAAAATATTGCAGAGGAGTGAATCAAAGCTGAAGATGTTTATAATTGCTTCTGTGAAAAGCTCCCCTGGGCTTCGTTAAAAGAAAAGAAAGTATTCAGACTATATTTTCTGTAATGTAAAAGCTTTCGCGAATGAAGCAGAAATCCAGACATGCATGCCCTTGCCCCCCACCCCCGTCAAGATTATGAGGGACCACAATGGGAAAAGAAAATTGTTTTCATTATGAATGCCCCAATTTTCCCACCACAGATCAGTCTTAAGAAATTGGAAAAATCTGTTGTCCCTCTTATTATTCTACCTTTTGCTGATTAACCTTTCTCCCTTGAGGCTTCTAAATGGCTTCCTGTCATTGAAAGCCCCCCTACCAGAGCAAAGGAAGATTCCTTTCACCACGAATCTCCTTCTCCATGCCTGAAACTCCTCTCTCCCACTTCAGCTCCCTCTGGGCTCTATGATTTATGATGGGAATAAACAGTTAATACTAACACATAACATGTGTCTTGTCCCAGCTTCCCAATGTGTTAGATTTCCCATCTGCCAGTTAGAATTCAGCATCTCTCAAAAATCATTGAGAGGTGACTCTAACGGTAGTCATTCCAGGCCCTTTAATGGATGGCTGGGACAGGCAGTACTGGCAGAATAGACACAGCAGCCTCACTAGCTCTGTGTAATGTTTTTCCTCTCTTTTATTCACACCCCACTTCTCCCCGTAACCCACCACTAATAAACCTCTGAAAAAAATTTCCATGAATTTATGCAACTACTTCTCTGAAGAAAGGTCAAGAATCAGTTAATCAGCAAGTTAACCGCGGCAATATCTTCCTTACAACATGCTAGGTATCCTGAGAATATAAAAAGAAGTAAAAGCTTAACAGTGGTTGTAAGGCAAGAATCCAAATCCCCAATGATAACTAGAGAACAAGATAGGCCAGCAAGCTCTCTGGCGGGTACTTGTAATTATGGCCAAAAGAGAAGAGAAGCAATCTACAGAGCCTATGGTGATTAAGGGAATGCAAGAGGAGGCGAGACTTGCTCAAAGTCTCAAAGGTAAAATTCTTTGGCTAGATAGTTAGCAAGTGGCCTTACCAGGGTCCTCAGAGATTAAATGTGTGACTTTAAAGACAGAATAGCAACCAGGCATGTCACAGTGAAAATAAGATAGACCAATCACCCTGGAATTGTTGGGATGTTTCTTTTAGAAACACAGGTGTACAGTGAGTAGCTCCAATAGTACTAGGAGAGTGGTCTAAATAAAATGTGACTTTTGAGAATTTTTAAAAGCTATGCCATACCTAGAGAGCTGATCATAGAAGAGAGAGAGAGAGCAAATGGCAGTTCTAGTTCTGGGAGCTTCAGACACTGGTACCATGACCAAAACAGCTCTCCTCTTCCCCAGTTCCAAAGCCACTTCCACAAACTGCATGGATTGAAAAACAGAAATGTATTTCCTAATGGTTCTTGAGGCCAGAAATCTGAAATCAATGTGTCAGCAGGAACGGTTTCTTCTGAGAGCTATAAGGGAGAATCTGTTCCATGCTTTTCTTTAGTTTCTGGAAGTCATTGACAATCCTTGTCATTCCTTGATTTGAAAATGCATCACTCCAATCTTTGACTCTGTCATCTCATGGTCATCTTCTCCCTGTGTTCCTTTATGTCTTCACATGGCATTCTCTTCTCTATGTCTCTCCTTATGCGGACACCAGTCATATTGAATTAAGTGTCCACATGACCGTAGTATGACCTCATATTAGCTAATTGTATCAGCAATGTTCCTATTTCCAAATAAGGTCACATTCCAAAAACATGAAGTTTAGTACTTCAACATATTTTTTGGAAGACACAATTCAATCCACAAGTGTCTGCCTCACAGCTTCCCAAAATTTATAATCAAAATGCATCCCTCCTCATAATCAAAATGCATTCACTTCATCCTGACATCCTCAAAAGTCTTAACCCATTCCATCAACGACTCAAGTCCAAAATCTAATCTGAATATAGCCAACTAAAAAAGTACTAGATATCATTTAAATCAAGTAGGGGTCAGATTCGGATTGTTAGATTCTGAGGCAAAATGTCTCTCTATCTCTGGACCTATGAAACCAGACAGATCTCCTGCTTCCAAAATACAATGGTATGATAGGTATAGAGTAAACATTCTCATTCCAAAATAGAGAAATTGGTAAGTAAAAGGGAGCCATTGGTCTAAAGCAAGTTTGCAACCAAACAGAGCAAAGTCCATTGAGTTTCATGGTCTGAGAATGATTTCCTGTGGCTTGATGTTCTGTTCTCTGGGGTTACTGGGGGTAGTTCTACCCCGTTACCACTCTGTGCCACTCCTGCCCTCTAGAACTGTGGAGACAGTGGCCTCTACCTCTGTGGCTCTGCCCTCAGAGCCATTCTTCCTTCATTTTATCTCTGTCCCTTTCAGTTCAGGGTTGCAAGTGTTTGTGCTGTTATACAATTCTCAAAAACCTTGTTAGTCTTCTGTGGATGTTGGTCTTCTAAATGGATCCATACCATTAGCTAAAAGGGCTTTCCCCAGATCCTTCCCGGATACCAGCATGTCTATCCCTGGCTTCTCCTGAGATCGTTTATTTGTCCCAGGAGTCACACTCCTGATTTCTTTATCAAAAGGTTGCCCAGCCATACCCTTGGCCCTGTTACCAAAACACTCAACCTGGATAGGCAGAAATTTTTCCGAAACATCTAGTTCTGACTCCTTTTCACTTAAGTGTTTATTCTTCAGTGTATCTCTTTCCTCTCATGTTTTATTATAAGCAGCAAAGACAGACCAAGCTGAACTTTCCAGACATTGCTTGTAAATCACTGTAGCTAAATATTCAAGTTCATTACTTTCAAATTCTACTTTCCACCACTGAACAGCAGAACACAATTCTGCCAAGTTCTCTGCCACTTTTTAACAAGCAATATCTTTCTTTCATTTTTCAATAACATGTTCCTCATTTTTATCTGTGACCCCACCAGAAGCATCTTTAGCCTCCATATTTCTAATAACATTCTGTTCGTGGAATATATATTGTATGTATTCTCTAAGACAATAGAAACTTTCTCCATAGCCAATTTCCCTTCAAGGTAATCTATACTTTTTCTATCACTGCACCTCAAAATTCTTCCAGCCTCTACCCATTATCTAATTTCATAGCCACTTCCACAATTTTAGGTATTTGTTAGAGTAACACCCCACTTACTGGGACTAAAATCTATACTAGTTTCCTAGGACTGCCCTAACAAACTACCACAAGATGAATGTCTTAAAACAACAGAAATGTATTCCCTCACAGTTCTGGAGTCTAGAAATCTGCATTCAAGATGTCAGCAGAGTTGGTTTTCTTTGAGAGTTCTGAGAAAAATTCTGTTCCACATTTCCCTCTTAGTTTATGGCCATAATTGTCAATCTTTGCTGTTATCCAGCTTGTAGATACTTCACTTTAATCTCTGCCTCTGTCATCTCATGGGCATCTTCTTCCTGTGTTTTTCTGTGTCTTCATGTGGCATTCTCTTCCTCTGACTCTCTTTCTTCTTTTGATAAGGACACCAGTCATACTGAATGAAGGGTCTACCCTACTGTGGCATGACTGTTTTAACAAATTGCATCTGTAATGACCCCATTTCCAAAAACAAGGACTTTTCTGAAGTATTGAGGGGTAGGACTTCAAAATGTCTTTTTGAGAGGATTAAAATCTACAACAGGATGTAATTTGAAAAATGCCAATAACTCAGGCCTTCTAGGCATGATGGTCCATCAACTAAGTGTGATAATGGGAAGTCATCCTTCCAAAACCACCACGTAAAGGCAGTAGCTGGAGCAGAGAGATGTTATTGCTGTAGTGTAGACATGAACTCTGGGCATAGATTTGTAGTATGGGTTAGTTCTTTATATTTCTATACCCTCCATCTTTGTCCTAAAAGGCTTATTTGTTACAAGAATACTCATATTGGCTATCTGTTGCATTAGATAGCCAGTGATTATTGATTCTGTGGTCATCATCTGTTTAACCAGAATCAGCCCATTCTCTCCTACTTCCTGCATTTGAAACCCAGTTAACCAAGGAAACAAGAATAAGCCTCACTGAACCCAGCTTAGCAGAACCAACTTACCCATAAATTTGAGATAAATAGTAAATGGCTGTTAATTTAATCTACTGAATTTTGCGGGTGTTTGTTATGTAGTATTATTGTGGCAAAAGATCACTGACGCATGCAACAATCAATGTTACTCTAACACCTGTGACTTCTACTGTAGCCATAGAATATGGTCAGATCCAGGCTTCAAACAAAACTCATGACACTTTAGCGCAACTGTTTATAATAGGAAGGGTACATTTTCAGAGAGGATAAACTCTATTTAATGTTTTTTTTACAGAGATCAAATCTTCTTCCTGTAACCCTAGTCTCATTCTCAGTTCCTAGAACAAATCAAATTCTCAGTAAATATTTTTGGATTAATTAACAAATGATTTTTTCATCTTAAGGAAATGGAAATTGCAAAAGAACAATCATATCTTATACATCACATGTTTTCCAATTTTGTAATTACAATGATGACCATGTAGTAAGAATTCAATAAATAGTATTTGTGATCTGTTAATTGATTGATGAGACTCAGCAACTGTCAATAACCCTTGAGGACTGAACCAAGAAACAATATTAAACTTCATCAAGAAATATTTTATTTGATCCGTGAGAAGACTTTTGTGACTTTCAAGATTCCTGACAACTAGGAAAAAAAAAGAATTGTATGGCTGCTCTAGAGAATTGATGCCTCTTATGTAAAATATAATGTAAAATATGTAAATGTTTTACATATGTAAAAACATTATGTAAAATATAATGTATTTTGTAAATGTAAAATATAATCCACAATCACAGTCATAATTATTGGTTATCATCTTTTCTCTCTTTTTTAAAAATTCTATGCTCACATGTCAACTGCAAGTTATTAAGACAAAAAATCATCCCAAATTATACATTATTTTACTTAATCAAAATATTTAAAGAAAACGTCCCAGATATGAGAGTAGTAGTTCATGAAATTATACCAAAAATAATAATAAAATAAAAACTAACAAGAGGTAAAAAATAACAATATCCATTAAATATTGAGGCGCCTTCATAATATGCAGGCTATACTTGGGGCTAGACTAAGTTTAAGCTCTAACTTCTACCCTTTATAAGTGGAAACAGGCAAATGACCAATTGTGACAATGTGATGCTATAAGGGGTATATATATGGTGATAGAAAAACAGGAGTGACTAATTCTGCATTGAAAAAAAAAAGAAAAGGCTTCACAGTGACGTCAATATTTGAGCTGGAAACAAGCAAACATTCACCACACAGAAAAGGAGAGGAGGAAATCTAGGCAAAGAGAACAGACTGTGCAAAGTTGCAGTGAGTAAGCTCAGTCTGGTGCTGAATAGAGTAAATGAGGTCAAATGTCAAGAGATGAGGCTTGGGGCCTCACCTGCAAAAACATATGTGTCCAGCTAAGAAGTAATGTGATGGCAAGTCACTGCAGGATTTTCACTTAATTAGAACTTAAAATGGTTGTGCCAGGGAATAATGTAAAGAATGAGTTAGAGGAAAGTTGTTGTGGGGACAAAGCCCCAAAAAGCAGTTTCCAGGCTCTCGGCCTCACATAGAAAGGTGCTGGCTAGGGTAGTAAATGGCCATTAATTGTGATCAGATGGCCATCAGCTGTGGCTAGTTGGCCGTCAGCTGTAACCGTAAGCCATTGGCCACTAATATAACTGCTGTGGCTACACTAGCAGAAAAAGAAATGGGGGCTAGCAAGAGCAGATTGCAGAGAGGCGGATGCCGCCGGTGAGAATATAGGGCTATGACTCCCCTACTTATGGCTCCGTGGGTGTTCCTGTTCAGCCTCACCATGTCCTGCGTTCTTATGTGGGGAGCGGGACCAGAGACCCCACCGGACGCCCCGCACGACAAATGGCGCAGCGAGCAGGGTCTCCTGCGTGACAGTTGTACTAGAGAGGAAATTACACTATATGTTCATATGTGAAAATGGTAAGCCACCCCCATCTAAGAAGTATGTTCCAGATCTTAAAAGAGATGGCACGCTCTGTTGTGATATATTCTGTGAGGTTTCCAGCTGTATTATTTTACAGTTAATGTTCCTGATTAGTGTTGGCTTATGGTTAAGTTACTGTGCTGGTAAACAAGACTGTGGTCTTTCTCTTCCATTCTCAGTATGGACCTATCTTAATTAAGTTGAGCAAAGGAAAGAAGGTGTAGAAACCTGCCTAGATTAATGAACTGTGGGAAAGTTCTTAGCAACATTACAAAATCAATTATTAAAACTCTATAAGCCTGGGAAAGTGTGACATAACACTAGAAAACAAAAACTTTCCAGCTATCTATTCCATTAGATAGCCAGTTTTGAGAATTTTATACCCAATAAAAAAATGAAGAAAGCAATGTACTACTTCATGTTGAATAAAAGGAAACTGAGAATGAGTAACAAATAAGCACAATAAGTCAACTAGTCAACACAGTCTCTGAGCACCGACTGTGAAATTTATAATGAAATGTGTTGGGGGTTCCTGTGGTTTGGTCAATTCCTGTTGTAGCCTATTAGCAATTTGTACAGAGTGTTATAAAAAAATGGGTGTATTCCTATCTGGACAGGTTAAGAATGTCAAGAAAAAGTACTTTCTGAATAGACGTTTTCCAATGTACATTATGCAGTTGTCCAAACAAAATCATTTTCATCCGCCTAAAAGTTTTAGGTCTTTATAAGTATTTACTTCAAGCAATATTTCTCTAACTGTTGCTGTGTGTGAAACATTTATTTTACAAAACTGTCATTTATCCCACAGGGCTGTCAAGAAAAACTATTAATAGATAAGGAAGGAAAACAATTAGGAATCAGAAGGTTAATGTCAAAAAATAAAAATTAATAAAAGTTGCTGCCAAAAGACAATAAGAAAGAACGTGAAATAACAGAAAAGGAATGGGTATAATGAGAGTAAAGTCAATAAGGGTGAGATGAAAGAGCCAAATGCTGTTTCTTTTCAATACCTATGAATTAAAATTAAGAACTGAACACTAAAAGTTAAATTTCATCAGGGCATCAGAAAACAAAATGAGTAAACATTTCCCTTTTCCCAAATAATACCTTTGACTCCTCTGTGTAAAGTCCATTTTGTCATGGACCACTAAACAAAGAGATTAAAGGTAACTGTCAGAAAGGAGAAGAAGTTTCCTATACCATGATAAAAGATATAGCATAAAAATATAAGAAATACTTTCAAAGGCTGTTAAGAGTCACAGTGTTTTCATTCTACCAGAGAGAAAAGCAGCTAATAGGGAAGACTGAGCTGTTGCATTATTTTAGCTGTTGTATAACTTGATATACTAAATGTCTAGAAAGACAGTTTGTTTTGTATATCTTATAACTGACATCATTTATCTTCTGATTTTTAGTCTTTGCTTTTATGTGAGATAGAAATCATAATATTTTAGAATGTTTATTCATAAATTTAGCAAATGCTCATTGAACACATGTGCTACCAAATTTGTTGTGGTGAACATATGAAAAAGAAATAGCAATACAATTCCTACTCTCAAAAAGTTTCTAGTCTCGGGGCATATGTGCATGAAAGAATGCAAAGCAATGAGTGCAATAAACTCATGTAAACAGAAACACCCAAAGTGTCTGTCCCTTACATTTAGAATTTAACTTAAGAGTACCAGAAAGGCACAAGATTCAACATATCCAGAAGCCAACTCTGGACCAAACCAGAGTACTACCGGGTTTGACCTACAAGTCACCCATGGAAGGAGGGCCCTAAGACTCAGGAATACTGACCACAGGGCTGGTGGAGCTACTCTCAGCGTGCATTTGTGCAGGAAAGGACAGAAACTGCATGGTCTCTCTGAAAACTGTCATCCAGACCCCTCAGCCCCTCGCATTTAAATCTACACTCCCAAATTCACTCTGGGCACCAGGTGACCAGCGCTGCTTGCACAATAGGCAGGGAACTCTTTGGCACAGCAGAGGACAACCTGGAGATTACCTGGTGGGCTTAAGCCAAGACTGGTTCTGCTTTCTGTTTTGCTTTGCTTGGTACTTCCTTTTTTTTTTTTTTTTTTTTCTTTTTTTCTGCTTGTAGTGATTTGCTTTGTTCTGTCATTATTGCTTTGATATCTTTGCCTATGTTGAGGGGGGATTGTTGGTTGTATTTTATTTGTGAATGTACTTGATTTGTTTTCTTTGTTGTTGTTGTTGTTGTACTTGGTAACTTGATTTGTGCTGAAACTGCCCTACCAGGGCCCAGCTTAAGAGGCACAAGATTCAACATTTTCCAGAAGCCAACTCTGGACCAAACCAGAGTACTACCGAGTTTGACCTACAAGTCACACACCCAGAGGGAATTCTCTGAAGGCACAAGAGCCCATAGAGGCCAAACCTCATTTAAGTGGCCAACCCTCACCCAGCAGAACACCCTGTGGTGAGCAGAGCCAAGTTTCACAACTAGACGGCCTAGGAGTTAAGCCCACCTACTCACAAGCAAAAAGCAATCAAAGTTCTTCTTGAACAGGACGATATACTAAACACACGAGCCTCCTGTGGAGCACATGCAGAGAAGAATGAAGTAGTCCAAGTCAAATATAAAAGACACATACTACATAAGATAACCCAGCAAGAACTAAGAGCTCTAGGGGATCTTCCTAATACATCAAAGCAAACACAGAGAGTCAGTCAGAATGGGGAGACAAAGAAACATGTCCCAAATAAAAGAACAGAAGAAACCTCCACAACTGGAACCAAATGAAGCAGAGGTAACCAACATGTCAGAGACAGAGTTCAGAACACTGGTGATAAGAATGTTTAAGGAGCTTAGAGAAGACATAAAGAAGGATATAGAAATCATAAAGAACAACCAGTTAGAGCTAAAAAAGGATGTAGAAATCTTAACGAACAACCAGCTAGAACTAAAAAACACAATTACCGAAATTAAGAACTCACTTGAAGGAATGACCAGCAGGTTAGATGAAGCAGAGGATCGAATCAGCGACTTAGAAGACAAGTTAGCAGAGATCACTCAAACTGAACAACAGAAAGAAAAAAGAATAAAAAACAATGAAGATGGGTTAAGAGACCTCTGGGATAACATCAAGCGCAACAACATGCGCATCATAGGAATACCAGAAGGCGAAGAGAAGAAGCAAGGGATTGAGAACATATTTGAGGTAATAATGTCAGAAAACTTCCCTAACCTGATGAAGGAAACCAACATACAAGCCCAGGAAGTGCAGAGAGTTCCAACCAGGATAAACCCAAACAGGCCCACACCAAGACACATTATAGTTAAAATGGCAAAGCTTAAAGACAAAGAGAGAATCTTGAAAGCAGCAAGAGAAAGGCAGAAGGTTACATACAAGGGAACTCCCATAAGACTATCAAATGACTTTTCTACAGAAACATTGAAGGCAAGGAGGGAGTGGCAGGAGATACTCAAAGTGATGGAACACAAAGGCCTACAACCTAGATTGCTTTATCCAGCAAGGCTATCATTTAAAGTTGATGGAGAGATAAAGAGCTTCCCAGAAAAGAACAAACTGAAAGAATTTATGACAACCAAGCCAGCATTGCAAGAAATACTAAAAGGACTTCTGTAAATAGAAGAAAGATGAAAACAATTTACTACAAATCTAAAAATGGCAATAACTATGTACCTATCAATAATCACTTTAAATGTAAATGGATTAAACGCTCCAATCAAGAGACATAGGGTGGCTGAGTGGATAAGGAAACAAGACCCTTGTATATGCTGTATACAAGAGACTCATTTCAGATCAAAAGACACACACAGGCTGAAAGTGAAGGGTTGGAGTAACATATTTCATGCAAATGGAAGCAAAAAAAAAGCTGGAGTTGCAATACTTATATCTGACAAAATAGACTTTAAAATGAAAAAAATATTAAAAGACAAAGATGGGCACTATATAATAATAAAGGGATCAATCCGACAAGAGGACATAACCCTAGTAAACATCTATGCACCTAACATAGGAGCACCTAAATATATAAAACAGGTACTGATGGACATAAAGACAGAGATCAACAGCAACACTATCATAGTAGGGGACTTCAACACACCTCTGACAACAAGGGACAGGTCCTCCAGACAGAAAATCAATATGGAAACAACAGCCTTAAATGATACTTTGGAGCAGTTGGACTTAATTGATATTTTCAGAGCATTTCACCCCAATGCTGCAGAATACACGTTCTTCTCAAGTGCTCATGGAACATTTTCTAAAATAGATCATATGTTAGGACACAAGACAAGCCTCGATAAATTTAAGAAAATTGAAATCATACCAATTGTCTTCTCTGACCACAGTGCTATGAAATTAGAAATGAACTACAGGGGAAAAAAAACAGGAAGATACACCAATTCATGGAGGCTGAATAACATGTTGCTAAATAATGAATGGGTCAAGCAGCAGATCAAAGAAGAAATCAAAAGATATCTTGAGACAAATGAGAATGAGAACACGACGACCCAAAATCTATGGGATGCTGCGAAAGCAGTCCTAAGAGGGAAGTTCATAGCACTGCAGGCCTACCTAAAGAAACAAAAAACATCACTAATTGACAGTTTATCTTCACACTTAAGGGATCTGGAAAAAGAACAGCAAAATAAACCCAAAGGGAGTACAAGGAAGGAGATAATAAGGATCAGAGCAGAAATAAATGAAATAGAAACCAGAAAAACAATACAAAAGATCAATGAATCCAAGAGTTGGTTCTTAGAGAAGATAAACAAAATTGACAAACCTTTAGCCAGACTCATTAAAAAAAGGAGAGAGAGGACCCAAATTAATAAAATCAGAAATGAAAGAGGAGAAGTGACAACAGACACCACAGAAATACAAAAAAATTTAAGAAATTACTATGAGCAACTATATGCCAACAAATTTGACAACCTTGAAGAAATGGACAATTTTCTAGAGGCGCACAACCTTCCAAAGCTAACTCAAGAAGAAACAGAAAGCCTGAACAGTCTGATTACCACCAGGGAAATTGAATCAGTAATCAATAATCTCCCAACAAACAAAAGCCCTGGACCAGATGGCTTTACAGGTGAGTTTCTCAAAACGTTCAAAAAAGAATTATCACCTATTCTCCTCAAGCTCTTCCAAAAAATCCAGAAGGAAGGAAGACTCCCAAACACTTTTTACGAAGCCACTATCACCCTGATCCCAAAAGCAGACAAAGACACCACAAAGAAAGAAAACTACAGGCCGATATCTCTAATGAACATAGATGCAAAAATTCTCAACAAATTATTAGCAAACAGAATTCAGCAATACATTAAAAAGATCATACACCATGATCAAGTGGGATTCATCCCTGGTATGCAGGGGTGGTTCAACATCCGCAAATCAATTAATGTGATACACCACATTAACAAAATGAAAAATAAAAATCACATGATCATATCAATAGATGCAGAAAAAGCATTTGATAAAATACAGCAACCTTTTATGATAAAAACCCTTAAGAAAGTGGGAATAGAGGGATCATATCTTAACATAATAAAGGCCATATATGACAAACCCACAGCTAACATCATACTCAATGGGGAAAAGCTAAAACCATTCCCCCTAAGATCAGGAACAAGACAAGGTTGCCCACTTTCTCCACTTCTATTCAACATAGTGCTGGAAGTTCTAGCCACAGCAATCAGACAAGAGAAAGAAATAAAAGGCATCCAAATTGGTAAGGAGGAAGTAAAATTATCATTATATGCAGATGATATGATACTATATATAGAGAACCCTAAAGACTCCACCAAGAAACTATTAGAACTGATAGATGAATTTAGTAAAGTAGCAGGATATAAAATTAATATTCGGAAATCAGTTGCATTTGTATATACCAATGATAAAATAGCAGAAGGAGAAATTAAAAAAACAATTCCATTTACAATTGCTCCAAAGACTATAAAATATCTGGGAATAAATCTAACCAAAGATGTAAAGGATCTGTACTCAGAAAATTATACAACACTGAAGAAAGAAATGAAAGAAGACATAAATAGATGGAAACACATTCCATGTTCATGGATAGGAAGAATTAATATAATTAAAATGTCCATACTGCCTAAGGCAATATACATATTCAACGCAATTCCTATCAAACTACCAACGACGTTTTTCACAGAAATAGAACATATAATCCTAAAATTTATATGGGACCATAAAAGACCCCGGATAGCCTCAGCAATCTTGAGAAATAAGAACAAAGTGGGAGGTATAACGATACCTGATTTCAAACTATACTACAAGGCTACAGTAATCAAAACAACATGGTACTGGCATAAAAATAGATACATAGATCAATGGAACAGAATAGAGAGTCCAGACGTAAATCCATGCCTATATGCCCATCTAATCTACGACAATGGAAGCAAGAATGTACGATGGGGTAAAGATAGTCTGTTCAATAAGTGGTGTTGGGAAACCTGGACGGACACATGCAAGAAAATGAAGCTGGACCACCTCCTTACACCATATACAAAAACAAATTCAAAATGGCTTAAAGACTTAAATGTAAGATCTGAAACCATAAAATATCTAGAAGAAAATATAGGAAGAAACTTCATGGACATTACCCGGAGTAAGATTTTCACTGATATATCCCCTCGCGCGAGCGAAGTAAGAGAAAAAATAAACATGTGGGATTACATCAAACTAAAAAGTTTTTTCACAGCAAAGGAAACCATCAATAAAACAAAAAGGGATCCTACTCTATGGGAAAAGATATTTGCCAATGATATATCTGATAAGGGATTAATATCACAAATCTATAAAAAACTTACTCAACTCAACTCCAAAAAAACAAACAACCCAATTAAAAAATGGGCAGAGGACTTGGGGAGACATTTCTCTAAAAAGGACATACAGAAGGCAAGAAGACATATGAAGAAATGCTCAACCTCACTAACCATCAGAGAAATGCAAATAAAAACCACAATGAGATACCACCTCACTCCAGTCAAAATGGCTATTATCAATAAATCAACAAACAACAAATGCTGGCGCGGATGTGGAGAAAAGGGAACGCTAGTGCACTGTTGGTGGGACTGCAGATTAGTGCAGCCACTATGGAAAACAGTATGGAGGTATCTCAGGAATCTGAAAATGGAACTACCCTATGATCCAGTAATTCCACTCCTAGGCATCTACCCGGAGAAATCCAAAACTCCAATTCAAAAATCTGTATGCACTCCTATGTTTATTGCAGCACTTTACACAATAGCCAAGATATGGAAACAACCAAAATGCCCATCGGTAGATGACTGGATTAAGAAGCTGTGGTACATTTATACAATGGAGTATTACGCAGCCATAAAGAAGAAAGAAATCTTATCATTTGCAGCAACATGGATGGATCTAGAGAACATTATGTTAAGTGAAATAAGTCAGAAAGAGAAAGACAAGTACCGTATGATCTCACTTATATATGGAATCTAAAGAAAAGACTATGTGAATGAACTAATCAGAGTCAGTTTTGGGGACGCAGAGAAAAAACGAGAGTGGTTAGATGGGTGTGTGGGAGGGGGTTGGGGATAAGGGGAAAGGTGAAGGGATTTGGAAGCAGCTGGTAACCACAAGATGGCCTCAGGGTTTTTCTTTTGAAAATTAATTTGGGGAAGGTATTCTATAATGTTGTAAAGATTTTGTTGGGTATCCGATGGACATGCGTCCTATTTGGGAGACCACCTCAGGGATACTGTGGATACCTGATCATGGCATTGTACATCAGAAGCTAAACATTAATGAATGCCAACTATAATTTTATATATATATAATGTGATGGTTCAGTGTGAGGTCGGAGGGATAGTGGATGGGGGGAGGGGGGTTCACAGTATGAGGGATATAAATGATGAACGTCTAAGTATTACCTTGTTTTGTACACCTGAAACTAATAAATAAATTAATTAAAAAAAAAAAAAAAGAGTACCAGAAAGAAGACTGAAATATCTGTACAATCTGATACAACTTCCTTTTGTATATGCCAAGCATCAATTTCCTCATCTGTAAAATGAGGATATATGTTTAATATTCTATATTTCTCGGCCCATTTTGTAGATAGTACAATGGAGGAAAAGAACATTTAGTTCACTACATGATAAATGCATTAAGAACATTTATACTTTGCAGACGATTGGTGCTGTCTTTTCTAAACCCATATTTTTGGATTTCTCAAAATCCAAATATTAAACATATTCACATATTAAATTAAAATCACCAGGTAAAAATCTTGTTCTTTTGTTGTTTTGGGTAAAAATCAACATATTTCCAATGATTCATCCAAAATATACAGTTTAAGTATTGCATTTCATCAAATAATTAAATGTAGTTGAAGATAGTGCTGCGACACAGTCTAGTTAAATAGACTCCGGTCCTTATTTCGAAGGATCAATAACCTTAGTCACCAGTAAACCATATTGACCAACTAGCCATGCTGCTATGTTAACTGTACATAAGTATGGCTTGATTAACTCTTTGAGGCTTTTAAGTACAATTTGATAGATTCTTACTAAATAATGTCTTATAGGAACTTCAGAAATCTTTTTCACAAATCCAACAGTTCCATCATCTATAAAACTGTAATCAAGGGACCCTACTAAAGAAAGGCACAGGTGCACTAACAATCAAATAGGCAAGTAAAACTTGATGGGAAAGAAATAACAGATCTTTGTATCTACAATTTTGAGAAGATGTGATGTCATAGAAAACCCCGAGGTACCCAGAGATGAGTATAAAGCACTTCACTATAAGAGTATAATCATCGTGGTTTTAGAGAAGCTATAAACTAATAACCATCTCTGACACCTGATCGTAAGCCAAGCAACATGAGTTTTCCCTTTATGCTCTCTTTAATGCAGGTGAATGAAAAAGATAACTTAACTTAATGGGGCTTCACAGCACTAATTATTTGGGAATAATCAAAAGGTTTCATGATCTGAAAAAAGGTTGTTTCAGTGCAGTTCATTACACACTATGAAGAGCTATTATTCCATCCTACTACCTTTCTGCCACTCAGGTGTTCATTTGCCAGATGGTTTCTAATAAGAGTATACAAAAGGAAACTAACGTGAATGGCACAATCAAGTAAGTTTACCCAGTTTAATTTTGGTGTCAGTAGTAAATATTATATTTTTATTATAATTTTGACCAAGACAATTACCTTCTTAATGCTCATCCTGACACTATTTTAAACCACTAGGAAAAAAACTCCGCTGAGCTTAATTTACTATGTGAATCATAGAGATGAATGACCTCTCTATCTTTAGCTAAAATAACAGCATATATTTTTTATTCTTACCACAATGTACAGAGTTATTTAAAATTCACGCTAAGTAATTTGCAGTAAATCACTCTCTTGGTGAAAATTCTTATTCCATGTGTTCCATAATTACTCAGTTGTAATATTACGTGTTGATGGGTCAAAACAATAGTCTCCTAAATGTCTGTAAATCAGAGAGAGAAAGAGGGGAAAAGAAAGGGAAGGGAGAGGAAGAGAGAGAGAGAGAGAGAGAGAGAGAGAGAGAGAGAGAGAGAGAGAGAGAGAGAGAGAGAGAGAGAGAAGTCATTGCCTAAAGATATTTTTTTTATTGACACCCATAAACTAACTCTTTGCAGTTGAGAAATTGGTTTTGGACTTGTTCCATACTTGCTAGAAAAAAGTAAATTATCTTTCCTTTGGCTTCTCTGTTGCAGGAAGTTGGTGACTCAGAATTATTGTTAAGAGACCAGCATCCCTTCTGCTCACTGTTGGATTGTATTTCTGAAGCCAGAGTCTTAACAGCTTCATACAGGTGCAAAGGTAAATTGTCAGGCAGGGAAACAGATATCAGTGCCACCACATGCCAGTAAAACCGACTAAGTTTTAAAAACTGAATAACTCTAAACCAACCTTTTGCCATGTCTGTTAAAAAAATGTATCTTGGTTTAAGCGTAATGTTGGTTATTAAAAATAACGCAGCTTGTTAAGGCAGCAATACTTTGATTCTTCTGGAGGAGTATTGTACTGAATTCTGAAAATGCATTTAATATCACAAGAAAGATAATGACACAAGATAGTCATCATATAGAGATTATATACAGGTTCAAATCCTAACCAGTTTGTATAAGTTCAAATCCTGAGTCTGTCACCATGGACAATCTCTTTAGCCCTCGTGTTCCTGTTTCATCTATAAAATGAAAATAGCCATTGAGCTTATATAAATTCTTTTGAGAAATGTCTATACAGATCCTTTACTCAATTTTCAGAGTTGTCTTTTTATTATCAGGCTGCAACAGTTATTATTATATTTTAGATACAAGTCACTTATCGAAGTGAGGGTTAAATAAATGATTTAAGACACGTAAAGTTCTTAGAATTGGGTCTAACATACGATATACACTAAATAAGTTATTAATATTATTATGAAGCAGGGACCAGATTCTCTTAGTAACCTAAAAGTCATTAAATGCTTTTCTCTTGATCCTTAAACACTTTTTGTCTATTAAAGAACTATTGATATTTCATAGAATCTAAGGAACTTATAATACAATTTGCTCAGAAGAAAATAAAGAAAGCAAACAATTAATGGCCAAAGTATCGATGCCTGTTCTCTCACCAGAAGCAATGTCAACCACACTTCAGCCATCCATTCATTTTTCACTTTCATGACTTTGCTATAATCTCCAAATACCCACAGTATGCTTCCATAGAATTTTTCTTTGTATTGAGCTAAGTAAATTTATTTTAGAAATAAATTGTATATATGTTTAATTATTTAATATGAACACTTATACGAACCCGCTATTTTTGCATCTTTTAATCTGAGATACATACAAATGTCTGCATTAATTAGTTATTAAAAAAGTATTCTTCAATTCCCAATTGAGCAAGAATACGGACAGTCATGAATAGCAACAAGATAAATGTCTGAAATAATTTCTGTTATCACTTTAGAACTGAAGGACTTTCAGGACTAGAAAGTCAACACCATCACTGGACACAAACTAACATTAATTCAGCTGGGAGTTTGTTGATGGCTTCAAGTTAAGCACGATAAATATAGTACTGATGAAATCTTTGTCATGTCATGGATATTTCCAAGGCTTTTCTCAAATCTGCAAAACATAAAACTGAGTGATGGGGCTAGGAATGTAGATAGCTGAGAAATTACCAGATGTAGAACATTTGGGGAGATTATAAAAAATGGTTAGATACCTCAACAGGTATTTAATAAAAATGAATCTGGTCTATTTGGTAAAAAGACTCAAGTAAAATTTATGTCAGGAAAGGCAAGAATAGGCCTTGTTTTATAACTTTTCAAGACTCCCTCACAAGCCTGAAATCTTTTAGTGTCCTTAGGCTTATGGAACTGGTGGACTCAGAACAGCCTTTTAGAAGTAGAGGAGTCTATGTATTAATATTCTGTCAGCTAAAGTCAAAAACATTTTAAAAATATTATTTAGAAGTAACGGGCCATTTGTCCTAGCAAATGTAAACTGATGATTCTTCCACACCAGAAATTAGTTTGCAGTTCCAACTTACTTATTTTCTGAATAATATAGAAAATTAGTTCCTTTTTTTTCAAAAGTTGAGAAAAGTGATATGCACTCTAACAACTTTTTTTTTTTTTTTTTTTTTTTCTCTAACAACTTTTTAAAATTGGACCTCAGGAGCAGTAGCTGGGTTATAGATTAGCCTTCATCATTGGTACATAACACGCTCATCATTGCCCGTATATACCCTGATTTTATTTTACTGGTTATTTGTAATAATGAAATAAATATCTGTGAACACATCATCCTAAACACAGGTGAGGGCTTGACATTTAAACTACATTTTGCCATATGATTTCAACCCCATTCCGTTCCCCTGCTTCTCCCCAGTGGAGGTAAATGTCATTCTGAATTTCATGCTCCCCGTTCCATTGCTTTCTTTTTTACATAGTGTTCATGCATCTAGATATATTCCTGAAAAGTATGTTGTTAACCATCCGTTTTCTGTTTGTTTGTTTGCTTGCTTTAACTTTATAGAAAGTATATCAGGCTGAGTTATCATCTGGAACATTTTCTTTTGCTTAATATTCTACAGTAAAGATTCATCCCTAACTTTGGTGCTGTAAACAATGCTATTTGTTTATTCAGGTTTTTATACTGAGCTTTTGAATTGTTTCTAGGTTTTTGGTATTGTGAACAGTGCTGCTGTGAATATATCTGTACATCTCTATTGTTGTATATGTGCAAAAATTTCTCTTGGTTGCAAAACTTGCTGGGTCATAGTGTAGGTAAATGTCAACCCATGCTCCAAAACTTTGTGTTACGCAACTTTTATATTTTCACTGTAAAAGAGGTGTAAGATAGTATTTTATTGTTTTGATTTGTATTTTATTGATCGCATATGACGGATGGCCATATGTTTTTCTCTTCAGGGAAGTCCACTTTTCTATTTGTACTTTTCTTAATAGTTTATGGAGTTCTTCACATATCCTTGATGTTAATCCTTTGCTGATTTTCCATATCATGAATATCTTCTATGACTTGTAACTGTCTTTTCACTTTCATAAAGATGTCCTTTAATGAATAAATGTTCTTAATTTTAATATAAACAAATATATCTATCTTTTCTTGTTTAAGACAGTGTTTTTTTTTTGTTGTTTTTTTAAGACTGTGCCTTTTAAATCTTACTTGGGAAATATTTCACTACCATGGATGATGAAAAAAATTGGATTCCTATTTCACAGAAAAGACTAGGATAAGCAAACCAAAGGAAGGAGAAGAAGAAAAAGGAAACAGAGGAATATAAGTGGAAAAACTCATACAAAACACTATACAAAAAATTTTCTTCTAAGAGTTTAAAAGATAGTGTTGAGTTTCTCCACTTCTATTCCTCCATTGCCTTTTTCTTTTTCTCCTTTCTTTGGTTTGTTTATGCTAGTCTTTTCTGTGAAATAGGAATCCAATTTTTTCTTCATCCATATGGACTACTTTTTGTCTAGTTTTATATATTAAAGAGTTCCTCTTTGCCCTACATCTGTCTATATCAAAGTTCTATAAATTAATGACTCTATTTCTAAGCTCTCTCTTCTATTATGTAGAAAACCGTGGGCTTTATTTATTTATAATTCATTCATTTATTTATTTTACCCCCAAAACACTTGTTTCTTAATTACTTTAACTTTATAATAAGTCCTGATAGCTGATTTGGGATGTCTCCCTCTCTGCTCTTATTCTTCTGTAGTTTCCTGGCTTAATATTCCTTTACATTTCCATATGTATTTTAGAATGGTCATTTATATTTTCTACTCAATTTGCTCTTCTTCTTCCTTATATTTCAGAGGTCAGCAAACTCGGGGTCAGTTTGGCCTGAATGATGTTTTTGTATGGCCAGAATGGTTTTTACATTTTTAATTCATTGTTTTATAATAGATAGATAGATAGATAGATAGATAGATAGATAGATAGATAATAGATGACAAAGACCATGTGTGGCCTACAAAACCTAAAATCTGTCTGGCCATGTATAGAAAAAATTTCCCAACTCCCATTCTAGAAGATTTCCTCAATCTAAACTTCTAATGCATTAATTCATTCTTTAATTTTTAATGTTTTCTGATGTTTAGTCCATGTAGTTTGTTCATTCTTTCAAAAGAAATTATGCCTATTTTTTGTGCTTGGTCTTTTACCATGTTTTCTTGCTCATAGATGTATTGCTAATCTCTTCCTAATAACTATTAGAACATTTTATTAAACTAGTTTTGTACTCTTGGTCCATCTTTCTAATATGTCTGCTTTTAATGGAAATCTGTGGTCCAGTGTGCCTTTTTCCCCTTTCAAATAGTTATGCTCCTCAAATATCTTATCTTTTTGACATGTAACCCCTGTAATTAAAGAACCCAGGTATCAGAAAAACCAGTCACTGACTTCTCAGTCTATAAAACATACCTACAGGTTAGGATTTAACTCTTCACTTCCCAAAGAGAAGCCACGTTAGACACTCCTTAGATTATGATTTGCCAGACTTAGGACTTCAGAGGAAAAGACATGGGAAAGAAAATGCTAGAGATCAGTTAGTATGCACTTATTTTTCTGGGATCATCATACACAGGTGCCTATCCCAATGCAATGATGGGGATAAGCAAGAGCGTCACTCCAACAATGGTCTCCTTTACTACTTCTGCTGTATCACTTTGAAGCTGTCTTGCCCAGGTCAAAGTTATCACCTTACCCACTTATCTCAAAACCCCCTGCCTCCTCCCCATTGTCCTAAGAGTTTCCCACAGTTTTCTTGGTCCTTTTCATCTTTAATTCCTCCAGGATTCATCTTGGAGGACGGAGCTAGTAATAGCTGCTAAGAAAATATCCTAAAATTTAAAACTGTATATTTAAAACTCTGTATAAATTTAGGAATGAGTTTCTAGTTAGTATGAAAAATACACACAAGCCAATTGACATACTTATTTACATCATTGATTAAATCATATGCTGACAAAGTTTAGGATGTCAGCTAAAACAACTCTGCCTACTTAGTTGTAAGAATTGAGGGAGCAAGTTCAATACCTCGTTCTCAAAATGATTTGCAGTTACATAATACACACAATGAAGGTTCCATCTGAGTTACAGCAATATTTGATTGGTTTTACAAAGTAAAGGAACCCTAAAAAAAAGAATGTGAATAACTAACCAGAGAAAGTCGTGTTTCTGGTAGAGGACAAGATTGAAACAAATAGCTGGCTGTCAGCTAGTTGGAGCATCAATACCTGACAGAAAATCTGGCAAGACAAACTAGATTCCTTTAGCTAAATATAATCTATACATGACCTATTTGTAATGCATTGGTAACAGTTGCCCTATTCCTCAGAATTTGTCCTCTGTGTAATTTTATGAAGTCCCAAGTGATTGTCTCCAGTAGAATGCTCTATAAATATATTTAAATCCTATTTGTCTACTTCTTGGCTATGTAGCAAATCCATGCATTTATGCATGTGTTGGAAATGTGGTAGTCGTAGCTAACGAAACTGCAACTGGCTGGGCAAAGACAGTGATTTGTTACACGCTTCATGGCAGCTGCATCAAGTCAATTTGCACAAGTTGGCAAGTCCAAAGTCTGATGGAAAATCACTTTTTCTTGAAAGATGCTGACAGGAAAGGAGCTACTTGTTATGTTTAGTGGTGTCATAAAAGTAAACAGGCGATGTCATTGAGATTGAAATGAGCATTTAATAAGTAGGTGGACTTATTCAACATGTGTTTTAATGATTGGGGGGAAAGAGTCTGTTGCTTTCATCGTGTGGGGGCATTATTAAAATTGGAAATAATTATAATAATCATTATCATACTACTCTCATGTGAAATGACATGGAAGGATATTCTTCAAAATCATTATCCCAACTGGCAATTTTTGAGCAACAGCATATATGAGCCATGTGTTGTCCTTCAAAGAAAGCAAAAAGGAGGCACCTGGGCACCCATGTCTACATAGTAAAATTATCAGCCTATCTGTACTTACATTATATCCTAGCCACTGACTCTAGTTACGTAGCTCATCAGTGTACTATAGAACCCTTATTTGAAAACAAATAAGTACTAATATGTTTTGCCTTCTCTTAAAGTTTGGGAAAGTTGTCGAATTTAAGTAGAGATCATCTATAACTGGGAAACTCTAATTCTGGGGGAAAAGGGTAATTTCTGCATGTATTTGATTTCAAAAATTTAGTAATTAGTTACCCTTGGCCTTCATTAAGGCATCTTCTGATATTCAATTTACTGTTTATGCAAATTTATTTTGTGACCTTGAGAAATGCAGTATTTAAACCAAAACTCAAAACACTTTTTAAAAGGTTTGGAAAGAAGGGGAAAATGTCAGCAAAGGAAATGTTCCATGATGAACATATGTTCTCTTTTTTGGAAACAACCAAAAAAGTCTCACATTTGGCATGCATATCTTTCTCATGTCCAAGATAAACCTAAACAAATAAAAATATCCCTAAGTTCACCCTAAACAAGGAAAGACAGAGCAACTACATGGATGGCAAAAAGATAGTTTTTTTTCCAACTTCTTTATTATGGGCATGGAAAGGTATTCTAAAATATCTTGTTAAGGGTAAATATGTTGCCCACCACCACCACCACCACTACGACCACAACCACAAAAGTGTTATTTGAAAATATGGGGGACAGTGCAGCCTCAGATATTGGAGTGTGAGCCCTGGAATCAAATATTATGGATTACAATCTTTATCATATGGCTCATTAGCTTTGTGACCCTGGTCAATTTTTATAAGTTCTCTGTGGCTAAATTTATGGAGATACTAATAATAACCACTTGATATGGTTTTTTGTAGAACGTAAATGCAACATTACAGTTACAACATCTTTAAAAGTGATGGTTTGTGTGTGTGTGTTTCTTTTTTTTTTTTATATACACATGTAGTAAACCCTCAATAATGTCATGGTTCAATTTATCCAAAATACTGTTGCCAGTAATTCTTATCATAATTGCTACAGCTGCATGAGAGAGTTGGAAGGGGGCAGACAATGGTGATGCTGCTGCATCCTTTCATGGTTTACTCTGATTACTCCTGTGAGACATCATCACCCCCTTGGGGCTGTCCAGGATCTGGAAACACCTCTGTTATAAAAGCTGAAAATGCCACATATTGCTCCTCTTGCCTCGCACTGCAGCTGGAACACAGGCTCATAACCCAATAACATCAGTTGTATTTTGAATCAAGTGCTAGTTATATCCAGGAAAGGAGTTTGTGGAGAGTCCTCTGTGGCAGCTGCCGTGGTGAGCCAGGAGTGGCGATGGTGCTAGTCCCGGCGCCTGGTTCTCTGACCACAGGGTCAGCCAAGGAAGCTGTCCCCCGGAACGCAGCAGTGTCCTCACAACGGGCTGTTCCAGGCTAGGGACCGAATGATATAAATTTTGGAGGGACACAATTCAGTCCATGAAGACATCCATTCAGGAAAACAAAGAAACAAAAACATATTTTAGAAAAACTCCAAAACAACTAGCATCATAGTTCAAGGATGCAACCTTAAAATTCAGAAGGCAGTAGCGTAAGTAAGATCTAAGGAGTGTTGATGGCAAAATGTCATAACTCACTTATATAATTGTTACTTCCTCAGTTGTTAGAAAAACAAAGACAAAAATTAAGTACAAAAGTACATGAATGAGAAAGATATGACATTAATGAAGATTAAAGACATGAATTTAAGTTACTGTTATATACTTCATTATGAAACTAAGACTAAATATTAAATATATTCTGGGAAAAATTTAAAGTGTAATAAAATATTTCTAAATTGAAATGATCAAAATCTAAGATGTTGATGGCTAAGAGGCAATGAAAAGAAGTAATAAAAACGTACTAAATATCTTGTTTAAAATATGTTTGATTCAAAAATTCTTCGTCACTTTTGACACTCCTGATACTGACTTGCTTCAGAAATATAGGCTAATGATAACTTTTTAAAAATATAAGGGTAATTATGTCACTAGTTCAATTATTTTCATCTTTCTTATTTAGGGAATGTTATATCTGCCTCCCTGCAAGAAATCAAATGTACATCATATAAAATGTCACAAATTACCAATATAAGAAATGGTAATGTGTATCATGGAAAAACATAAAAACACAGATAGCTTCATAATATTTGTATAAGGTAATGTATAATCCAAAAAGAAAGTCATAAAGGATGCAGAGCTGCATTATTTAACATGATAGCTTCTGGACACTCATGGAAACTTAAATTAAAAAAAAAAACTGAAATTAAAAGTGTAGTTCCTCAGTCACACTAGCAATATTTCAAGTGATGAATAGCCATGTATGGCTGGTGGCTACTATATCATGTAGCATCGATATACAGCATTTTCATCATGACAGAAAATTCTACTTCACAGTGCTGTTCTAACTGTAAATTAATGTTGAAAAAGGTAAAATGCACATATCAGAATCACCTTTGGAACCATTTCCTACTTCACAGATGAACCCACTCAGTCTTTCAAATGTTCTACTATTTGTAGAAAAGACATAGCAGGGTAGATGTGGAAAAAAAGTACAGATAGAGGAGTGTTTATTGTAGTATTATTTACGGTATTGAAATATTTGAGATGATGTAATATTCATTGAATAAATAATGTATCCGACACTATTAAGCAAGCATTGAAATTTGATTTAGACTTTGTTTTGTTGAAGTGAAAAGATATTTATGATGCATTGTAAAAAAAAGAGTAGTGCAAAATGACTATGTCACTGTATATATATATATATATATATATATATATATATATATATATATATATATATGCACATACTCGAATAGAAAAGTTTGGAAAGATTTACTCATAACATTTATCTCTGAGTAATGCAATTTTAAAGTTTGTGTGTGTGTGTGTTTACTACTATTATTTTTTTTTCCCCAAGGATCAGGTTTTACTTGAGTGACAAGTTTACAAAGTGTTAGATGACTTAAAGAACTGCTACTTTATATGTATTTGATACATGCTTAATTTGGGAACTGAGTATTTGAGGGCTGACCCTTTTCCCCTGCCACTTCAGAGATGTTCTTTTTAAAACACAATTAATACATTCTTATGGAGAGAGCTTCCATAACACCACAGTTCTATCAGTCACAGATCTCCATTATACATAAATAGAAAGGAACTCTGACTGTTTTGAGCAGAAAAGAAACTTACTAAAAGAATAGCTCATTGTGTAACTCATAGAACCTGTAGAGGCCTGGGGAAATGGGCTTAGAGCCTTGAGAGCCAGAAGATATTTCTTGCAAGGAGGCAGATATAATATTCCCTAAATAAGAAAGATGAAAATAATTGAACGAGTGACATAATTACCCTTATATTTTTAAAAAGTTATCATTAGCCTATATTTCTGAAGCAAGTCAGTATCAGGAGTGTCAAAAGTGACGAAGAATTTTTGAATCAAACATATTTAAACAAGACGTTTAGTACGTTTTTATTACTTCTTTTCTTTGCCTCTTAGCCACCAACATCTTAGATTTTGATCATTTCAATTTAGAAATATTTTATTACACTTTAAATTTTTGCCAGAATATATTTAATATTTAGTCTTAGTTTCATAATGAAGTATATAACAGTAACTTAAATTCATGTCTTTAATCTTCATTAATGTCATAACTTTCTCATCCATGTACTTTTGTACTTAATTTTTGTCTTTGTTTTTCTAACAACTGAGGAAGTAACAATTATATAAGTGATTTATGACATTTTGCCATCAACACTCCTTAGATCTTACTCTACTGTCTTCTGAATTTTAAGGTTGCATCCTTGAACTATGATGCTAGTTGTTTTGGAGTTTTTCTAAAATATGTTTTTGTTTCTTTGTTTTCCTGAATGGATGTCTTCATGGACTGAATTGTGTCCCTCCAAAATTTATATCATTCGGTCCCTAACCCCCAATATGACTATATTAGGAGAGAAGGCCTTTATGTAACGTGAGGCTAAATGAGGTCAGAAGGATGGGGCCTTAATACAGCAGGACTAACGTCCTCATAAGAGAAGGAGAATCCAGAGATTTTTTTCCCCATGTGCACAGGGAAGAGGCCATGTGAAGTAAGGACACAGGAAAAGGCAGCTGTCTATAAGCAAGGAAGAGGCCTTACAAGAAATCAACCCTACTGGTCCTAGCAGCCTAGTACAGATGTTCTTGGGAAGTCTCTTTATACTTTGTTTTGAACTAAATTTAGGAATGTCTGTTATATCTATGAACACTAACTTCTCTGTCATCTTATCTCATTATTTTAATTTTAGGTGTCTTGCTCTGCATTTAGGATACAGTATTAGAGTTGCTCTCCACATCACCTTTCAATTTTTCTTCAGAAGCATTTTCATTCTTTACTATCACTGTGAATTTCCATTTTAATATTGTTTTTAATTATTTCAATATTTTCTTTTTTCATTTACCTCCTCTTTTCTCCTATTCTGTTATCTACACTTCCATTTTGATCACTTTTAATCTGGTTTCTTTTTTTTTCTCCATTGATTTATTGCCTTTTTTCCAAAGAGGCCCTAGCTTTACAATTTGTACAATTTTCCTGGAATTTTTTAATAGATTGTGGAATAGGTCATTTTGAGTTTTATTTTTCCCCACCAGGAAATTTTTTTTTCCTGCTTATTCTGCAGTGATTTTAATAACCTACGTAGTTTTTACTCTTACTCATCCCTGAGCCAAAGAGATCTTTGCAGACATGGGGTCATTTCATTTTCCTGCTGTCTGTTCTCAGATCTGTAGTCAGAACATTGTTGATGTTAGTAGTGTCATGTTTAATTCGTTGTTTCTAATAAGCTTTCTCCTAGTTAATCTGCATCTTTCCTCCACTGCCCTGTTCTCTGGACCTCAACTGACATAGCTCAAGAAAAAATAAGTCCCCCAGCTTGTCTTTCTCCTGGGCTTAAACTTCCCAGAATGTTCGCTACCAGCACTCCACTCCTATTTCCCTTCCAGTAGTTTGCTGGGACTTTTGCATTTCTCTGAAGGTGAAGAAAACTAACAAATGGAGAGATGAGAAACAGGAAAAATATTATCTACCTGCTTTGCTGAATATCATTGTAAAGATGTAGGAAAACACTTGTCTTTCTCTCTGAATGCAATTAATTCTAAATTTCTGAGTCAGAGAACTGATGTTTGGGAAGTATTCACAAAAATGCTCTCCTTGACCAAACTCTAATGATGCTCCTTTTAGCTCTCTTCTCAACTAGGCCCTGCCTTTTGGGCTTTTGTGTTCACCTCTGCATTGTCCAATTTTAGCAGGAACCCTGCTAAGTCACTTTAGCCAGATACCTCCACACTCAATATCAAAGATGCTCAATATCTAATCATGTTCCTCGTCCTCTACCATCTGTCAAGTAGTGTCTGATCATCCTGGTTTGCCTACAGCAAAAATAGTGTTAGGTCAGTTTAGCCAGAATACCCCCTTACCTTTGGTATTTCCTCTTAGTAATTCCCACCCCCTGATCCCACACCCACCCACTGCTCCTTGGCCATAAATTTCTATTTTTTCTTGTTGTCTTCAGATTTGAGCCCAATGTTGCAATGGTCCTCCTGAATGGAGGACTATTTATAGTATAAATAAATAGTATAGGTGGTATAAATTTAGGTAGAGAGATAATTGAACAAAATCACACAAATAAAGTTTGCATCACTCTTCTTGATCAAGTTTCATGATTTTTTTTTCTTTTAAGGTGGTCTGTTTCATGAAGCAAAGATACAATGTGTCATATACTGTAGCCTGAATAGGGTGTGTGTGTGTGTGTGTGTGTGTGTGTGTGTGTGTGTGTGTGTGTGTGATGGCTTCCTAATAAGGAAAATTTTGCACCAGAGATTTGATAAAAGTGGCCAGACAGATTTTTAAACTACTGTAGTTGATAAGAGAGACTTCATTGACAACTGAGTTCAACTCTGAATACAGCAAAGGCAGCTGATGATTTATAACCTAGGACCAGGGTCAAGGGGTCAGTGGATAAAAAATTACTTATAGGAGACATCAAGACTATTAGTATTCTTGCTAAACTGGTTTAGCAGTTTTTTTCTTTGTCCTTTTTTTTTTTTTTTCCTAAAGGTAGACCAAGCACTTAGATATCAAGGATGGGGCATTGAGGAACTGGATCACGTATCAAGGATCAGGGGATTGTTGGTTAAAACCAGGCTCAGCTAGCCATGATACAGAAGGCTCAGATGAAGGCCTAGTTCAAAAGAAGGCCCAGAGAAATCTTACCAAAGTTTGATCAAGGAGTGAGTGTTTGTCACTTAAAGGTATTAATTCCTTCTATTGTGTCATCAGAGTATTTATTCATCTTACTTTTCAATATTGTACATGTTCATCCTGTACTACATTTTTATGGGTGTTTTAATAAGAATATAAAAACATAAGCCATTGAGAACAAATAATCAGATATCTTCTGACAGAACTTTATTATTTTTATTAGAAGGCAACAAGTTTGCAGTCAGTGCCATATTTCTTTCACTGGGGTTTATAAAATAGAAAGGCAAACGGGAACTCGAAGTTTAATAGCACACTCAATATTTTAAGTCAGCCTTTCTAATAACCTAATCTTTTTTTCTACTATTTGCTCATTCCTGATTTATCAAATACTTGCCTTACCTTTTAAAATACTTCCTCAAGTCATTTAATTACTTTCCTACAGAAATAGTTCATGTAACTTAAAACTGTAAGTAAAATACAATGTTCTGGTATAAATAATATAGGTGGTATAAATTTAGGTAGAGAGATAATTGAAAAAAATCACATATGCATGCAAGTGAATACATGCATATATGCACACATATATATGAAAGTGTTCAACATTCATACTTATATAATAATTTGGCATCAGTGTTTGTACTATACTTTTTATTGGAGCCATTTCAAAAAAAGGAAAAACTGGTAAATTTGAGAGCCCACAAGAAAAAAACAAATGACATTTCAGGAAAAGAGCAGCTATTTGGGTTAATAATACTGGATAGAGATTTCTCTTAGTGATCTGCTTTCAGTTCATGAAAATGGATGAAATACCCATTGATATGGTTGGTACCATTAGGATCCTTTGCCCGCTCTCTAAATTATCGACTGTGCAAAGCCATTCTATACAGACCACACTGGATAAGACATAAAAGCTTCCACCACTGCTTCATTGTATCCCCCTCTTCAGTTTATTTACACCTGCGCCTCTTTCAAGTCTCAGGTTAAGCATGATTTCCTCAGGGAAGCTGTCCCTAAAAATCCAAGGTCAAAATCATGTAAGTGTTCCTTTTCTTTACAACATTTATCTCAGCTTGCAATTATGCATACAGTAGAGTGTGAATATTTGATCAAAGTCTATATTACAAAACCATGAGAGCAGTGACCATGTCTGCTTTCACTAATCCCTGTGCTTGGTAGATAGCAGGCACGCACTGTACAGTTGTTAAATGGATGAACAATTGAATGAATGAAAGAATGGATTCAAGTAGTATCTGTTGAATTATTACTAGTGAAAAAATGTTATAATGATGAAAAAGAAAGCTCCTTACTACTAATGATCTAAAAGACTGGTTGAATGTGTTGAGAGTACAGACTTTTATAGTGACAGGATCATGCATGGCAGAAACTAATAAAGACTATATGAGTATAAAAGTCACAAACAAAGGAGGAGATGCTTATTAATATAGGGAGAGGTAACATGGCATGTTTAAGTAAAAAGGAACTAGTCTATAATCTAAAGCACCTGAGGTCTACTTCTCACTTCCAAATTTGTGTACCCTTAGCCAAAAGCATCTGACCTTGTTAAAATGCGGTGTTCTGGATAATTTCCAGCTTCCATCTCAGATCCACTGGTCTTTCACCACCCTGCTCTGTAAGTTAGTGGGATAACCATCATGGATTGTATTCGTGGGCTTCCTTGACCCCTGGCTTCCAGCTGAATTTGGCTTATGGGAGCAATGACAATAGATCAAAGGGAGATAAGGGATGGTCAAATATTTGTTCCCTTGGTTTCATTCTTCTTCAATCCTTATTGACTGGCTGCATTCCTAATACAGGTCACAGTCCAGTCAGGTATCCTTCTCTCTCTCTGGATTCAGGTAAACTCCTCCCGCTACTCTTTGACCCTTTAGGCCAGAGGAGACCAATGGTTTCTGCTGTTACTAGCTCTGGAGTACAGTACTATCCTTTGTAGTTTCCTCACATACTAACCACAGAATTGTAAATAGTGTGTTTATTAAACTCTCCTCACATTACCCAAACTGACTATGTTTTCTGTCAGGCCCTTGACTGCCATATTCAATTTTATCATCTTTGAAATGAGGAAAATAATTTCTGTTCTGCCTCACTTCTGGGATTATCAGGAGAAGATCACATATAATATTTTTAAATGCAATTTGAGGGTGATGAAACTTTATACTAAAGTCAAGGATTGTTATTATAAAGAAGGTCATGCCTGGTGCATAGAAAGTATTCAGTCTGCTGAGTGCATTACTGATGTAAAGCACCCACACTTAATCAAGGTGGTCTCATGAACTGTATGAGAACAGTGGCCTTCAAATCTTTTGTAGGAGCACCGAAAATATCTCATCCACTGGCCTACTTCAAATTCCTCAGCTCATGAAAAGAAATAATAACTTGGAATGATTAAGTTCCCTGGACGGTCCCAGAGACCGTGCTGCCACTTCACATGCAGCGTCTCCAATCCATAGGACAAACCCATTTCACAAATGAGAAAACTGATATTCAGAAAATTGAACCACTTGTTAGGAATGGGTAGAAAATTTTAAATAAAGATGTAGATGGTTGCAAAGCTATTACTCTGTTTACTTCTCATACTGCCATTTTGGCATTATTTATTCTGGTCGGAATTACCCTGTTCTCTGAATAGAGTGTATTCATTTTGTGCATCAGTGGATGTGAGTTAAATAGATTAATATGCAGGAAGTTGTTCTCTCCTGAGTGCTTAAGGATATGGCTACAGGAGAAAATATGAAACTAGAGATATAGATACTGGTTTCCGTGAAGATATAAGGTGTCTAGTTTCAGGGACTACCCAAAGGGTATGGCTCGCAGGATGCAGAGACAAACTTTGAATCCTTCTGTTATCTCAAAGCCAGTTTTGCTTTTAACGATACATATACCTTTTAATATCTAAATAGAGCTTTTGATCTTAAGATGATTGTCCTCATGTATTTTATCTGCACTACATGTTCTTAATTCCTTTCAGAATTCTAAAATAGTGCAAAGGAAAGTTAAAAATCGTTATCATTGCTGCCTTCTTCAAACCCAATCTAAATAGTTGAGCTCTAAACACTTATAATAGGCACAGATTAAAATCATAAATTTCTTCCAGGATGACATTAGCCATAAAAAAAAATTAAGAAACATGCCAGATGCATTTGGAAAAATAAAAGCTGCTTAGAAATGCAGTGAACAGAAGCATGTACTGACGAGACCAAGTGGTCTTAAGCTTTCATCCTTTTTTTTTTTTTTTTCATCTGATAAAATAATTGGTACAAGTCAACTGGTAGAAAAGTTTGGCCCTTTGAACTTTGCAATGATTTACTCTTCCTTGTTCATATTATCAATACAATTACAACGGTACTAATGATTAATGCTATGGTTTAAAGCAAACACAGAACTTTTGAGGACTCTGTAATTTAGAGATTATTTTAATGTTTCACCTCAAAAGGCAAATTTGTCTTCGAACTTTTAAATAATGGCCAACAAATATATTTTTTAATTTTCCCGTCTTCTGTATTTCTTCATTAATTTTAAGTGGGAAAATGTTAAATAGTCTATAAATTCAAATTTGCTTAGAGAATAAAGATTGAATTAACAGCAAGATGGAAAATAACCGTAAGAACATAGGAGTATATATTTCCCTAGGTGTCCAAAGACCTGGGTTATTCTTCAGACAGTGCCTCTTCCTAGTGGTGGGCATATCATACAACCTCAGAGTTTCCCTCTCTGTGAGATGACCTTACAGATGGAATGAAGTGAATGACATTTGCCAACTGTGTAGCACAATATAAATGATTGATGTTATTCTTACAAAATATGCATATTTTGCTAAAAGTTATGGGCTTTTTGCAGCTAATGATTCATTCTGCTTTCAATCACACAGTGTATAAGTAGTGGAAGCAGAATTTGAACTCACTTTTAACCTAAATCCTCATGCTCTATTCTCCATACTGTATATGTGAAAAGCTGAGAACGATTAACTTCTCTTAACCTCAATTTTCTCCACATAAAATGGGATAAATAATACCTAGTTCACAAATTTATTTTACAGACCATGTGTGCCCAAACAAAACAGGAAAAACAGAGGCCCAGAACATGGTGGATGCTCACAGTTGGCTGAATATGAAATTCAGAACTCTAACAGATTGTATTTAACAGAGATGACAGAACCAATATATGTTCCGTCCCACATGCTCTCATTACAGTCTGACATTGTCATAATTCCATCCAGCAGTGAGGGGTCTGTGTTCCTTCCCTTTTGTAACTGTCTCAACCAATAGTATGCAGCAGAAGTGACCTGTGTGACTTCTGAGATTCCTTCTACCTGGTTCATTCTCTCTCAGATCTCTCACTCTGGGTGACGGCTGCCTCCTTGCTGTGAAGACACTCAAGCAGCACTGCGAAAAGAACTGACACCAGAATCCATGGCCAATGTCAAATTGCCAACCATTTGAGAGAGCTATCTTGAAAGTGGGAACTTCGGCCTCAGTTAAGACTTCAGATATCTGCAGCCCCAGCCAATGTATTCCTGTGAATGCCTAAGAGATCCTGATTAAGAAAAACTGCCAGCCAAACCCCCTCTAGATTCTTAACCAAAAGAAACCATGTCAAAAAAGTAAATTATTTTCTTAAGCCGCTAAACTTTGGAGTGATCTATTAAAATAGATACAAGAACTATTTTTCAGTTTGTTGTCTAACCTCTATATGGAAATTGCAAAGTTATCCTAGCCAAAATCCAAGAGCAAATAAGAAAGTTTAAATTCCTTAAAATCCTTAGTTTTTATTTTGTATGTCCAAATATAAGGTGAAGTTTTACCCCCTAAATTAACCTTCTAAAAAGAGGGAATAAACTTTATACATATAAAGTCTTATAAAGTTCCTTGTATTATTTTAGCCACTAGATGGTTCGAAAAAGTGTCAATAACATTGTTTTATGCCATGGGAAATTGGAAATGTGTATTTTTATATTAGGATCTTATTTTATATAACATACTTTTTGATATATACATGCATTATCAAAATTAATAAAATGAATATTTTATAGATATTTGACTACTTCATCTAAATTCCTTATGTCCATATATTCAACTTATCAATAAAAATAGAAGTCTTTTCACTTGGATATGAGGAATCACTTTATAAATTGAGCATATACAATACTTCAGTCAATAAAACATCTAATGCCATTAAAAAAGATTTACTCTTTGAAATATATTATTTTAAAAAGGAAAACTAAGTCATAATCTGGAAGATTTTGATAAATTACAATTTATAATTGAAAGAGAATATTCACAATATACAAATCTGACAAAGGACTTATATTTAAAATACATTAAAAAAACTTTTAAACTCAAATAATGAAAGACAAACAATCAATTAGTAATGATCAAAAGATTGTAAGACACTTTACCAAACCAAAAAATATATATATATATGTATATAACCAACAAGTACACAAAAAGATGCTTATTATCATTAATAATTGGAGCAATACAAATTAAAACTACAATGTGATAACATTACACATCTATTAGAATGGTTAAAATGTAAAAGTCTGACAACAACAAGGATTACCAAAGATATGAAATAAATAAACTTTCACGCATTCATACAGCTAAATGAAAATTTAGCAAATGACACAGTTACTCCACTTCTAGTATTTTACCCAAGAGAAATCAAAACATAGATCCACAAAAAGGCTTGTACAAAATGTTCTTGGTAGCTTTATTTCCAATAGCCTCCAAACTGGGGAAAAACTCATATTTGCATTTTCTGGCTATTTCCAAACTGAAAAAACAGAATCCTAAATAATGTATTATTGTTCCTATAAGAAGACATTTTCTATTTATTACCACTGAAAGTTTTTCTTCATTGCACTTCTAAGAGCAAATATATTAAATTTACTCAAATTTTTAGGGAGGAAGTAGACATTCACATAAAGACTTCATGAATCATACTGTTATAAATTTATAACTGAAATTTCTTTCCACTGCCATTGATTTAGTATCATAATTGAGTAACATAATTCACAAGTTTCAGTGTGTCTTCTGGATATGTGCACAAGGAAAAAATTAATTAAAATAGACTGCCTTATTCAATCAAGTTTTAATCATAGCAAAAGAAATAATGATTTAATAGTGAAATATATAAAATAATTCTTAGCTTTGAGAAGATTTCTTTGATATATTTCTAGTGGGAATTTCTGGGAGGAATTTTTCAAACTGAAATTAGGCTGTTTCAAATATCATATGGAGAAAGGAAGATAAAAGTCTCTCTAATTTATTCCTAAAATTCGATTTGTTTTTCTATGGTAAACTTCCCAAATTTCTGCCTCAAATGATTTCCGGGATTTATAGCCTAAGAAATGGTGCAAGATTTTCAGACCAATGATAATTGGCCACAATAATGAACATAAAGTAAATTTCTAAAACTTTGTCATCCTTGAGATTGAGCTAAAAGTTCTATATCATACTTCCATCAATTTATTCTATTGCTATAAATAAATCATTTTTGCAAGTGACTTTCGAAGCTCTGAATTTTGTCTCTGTCTGGACATTCCTTCCATTATGGACAAAAGTACGTTCAAAGTAGTCAAAACCTCTCTTGTCAAGGGAGGATGGAAACAGAGAAGGCAAGACGTGAGCATGACCTTTATTAGGGTACATGCATGGAGTGATTTGGGGTTTCTAAGCCAAGGCAGGGAGTTTGAATAACTCCGTGGGAGTTTTATCTAAGGGGTCCTGAGAGGCAGGGAAAACTGTTGATCACAAGGCCTGTTGGAGAAGTCAGATCAGGAATCTACATTAACTTGTGACTCTTCAGGCTCTTATTTAGGGCCTGTGTGCAATGGCGCTAGTGTCAGTTTAAGGCCCTCCAGGCTTCTGGGCCAAAGAGAATGGATGCCAAGGCAGCAATAACATAGAGTAGCTTAAACTCTCAACAGTCAAGGTTTTTAGTTTTTAATTTTCAGATGTTCATTTTGTAATATATGTATATTGAGTAAAATATAAATCATTATTTTGGTACTGAGTCCTATGAGTTTTGACCATGGATGGTAAGCAGTGTATTACACCATCACAGTGAAGACACAGAGAGCTCTACATCCCTAAAATTACCTCCTGCTATTTCTTTAAAGTCAACCTCTTCCCCATCTCCAGCCTTTGATAGCCACTGAAATGTTCTCCATCTCTGTAGTTTTCTTTATCTAGGAATCATAAAGTATATAGCCTTTTGCATCTGATACATTCGCTTAGAATATGCTGCTGGGATTCACAAATAGTTCTTTTTTAATGCTGAATAATATTCCATTGTATGGATGGGCCACCATTTATCCATTCCTAACTGAGAATATTTGGAGTTTTTCCCACTTTTGGCAACTATGAAAAGCAAAAAAACCTGCTGTAAATATCCAAATATAGGTTCTTGCATGAACATAAGCTTTAATTTTCCTTGGATAAACTTCTAAAAGAAGGATGGTCAGGCCATATGATAAGTACATGTTTAACTTTATAAGGAACTGCTAAACAGAAATTGTTTTCCAAATAATGCCATTTTGCTTTCCACCAGCAATGCACTGACGTTCCAGTTGCCCCTCATCCTTGACAAAACTTAGTCTTATCAGAGGGTTTGTTATTTCTGCTGCTGTTTGCTTGGTTTTGCCATTCTAATAGGCATGGAATTATATCTCATTATGCTTTTAATTTGTATTTACCAATGACTACTGATATAAAGCATCTTTGCATGTGTTTGTTTGCCAATTGTATATTTTCTCTGATGGAATATTTAGTCAAATCTTTTGCCCTTATTTTTAATTTGGTTACTTGTTTTCTTATCATTGAGATTTGAAAGTTCTTTATATTCTGGATATAAGTACTTTGCTAAATATACAATTAGCAAATACCTTCTTGTGGAACGTGCCTTAACTTTTATTCTCTTGGCAGTGACTTACACATAAAAAAATACTTAATTTTGTTGAAGTTTAGTGATTTTATTGGGTGGAGAATCCTATAAATGTCAAATAGATGATGTTGGTTGTTAGAGATGTCCGGATCTTCTACATCTTTACTGGTTTCTGTCTGCTTGTTTTATTGATTTCTATGAAAAGGAGTATTAAAATCATGAAGCATAGCTTGTTGTTACTGCCTTCTGGCTTCCATGATTACCAAATTTAGATTCATTCAAGTCATTGTTTCCCTATAAGAAATGTGTCATTTTTCTATTGATGCTTTCAAATTTTTTTCTTTATTGTTGGTTTTTAGCAATTTGGCTCTGATATGTCTGATCTTAGGTTTCTTTGAGTTCATGCTGCTTGGCATACACTGAGTTTCTTCTACCTATAAATTTATGTTTTCTTGTCAGATTTGGGAATGTTTAGCCATTATTTTTTACAACAATTTTACCTCACCAATCTCTCCTCTGTGATTCCAGTGACACTAAGTTAAGTCATTCTTGTATTGATCAATATTTTTCTTTTTGTGTTTATCCATTTGATTATTTTCATCAGTTTTATTTGCTGAAAACTTCTTTCTTTCCATGTCTTTACCCCTTTCTTATTGGAACATATTATTCTACTGTAAACTCTTTGTCTGATAAGTCAACATCTGGGTCATCTCAAGTTTAAAATATGTTTATTGTCACTTCCCTCAAGAATTGATCACGTTGTCCTGGTTCTTCCTACGTTGAGTGATTTTAGATTGTATCTTGAACATTTTGAATACTTTGTTGTAAGACTCTGGGTCCTAATATATAGGTCCTAATATATAACCTTCTGCAGAATTCTAGTGTTTGTATTTTAGAAGGGAATCAAGTCAGTGTAGGTTCAGCCCGCAAGTTCTGTCTTGCCTTTTGTGCAATGTTACCATCTCTGTTCCATTATCAAAACTTTTCCTATACAGTTTTGGGCTCTCCTATTTATGCGTCACTGAGGTGGCAGTCTGAACTTTTATTATAGTTCGTGTTTCAATGCCCTTGCTATGTTGCTTTAGATTTGTTCCATGTATTTACAATCTGAGACTCATCCTGGTTTATACCCAGAATTAGGGCATATCTCTCTGCACCTCCAAGATTATGCTCACATTCCTGGATCTCAGGAGCTTCTTTCCCAGGACATCTGGCAAGAAAAATGAGGTTTCACTCAGGATTTTAGCTGTCCCTACTGCCAACATACAGTGCAATGTGACTATGGCAACCCTAAGAACAAAACAGCAATAGAAAAAATAAAGAAAAAAATTAACAGAAAGCCCCCCCCCCATGCACACACACACATACGCATACACACACACTCTTTAGAACATGGGGACATTTCTTCCTGGTTTCTCTGGCCGGAAAAATGGGGTTTCTTTCAGAGTTTTAGCTGCTTTCACTGCCACTGTGCAGTTCTGTTACAGGGGCTACGTTTAGGCAGCCCATGAAAGAAATTAAAGAAAAAAAAAAGGGCATTACACCCACCCTCTTCACTTGCAGTGGCCCTTTCCCTGGTCCTTTGGGCAGGATAAACAAACAAACAGATAAACAAACAGTGTTTTGTCATGGAATTTTTGCTGTCGGTGCCAACTACACATTTTTGCAACTTGAACTACCATCAGGGCAAAGCCAGGTAAGGAAAGAGGAAAACAAAGCAAAACAAAACCATCTTCATACAATTGCTTCTTCCAGTTTTGACTTTCCTCTTTGATATGCCTGCTCTTATATACTCTTCAGAGTTCTCAGAGAGTTGTTTTTTATTTTTCCCTAAGTTTTTCATTATAACCAGTTGGAGAGATAGGTTGAAGTAGGCTTACTCTTTCTTGTCCCTGAGTTCTGATTTGAGCCAGTTTCCCATGACCCAACCCCCATCGAGCAACGATGAAGGCCAGATATTTACTTGTGCATAAGGTTGGTGTCACCACAAAAGAGGAAGTTCAAATTTAAGGAGACTCTAATGTTTTATAAGTTGCTGGTAGAGCTACTCATCTGAAAGAGGGGTGGGAGAGAGAGAGAAAGAGAGAGAGAGAGAGAGAGAGAGAGAGAGAGAGAGAGAGAGAGAGACAGAAAGAGAGAGAGAGAGACTACTCACTAGCCTTAAATGTAAGCAAAAATGCCACCCCCAGAGTAGAAGGAAATTTTGCTATCCTGGAATATCTACAGGGATCTCTACCTTTAGAGAGACACAGTCTCTAGCTTCTAAGTCATGTTTGCTGCTCAAACATGTCCTATGTTCAGAAGTCCCAAATCATGCAAGAACATGAGAGATCCATGGAGAATTATCTTCCAGTGGAAGGAAGGAAGGAAGGAAGGAAGGAAGGAAGGAAGGAAGGAAGGAAGGAAGGAAGGAAGGAAGGAAGGAAGGAAGGAAGGAGAGAAAAATAAATAAATAAAAACAACTTAGAAAATGAGCAGGTCCAGGTGGAATTAGGTATTTATCAGAATGGCAGCCAAAATATGTCACACAAAACCATGAAGATAATGAAGATGCCACCAATGTATCCTGAGTTTGTATCATTTTTCCCAATAGTTCTGGACACCATTGCTAGAACGCTAGAAGTGGTGAGACCATGGAATGTCTATTCCGGGATATTTGATATTCCTGCCACTTCTGCTACCATGTGCCCTAGAATGGATTCTCTGCTAGCTCTGCATTTTTGCAGCAAAAACTTTAGATTCAAAATCTGAGGAGACTGCACCTCAAAAGAGGAATGTAGATCATGTATTCCTCTCCAGACAGAAAGTGAGCATCTACCATTGTCAGGTTCCATAGACAAAGAAGGGTTCTGTATTATACTAAAAAAACAAGGCTCATAAGTAGGAATTTCCCCAAATACAAAAAATGCATTAACAAAGGGCCAAATAACTATTTAAAAATTCATATGCAGTTAGTCAAATTGTTTGAACATAAGTTAAACAAAAAATATTACAATTTAAGAGTAAAAATATTTGTTTTGTGAGTCTGAGTACGTCATTAAAGAGGAGAAGACATTTATAGACATAGCCACGAAAGTTAAAAGCTAAGAAGCCAGTTAGAAGTTAATATTTACTTATCTTTACTTAATCTTATATATTGTGATGTACCAATGGGTAACGACTAAAGGAAATGACAGTCAAATTATATTTTCCCGACAAGATCTTTCTTCAAAGAGTTCAAGTATATTTCTAATTTTAAGGTCTTAGGCCAGAACAGAAGATAAATGAAAATACAGGGGAAAAATGCTTCTTTAGATATTTTACTTAGAAAATTATCAATTATCCATAATATATATATATGTATATATATATATATATATATATATATATATATATATATATATATATAACGTATACATTATACACACACACACATGCACACACACACAGCAAATCACACTTTCTCCTAAGCAGCCCAATAGATCCTTTCAAAAAGATAAATATGCCCCTTGAGTTGAAATTGAGTACAAAAGCTCTTTCCTCCCTCAGCTGCTCCAGAGTAGTTCTGGCTGAATTATCTAAGTAACATCCTTAAAGCCATGGGCACCTAATTTTTGCCTGGATTTTTACTCAATTCCGTATCATTATTTCAGAGTAAGAGAGACAGAAACAGAAGAGACTGTGTCAGAAGTATCAGCTAAGTCAGGGATGTCCAAACTTTTTTCAATGTTTTTTACCAAGGGCCATATACGATAAAATACACAAACAGTCGGGCCACTCACTGGAAGTACATATTGCCTCACCTGGTTTATTTAAGTAAACTAAATATATTTTTGGAATTTGCTGCGGGCCAATTAACAATGATGGATCATGGGCCGCAGTTGGCACACGGGCCGCAGTTTAGACACCTCTGAGCTAAGTGAAAAGATAAAAGAGTAGTACTGGCCTTTTCGAGTCTAGACAAAATAGTTTCCCATTTTCTATTAATAGTTCATGTTTTATTGAATCAAATTTCTGCAATGACTTTCTATCACAATTCCCTTAGGAATTCTATGTTTCAGTGTATTTACGTTATATATGTATTTTCATATTTCTTTTTCAAAATGCTAACATAACCTAACATATAATTACAAACTTCTTATCCTTGAGTAAGTTAGTATTTAAATATCTTTTTTAATATTCTTGATAAGAAATAAGCACAGTCATGGAAAGTCTATTTGTCTGGAATGATATTTTTGTTTTGTTTTGTTCTTTTCTTTTCTTTTCCTTTTAGGGGAATGGGGGACTAGACATATGAACATTAGTAAAATGTTTAATACTTTAGAGATTCAAAAGGAGAGAAACAAAGTTAAACTAATCATTCAAAAAGGGGATGCTGTGAAGATAAGCTTGGGGGGTCATCTTGATGAAAGGGATAATAAACTAATAAACTACAATATGTTAAAAAAAAAACAAGTCTTGAACGAATCCCTCATGTGTAGGGATAAGGAGAAAACAAATCCTGACACTGATAAGTGACTTTTGTGTAGAGGCATCACACATGTAACACCCCATAAAATCATCCTAACATCTCTATGTGAAGAGTTGAACTGGTTTTGTCATTTTGCAGTTAGGGGAATAGAGTTTCAGTGAGGTTAGGGACCCTGCCTAATGTTATCTAACTAGCAGATAGCAGAAGTGGGATTCAATACGTGACAATTTGGGTCAACGCCAAACCCAGGATCTTCACAGTTTATACTTTCTTCATGAAGGTGGAATCACAGGTTGAATCTGTGTTCCTCATTCTTTGTATTTCCCCACATATAAGGTCTCACCTCGGTGCTAACAGCCATTTTCAACATGGTGAGTTGTTAATGGTATTACATTTGGTGGATGTAACTTGTAACCAACTATTTGATCAAAATGTCTGATGATGATTATGAGGGGTATAACTTCAACTGTTTACAACATTGTTATTGAAATAATTTCTGCTCAATTTATCTAAAAAGAAATATCTCAGCCTATACTCTATCCTTGCTAGTAGAGAAATGTCACTTTCATGTAAAAACATTATAGAAAAAAAGCTGGCTTCATCTGAATTTGGTCCACAAGTTGAAGTCTTTTTGACACTATCATGCAAAGCATTGGTTTGGAGTAATGGGTTCATAGAGAAAGTAAAACAATCCATTTTTACTGAGCAAAGTTACTTAATTTCACTGACAGTAATTGAATGTCACTAGTTATAATAAATGGAACAGGTACAGGTAAAGCTGCACACATCCTGTGATTTAACTTCAATATTCAGAGAAGATGATGCATACTTTTTTTATCTGGGGGGGTTGGCTGATACTTTTTAACAAGTAAATATGTGCATTTGTTTTGTCATAGTAGAAAAGCTTAAAACTTAACGTTCAAAGAAATAAGAGCATGCATTTTAAAAATAAGTGAAGTAACTAGGAAATGTCGACAGTTTCGATCTTGAGATTTGTTTCATAATCTCACTTCTCACATTCTTCCTCCATACTCATATACAACCATTATCCCATTCTCACGCCATGCCAACCCTGAGCATCCCAGCCAGCCTGTCTCAACCTCATTAGCAGAGTGTTTAAATCACTCTGCTAATGAAGGATGTTAATGAAGGAGTTCTTCATCTATCTTCAAACCATGTGTTCTGTGACACGTGTTGATATTGAGATTCATTTACTGTATTTTGCTATTATCTACTTAAATGTTTTGATAATTGTCAACGGCTACAATCCAATTACTGCTTTTAGAGATGCCCCCTTTACACATGATTTGCTGCTACATGATTATAAGAGCTAATTTTACTGAGCAATTGTTACATTGTCAGGCACTGCACTAAGCCCTGAAGGCTTAAATTACCCTATTTAGTCTACCCAACATCCCTAAAAGGTCTATACGATTACTAGATTCATTTTATAGATGAGTCTAGAGAACTGGTAAAGGGCAGAGCTAAGACCAGAATCCACATCAGTCTGTCCCCAGAGATGGAGCTAGCACTCTGCACCGTTTCCCTATGCCCTTTGTACAGGTTTTACACAGTTGAGGCAGCATTTGAAAGAATTGTTACATAGTATCATCTTTGGATTCAGTTAATTAGTACTAATATTACTCTTCCAGTTTGTCAGTTTTCTGTTGATCTCTCATACTCTTAGCCAGATCCCAAAAGCGATTTTTATATTCCCCAAAATAAACTTAGAGATCAGAAACTGTTAACCCTGTACAGATAATTTTATTTTTAGAGTTGAAAAAAAAACTATAAATAAATAAACTGGAAAACTGGAGCTTTAGAGTACTTTGAGATACATGCCATTACAATAACTATTTTTCTAAATAAACTAATCATTTTAGTTTTATATGAAGATTATCAGCTTAAGTGTTTTTGCCTTAGTTTAAATTGTGCACATTAACATAAATACACAGAGCAAAGGGAAGTAAGTAGTTTGCATTTTATAAATGTAATTAGCATTAATAGGCTGTATGCACTCTGAAAGTCTAGGTGATATAACTGCATTAATTCTCTTCCCCTGATAGATTTAAGTGATTCCAGAATATATTCCTTTCTAATTAGATTGTTCTAACAAGGATAACTCAGTTTGATGAACATTTAGACTCAATAGAATAGAACTTCTGGAATTTCAACAACATAATGAGATATTTTTTTTAGCTTTCTGTACATCAAGCTTTCAAAGATATCTTTAAAATTATTTCTATAATACTTGTTTGCTCCTACTGAGAAATTCCATTCTGAATAAAGTGAATTTTTTTAACACACTAAAGTGCAGCCTGTACCCAAGAAATGACTAAGTGATTGTGTGATTTTGTCAAATAGGTTTTTATGCTCTTATGTAAGAAAATACCTGTTTAAAGAAAAAAAAACAAACAAACAGTTACTAATGTCTAATTCAATGCAAACAGTGAGTAGAGTAGATATTTTTTTAAAAATCTACCATAATTCCTTAAAAATACATTTAATTGCCCAAAATGTGTGTTTCAGTTCTTAATGTACTGTAATCCTTTGTGTTCCATTACACTTTATCCTTCTTGTATAGTTCAGAGGTTTAGAGGACTTTAATATACTATGGTCATTTTATTTATTAAAGTGACTTTTCCCTCTAAGGAGCAGTAGCTATATCACCAAAGCTAATAAGATATTAAGGTTTAAGAGGGAACTCATTTATATTTTTTAAATGTCATTTACAAAAACATTTATTCTATATTGTGTTCAAAAATTGAAATTTTCAGTTCCATTGACCAAAGGGTAAATATGCTTCCATCTAGTTTTTCTGTGGTTTTATCTACCCTCTCTTCCTCTTTGTGAAGTTTTCTAGAATGGAGCCTCAAGAAACTTTGCCTACAACCTAACATCAAACTTTTATTGGTGAGCTAGTTTAATTCTGCAAACAATGACTTGCAATCAATTAACTAACATGGAAAATGGACCTGACTTTTCACATTGGACAACTTAAAATAAATAAATATAGTGAGAAATATATTTATGTATAAGCATATGTGAATAAATCTAGATCATAAATAAGATGATAATTGCTAAGTTATCTCCTTTCTTTCCTGCTTTTTTTTTCTTATTTTTCTCTTTCTTGACTTTTTCCCAATTCAGTTCCATAATGCTACACAAATCAGTAAAATATCCACAGAGACTTTCATTAAGAGATGCTATATTTGCGTTAACCCAACTAGTGCTTTCATATCAGACTGAGTGGCTAAAACAACAAAAATTTATTTTCTCAAAGGCCAGGAATCAAAGGTCAAGGTGGGGTGGGAGGGTTGGTTTCTTCTCAGGACTCTCCTCGGCCTTCACATGACAACCCTCTTACTCCCTCTTTATGTGGTTGTCCCTCTGTGCACACATGGCCCTGGTATCTCTAGGTGTGTTCTAATCTCATCTTCTCTCAAAGAAGATAGAATTAAGATCCACCCATATAACCTCATTTAACCTTAATTACCTCTTTAAGGGTCTTGTAGCCAAATACAGTCACATTCTTAGGTATTAGGAGTTAGGACTTCAACGTATGAGTCAGTCCACAACATGACTAAACTAGTTTTCTAGCCAAATAATCTACTGTCTCTCATTCCAGTACCATTCCCTATGGGTGGATGATCTTTATACATCCCTGCCTCTTGGTCCTTGGTATGAAATTTAAGCACAATGAAATATAAGGAGAACTTGTTTAAAAGCAACCTTGTAGCTTATGTGATCTCTTTTTCCTGGGCAGTGTTATGGCTAAAGGCTTCCTTATTAGTCTAGTTCCTAGAGTAAAGATGTCATAGACCTCCTCTGAAGCTAACCTTCAATGGATATCTACGGTGAACAAGAAATATATCTTTGTTGATGTTTTGGGGATCATTTGTTTCTGCAGAATACAGTTTATGCTGAGTAGTATACATGTATGTATACATCATTGACGTACTGTTAAATCCTTCATGGTTCTTTACACCATAAGAGTAAAAATTGAGTGTCTGGTTCCTCATTTTCTTTACACTGATGTGGGAAATAGAAAATTAAATTATTGTTTGAGTAATGAAATGGGTATATGAAGTTTCATGAATTAGAAGTTTCATTTTAAATTCAGAAATTTTGTACACTCAACCTCATACTTCAAGACAGCCTTCTTTAAGACATGTGAAGAAATCAAATTATAGCTTCTATTGGTGATTTCATAGTTCAAATTTAATATTATATTTAAGAAAGAAGTTGAGTATCAGCCTGCCAATCACTCTTCCTTTAATCATATGTTTGAACCACTACAGACACTCAAAGCTGTTTGTATGATTGTCATTTCAACTACATGAGGTATACTTAATCTAAATTATGACATATATATACTCAATGAAATATTACACAGCCGTGAAAAGACTATTTATAGAGTTTATAATGGCATAGAAAATACTTTAGTAGAGCAAAGCATGATATAGACAAAGTAATTACAAATTTATATGCAAGAAAGATTTAGGAATAGGAAAAAAAATTAGAAAAATCCAGGAAGCACAATTTTAATTGCAGTAGGATAAGTGATTTTTGTTTCTCCTTTTTCAACTTCCTTATGTGTTCCAAAATTTGTACACTAAATACATATTACTTTAGGTAATGACTTTTAATAAATTAAAATAATACCTGTACAAAACACAGAAATTGAAACCACATAAAAATTTCGGGTGAGGGGGAATCCTATAAAACTACAAACACTCACAAATTAAATACCACCTTAAACATTTGTAAAACATACAAAATATTTCTCTATTCATATATATTGAGCAGGAGGAAAAGAAGAAAATCAAGTATGATAGTAGGAGAATGTGTTAATACTGTATATGCTCTTTTTAAGTTAAATCCCATTAAATGTTATTGTTTTTTGTATTTCACAAAAGAAAATGTAGTATAACAACATATGTCTAAATTTCAGATAAATGTTCTTAAACTTCATGAGTTATTAGTTCCTTAAGAAAAACATACATGTGAGATTAAGAATAAAGGAAACCATTGTGATTTTTAACTACATGTTGATTGATTTTTCTGCTATCACAGATGAGATGATTGGCACTGCTATATGCTCTCCTTCTTTTCTGGCCTACCATCTTATTATGTATATTACATTATGTCTACTTTAGTGAGATTTTTAATATTTATATTTGGTTATGCAACCCAACATTTTCAAAGTGTTTAAATTTACTTTTGATTTAAATGGGGTTAGTGTTCTCCACAAGTCCTTTGTGACATACTTTCCATTTCTGAATTCTCTTGGTTGGCTGGGAGTTTTACCATCAAATAATTTTTTATATTTTTTAAGGAGGGGACTTGTCCATGACCTATTACCTGAGATTTTTCATATTCAAGGGAATATGCCTCTTACATTTATACTTTAAGGTCAAACATTCTTCCCTTAGTGGTCTTTGCTTCGTTCCCTGCTTGCAGTGAATGTTACTGTGAAAAAGCCTGAGACCTGTTTGATTTTCAGTGCCTGGAGGTGACTTGTTTTTAATTCCTAGAATCCTGAGGAAGTTTTCATCATAAATGTTCAATTGCTTAAATGGATCACTTAATCTCAATGACAATAACTTTTATTGGTATGAATGATGGCCTTTAGAATCAAGTTTTTTTTGTTGTTGTTTTTGGTTTTGTTTTGCTTTTTTTCTCATTTCTGGGAAATTATTCCATATTATATCTGATTGTTTTTGTGTTCTATGTTTTTGAATCAGTACTTCAGAAACTCCTTTTTTGTTTATGTTTTCTTGTTCTTGGCAGTGTCTTATCTGTTCTTCATCATCAGCTTTTGTTTTATTTAATTCATCTTCTTTAAAGATTTTCTACTGCATAAAGCATTGTAGGAAACGTCTCTATCCCTTGACCTTTCTTTTACAGCATGCTACTTTTTATTCTCCTTTTTAATTTTTACTATTGTCTCTGCATATGTTTATATAGTCACCATGTTACATACATGTTATTCATGATTAAATAAGGCAGCTCTGTGCAGACCTACTTTTTGTTCTAATATTATAGATGAACTATCTTTGACAATACTCTCATTAATTAGAGGATTGTGTATCATCTCCTACAAGCTGTCATTTGAAGACTACATGTTATTCCATCCATTTTTTCCATCGTACAGTCATTTTTCTACTACTTTTGCTCATGCTCTATCAACAGCTGTTATTTCCCTTTATCTTCACCCTATTTGATTAAATGAACAAATGCAATGCTCCGTCTTTAAGTCCCGGGCTAAATACAACTGGAAATTAAAACTTGATGCTTTTCTTAATATATATATATATATGTATTTCCTTATGGAGAGATTTCCTCCTGGAGAATAAATTTAAGTCTGATTAAAAAAATAGTGTTCTTAGAGTTCATGCTATCCTTCGAATTCCAGTGACTGTTTTTCTAGCCTGCTGATTCAATATCTGCTTTATGTGGTCCTTGCTAAGTGGTAAATTCACCCTCTATTTTCTCATGTTCTATGTGATTCTTCCCTTGTTCTGAACTAGCACTGACCTACAGAGGGTTATGCATTTGGCTCCCGAGAATCTATGCTCTCTTTTGTCTGTGGACTCCCAAATATTTATTTGCATATTCTGGCCAACTCCTTTGCTACTCCATGTCCTAGGAATATCAGACACATGAATAGAGACAAAGGCCTCTTATGATTTTGTGCTGATGTAATGCATCTCATTTCTAGCATAGTCCTCTCCACTTTTCCAAAGCCTTCTCATACTTCATATCTTAACTCAAATCCCCTCTCTTCCCTTAGCCCAATTCCCCGAGAAACCTATCATCAAATTAATCTCTCCTTATCAGTAATGAATATAATTCAATACTTAATTGTTTTCTAGTTGCCTCATGTATGCTCATTTAGATTTATGATTATTTTATAAAGCTACTGAAGCAAATGCTTCTTTTGTTTTCTCCACATTTTCTAGCACAATAGAAGACATGCAGTAAATATTCAATAAGAGTTATTTATGTGAGATGCATCTAAGTTTTCAGTAAAATTAAATCTAATGTATCTATTCCTTTCTCATAGAACATAGATAAAAGGTAAAATTAGTCATGAGCACCTCACTCTTCATAATTTGGCAATATGTTGTATCATTCTTGGTTCATAATAACCAATCACTTAATGTCGGCAATCTCTTCTTTGCATAGTAGTGCAGAGTTGTAAAAGTGACCGTGCAAGCTGAGACTATTCAAAGCAATCTTAATGAGAAAAATTATGATTTTTCAATGGCCTTTAACATTTTGAAAAATGTTAAAAATTCTTACTGTTGGTTATAAATTATAGGGAAATGAAACCTAGTAAAATGAATGTGTTTTTTGTACATTATAACTTAAAACATTAGAAAAAAGAAAAGTAAAGCATTTTATTTGTTTGCTAAAAAACTTATCAAGAGTAATTTGAACAATGCTTCCTTTCTTTTCATAGTATGGTTTATGATAAGGAGCAACCATCTTTTCTATGCTATGTTAAATTGAAATATTCCACTCTACATTTGGATCAGCTACTTTATTTTTTTGCACTTTCAGTGTCAGAAAATATCTCCCAGAATTCCTTGAAAGTGAAGTTTTTTGCCAGCGTCACTTTCTCTAGGACACTTTTATTTTGTTTGTCACAACCGCATTCCTCCTTTGTGTCTATAAGTTCATTTTCACAAAGTTCCTCTGGTTTTATATCTAGACTATTTAGTAGCAATGTCAACTTTCCCTTTACCACTTTTACCACCTATTTCTCCTATAATTTCACTAATGTTCAATTCGAATTTCATTTTCAGTGTTATCACTGTTTGTTTCTTCACTCCACTTTTATCTTTAATGGCCAATTCCCTCTTTCAATTACTGTTTTTGTAAAACTTCACGTGTGTTTATCACTGAGAGATAAGAAAGCAACATAACTACATACTTTGCTGTCTGTTTAGGAATTGAATAACAGATGCATAGTGATCAATTACTCACAGACTTTGAAAGAAGTGATGTTATTGGTCATTGATTATGACACACATCTATTATTTATGTAGTAATTTGTGGACTGAAGAGCTAGCAGCTAAGTTTGTACTTTATGCATTTATTCAGGTTAATATGGTGTTTACCCGAAAATAAGACTGGGTCTTATAGTAATTTTTGCTCCAAAAGACACATATGTTCATCCTGAAAAATCATGCTAGGGCTTATTTTCTGGTTTTGTCTTATTTTGGGGGGAAACACTGTATACAGTGGTGCTTGAACCATAAATCACGTTGTTGGGGAACTGGTATTATTTAACTAAAATGTAATAACTGAAATTTGTGCATATCTGTACTATACAAATCCAGGGCAGCCTGTACTTGGTTTTAACATTTTTTATATTGATCATTCTGTAATTTCAAAGAATAATCCTCTCTTCTGCTTCTACATTTTTCTAAGATAAACATATTCTCTTTGTTTTACTAATTTTCAGGAATTTATTCTATATTCTTTTTCTCAAAAATTGAAGCTAATAGCAGTGCAAATATATCTGAAGTTCCTTAAGTATGCTATTCAGATATTCTATATATTTCTTAATAGCTTAAATCTTGCATCTTTTTAACATAGGAACATTATTCAGCCAATCACCTAACATATAAATATTATCTAACGGGGCAAGAATATATATATATTGAAAATCTTCACTGTGTATACAATCATATATTATTATTCATTTTTCTTCTCTGGCAGAGCAATAAATCACTCTTTTCTTTATTGCTTATTATATTTGAGGAATATTTTCCCAATTTTATTGTTTGTTTACTTTTATTTTTTTTCTATTTTAATCCTCTTGGTTTGTTTCAGATCTTTCTTCTTCAATGACCTGATCTAATATCTACTACTTAATTAAAAAAAAAAAACTAAAAATATCAACTTTATACTTAATCAGGCTATTGTTTTCCAAAGCTTTTGAGTATCTTTAGAACCAAATGTTTTGCCTTGCTATTTACTCCTTTTAATACTTTAGTGAGTGGCCATGATAAAGTTTGAAAACCTGATTATTTTCATTTTCAATAATTGCTTCTTTAGCATCCATTTTGGTAATTATAGGCACTGATATTGGCTAGAGTTTGGCTCAAAAAGCTCTTGGGTGAGTTGAACAAAGAATAATTAATTTATCACTGTATTTTACTTAATGATCTACTTTTTCTGATATATCTGTTTAGTGAGATGATAAACATTAGATGAATTAGATTTCATTTAGATGAAAATATTAAAACAACAAAATACCAGTATTCTTTTTACTTCTTCAGCTTCTTTTAGCTCAGCACTTAAATTAGGTGTCATGCCGCCTAATTGTTATTCTATTATCAGCACAACTTTCTTCAAAAGCTAAAGCACCCATTTCCCTAAGTAAATTCTGTCTGCCTATATTTGCATACAAAACCTACCCAATTTATCCTTTTTTTCTCTATAAATTCTATGTCCCATGTTAGATGTTTCCAAGAATCACATATTTTTGACACTATTGTCTTAAAATTTCAAAGCAAAGTTCACCTAATTTATAATCTGGTCTTTGTTTATTGTTCTCATTACTAGACTAGTCAATAGATATCAGTCAATAGATCTGACAAAGATGTTTTCCTTATTAAACAGAAGAGTAGCTGTACGGAGTTGTTGAAACACACTTAGCTGGAATTCAGGTGATCTGAACTCTACTCCTAGCTCTTATCTAAGCAGTGTGACCTCTAGGAAATAAACGCTCCTCAGCACCAGTTTCATTATCTGTAAAATGATGTGTCAATAAAAAAATTACAAAAAAAAAATGATGTGTCTTTGGGAAGAGAAGGAAGATTAAAGCAGACAATTTCTGTGTTTCTTTGACTCTGTGTCCTATCCTGATTGAAGTTTCCTTATTCTTGTGTCACGTAAAATATGTCTTCAATATCAATCTTGAATGCATGCATTTACCTTTAAAATATTTCTGTCACCATGGTAGCCTCTTCCTCTCCAGGAATATGAGTATGTTGACTTTGAGACTCGTTCCCCCTCCTATGATCTCAATCACTGTTTCTAAAGACTCCTTGTAATTCAAAATAGAGTATATCCAAATCTAGTGCATTCCCCAACAAACCAGACATTTAAGGTAATAAAGATTAATTCTGATATGACTGGAGAATCACAAATTATAAAGTTTTGTGGTCTTGTTGGTGCTAACGTAGTCAAAACAAAAGATTTGTAATTTTTTTGTATTGTTTTACTAAGATGTTTTATTAGAAGCTTTACTCAGAAAGACAGAGTGTTTATAACAGAAAGAATCTATTGCAAAGACTTCTTTTTCACATGGATTATGGAAGGGCTAGAGAGGCAGGTATGGTGACTAGTCCCAGATTTTAGGACCAACATGAAACCACCCCACCTCAAGGCAGGAGAGACAGAGAAGAGGCACTGCTACCAGAGGGCAAGAGCCATAGTCACATCCAGATGGAGCTGAATCATGGCAGAACTGGCCATTGGGAGCTGGAACCTCATAGAAGGCACAGCTCCCACCAGATTGCTACCCCAGGAGACGGAAGAAAAACAACCTAGTTTTCTCTTGCTTCTTCATAACCTTCTGCCCCATTTCCTCCCTGCAATTTCCAGCAGTGACTTCCATTAGCTCTACCCAGCTTCAGGTCTGCTGATACTGAAGCCTGGGAAATGCAGCCTGCAGAGGCCAATCCTGCAGGGGAAAGAGTATGGAGTGGACCTGAGGACTAATAGGTCCAGGAAAGCACAAGTAAGGATAGGTACGCTGGTTTCTTCCTCCTATGGAATAACACATCCTTTGAAAGGGGTGCTGATTTGCTTTATGTGTGATAAACAAAGCACTCTCTTCTGCAATAAAGATTATACTCATCAAAAACAATATAGTGTTTAGCAAAACAAATTTACCAAAGCCACCTGATACAGGAGATATTTTTCTCATAATTTCATTAGCTAGATTTGTATTACAAATGAAAACGAGTCTCTGGGAAATTCCAAGGCCTACCTAAGATAAGACTGGATTCCTAGTGGAGAGAGGGAATTACAGACCTATTCTGTAACCACTGAATTCACTCTCTGATTACACACTCTATGCCAAGTATGGCTGATTATCCTGGGAAGGGATGCCCTAACCTTTCTGTGCTCTTCTCTCTCCAGCTGATGCACAAGGCAGCAACTGGAGAAACCAGGACTAAACACCATCTGGGAACATTGGGCATTTTTTAGCTTCTACCCATCAACCCAGAGATATTAGCTAGAGAACAGGCCCAACATGCTAGGCTATTCTAAGTAGCTTATATGTTTTAGCTGTTCTAAATGATTTACATTTACTTTGTATATTAACAACTTTAATATTCGTTAGTGTAGCTAATTCCATTTAACTACGGAGAGTTACTCCAAATCACCATGCAGACTCATATTTACAGATGCTTGCATGCGGTTCCTGCTTACTGAAATGTCTTTATTTCTAATCTACCTGGCTACATCTTGATCATTCATTTATTTGAAAAATATGTGTTCAGTACTTACCACATGGAAGTGTATTTGCCACCATCTTAGAGCTTATTTTATCATAGATACATGTAAGGGGCTCTAGGAGGACCAATGAGAGGTAGTTCAATGCTATTTGGGTGGAGTGATGGTATGAAGAGAAATAGGGGTTAGCACAAACCTAAGACATATTGAGTCTTTGAGTCTTCCCTGACTGACCACCCCTCATGTCAATAATATAAATGTTAACATTAGCTTCTCGGTATTAATCATATTTCCATGTTATTATTTGAAGAGCTTATATAGAATGGATGCTTCTCTATACAGTTCCAGAAAGTAGAATGAAGGCCAGTGAGAAAAAGATAATGAGCTTCCTAATTTGTTTGCACCTTAAATATTAAATATTCTCATGTTAAGAGAGGCCCCAAATTTGAAGACTTGAGGTGGGGGTAGGAGACCTGTTACTGGAAGTATTCAAATAGAAACCAGATGGTCCCAAGAATATTACAGATAACTCACTGTGTAGGAGATTTGATGTAGTGACTTCCCAGATTACTTCAGACACAAATTATGTAAATTTAGTATGTTACTTGATATCCCTATGAGGTTTTATCCCTGCATATAAGTAAAATATGCAAAAATACAAAAATAAGGCAGTTGATTGTCTAGTAGTAATGCTTTACACCTCTTCACCAAGTCCTATAATACATTGTAAAACATACAAAACTGGTAATAGTGGCCACCATTTATTGAACCCCTACAGTGTTCTATGTATGGTACTAGGTTCTTGGTAAATATAATCTTTAATCCTTATAAAACTTCTACAAGGAAGGATATATTCCTTGAAGAGCCTAAGGTATTTTTCTTCAACTCTTCCTTATTCTTTCTGGGTCTCAATTTCTCCATCAATATAAATTAGTCTTGTTACACAATAAAATTTTGTAGGATAAAAAAATATGCACACAATATATTTGAATATATTCATCTAGCAGTGGTAGGCTAAATAACGATGCCTGAAAGATGTCCATAGCCTAAACTCCAGCATCTGAGGTGAATGTGTTACCTTACATGGCAAAGGTACTACAGATGTGATAAAGTTAAGAATCTTAACACAGGGAAATTATTCTGAATGATTCAAATGGGCCCAATATAATCACAAGAGACCTAATAAGAAGGAGGCAGGAGGACCTTCTTAGGTCCTCCTGAGAGGAGATGTGATGATGGAATCAGATGTCTGAGAGAGAGAGGTTTGAATATGCTGTGCTGCTGGCTTTGAAAATGGAGAAAGGCCACAGCCAAAGAATTCCGGCAGCCTCTAAAAGCTGAAAAAGGAAATGCTCCCCTAGTGCTTCCAGAAGGGACCAGCCCCACTGACAACTTGATTTTATCAAAGTAAGATTTCTGATGTCTAGAACTGTAAAATAATAAATTTTGCATTGTTTTAAGCCATCAAAATTGTGGTAATTTGTTACAGTAGCAATAAGAAGTAATATACCAGTTTACTAGCACATCATTTTTGGAACTCATATTATTTTGCTTTTAACATGTAATTATCATGTAGTACTCATTGACTGATTTTGTAACAATCTCTTTTGGTGTATATATACTGAACTTTCACTTTATAACAAAGATCCTCATGTGCCTGGGCCATAGGACCCAAGAGTTATGGATTGAAAAAAAACAAAAATCTATAGAAAAGAACACAGTTTATTTCTCTTCAGACCAGAGTCCAATCAGGCACACAATGCTTCCAGCAAAGACAAGCCTTTAATACTATACAAAGTAATGGTTAACAGTGTAAGCCTCAGAGCCAGACTGCCTGGATTCAAACGCTGACTCTGCCACTTACTAGCTTTCTATTTTGTAAGCTTGTTTCCTCAGTTGTAAAATAAACATCATTAGAATTCCTACCTCATTGAGGTTTTGTGAAAATTAAATATATTAATCCGTGTAAACTACTTAGCACAATGTCTGGCACAAAGCATACAGAAGCGATCAACAAGGATAAGTTATGATTAGTGTTAGATATCATCATTATTAACATTGGTTTATTCAATTACTCAAAAGGAAATACATCACTATTACTGCCGTATTGTTACTGGTCTTTCTTAAGACTAGAGCTCCAGCTGCCAAACCAATTTCTTCTATTAACAGCAACATTTTGAGTTATATTTTTGAAAAATGGGAAAACATGTCTTCTTTCTTTTTTGTGATTCATGTGTTTTCCATTTCAAGAGAGTTAGAAACTTGCTAAACAATACTATTTCAACATCCATTAAACAAATAATAGAAATCTTATTGCTGAATGGCAAGAATCTGGAAATATCACCTCCTACATTATAAAAATATGACAGATTGCCCTCTCTCCTCCAAGCCTACAGAATACCCATTAGTTGGAATAAATCATGTCTGTTATCATCATGAGAACTGGCTTGATTTCATGACTGTTTTGTTATATGATTCAGGTCCTTTCCCAGAGCTACTTTTTGTGATAAAATACTTTAGGAATTCTTCTCTCAATAAGACATCAATGTCAGTAAGTTAAACTGCACTGTCAATTTTAGGAAGGAAGGAGGGAAGGAAGGAAGGAAGGAAGGAAGGAAGGAAGGAAGGAAGGAAGGAAGGAAGGAAGGAAGGAAGGAAGGAAGGAAGGAAGGAAAGAAGGAAGGAAGGAGAATGCTGCTCTGTTGGCCAGGATTTTTATCTGTTATTATGGCATCATGCCAAGTCTAGTTGGTTTCAGACTTATTTTTAGACTTGTACTTAATGTACTATGTCTATTTATTTCAGTCAATTTGAGTATTAGTTGTTAGTGCATAATCTTAGCAACATTATTATTCCTGTTGATAAAATCTCCATTTCCTATTACATTCCTTTGTCACACTAGTTCTATCTTCCTATTCTGTTGCTTCCTTTACCACAGTATTTCCCAAACTGGTCTGTCCTAAGATTCATCAACTAAAAATGGAAATACTCAGGCTTCTCCCACGGAGAATTTGATTTAGAAAGTCTGAAGTGGGGATAGAAAAACTATACTTTTAAATGATGAACCCTGTAATCAGGCAAATTGGGAATGTTGTACTTATATTTGTGATGGGTCCTTTTTAATTGGGAGGAGGAGGTGTTTATTGGTTGCTGTTTTCTCAGATATCATCCATATATAAATATATCTGATCCCTTTATAATTCATGCTTTATCAAAATTCTCTCAGTTTAGATCTGTACAGCTGAAAGCGGAATATTTGTTGAAAATCAGACAGATGGTAACCTGGGGGGAAAATGGGAAAAAGTCCTTTTTTTTTTTTTGTATCATTTAGATTCCAGCTATTTTTTATACTTAAAGAAAATTAGGTATCTGTGTCCTTTCTGAGTCTTATCAATTTCTTTATAAAGTTAAGTTCTTTTAAACTCAAAAGAATCTATATAGGCAAAGACAAGACAAAGAAAAAAGATCAGAACAATTTCTATAACTTCCCATATTCTAATTCAAGAGTTCTTTCATGAGCACTAAGTACTGAGAATTTGATGGGTGCTGGATATTCAACAAATAAAAGTTTTTGCATTTTTGGTTTTAACAGTCTACTGAGGAAGAAAGGAAGAGAGAGAAAGAATTGTACTTATGTGAGAAACATGGAAGGGAAACGAAAGGAGGAATTCCCTCACCAAGAGATAAGGCCAGACGGAAAGGAGTAGAGGTGAACAAATCTTAATAGAAGAGGTAATACATGAACCAGAATAATGAAAGTTTAGTTGAAACTTGTTCTGGACAGACTGTGGATATGAGACAGACTTGAGGATATATTATTAACTAAAATGAAGGACCCTCTGGAGAACAAGAGGGATGGGTGATTGACAAGATCTCAGTAAGGGAAGAAGGGCATAGGATTCTAAAAGCAGAAGGTCAGATTAGTGAAAACTAGAGATGGAAGTCTCTTCCTCAGAAAGTTAACAAAATGGTTAAATGGTATTAAGTGAGATTTTGGATAAATGCCGAGGTCCAAAGGCAAAATGTTACTGGTTTAGGAGTTTAGGCATCCACGACTTCCTTACTAAGTGAAATAAGGAAAAATAAGATACTAGTAAGGACAACAAAAGCCAGTTTATTTACCTTAACTATGCCACTCACTGTACTAAGAGCTTTGAGAGCTTTAAATGCATTACTTGAATTAATTCCTCCCAACGGAGTTAGTACTGTTATATTTTCCATTTCACCAAACAAGAATTTGAAATTTGTGCCATGCCACTCTGTTGTTCCTGTGAAGGGAAGTTTTCCCCCACATGACCAAGTAGTTCTCAGACACAAGCTACAAGTTAACTCAATTCTGACATTGTCTACCTGGAGATAGTGTCAGATCCCATAGGTTAAGGGCTCAATCTTACATGACTGCCCCCACCCACCCCGTTCAGACACACATTGCAAGTCTAGCTTATCTATTACCTGACTCTATAAATCAGAGGTTCCCAACACCCCCCTACTTGGGTTCAATTACTTTGCTAGAGCAGCTCACAGAACTCAGGGAAACATTTTACTTACTAGATTACCAGTTTCTTATAAAAGGTACACCACTCTCCCAGCACCTTCACATGTTCACCAAACCAAAAGCACTCGGAACCCTCTCCTTCGGGGTGTTTATAGTGGCTTCATTACATTGGCGTGACTGATTTAATCGTTGATCATCTCTTGCCCCTCTCTCCTCCCTGGAGGTTGAGGGGTGGGACTCAAAGTTCCAACCCACTAGTCACATGGTTGGCTGCCCTGGCAATCAGCCCCCACCCTTAGGTGCTTTCCAAATATCACCTGATTAACATAACATGAGACACCTTTAAGCTCTCATCACTTAGGAAATTCCAAGGGATTTGGGAGCTGTGAGCCAGGAACTGCGGGCAGAAACCCAGTATATATGAAAAACTGTTGGAACTGAAGGGAGAAATACACAATAAATACGGTATGTTTTGCTCTTGCACATTGTGAATGATGAAACAGTCATTAGGTATAAACTGACAAAATAGATGTTTTCTTTCAGTAACATTTACATTGATAGTCGTTATTTATTTTTATATTTTAGAAACTTTTTTTCATAACAGTGTGCCAAGAATGAGTTGAGCACGAAAAGTAATATAACAGGCATCTAAAAACTGTTCATCATTATAAAGCATGCGAAATAAAAATATTCCTTTGGATGCTGTCATATTTTGAAATATATTAACTATAAAAGACAGAAGTAGAAGTTGTGAAATCTGATGTGCAAGCTCACTTTATAATCACACTGAAGGCAAAACTCCAATTCTCCACAGTGCAGGGCTCTTAGCCTCGCACATCAAGGTACACAATCACTGTGTTTTGTTCTGATTTTTTGTATGGAATATCCTACTATATTTGTTTATTAAACAATTTTTCATTTATATTTATTTGGTGTTACTAGTAATATTTTCCAATATCCACTTTATTTATTTTGTACAGACATATTCATCGCATATAGTGATATCCATGATTTCCTTTGGAATCAGGTGTACCTGTGTTTAGAATTATGACTCAGACACTTTCTAGTGGATTGACTTAAACTCTCCTAACCTCTAATTCTTTATCAATAACATGGGTATAATAAAAGCTACCCTTCATGGCTGTGGTAGAGACAAGAAGAAAATAGGTAAATATTCTAGCCCAATGCCTAGCATATAATGAATACTCAATAAATGATAACATTAGTATTTAATTTTGGTTGGTAAATCAGTGAACAACAGATGTTGGATTTATTTCTGGAATCCAGGATTTTTTGTTTTCCCTCCCGCCCCCTATGGATAATCTAACATCCAAGACAACACCGTCTTGATTATTGTAGCTTTATAGGAAGTTTTAGAGTCCCATGACTTTGTTCTTCTTTTTAAGATTGTATTGGCTATTTAGGGTCCCTTGCATTTCAACATGAATTTTAGGATAAGCTTTCAATTCCCACTTTACTGTTTTTGAAAGACCTTTTTTCCTTTTTTTTTTTTTTTTTTAAATCCATCTCGGTCAGCTACCAATCCTCAGTGAGGTATAAATACTGCCAAAATTACACATATTTACATTTCTTTTCTAACTTGCTCCATACAGTAATAAGACCTCTGGATGATGGACTAATTTAGATAAGATTGACTGATAATCTGGATGTGTACTTCACTCAAATTCTACTCTCTTATTTCTAGCATGAGTGGTCATTCAGTATCTTTTTGACTCTATCAAAAGTCCAAATGTTCCATTTTTCTTGGTTTATTATTAGTTGTAGAATTTGAAACCCAATTTGGAAGCTGTCCAAACATCAGCCTAGAGCAAAATGACAATTAAATTTTATTAATCAAGCATTTTCAGATACAAAAATGTATATAGTATATTGTATAAGAAATTTATCATTCAAAAAATTTACTATATCCTTAGTATTTTCCCAGAATTTTCTGTTCTGTTAAATTATCCTAAAAAGCTTTAGGTGACATTGGAGGAATATATAAAGATGTCAGGTTACTATAGATATTTTAAAAGTTACTTACTGTTAATGACTTTCATGGTTGAGTTAACTAAATTTGACTCATCCTCATCTAGCTTATCAGAAATGCTTCACTGATCTTAGACTCAATATATATTTCCCATATTCTGTCCTTGATATATTCAGCATATAATGTCCATTAAAACAATTACAGAGGAATGCATTGCCAGCCAATAATAGAATTTGTTTCAACTTTTGAGCACAAGTTATTAAAATGTTTCTAATATTCTCACCTGACCTTAATTCATCTCACCTGACCTTAATTTCATTTTGTTTACTAGTTTCCTTTGTTGCTTCTCACTTTGTTTATTCATGGTATTATTCATTTACAATATACTGCACTTGGGCTCTTTGTATTTCTCTTGACACATGTATAGTTTCTTGGTGCTATGGCAGGTGATTATTTCCCCCCAAAATGTTTTGGGTTGCCATTACCATGAAAATTACTTGTCTTAACTAAAGTAGGTAGGTTTATAAATTGTAGCTAAAAATGTTCGGTTCCTCCATGAAACTCTGTTCTGCCGTTCATTACTTGAAGAGCTCACTCTCACTTTCACACTACCATTAACCAGAGGGCCAAAATACTTCTGACTCAGACAGGTTATATTTAGACATTTAATTCTATGAAATATAAAAGTTCACTCAGGATTCACTCCATGTTTGTTGAACAATAAAAATGATGAGTAATAGACAATCAGACAAAATATAAAAATAGTCATTATCTATTACAAAGTATATATTTACAAATATGTAGATATAATAATATATAATATATAGAATATTGTGAGTATATATATATATATACATATATATATATATACATATTATGTAGAATAATTTTCTTTTTAACTAATTGAATTAGATTAGGATTATAACCAAGTCACTTTTTTTTTGTAGGAATGGTTACTGGTCAGCTTTACGTTACTAATGGTTTATTCAAGGGTACTTTTAGTACTTATTTAAAAGAGTATGTTAGAAATACTAATCATTTCTCTTTTTATAACTTAAGTTTATGCTAAGTTTACATCTAAATACGGGGTGCCAGAAAAATGTATACAAGTGGACAGTTTGGTCAACGTTTCTCAAGCAGTAGTTCAGCATAATCAAAAGTGTCTGGACACTGATGGTAACCACTTTGAGAATCTCTTGTAATTGCAGAAGTCAAACATGACTTGTATTCATCTTTTGTTATTGATATATATTGAGTATTACAATTTTAATACAGTTTTCCTTTCTTAAAATATGTATACATTTTTGGCACCCTCTGTATGAAGAAATAATTCCATTTAAAAAAATAAAAATGGAATAAATCTAAATTATAGTGTTCTCTCTTCTCTATTTGAAAATGTTTATTGAATTATGCCTGTAACACTACAAGGCTATCCTAAAATTGAGTCAATAAATGAAATCTCTTTATGCAAATAAGACAAAACAGCATTTGCTTATACAACAAAGACATTATTACAACAGTGCTGTGCCGTCCTGTATTTTGGCTCATTGATTTGGCTGCCTGCTCACTCTCATATACACATCTGCTGACATAAGATTTATCACCCATCTTTTAATTAAATTATTGAAGCATGATGAGGAGTCATGATTGTGAGAATAATTATTGCATTTTAGTTTCTTATTTGGCTAATTTTAGGATAGCTTTAAAACTTTCTTTGCAGATACAACCCTAATTAAGTATATTAAATATTGTAAAGGCATTACTGTCTTTGATATTAATCCCATAAGTATATTTTATGTAATTATCATTTTTCATAGTTATTTCCTATTTGTAGCTATATAGGCTTTCAATTAGTTTATTACTCATGATTCATAGCACCTTGAAGCTATAATAGACTCAGTGGTCGTATAGTTTTGGAAAGGTCTATATCTACCATCAAAGACAATTGGATACTTATTCTATTTTAAAATATTTTTATGTATAAAAAGTCCCTAGTTCTTTGACTAGCCTACTCAATATGGAATAATGCTCTTGGCTTGTGGTTATAACTACTATAACTCTCAAAATACCTAGAAGGAGAAACTGGGCTAGCTAAGGATAAAAGAATTAGGAGAGTCTATGAACCCTGGTGGATAAAACTGCCACTTGATTGATACTTGTGCAGCCCACTCCCAACACCCCGACCCCAGTATACCTAATTGGATTTAGACAGTGGATTCTGAATTTTTATCCTTCCAGTTTACCTCTCATCCTGCTATCCTTTCATGTCCTAATTATTCTCTGTCACATGATATCTTTGTTAATCATGTTTTAGATAAATTCAAATTCAACAAACACTCCCTTTCTGGAAGGCATTATTGAAATGCTTAGAGACAAAAGACAATAATGTATGGGTTTTGTCAATAAGGATTCCTGATTTTGTAAGTAGATAGACATGTTTAAATATCTTTGACACCATGAAGACTGAGATTAATGCTACAGTAAAATTGGATTTTACTTCCACTTAACAACATTATGACCTTGAGTAAGATATGAAACCTCTGAAAGCCTCCATTGCTAAATTCGTAAATGACATAATTCATGCAAACCACTTGGTCCAGTGTCTGATATAGTTCTAAAAGATTTTTGGCTACTCTGAGCTAATTGTTATTTAACTGATATCAATCTATATTTCTATGAAACCAAGAGTCCTACAGGATACCATGAAACATCCTTTCCTCTGAATTGTATGAAACCTCTGAATTATATAACAAACAATATTATTATTATTATTGCATGTACCTGAAAATATAGGGATATATAAATGAAAGAGAAGATTCAGGGGTTTACCCCTCCATAATTTTGCTCACACATTTATATTTCTTTCTACTTATCCAATTCCAGTTTGCAACCTATTATTGCCTCTACTCAGGAAATTTCCCACAATGCTATCGTTTATTTTAAAAAAAATTAACCTTTACTATGTGATAAACCTAGGAGATTAGAAATGTATAAGTCAAAATTCCTGTCTTTATAATCTTGTAGGAAGAGAAAAATAGTCAGCCGATGTTTACAATAAAATAATTGCCAAAGCAGAGCCTGTATCTCTTGTATTTTTACTTACGCTTTTTGTAACTTTCATGAGTGCTGGTTTTGTATTTCAAAAAAATATGTAAGCTCTTTGAGGGCTAAGATTATTTATTTTACTTATTTTAACTCCTAAGATTACCCATCAATGTATCATGTTTTCTATACTTTCATGGTAAATAATTGATGATTAAATAATGAATACATTGCTAATTTCCCAAATAATTGACTTAATTTTGTGTTTTTTAATTAAAGTTTATTGGGGTGACAATTGTTGATAACGTTACATAGGTTTCAGGTGTACAATTCTGTAATATATCATCTATATATCACATTGTGTGTTCACCACCCAGAGTCAGGTCTCCTTCCGTCACCATATATTTTTTAATAGAAGAGTAAACTAGTCCAAAATACTAATACTTTAATAAAATCATTTTTGTTTGTGTTAGTGCTTTGATCATAGCTAGTAATTTTGTATTCTTAAAAGTAGAAATAATAAATAGAAGTTAATTAGCACTTTAAAAAATAGTAAGCCTATTTACTGTCAATAATATGTTTCAATAAGTTTACAACCATCCAGCCATAATAGTGAACAGGTGGGACAATTAATAGACTTAATTACCAGTTACCATGTCTAATGGAAAAGAATTAGCTGTGACTTAAGTAATTCCTAAGATTATTTATCTTTGAATTTGAAATACATTATGGACTGATTACAAAAATAATGTCTTACACTTATGTAAATTCAGTACCTTTTGCTTATGCAAATATTAAAGTACACTTTTTCCTTAAATTAAGAGTACACTTTGTGGAAGTGATAGTCAGTATTAGTATTGGGAGGGAGCTTGATGTTTAAAGCCACAAAGAGGAGTGATCTGTGCCTGAATAATTGTGACCATATGCGACTTCCCTGTTTCTTTTATTTTGTGCAAGTGGATAAAGATATAAATAAACCCAATTAACTCATTTTTAGATCCCCAAACTCATGGTTTATCTCATGAACGCTGGTATCATTCTTTCACAAGTATTCAGTGGAGTTTTCCAGAAATTATATGATGTGATATATCACAAGAGATTCGATGTAGAAACAGTATGAGAATACAGCTTTCTTCTATTAAGCAGACATTAAAATTGGCAAAAATGTACAAAAAGTCACTCTTTTCACTAATATTTTTTAAAATAAAAATGGTATTTATGTTAACAAACAATGGATATACTATTATTTTTAAACAGTTTAAGATTTGTTTCCCAGTTTAAATTTATAAAATGACACATATTGATAGATATAGCCCACATAAACAAAAGCTCTTTGGGTCCTCAATAATTTTTAAAAAGGGTAAAGGGATCTGAGTTCAAAAAGTCTGAGAATTGCTACGACATTTTATTAGTTGTATAACGATAGGACAAAGCAAAGAATTCAGAAAGACAGCTCATAGTGGACTGGAGGATTCTGTGAAGACTTCTTGGAGAAACAGAAACTTGCACTGGACCATAAATGATAAAGGCGGATTTGAGCACTGTAGAATGGAAAAAACTTCTAAGGCAGAGAGCCAGAAAGAGCAAAGAAACTGGTGCAACACACAGACTGTGCAGGGGTAGAGAAATGGGATCAGTTTGGCTTTAATGGGAAAGCAAGTAGTAATAAAGTACTTAGGAAAGTGACAAGAGTCGGTTAGGCAAGACAGAGGCTGGAACCCAGGTCCAGCGAAGTTTAAATTTAATCATATTGGCTTTATTGAGTCAGTGGAGGTTTTCAAGCAGGAAGGTGACATAAATGTAATTCTGCTCAAGGGAATTTGTCTTGGTAGTGGGTTAGACTCTATAGAGAGGAAAACTAGTAGAAATGTTATTTATTATAGGAATCCATGTAGAAAATAGTAAAGCCCAGGCCTAGAGTTTGCCAGTTTGAAGCCTGAGGGATGGGAGGGAAGGAATTAAGGAATCAGAGAACACAGCAAGTATTAGAAGTAAAGATAAAATACTGATAATGCTGATAAATCACCACTTGATGTTGAAGAGCCTTCTAGACTGTAACTACTAAATTATATTTGGTATAATTTAAATATTAAGTATTTATTTATCATATTAGAATTTTTAATTGTGTGAATTCACAAAGTGTATGAACAAATTTAAATTAATTTGAATACCTGATGAATTTTTCCATTTTTAATCATGCCAGGTCACTAAAAGTTTACTGTAATTTGTACTATTGGTCTCTTTCACTCAATGATAAAGAAAAACTAGTTCTTGTTGATTTAAAATTGTGACTTCATACATTATTAACCCCTTTCTATGTGAAGCTTGAATGCTCCTGAATCTTGCTTTATTCTTGATTGGAAAGGCATTCTATGCACTTACTAAGCAACTACTAAGCAACAACTTTAGTTATCATTGGACAAAATAAATCCCTAACATAAAATGCTTAGTCACTCATTTTTTAAACGTTCCTTATACAGTTCCTTCTTTCTACCTTAGATTCATTTATATATAGTGTTAATGAGTAGAATGATTTTTAGTAATAAAATCATTGTAGATTAAACCCCATTAACTAATAAATTGGGGTATTTAATTTTGAGCTTCTTGGTAAGTCCCACTTTTATCCCAGAGAAATAGCCTTTGACATATTTCTTAATAACTAATTTAGTTCCTGGAATATATGATGAACTCTTGCAGGAAACCAACTAAATGTGTCATAATATTCTACCAATAAAACTTAATGACTGATTATAATGTCAGTTAAGTAGTTTTGTTAATATAAAAAAAAACACTCATACTTAGCTCAAAATTTGTGGTGTTTAAAAAAAAAACAGAACAACACCCATCATTTCTTTACTTGAAAGTATTTTATTTCTTTGCTTGAAAATGATAAAGTTAAAATGAACATTTATTTGGTGAAATAAAATATTGGCATGTATAATAAATATAAGCATAGATATCTTATTTGGTGAGTTTAGGAAGTAAATTAAGAAGAAAGTTGTATACTTCAAGATTCTGTATATTGTTTACTCATTAATGTTAAAAGTACAATTTAACCTTTTATATATATAATTCAAAAGAAAAGATAATTGAAAGGAATTAAAAAATAGTTAAGTTGTTCTCTGTATCCTAACAAATTACAGCATTTTTAAGCCATAAGAACCTCAAATCAAAATAACACTTATTTTGTTAAGTATTCTGCAGCCAACTCACATCTGTCCAAACTCAGACAATTTGTTTGGCATACTAAGCATAGAGAAATTATCTCGTCTGCTCACCTGGCTGCCTAGTTTCCTTTCCAGTGTTCTCTTGGCTCTGTGGAACACTTCTTCAATTATTTCCAGAATCTCAGAGATATTCTCCACACACTCCTGTGACCCTCTTGGATTATTTTCCCTTTGTAAGAAATTGCTACAGATTGCTTGAATTAAATAGCTTCAATCATCTGTTCATATCCTACCTTCCTTCTATGTAATTTCATTAAGATAAATTGAATGTTCTTAGTGAGTCTAGAAACTGGCTGCATTTTGCCAAAGAGCAGCCAGACTTGGGACTTTGACTTAGAGCATCTAACATACAAGAATTTAAGAAAATGATGCCCTCTTGTCAGTTAACCAATGAACAATTCTTTGAAATGATATTTCTTAACCCTAACATATGTTCTCCCGGCGTCTCCAGGTACAGGGAACATGTTGAACAAATAAGCGAAAGGCTGTTTGAGATAACCAAATGTTCAACATAATCAAATCACATGCTGGGGGTTATTCTGAAAACCTCCCAAACATAAACATATGTTCTAAAAATGTAATTGCACAAGTGTATGCACTTTAGCACTATAATTCCATTTCAGAAATCTTTTACTATATTACTCCTTACTATTGTGTTTTAAATGTTACTTTATATTGACTTGATAGACGTTCTAGGCCAGAAATCAAACAATAATGAAAAGATCATATGCAATGGGTTTTTATAAATACTACCAAATTATACGAATAAAAAATAATGTTTTAATTTAATTCTATGGGGAGTGGCATTAGGTCGAGGTTTAACAGTATTTATAAAAATAATCTAATTCCTATTGATTACATATATTGATATAGCACTTCAAGATTTCAAGTACAAAATCACTCTCATTCTGGAATATTTCTAGGAAACACTCTTTACAGAAAACTTGATTTAAATATCCAATTGCTTGAACTTTTTAGAACCAGATACTGGGTTAGGTGCTGGGATACATGGGGAACAGACATGGAGGTTGCGATGGGGAGAGACAATTAAGCAATTTTAACGTGGTGAGATAAACATTCTGACCATTGATTCAGAGAAACATGAAAGTGAAAAACAGGAGAAGCACCTAGCTGTGTCTTGGAGAGGGACAAAGGTGGTCATGGACACCTTCCCTGAGGAAGTGGTGTTTAAGCTGGGAAGTTAATGAAGAATTAGAAATTAACTGAGTGTAAAAAATCATTGGGCAATATGTCCCAGGTAGGGAGCCTCAAAATGAAAGGGTGGGAGTGAAGCCGTGAAAGAAAGTTTTCCAGAGAGCATTAGGGAAAAATCAGGGTGAGATCAGACCAAGTAGGACCTTGAGTCTGCAACATGGAATGTAAACTTTATCCCAAGGGCAGTAAAAGGCAAGAAGAGAGGCCTGGCTCATTTCTCATCTTAGAAAAGTCTTTCTGACTATGTTGTGGGAGAAAAGGATTGGGTGTGGTGGTTGTTAGGATAGGAGATGCTCCATAGTCTGGAGGAGAGATAATTGGAAAGGAGAGATGGAGACCTGTAGATACTTAGGACATAGAATTTCTGCGATGAGAAAGAAATGGAGATAAAGAGAGTATCAGCAGGGTGTTGTTAGCCCAGAAAGGGGAGAGGTATTCCCTAGGGTCATACAGACAGCCCACGGAAGCATCAATCCTAGAATTCAGGTCTCTGGTTCTTTTTGAAATAAAAATCTTTCATATTTCTTAAAAAAAAAATCAAATTATTCAAAAAATACTAAAATTACTTAGATGGACTAACAAATGAGTATGTTTAGGGATATAAGAAAAAGAGGTAGGATTTAATATCAATGCCTAACATTTCCAACCACTGGTTTCAAAACTGTGTTTTGTGGAGTTCTAGAGGGTTTCCCTTTATACTTTCCTTTGTATAATTCATACAAGCCCCTCTATAATAGTTCTGGGGATAAAAGTTTTTATGCTCCTATAATATATTGCATCATATACAGTGGTAGAAATGTGGGTCTGAAGTCTCAGCTTATACCCTTTCCCTGGATAGTCTATTCTCTACGTTGCAGCTAAAGAGACACTTTGACATGGCACTCCAAGGGAAACAGTCTGGTATCTATGCCTGTTTCTTAGATAAAGACTAAACATATTTTTCCTCTCCTGCCACTACTCCTGTATTTATCATAGTATCTGGTAGACTAGAAGAGTTCGATGCAGGATTCAGTTAAATATTTATACAGCACCTATGACCATATGGGAGTTAATATATAGCATTTACAATGTGTTAGGCACTATTCTAAATACTTTGCATGTATTCTCTTCTTTCATCTTTGTTGTGCTATTATTCTCATTTTACAAATAAAGGAACTGAGGCACAGAAAGGTGATGTAATCTGCCTAAGTTCACAGAGCTGGTTAAGAAGTAGAGCAAGAATCCAACTGCAGAGCCCATGCTCCCAAACACTCAACTTTATGTAGTGCAGGTGTTGGGTGTAGAAATTGGTGCAGGGGGTACAAATATAAATAAAGCACAGGCCATGCCCTCAAAGTATTTACAATTCAGTGTGAAGGAAACAAACATATTTTCAATGTAATGGTAAATGATAATCATGACACTAGCAAAATTGATTAAGAATTTATATATTTTGAGCTTTGTAATAATTCCCTCCCATGTATGGTTTATTTCAATTCTCACAAGAATCCTATGATTATTACTATTATTATTATTATTATTTTTTGATTAGGAAAGTAAGATGATTTTACCCAAGATGTGAAAAAACAAATCAGTTCCTGGCTTCTGTCAGCTTGGAGTGGATCTGGCTGTAACAACAGGTCTTAATATTATTTTGTTGAATATAAAAAAACTTCATAGACCCTGGACATCAGACATGCCCACTCTGTGAAGGTGACAGAACAAGACAAAAATTATTCCCTTCCATAATCTTGTCGGAGGAAAGACAAGAACAAGAGCATCCTACAAACCATTACAATTACCAAACATCGTCCTCTCTCAGCTAATAAAGGAACTGGTCCTTTTTTGATCGATTTTATCTTTAGCTCTACGTACTTTGTTCCTCTGACCTTGTAGACAAAATTTATTAAAATACCCTACCAGGAAATTTACCCTGCTTCTGATGGCTCTCAATCCAGAGCAAAGTCACTTCCTTGAATCCTCCTAAAAAGATTAAAAACAAGCCCAAATCCTAAAACATGTCTCCTTTAACCTCCTTTGAGATTCCCCCATAAGTCTTCATGGTGAGATATCTTCTTCATTTGCAAGGAACCAGGGAACCTATAAAACCAAGTTGGTTCCACTTCAGGTGTGTTCTTTGGCTGGAGGATGTTAACACAAATGGAAACCCTTACTATTGGCCCAGGACACTAGACTCAATAATAATGTACTCACCAGAAACCCCTTGAAGTCTCTATCTGTTCAGGTATTCCAGGTGTTACCCTGGCCATAGTTGGGACGTTAATTTCAGTCTGAACTGAGCTCCAGTTAATATTTCATTGTGACTTTTCAACACTGAGTTTATTTTGTTTTGTTTATTTACTTAGGAGTGAGTTCTCTTGAGACTTGTTGGTTGTACCCTGTTTCCCCAAAAATAAGACCTAGCTGGACCATCAGCTCTACTGCGTCTTTTGGAGCAAAAATTATTGTAAAATAAGACCGGGTCTTATATAATAATATAATATAATATAATATAATATAATATAATATAATATAATATAATATAATATAACCAGGTCTTACATAAAATCGGTCTTATATTAATTTTTGCTCCAAAAGATGCATTAGAGCTGATGGTCTGTCTAGGTCTTATTTTGGGGGAAACTCGGTATGATCAGATTTATATTGTTTCTTGGTGAATCGTTTTCTGGCCTAGTAGTATTCACTTCTGTGATCTGCTTTACATGAGGACAGTTTATAAGGAGGGAATAGGCATAGACCTGGGAAGCCTATCCCTGAGCCAGTGCTAAGGAAGAAGGAATTCAGAAGGCGTCCTCAGAAAGTTGTTCTTTGGGTAAAAGTGCTTTAGGTCACCATTTCAAAGCTTTGTAAGGAGTTTTCCCTCAGTCTTGTGAGAAATGACTTATTCAGTTTCATCAGCCCAGAGTCGGGAGGTTTTGGGTGGCTTCTGATCAGGGCAAGTTCCAGAGACACAAAGTCGCTCAAGTGGCAACCTACTGATTGCTAGAGTTCTCACTTGAACTTCTCAATCTAAAACTGTATCTCCTTTGGACCAAACTCCTGTTTCCCTTTATGTTTTCTAAATATAATGTAGATTTACCCTCTGACTGGTGACATTTCCCAGAGATAATTTGTAATTGCAGTGACTATTGGGGGAAATTTTTCAGATTAGTGAGACGTTTATTTGATAGTTCCTTTGGAACAAAACGGGAAGAACCCTCATGGAGAGATTATCTTGTCCACAGAGAAGATTATTTCATGTAGAAGACTCATCTTCCATTTCATTTCCATACTTCAGGGTCCAATATACCCTGGCTTTTTAATTTTATGGCTTGACAAAATGGTCAAAGACTCTCTCTTCAATGTACTATATGTTGAAATGGTTTTTCTTATATCTAAGCTTTGTCTCCTCTCCTTGTAGACAGGAGATAATAAGCCCTTTACAATGATAGTTTAATAATTTGACTTTGTATCTATATCTGTTCCTCTCCCTCTCTTTTTCTGGTGCTTGGGAAATTTTACAGAGCAATATATTAGAAAAATCGTTTTTCTTGCTATTCATGAACTTTGGGAATATCTAGTGTAGACAAACACCATGCTAATTGTGGCATTATTTACAATAGTCAAGAAATGGAAGAAACTTAAATGTCCATTGATAGCTGATTGGATAAAGAGGATATAGTACATATGTAAAACAGAATAGTATTCGGCCATAAAAAATAATGAAATTTAACTATTTGCCACAACATGGATGGACCTAGAGGATATTACACCAAGTGAAATAAGTCAGACAAAGAAAGACAAATACCACATGATTTCACTTATATGCAGAATCTAAAAAGCAAAATAAATGAATAATCAAAACAGAAACAAACTCATAGATACAGAGAACAAACTAATGGTTGCCAGATAGGAGGAACGTTAGGGGGAAGGGTGAAAAACATGAAGGGATTAAGAAGCACAGATTGGCATTTATAAAATAGTCATGGAGATATAAAATATAGTAGGGAATATAGTCAATAATACCATAATAAATATGTATGGTCCCAGGTGGGTACTAGACTTATCCGGTGGATCACTTTATAAGTTTTATAAATGTCTAACCACTGTACTGTACATCTGAAACTAATATAATATTAAATGTCAACTGTAATTGAAACTTTCTTTTTTTAAAAATTTAAAGGCAGTATCATTCGGGGACTCTGGTCCTGCTCCCCGCATAAGAACACAGGATATGGTGAAGCCAAAAAGTAACACCCACGGAGCCATAGATAGGGGAGTGTTGTGCAGGGGACCCTGCTCGCTGCGCCATTTGTCGCGCAGGGCGTCCGGCGGGGTCTCTGGTCCCGCTCCCCACATAAGAACGCAGGACACGGTAAGGCCAAAAAGGAATACCCATGGAGCCATAAGTAGGGGAGTCAAACCAATATATTCTCGCTGGCGGTTGGGCTGGAGACACAGGAAGCAGGATCATGGCACTTTATCAAAGTCCTAAGTTGCATTTGCTCATGGAGCTTCACAGCCCATCATCCCTGCCTAACAGCAGTCCGCGCTTGCCAGCCACCATCTTCTTGCTAGCCCCCATTTCTTCTGCTAGCGTAGCCACAACCGTTATATTAGTGGCCAATGGCTTACGGGTTACAGCTGACGGCCAACTAGCCACAGCTGCTGGTCATCTGATCACAGTTGATGGCCATTTACTACCCGAGCCAGCACCTTTCTATTGTGAGGCCAAGAGCCTGGAAACTGTTTTTTGGGGGCTTTGTCCCCACAGGGAGTCATACCATTATATACTTGCTGGCGGCTGGGTTGGAGATACAAAAGCAAACATCCGCCAGTACCCCAACAAGGGGTCTTCCTGCATCCCAGTCTCACTGGTGGCCAGGTGAGACACACGGGAAATAGGATCCACCCAATCTGCAATTTGTTGTCCGTTGTCCGGTTCTCTGCCTGCCTACCAACCAAACAACCAACGCAGTCATGGCAGTTATATTAGTGGCTAAAGGCTAACTGGTTACAGCTGATGGCCAACCAGTCCCAGCAGATTGCCATCCACTACCAGAGCCAGCACCTTTCCACATGAGGCTGAAAGCCTGGAAACTGCTCCCTGGGACTCTGTCCACACAAATAGAAAGGAAAAATAAAACAATAAAAAAAATAAAAGAATTAAACATTAAGCAAAAAAAATAGTATTGTGTTACATTTGTTTTAAAAATTGTGGAGAATGAAAAGTGTATTGACTTAATAGCCTTCATTACTATAATTATGAGATTAAAAAAAAAGACCTTAGTTCTAATAAACAAGAATAACATGGAATTATTTAAAGAGTCTGTAAAATTATTTACCAAATAAAAATATTAGCACAATATTTAGATTTATACAAAACCGGGGTTAAATTTCACATGGTTTCCTAAACTAGTTTCATAAGTTAACTATTACTGTTTTAATGACTTAAAAAAACAACTGTAAGTAGAATGATAATAATGGATGTCTTTTTTAAAGTTTAATTTTATGAAATTCTTACAATACTGCCAATCACAAGGACTTAATGTGTTAACTAAAATTGAATTTCAGTTTCTTAATTAACTCTAAGACCTTAGACTATTCAGAATTGTAGCAACTCCTGTAATGGCCACAGTAGCTATAAATTTAAAGTAATTAAAATTAAATAAATTAAATATCTAGTTCCTCAGTTGCACTAGCACATTTCAAGTTCCCAGTAGTTATGTATGGCCAGTGGCTACCACGTTGGATAGTATAGATGTAGAACATTTTCATCATCATGGAGTTATATTGATAAAACTGCCTTAGACATATAATTAAGCTAACTAGTAAATAATCTTTGGGTGCCTGGATAATTTTTAAGTAAGAAATAGGAAAGAAAAACATTCATCATTGTGGGGACAGAGTCCCAGAGAGCAGTTTCCAGGCTCTCGATCTGACCTGGAAAGGTGCTGGCTCAGGTAGTAGATGCCATCAGCTGTGAGCAGATGGCCATCAGCTGTAACCAGTTAGCCATTAGCCACTAATATAGCTGCTAATTAGCCGTGGTTGGTGGTTGGTTTGTTGGCAGAAAAGAGGACAGCAGTTTGCGGATCGTGTGGCTCCTGCTTCCTGTGTCTCCAACCCAGTCGCCAGCAAGACAATAGTGGTATGACTCCCCTATCTATAATTCCGTTGGTGTTTCTTTTTGGCCTCTCCATATTCTGTGTTCTAGTGTGAGGAATGGGGACCAGACAACCCACATGACAATCACTAAAAAGGTTCTGCGTCCAATTTCAATGTGTGAAGTTTTTTTCCCACAGCACCAAGCAATTCTTAAGACCCCAGTTGGCTATCCTATGATGCTACTCAATTCTGACACTACCTGTGTCAGACTCCACAGATTAAGGGCTCAGTCCTATGAGACTGCCTCCCTCCCAACCCCCCTTCAAACTCCAGTCACAAGCCTATGTTAACACCATCATTCATTTTCTGATTGATAGGGGCAAATGAACTTTCAGTGGTAAGAACAATGAGTAACATATGACTAAGCATTTATCAGTGTCCCAGTTTCAGTTTATGCTCACAGAATGATGGCTTTTGGTAGAGCAGTTCCTGTACAGGGGTTGTTGCTTATCAACCACACAGGGGTATGATTTATCAAACAGTACAATCAACACAGGGGGGCTGCTTGCTCTACAGGCGGTTTTGGAGTCCAAAAAGGCGAAGTTATATCTTATAAGCAGCTTCAGAGCTAAAGCTGCAAACATATAAATGTTGGACCATGAGTTAAGATATTAAAGTTCTTATAAATCCCCACACCTGTGTTTCTGACCAACTGGCTATATAGATTGGAAGTTCTGACTCTCTCTCCTTGGGTTCTATTGATTTGCTAAAGTGGTTCATAGAACTCAGAGAAGGATTTCACTTACTAGATCACCGATTTATTACAAAATGATATAACTTACAAGAAAGTCAAATGGGAGAGTTGCATCAGGCAACATTTGGGGAAAGGGGCGCAGAGCTTCCATGCCCTCTCCAAGTATGCCTCTTTCCTGGAATCTCCATGTGTTCTCCAGACAAGAAACTCTCTGAAACCCATCCTTTTAGGTTTTTATGGAGGTTTTCATTATATAGACATGATTGATTAAATCATTGGCTATTGACAATTGATTGAATTTCTAGCATCTATTTTGGCCTGGAGGTCAGGGGGTGGGACTGAAAGTTCCAACCCTCTCATCACATGTTTGGTTTTCCTGGCAACCCGCCCCCATCCTCAGCTGGACTCCAAAAGTAACCTCTGTAACAATTGGCTCCAAGTGGCCAGGACTTGATTAACAACTGATAGCTTCCCTCATTTTTGTCCCTGTTTTCACCTTAGGACCAACTAGAGGAAGCCAAATCACATAAGCTAACCAATCACATAAGATGCCCTTTTTCTAGTTAGTCTGCCTGAAGCATTCTCACACCAATAACCTTCAATTAGGGCACACATGCAGTCTTTTTCTGCTATTAATCTTTTCTACTCCTCTGCCTGCTTTTGAGTCTGCCAAAATTCAGGTGATGGTGGCTACTCCCTTACTGTAGCAGGCTCTGAATAAAATACCCTTTGCCTGTTCTCATTTGGTTGATCTTCATTTATTATCACATAAACCCTAATGCATTAGATTTGTATCTGGATTCTCATGTTGTAAAATTAATTCATATTATGTATAGATGTCATTAGTTCATTTTTATTGATATGATTGTATCACAAATTATTTGTTACTGTTGATGGATGTTTGGTGTCTTCCCAGCTTTGGACTTTTAGAAATAACACTGCTATGCAAATTTATACATGTCATTTGTTAAATACAGTATATGCCTATTTGGAACTGCTAGGTCATAGGTAGATGTACTCAGCTTTAGTAAATACTGCCAAACAGTTTTTCTAGGTGGTTGAATCGATTTACCCTCCTAACACCTGTATAATCAGATAGCATTTTATCCTAATATAGTATTTATATATTAATATGCTCATAAGTCTTTTATTGGATTTTTGTGCTTGAAAGTCATTTTTCTCTGCAAAAAAAGAGTTGTATAAATTGAAATTTGATTTAAACAAATTTCTGTGACCATAAGGCTGGCTATATTAAAATTTATCTTTTGCACTGAGTTATCACTGGTTATTAGTAGTATCTAATTGATAAAAATAACAACCTATATTATAAATTTGAGAAAATGTTAATAAACATAAAAAGAAAAATGGTACTAGGAAGATACTACTTATGGAAATAATTTAAGTTTTAAAAAATTAGTTAACTTATCTATGGATAAATATTCATTATTACTCAAAGAGATAATATTTAGTCTAGCTTTATTCTTATTTTTAATTTTTGTTTACTTTAAGTGCTAAGAAACTGTTCACAATAAGTAGACAGGAATAGAAGGTGTCTATTATCACAGTATCACTGAATTCTTTGAATTTCTTTTGAGTAATGTGACAACAATTACATAGCATTTTATCCCCAAAATGATGTTTAAATTATCTGATGCTGACAACTAGATTTATTCTTTCAATACTGTTGAAAGTGAAGAAAATGAAACCTCTGATTAACAAAAAGATTTTTGTTAAGTCATTAGATTCACTTTTTCAACACCTATGCAAATACTTAGAACTATCCTTTTGTTTGCTGCCTAGGATTACTCTTCCTTTCGTTTCTTTTGTTTTTATACACCGTGGGGCAGCACGCCTTAGCACAGCAATCAGGGTGGGTGGAAGAGATATATTCCTTTTGCAAAGAGAGAAAAGGCAATTGTCCTAAGAAAGGTTTGGGCAAGTAGAAAAACTAACAGCCTTCACCTCATGCACATTTTCCAAGTCCATCAATTTTAGGAAAGTGCACGTGGGAGTTGAAATTTTGGAAATGATTTCTCTTAAAACCAATTGACTATGTAGTCCTTGGCACACATTCCAGTTTGAAGGGTGTGCTGTGATAGAGCAAGGATAAAGGGTTTAATTTGGCTATGAGCTATTATCGACAGTTTGGACCTCATTTTGAACCTAGTAAATAGCTACTGAAAGTCTGGACTAAAACCAGAGATATGATTAGTCTGTACTTGAGGGAATAGAGAATGGATGGATTCACCCAATCATTCAACAAATGCACTATTCTGTGTAGTGTGGATTCAAAGACAGAGAAAATGAAGCCTCTGCCTTCCTGTAGTTTACATTACATTCTAATGGGAAAAGATAGTTAAACGAATACAAAAGCGTAATGTCAGTGAGGGATGGATAGTATAAAAAAATGTAAAACCTGGATTATTCTGGACAGTGTGGATTTAAAACCCCTGTGTCATGGAGTTTACATCCCAATGGAAGAGACTAGAAATAAATGAAAACAAGAGCATGATTTTCAGGTAGTGATAGGTACAAGTGGTGTGTGGGTAAAGGGTTTTATCTTTTAGAAAGGGTGGTCTGAGAGATGAGAGATGACATTTTGGGAGATCTGGGCTTCGACCTGAATAAAATGATCAAGTATGATATGTGAAAGTTTACTATGTGAAAAGAGTTTCACCAATTAAAACAGCACTGTGAAGGCCAAAGGCAGAGTGTGCTTGTCATATTTAAGGAAAACAAGAAAGCTAACCTAGCTGGAGCAGAGTTAGAAAGCTCAGAAAAGTAGGAAAGGAAGTTGGAAAGGTAGCCAGGTTCAAGGTGATGTAAAGTCCTGAAGACATGGAAAAGACTGCTTTTATGCTATTGACAGAGAAAATACTTTGCACTGATTTATGTATGAAATGGATCACTCTGGCTGCTTTGTCAAAAATGGAATGCAAGAAGCAGGATTAAGACATCTTGGATTAGGCTGGTAGAGGAGAATGACAAGATTATAAGCAAGGGAAAGAGGATGGACTAATAATGATGTCTAATGTCTTTCTAATGAATGCTAGAGTTACAAAAAGGGAAAAAGAAGACATATTCCTAAGACACTGGAGGCAGAGTAACCTGGAAACTGAATATAGACGGCAGCATAGTTAGAGAGAATGGAGAAAACAGAAGGTAGCTCCGAGGCTCTGAAAATTGGTAATTAGGAGGGCAGTGGTACCATTAATTACAATAAAGAAATTAAGATCAGTTTGGGAAAGGCACAGGTAATAGATTTTGATTATAGAGAGTATATCTCAGTGAAGATGTTTAGCTGATGTTTAGACTATAAATTTACTCTTGTCTCCAAATAGAACTTGAAGCCGCTTTCACAAGTCTCAAGGAAAAAGCAAGGAACTATTCTTTTGGGAGTGATAAATACTATAGGCAAAAATGGTCCCATAAGAATTGGTAATCAAAAGCCTGAGAGAGAAATTTATTTGTAAATTCCTTTTTAAAAGGTGGCATTGTACAGTATATAAGAATGGTTATGGAGTTAGACTGCCAAAGTTCAAATTCCTGCTCCATTCTTTTCTAGTTACATACTTCTGAATCACATTTTCTGGCCGTTATTATCTGAAAATTGCTCTAATAGGACTTAGGTGACAGGGTTTTTGTGGAGCAGGAGTTGTTAACCCGGAGTTCACAAAATTTCATAGCATCTGTGAAACTTTAATTGAAAAAAAAATCTTATGTCTATTAACCTTGAATGAAAATGTGTTTTCTTCAATTATGAAAGCAGGCAACAAAATAGTAGTACTAGCAGTATGCATGGCTTTGTTTCCTGTACAAATGATAGATATTTTCATGTCACAGTACAACGGTAGCAGATGTTTAAAAATATTGTCATCACCACTACTTCAAAATTACCAATTTATTAAAATTTCTGTTCAATATGCTGCTAGACTGCATATGATTGCAGAATTTATCTACTCACACCACTCAGTTGGCCAAGGGCCTCACAATTCTGTGCCTCTGGTCAATCATCACATTGTGAGGTCTGAATGTTTATACCTTGGTCTTCACATCTACATTGTTTTCCAGTATTCCCAAAATACAAGTGTTCGTTGAACATTAGGTAGAGGGAGGTAAATTGTTTTAATTTTGATAATGGTATTATAATTGATTCACTTGTAATCCTACGTATTTATTTTTTGTGTTATTTTAAGACTGGGTCAATAGGCTTTATTAGACTATCAAAGGCGTTCATGATCCAAGCGAAGAAATTTTAAGATAGAGGATTAAAACGGTACATATGAAGCACTAGAACAGTACTTGGAGCATATCAAATATTCACTAAACGGCCTGCTATTGTTCTTAAAATGTGTAGAGAACAGGAATTGAATTAAGTCCTATTCATTTTTGTGTTCAAACCATCTAGTACATTGCTCTGCCCTTTGGTGTTCCACGAATACTGAAAGAATGAGCAAAGGAATTAACAAACTGCTGTGGACCTTGGCTCCTCAGTTGTGGCAGCAAGAAACAGCTGTGAAGTTGTGGGCAGCTTTTAGGTATCCAGGCATTCTGGATTATGTTAGAGAGCTCCAAAGGGCTCAGTTTGTCAACCACAGCTGTGTCTCCAAAACTGTCTCAATGGGAACGGAGACTGCAGTTGGCTAGAGTGGCCAAATCCTCATTAATTCCTCAAAGCTCTTCTCCATCTCCCAAAAAGGCAATTAGTCTGTGTGTGGCTCCAGGGAAAGTGTTGGACTAACTGGCCCCTCGCATACTCCTGGGACCTAGTATTGGCTTCAGTAGCTGGACAACCTTCGATTTCGCGCGAGAGCGTGGTACCCCACCGCAGTGCGGGTCTCGGGGAAAACTCCCGCGGAGAGCGCAGGGCGCGGAGGCTGCTCCGTGGCCACGCCCACTTCCTGCTCCATCCCGGGCTTTTCCAGGTCCCCTCTCCCGGTGAACCGGATGCTCTGTCAGTTTCCTCCTCGGCGTCCTCGGCCGCCGCACCGGTACCTGGCGAAGCCACAGGCACCCAGAAGGGCACCGGCAGGGGGCTCCTGGCGGCTGGCCTGGCAGGTGTAGGGCGCCGGTAGGAGCTGGGCGCGCACGGTTACCGAGCGTGGAGGAGACACTGCCCTGCGGCGATGGGTGCCAGGGGCGCTCCTTCACGCCGGAGACAGGGGGGGCGGCGGCTGCGGTACCTGCCCACCGGGAGCTTTCCCTTTCTTCTGCTCTTGCTGCTACTCTGCATCCAGCTCGGGGGAGGACAGAAGAAAAAAGAGGTAGAATGACTCCCTTTGGCCTTTCCCCGTGGGCTCAGGGGGCTGGGGCGGCCCAGGGCGTGCCTGGGCGAGCCCTGTTGCTAGGCAGGCCCGCCGCGTTGCTAAGCAGCCGGGCCATCCGGCGTGAGCGTTGTTGGCTTTGGGGCGGGAGCCAACTGAGCTGCGAGCCTTTGGGCCCCACTGTTTCAGTTGTGGGGATAGGCCAGTGTTTTCTCAAAAAACAGGGAGGCATCCTTTCGCGTCTCAGCATTTCACACCTTTCCGATCCCGGGGCGCTTTTAACCCTAAATTGGAGGCGGACCTTCTGGCGCTTGAGTCACTAAAAGGGGTGTGTTGAATGTGAAGAGACCCTTTAGGATGTAGTAAACCTATAGGAACTGTTTGTTCCTAATTTTCATTACTCTGCTCCCTTTGCTATCCGTTTCTAGAGGCAACACCGTATTGAGAATGTGTCTTAAGTTATTCTGTATTCTTAATTGTACATTTTTATAGCAATATATAAATATATATACTCACATATATATGCAATTATGTTGAACTCAATGTATAGTGGTGAGAGTAACCTCACATTAAGTTATGAATATTTACTTGTGAAGGTAAGATCACCTGATTTCAATCTTAGTTCTCTAATAACTGATAAGGGCGAGCGTTGAAGTAACTGATTATATTTAAAGTAGTTGTGAATTAATTCGTGAATATCGGTTATCTGTCCTTACCTTGGATAGTCGATCTAGCAGAATCAGAAAAAATTATTTTGGAAATGTAAGGTTTCTAATTGTACATCATGGTAGTAAGAGAATTCTCTTTATATAATACAAGACTGTTTTTCTAGGTGAAGTTTTACACACACGTGGCTCAAAATCTAATTCAGGTTTCACATATTACCACAATTTTCTTGATGGTTGGGTAGATAGAGTGAAAAAAGAGCCTCACACTGATTCTGATTCTCTTTCTCTACCCTTTGCCTGAAACCACTCTGAACTCAAGATCAACTTCTTCCCTTTAGCTTTTTAAAAGTAGGCCATACAAAATTATTGTGGAGTTCTGGTAAGAGGATTAGAGAAGAACCATTGTTAAAACTGCCTTTTCAAATATAAATTAAAGATATTTTTTTTAGCATTTGGTATGTACATAACACATTCCAGGAGTTTTAGATTTCATAGTTTTTCTTGAGAAAGGGAGGAAATTAAAAAAAAGTAGTTTTTTGTGGTTTTTTTTTGTTGTTGTTGATTACCAAAGCAGACAGTGATATAAAAAAACGGTGAGGGACTGTATGAAAATTGTTTTATCTCCTACATAGACCACTGTGACCTCAGTAACTTCGTTAAAAGAAAAACAAAAAAACAAAAAAACTGAAAAGTCTAAAAAGTGTACATCATCAGAGCATCTTAGCATCTCCAGTTATAAGACTACTATAACATGCAAAAACGTTTGTTAATTTGGTATAATTATAAATTATGATAACGTTTCCATTGAAATATTTTTTATAAAAGATATTTAAAAAATGAAAGAATAGGGAGAAAATTGTTGAAGATTAAAAAACCTGCTTTTCTTTCTTTTGAAAAGGAGAGTCTAATACAGGCATACCTTGTTTTATTGCACTTCACTTTATTGCGCTTCACAGATACTGCGTTTTTACAAATTGAAAGCAAGACCCTCTACCAGCAAAAAGCTTACAACTTGTTTTATTGAGATACTTAATTTACTGCAGGTGTCTGAGATCAAACCTGCAATCTCCAAGGTATGTTTGTACTACTATATGGTGGTATTGCAGAGTACCGTATTTTATTTAAGGAAAAGAAGAGCAAAACAACAACTTGAATAGTTGAACTTTAAATACTTTACTCGGAGTGTGCACATCTCTGAAGTGTTGTCCACTTCTCTAACTGGTGCTCGGTACAAACACTGTGATCTCTTCTAATACTGGATGAAAAACACTGAACCAGAAAGTATAGCGGTTGGAACTTAGCTCACTATACATATTACTGACATAAATATGAGAGTGGACTTGGCATGAATGATGTATTCCTTCAATTTGGGGAGCCAAATTGAAGTCTAAAGTTAAGCCTGGAATCAAGAGTGTACGTTAGTGGGTTTACAGGAGGTAATGTTTATGACAGAAATAGTTACCACCATAGGTTTTTGAGTCAGATGGTCCAGTTACAACTTAGCCCCTATCTAATTGTATGACATCAGGCAAACCACTTACGTTCCCTGAATTTTAGTTTCTTTGTTTTAAAATACAGATATAATACCTACATCTCAGGATTGTCATTAGGATTAAATAAGACTGTGTATATAAAGTGCTTAGTGCAACGTTTAGAACATAACAAACCAATAATTGGTAGCTATTAGTGTTCCTCATTTAAATGAAAGCATTAGACATGATGAGATCATAAAATGTGATAAAAAATTTTGAATTAATTGTTTTTGCTAAGTAAACTGACTTTATAATAATTATAAATTACATAGTTACTGGAATAAATTGTCTATTACTTATTTTATAATGAAACATTGAAAATTCCAAACTCTTGCATTGTTTGAGAACTTCCCAGGAGACTTTGCTTCATGGAAGAATTAGTGGTATGGATTTCTGTGTGTGTGTGTACACATATGTGTATATATGTTTCTTGATGAAGATATTTTCATTAAAATATAGTTTTGTTAAATTCTCTTAAGAATATAGTCAAGAGAAATAGTAAATAGGCAAAGAAAATTGACTAGAGATTTTTATAGTCACTTTCCTTAATTACATTGCAAACAATCATTAAAAACTAATTTTTGAATCCTCAACTTTGTGGGAGACCAGCTTCTTGGCATTGTATCATTTGTTTTTCTAGTACATCATGGGTTTCCTTTATTTTGATGGTTTCTCTATTTCTCACGTTGTTAACACTTATCAACTAATCACCTTTATTTAGAATTGTTTTAATCTACAATGAACTCTTCTGATAATATAAAAAGAGCTCAAATTTTGTAATTATTTCCAGTCGACTGACTTTGCCATCATCAAAAGCAGCTGTTATAATAATGTATCCTTTCTGCAGGAAAATGATTAGCTATAATCTACATGGATTAAGAAAGGATGAAAGTGAGTTTCTGTTCCATCTTTTCCCCCCAAAACTATGCCTCCTACAGCCCCTCACACTAATTAAAGCATTTTCATACATCTATTTGCCAAGGCCAGAAAGTCAGGCACGTTTTAGTTTCAAATCATTAAGTGTGACTTTTTTTTTCATTGCCATGTCCCCACCCCAGCTAAAGATATCCCCAGGACTTTTCTGACCAATGACCGACAGGAGTACTGTTTAAATATTGTTGAAATGCCTGCCTATAAGATGCAATCCAAAGTAATCTGCGTGCTATTTAGATCTTTTCCTGAGTGAGCCTTTGTCTAACTCTCCTGTTTATATCTTACCAATCTTTCATGCTTCCCCCCAGTGTCGATTTAGGCAAGTTATGCCCCTGCCTAACATTTTAGATGAGGGACTCCTCATCTTTGCTCACATAGCAGTGTCTCCATGTTTATTTCTCTACAGCACTTACAGGAATTTTTGTGTATTGTCAGTAGAGATGAGACCCTGGTGGTAGGTGGCTGAAATGGTGTTGAGGTTCATTATTGGAAATTATGAGGATAGGAGATGAAAGAATAGGGTGTAAGATTGTTTATGTGGGCTTTATACATTACTCAGAATAATGGGAAGGTGAAAGGTAGTGACCAAAAGTTCATTAGGTGACAGTGTCTAAACAAGGTAGATGATGTTATACTTTTAAGGTATGGCTCCTAAAGGAACAGGGGTTTTTACGTGAGGATACAAAACTAAGAGGGTGCTAACTCTACCCTTGTCCCTGAGTGAAAGTTAAGGAGAATGAATGGTTTCCATTTTAGTAGCCCTAGGGTTCTGACAAAGACATTAATGGAACACTGATTACGGATGTATAAAATGTAAGGAATTAGTTGTGATTTTGAAAATTTTACATGTTTTTTCTTTGATTTGATGTGACAGTATTGCAGTCCTAAAATGAGAAATTGCAGGCGAATAATGGCAACCTTCATTTCTCTCCTATCTTATTTTCAAAATCTCAAATCAGTTTTCTAATGTTATGACATTTTTTATGAATCAGATAAACTCGTGTTTTCAGTATTTCATAGATGTATGGAATATTGCTTCTGTTTAAGTGATCATGTAGACATTTGGCAACATTTGATATCTTACCAATTGCAGCCTTTTGTTTAGCAGTATCAACTTTAGCTAAATTTCTTATAGACTGTCTCAGCTATGGATCATTTTATGAGATATGTCAATTTCAATTTATAGTTCTGTGATTAAAAATATCAATACTGTATGATTTCTGGATATAAATTATCAAAACTATTAATAAATAGAGGTAAGAATCAATTTTTCAGTAAGCTTTAATACCTAAGAAAGAAATGTAAAAACAGCAGCAATAACCGTGAGGCAGGAGTCTCTGGTTTCAGAGATTCTGGAGATAAAAACTCTTTCCAGCATTTTCTTACAAACTGGAGTTTCAATGCAGAATTACTGCCTGAGGTTAAATACTGCAGTGATTTACCCATCAGTGTTGTCTCATGAATTTCTTCTGAGATATTATTTGTAGATTGTATATAAAATGTCCTGTTCTAAAATCTTTATCTCTTAGAAAGTGTGGTGTAGATAATAATAGAACTGCTTAGCAATTTATCTATCATTTTACATGCTTCTCTTAAGATGAATAATCCATGATGAGCATTAAGAAATTGGATATAAATGCAAAGTTGGTTTGTTAGTATATTAGTTTTCTATCCTTGCATAAGAAATTACTGCAAATTTAGTGACTTAAAATAACACTCATTTTTTTTTATCTCATAGTTTCTATAGGTTGGATTCCTTGCATAGCTAGGTTTTATTTATTTATTTATTTATTTATTTATTTATTTATTTATTTATTTATTGTTGTTGTTCAGGATCTGAAGAGGCTGAAATTAAAGTGTGGCTATGCTGCATTCTCACCTGAATCTCTAGGTCTTCTTTCCAGCTCATTCAGGTTGTTGGCAGAATTTAGTTTCTGGCAGTCATAGGACTGAGTTCCTTATTTTCTTGTTAGGTGTGTTCTTTCAGCTCTTTGAACTACCCTCAGATCCTCACCATGTGGGCCCCACCCTAGGCAGTTTAAAACTTGGCTGCTTGCTTTCTTCCAGACCAGTAGGAGTACCTCTGTAACACTGAACTTGCTTTGAAAAATCTCTCCTGATTAGGTTAGGCCCACCCAGTATAATCTCCCTTTTGAGTAACTAACTCAAAGTTAACTGGTTGGGGCTCTACATCTGCAGATCTTTGCCATATAAAGTAACAATTATGGGAGTGCTATTCCATCACATTCACAGGTACTGTCCATATTCATGGGGAGGGAAATATATAAAGGTATGGGGTCATTGGGGATTGTTTTGGAATTCTACCTACTAAAGTGGATGAGCTTACACTTTGAGATATTTTTTTTTATATCAGGGATGCCAAAAATATGTATACAAGTGGACACTTTTGTCAGTATTGCTCAAGCAGTAGTTCACTGTAATCAGAAGTGTCTGGACACTGATGGTAACCACTTTGAGCACTTCTTGTAATTGCAGAAGTCAGACGTGACTTACGTTCATCTTTCGTTATCGGTATATATTGAATATTACACTTTTAATACAGTTTTACTTTCTTAAAATGTGTATACATTTTTTTGGCACCCTCTGTATATGGCAGCTTATAAAATCAACATAAACAGGTATGATAGTTTATAGGACAGCGTTATTCAATATAAGACATTTAACAGTGCCTATAAAATTAAAGTGATAACATGTATCAGGGTTCAGTCAGAAGCAGGTTCACAAGAAGATGAACATACAAGGATGTATGTTTGCACGTATCTGAATTTGTTATAGGGATTTGATGTTATGTAATGGTGGGAGCGGGTTAAGTAAGGCTATTGTTTCAGTGTTTGCTGCTGGAGCTTGTGGTCCAGAGTCAGCTGGGAAGGGAGGATGGCTGGCTGTAAGGTGAGGAAGAATAAGAACAAGTTGAAACCTGTGAGGATGGAGTGAAAGCATCCTCAGAGTGATTTTAAAGCTCATTGTTCTAAAATTGCATAGTACTGAGAAATCATTATTCATAAAAAATATGTAGTTAGAAATGATAAGAATTATTTTAATCAGTTCACTCATCTTACAGCCTCAGGATACCAATTAAACTGATAAAGAAGTTTGGAAGAGCAGTATATATTTTTCATAGGGAAACTTATAATTAAAATTAAAAATTAGAAAGAAATTAAGAATTTTATAGAAGTCTTCCCCCCACCTATTACAGGATAAACCACTATTCTTCTATCTAATGTTTACTTGCAGTTTCAAAAAAAGAAAAAAAATACTCATTTTGAATATTAAGTGTAGTTTTTTTTTTAATTTTTAATTTTTATGGTTGCTACTTTGTGTGTCTCTATAGGCCTCATAGTAATGGACCCTGCATTTCCAAATTGTGCTTATTAATTACAGAGAGTATTAGGAAGATAGAGCTAAGTTGAGACAGCCATATTGTTTTTGAGTTAACGTTTCTCTATTAGCAAAACTAAAAATTGATTTCTTGTCTTATTTGAAATATTTATAGTAGTACCTTACCTTCATTCAGTTGCCAACAGACTGGTATTATAAAAAAGTAAACTATGGAATCCAATATCTACATTTTCATTACTAAGTCTGACTAGTGTAAGATTTAAAGATAATGCCTTAACAAAATCGACAATTTATATGGCATTATCCTATGTTTTGAAAGATATATACATCTTTTTAATAGCCACTTTTGTTTGTGCATACACAATGATTCTCTGGACATATCTATCAGCAGCTTTTAGAGAGCTACTTCTGTTGCTTTCCTTCTGCGGCTTTCATATTTTTATCAGATTTTATTATTATTTTTTTCTAAATTCTTTGATGGTTTGCGAGAGTTGTTTACCACATCAGTTTTTTGTTTTTTTCCCCCTCCTTCATAGACACAAACTAGACTACGTTCTCCAGTTTCCTCTGCATTTTTTAGGGTCATGTGACAAAGTTCTGGCCAGTGAAATGTGACTGGAGATGATCTGTGGCATCTCCTGCCTGGCCCATGAAGATCTGTCCTAGGTTTGTGCTGATTGTCCACTGCCATCCTGCTCAGAGGACTCACCTGCACTGACTACATCACAAGCTTTCCTGTGAGGGTCTGTTCCTGTGCCACTGAGATTTAGAAAGCAGAAAAGGAGAAAGGCCACTGTGCTTCAGAAATAGTCCAGGTAGATTCAGGAGACCACTGTATGAATTTCCTATTGTTCCCATAACAAATTACCATGGACTTACTGGCTTAAAACAACACATTTATGATCTGATAGTTCTGGAGATCAGAAGTCCAAAATCAGCTTCACTGGGCTAATGTCAGGGTGTTTGCAAAGCTCGTTCCTTCTGGAAGCTCTGAGGGGAAAATCCATTTCCTTGTCTTGTTCAGCTTCTAGAAGCTGCCTGAATTCTTTCTGATTCTTTACTTGAATCATTCCAACCTCTGGCTTGCATCCTCACCCCTACTATTGACTGATTCTCTTGCTTTCCTCTCATAAAACCTAAATGGTTTTATTGGGCCTGCTCAGCTAATGTAAGATAATCTCCCATTTCAAGATCCTTTCCTTAATCACATCTACATAGTTCCTTTTAGCACGTTAAGTAACATGCTCCAAGTTTCTGGGAATTAGGATGTGAACATCTTGTGGGATGGGGCATTGTTTAGCCTATCACAGCTATCCTTTTAACTTGTAGACCAAGCTACTTGGTGGAAGCCTTCAAGAAGTCTACGAGCTCCAGGTGAGCTCTTGACAATCACCTGCTTTGGTGTTGTGCGCTGAGGTTGTCCGTAGCGGCTTTCCTTACCTTAGTTTCTTGCGAGCTCTCCAGTGGTGCTCTAAGCTGCTTCTAAGTTCCTGCATTCAGTACCTCCATATTTGGAGCACATGGAACACTTTGTTTTCCTGACTGAAGCCTGACTGATAAAAGCTCTTTTTGTATGACTGTTTGGCTATGTAAAGAGTGACCTGGAAAGCCGCATGTTGCAGATGGCAGAGCAGCCGTCCGCCTGGTGTCCATGACTGTGTGGGGAGTCTCTCTGCTGCCCTGATTTCTGCTCCGGAGTGCTGTGTGGATATAAGTCACTCAATTTGGGGGCTCTATTTGGTGCTACAGTCCCACAGCCTAGTTTACTTTTAATAATAGAGATGCTGAAAACTAAATACTAAAACAAATCTCATCTCTTTCTGTGTATTTAAACACACCTGGTTTCGAGCAGCACATTTTCCTTGTATTTACCTTTATGAATATGTTATACAAGGAAAACAGACTTCTAACATTTGTGTCCATCATTTATTGACACATCACTGTCTCAGCCTCTGAACTAACTCAGTATGCATTCTCAATTTCCTCTCTGGACTACATTGTTGGATGATGGTGCTGTTTGCATATTTAGCACAGTATGCTTTTGGCAATGTCTAGGCTAAAGCATGGAACTCAATAGCTGTTCTTTAATAGTATTCCCCTCTCTCAATGGGATGCCGCAGTTTTATTGCCAGTATATTTTCACCATCACATTTAACATGCTTCTAGAGCTCAGAAGCAAATCTCAGGGGCTGGTGTTTTGAGGAATACAGCTTTAAAACCATAGCATCATCTCATTTATTTTTCATAGAATTATTTTGAACGAGTGGTCTTGTTACCATTTTAAGAAAGGAGAACCTAACTTCAAGGATTTTTGTGCTAAGGTGCCACAGCTGATAAGGGAAAGAGCTGTGCCTCAAATATGGGTCTTTTGCTTCTAAGTTCACTCCTGTTTCCATAAGGTATACCTCAGAGTAGGTACATGTACTTCTTTGCCTTCCCTCACAGAAGACACATATTTCTAAAAGTTGTCACATACATCATGTTTTGTTTTAGTTTGTACTGTGTTCTCATTTGGCCTTCACTTAGTAATGGTTCCCAGGGACGGGTTTTATTGAATTTGCTCTTGACTAAGACAGTGGGGCAGCCAGTTGGGAATTCATGACGAAGATTCTAGTTATAGAATTTTTTAACTCTTAACTGTTCTCTTGGTTAAGCCATTCCATCTTTCTAAGTCACAATACTTTTGTTAGTTAAAAAAATTAGAGTTGAGGTAGATAAAAGATGGCTTTCAACTTGTACACCTTGTTCATTTTAATGATGAATTGAAAAATACTTTGGGGCAGTAGGGGAAGTTTATTTTCAGAAAAGCACTAAAGTTAATAATTTTTCAATAAAAAAAATTGTGTCTAACTTAATTGTTTCTTTAATTGGCCACCATTGATCACTCTCCTGGTGTTTTTATAGCACATTTTTAAAAATTCTGTCAAAAATTAGCATAATGTCCTTTACATTGTTCATCTTCAAATCTCCCATAGAACTTAGTCCAGTATCCTTCCCTGATTAGGTGCTTATTTAAGAATTTATTTAATACTTAGGATAGTAGCAAATACTTCTTAAGTATACAAGGTTCCCCTTTAACTGAAGTTAAATAGTACATGGAAAGAGGCCAGTTTATGAATCTAGTTAAAATGAATAGTATTTCATAGGCATTAAAAAAGCTTTGAAGTTATCTATATAAAATTAAATCAAAATTATGAAAATTCATTCAATTGATTATATGCTTAAAATTTAACTTTTGATTGCAAGTAGTCCTGATCTGTTAGGATAAACAATGAATAAGTCGTGATATTTTTGGTGTGATTTTTCTCAATAAAATTATATGATAGCATGATGGACATCTTCAGTTAATGCTTGACTTTTGGAGCATAATTTTGGAGGTTATATTCACAATATTTTCAGGTTTACTAGTTTTCTCAGGGGCATCTTTCACTTATTTGATATCCACATTATTCTGTTTTGAAGTACTTAAATTGTTTTGTTTTTCTCTTTTTGTATGTTGTTATAATTCTGACAGTTCATTTGTCAGTCGTTTTACATATAATTTGAGTAGTTCTGCATTTTAAAAATCAATCTGATAAAACCTTTTGCCTTTTATAAGATTGCAGTCAAATGTGAGACTACCAAAAAAATTGTGTGATGTGGTTTTTTTTGGGGATAGAGGCTATGTTAAAATAAGAATGAATGTCTGTACAGGGACTACTTTTGTAAGTGGTTGGACATGAGTAATAGAAGATGAAAAAGTGTGATAAAAATATGGTGAATGTTTAAATTAAAAGAACAACAAAAAGCTCATTACAGTAAAAGACACATTGCCATTAATCCCCCTCAAAGTACTCCCCCTAACTTCGAACACACTCATCCCGTCGTTCTTGCTACATTCTGAAGCAGTTCTGGAAGTCCTCTTTTGTGAGTGACTTTAGTTGTACTGTTGTGGCTGTATCCGTGTTTTGAATAATTTGACTTTGGGGAAGAGCCAGAAGTCGCATGGTGCCAGATCTGGTGAATAAGGTGGATGAGGACACACCGTAATGTTTTTATGTGACAGAAATTGCTGTACCAGAAGTGATATGTGACACAGAGCTTTTTCCATTGTGATCACAAAATATGGTGAATGCTGCTGCCGAGTGCCATCCAACGGAAAGGCAGGAATCTTCAATACAGGCAGCGGCGCATCGAACCTTAGTAACAGTGCGTGACAAGTTTCAACTTGTTCAGTGCAGTCAGTTGGGTGTGAGCTACTGTTGAGAGAAGGTGTGTTTTAAAGTGCTGTAAATCATCCTTCATCATGACAATGCCTCGTGTCACACATCACTTCTGGTATACAGCAATTTCTGTCAAGTAAAACCACTGTGGTGTGTTCTCAACTACTTTATTTACCATCTCTGGCACCGTGCAACTTCTGGCTCTTCCCCAAAGTCAAAATGATTCAGGACATTAAGGCAGCCACGACAGTGCAACTTAAGACACTCACAAAAGAGGACTTCCAGAACTGCTTCAGAAAGTGGCAAGAATGATGGGAGGAGTGTGTTCAAAGTGAGGGGGAATGTTTTGAGGGGAATTAATGGCAATGTGTCTTTTACTGTAATGAGTTTTTTTATTTAAACATTCACTATATTGTTTGATCACATCTTGGAAATAACTTTGCCTCTCTGTGTCTTTGCATTTTTTGTGTGTGCACATATTGAGTACTTAGATAAGAAGCATCTCCTGTGGCAAATACAGGACTGAAAACTGCTATGAAATTGCTGAATGGCTATGTTGTGTTTGGGTTGTTGGTAAGGAGGGTCACATTAAATAAGGTGTGTACCTATTATTCTCTGTAGGTCTCCTCTCCTTTCCCTCTTTTATTTTCTTCTTAACAGTCCCTCCTCTGTGATCACATAGGTAAGTATATTACCAGGCTACTATTCATCCCACTTGTCATATTTGACACAGGGTTGGGCAGGTGACATAGAGTCGTTCACTGGGATTTTTCTAAGTGGAACTAACAATGAGGTTACCTTGCTAATTGGCATGTGAAATTAGAAATTAGAAATTAGAAGGATGTGATTTTAGGTTGCCTTTCACTTCTGGCATGAAAAACTCTGATGTGTAGATATTAAGCAAATAAAGAGAAGAGATTTTCACCAATTCAGTAAATATTTGAGTACTAACTCTATGTCAGTCTTTGTTCTAAGTGCCACCAATACAGAAATAAACAAAACATGTAAAAACGGTTGCTGCCCTGGAGCTTCTAAGGCTAGACAGAGTACTGACAACACCAGTCAAATTCTTGGATCTATTCATTCCTGAAGCCAGACCTATTTACATCCTTCCGTGTTATATGCACTTACACAGTTCCTTTTCACCCAGGCTAGAACGCGTTAGGCTTATATCATTTTTAATTAAGGGCACGTTGATAAATATGAAAGCCATTTACCATTTCTTTCAGCTTTCATTAGGAAGGTAATACAGAATTTAAAGTATATAAATAAATACAAATTGGTGAATTGGAGTAAAACTTTATCATACATTTTTACATGTCAGATTTTGGTAAATGGAGATTACCTTTTCCTTCATTTTTTTCTTATATTCTATTCCAGTCTTTAACCTCATGGTTTTCTGGTAAGTACCTGTGGTTGACTACTTTCTTTAGTTATTCAGGAAAATGTAACTATTTACTAAATATTTCCATGTAGACCTGCTTTAGACTTGACAGTTTCTTGGTGAATCACTTTTGAAGATTATTATTGTATAATTAATCATGCATTGAATGAGCAAAATTTGGGAAATCATTATAATTCAATCCCTTAATTTCTTTTATTACTATTATATATGATTAAGAATACATGAAACAGAAGTTCATTTGCATTCTTAAAATTAAGTTGTTGAAGTATTTTTGTACTAGATGCTTCTGAATTTGGCACAGCAACACTATAAGATACATACGCAACTTAATTCTTTTAGTTACTCATTTGTTGCACAGCTCCACTTTCATTTTTATAGGTTTGTTTTTTGGTACCTGCTGGAAAATTATGGGCAGTTCATTTCCATTCAAAATACATACTCCTTAAATTTAGACTAAATTTAGACTAATTGAGGTGAAAATCACAGGTAAGTTTACCATATGAATTTGAGATAACAAATTGTAGCATAATGATAATGAAACTATGTAATACATACACATAAAGTTTATTTAATCTGTCTCAGGATATCTGTATAATTATCCTGACAGCTGGAGCAGGGCAAGGCCAGAAGGAGCCAGTTGTTTAGAAGTAGGGTGAACATGGAATTTATTGTCCAAACAAGGACACTTGAGAGTGAAAAACAGTTGCAATTACTAATTTTGGTGCGATAGTAGGAGTAAGCTGGGACTGTCCCTGGCCTAGCTGGGACATACGGTCTCCTTATTAGTAAGAAGAGCTTTAAAATGGTTGTATAGTTAGTGTTGAATATGTTTTTGTTGATTGATTAGAATGATTTTATAGAAGTCCTGATAGAAATTTCTTTCTCTTTGTATTTAAACACCACGGTACACTCTTGTGTATGACTTGTGATCCATTTAGTGTTGTACAAGGGGTTTGTGTGTATATATACGAGTGTGTGTGTGTGTGTGTGTGTGTGTCATATAAAACTACATAAATTCAGATGTAGACTTATGCTTTCCCCCCTTGCTTTACTCTAAAGAAAAGCTCTATCTTTTCATAGAGCAGCAACTACTAGTAGTTTTGTGCTTGGAAGAAGGAATTTGGAAATTATTTTAAAAACATGTCAAAGTTTAGAATTAATTAAAACAAACAGTAATGTTTACATTGTATTGGTTATGTTTCAACATAGTTTATAATAAACCACTGGCAATAGCTACCATTTATGAAATACCTGCTATGGGCTATGCTGTAACTGTTATATATACGTGTATGTATATACGTATACACGTATACATACGTATATACACATATACACGTATATATATACGTATGTATACGTATACATATATATGTATTTATCATCTCATGTAAGCACAACAACCTACTACGATTTAATTTTACAGATGAGGTTCAGAGAGTTGAAGTAATTTGCCCCAAATCATGCAGTTAGCAGTTGTGCTATTGTTCAGATGCAGAACTGACTTGCAAGGCGTTGCTCTTAATTAACTACTCTTCTATCTGTGATTCTCATACGGAAGGTAGCAGAGGGAATGCATACCACTGGGGACCTGGCAGTCCAGTGTGAAGCTACCTGATTATTCAAAATATCTGTGAGCTTTTATATTAAAATATTCTGCAAAGTTTGCTTTCTATTCCATTATTAGTTTATTTCTTTTTTTTAATGTGATTGTCTATTTTTTGTATTCTCTCGTTGCATGTAACTGTTGCTTCAGGATGCGATATTGTTTTTCTTGGCACACTGTCAAGTCACCCCAAGGGTGCCTAGGATTATTCTGTTTAAGAAACAAGAGAATCAGAGCTATACTGCCTTCCAGTAGAGTCAGCATCTAAAGTTATTACCAGCTTCAGCTATGCAAGGCTTGTGTATGTCAAGCAGTTAAATAGTTCAAACAGCAGTATGATGGCCCCTGCCAGGTTCGCTTGCCACACTTCCATAGATTCTGCTGGTAAGGAGAAATCCCAAGTGAATTTAGGTAGTTTATTACTCCAGACACAGCAGGCAGTATCAATGATGTTCAGGTTCATATGAGCTCCCTTTCCCCACTCATCCCATGGGGTGGTGCCAAGGGGGGCCCTCCTGGATGCAGTGCTGAGGAACCCTGAGTTTAGGGAACCTTGGTCTTTTGAAGGGAGTACTAAAAAACCCATTCAACCTTTGCCCTGCCAGAGATACACATTCATTATTATGGTTAGGAAACAAATCTGCCCTTTAACCCAAAGGGAAACCCTATCTCTAGTTTCTTTTCTTTAAACTTTTTTCAAGTGTTATTGAAAAGGTATTCTGGAAGAAAAGCTGCCTCAGGTCATGCAGACATTGGAGATTTGCCTCCAATGTCATCTTACAAACATCCCTGGCAATTCCAAACATAAGGGGGAAAACAAAACAAAACAAAACAACACCTCAGTACAGGTACAGAATGAAGAAGTAGGCTAAGTCAATCAGAATGAAGAAGCTGGCTAAGCCAGTCCTTTCCTTAGGTAATTTTAGCTATCTCTATTGCCATTTTTGGGTGATATTTTGTTCCTATAGTTTTTACAGTCTTTTTTAATCCGTTATCAGGCTTAGGTGGAAGGGAAATTCAGCATTTCCCTATTAAGGGAGCGTAACTGGCATTCTGATTGTTAATGCACTTTATGATCACTTGTTAGTTATTTTTGCACTCACTGGTAGCTCCCTCCCTCTCTCTCTCTCTTTGCCTCCCTCCCTCCCTGGCATTCTGCACCCTCACCATCAAGATCCATAGAGATTTAACCTGCTGTATTCCTCATTGTTGTTACCAAAAGGGGATACAACTATGATTATAAATGTAAATGCATTTAATGAGTATGGGAAAATTGCATAGGTTATAAAATTGTCAGCAGGAATCATTTTTCTCTAGTACTCAACTTCTTTTCCTCTCTTTACTTGTCATCCTGCTCTCTTTTCTTCCCTAGGGTACTTAGAGTTTATCAGATTGTCTCTCTTGCCCAGGTCCTTTCTTAAAACTGAAAGTTCTTTTCTACTTTTATCAGGTAGGTTAAGGTGGGCTGGGAAAATAGATGTGGTTTAGTAAAGCATTCAGCTCCCTCTTAACCGCATGAGAGTAATTTATATGAGGATTATTCTTCTGGTAACTCTGCCACACAAAGCTTATTTTAGGGTTTTTGCTCAGTTGTTTGCGTAAGAGCCAGAAGTCATTTTGTAACTAACTTTATCTTCATTCCTCTTGAGGATTTGGGAGGGCTTATACCATTGTCTCAGTCAGTTTAGGCTGCTGTAACAAAGCAGCATAGACTGACTGGGCGGTTTATAAACAACAGACATTCATTTCTCACAGTTATCCCTCCAGTCAGGCTGCCAGCATGATCCAATTCTGGTGAAGAACTCTACCCCTTTGCAGATGGGCTGACTTCTCATTTTATCCTCATTTGGCTTAAAAAGGGCAAGAGAACTTCATGGGTCTGTTTACAAGACTTAATCCAATTCATGAGGGCTCCACCCTCGTGATCTAATTACCTCTCAAAGTTCTCACTTCCTAATACATTGGGAGTTAGGGACCATCACATCTGGAGTTAGGATTTCAACATGTGAATTTTGAGGAGGCACAAATATTCTGTTTTTTACAACCACCTTAAAGAAATAGGTCAATCAAACATTATTTTAGCTAGATGTTATGCTTTGTGTCCAAATGGGTTTTCATCTGGGTGTAAATCACTTGGAAAACATTTAGTGGGATCAGCCAATTAGAACTTAATAAGCAAGTCTAAATTCATATGTCCACTTGTAAGGAATATCTCCTGCTGTGGAACTAACTATCCTAGTGTTACTGTATTTTAAGGATTTTTTTTTTGAAGGAGAAAAAGTAGTTTAACTTACGGGATTATTTTTTCCTCTACAAAACATTTAGTTCTTATGGAAATTTTTTTTGAATTTATTGTTTAGAAAAATTTTATATTGTAAGCTTAACTTATCAAAAGCAATTAGTGATTTTTTAAAATATACTACATTGTCATTTTAAATGCACATTTTATGGGACGTAATCAATTGAATGATTTTTGTATACATACATATTTTTGTATATAAATATATATTGTGTATTTATTTCCTAATTATTTCCTAATACACAGTATTAAGTTTTCCTAATACACAGTATTAGGAAATAATTGGACTTTTGTAAAGTTCATTGTGTGGTGTTTGATTCTTAACACTTTGTTTTAAAAAGGACTAAAGCTTCCTTGTAAAGTGTCCAGTGTGGTATTAAAAAACTACTGAGTGGAGATAATTTGATTTTGTTTTGCAATGACTATTTATACTTGTTATTTTTCAAGTGAAATGGAATCTTTTCATAGCAACTAATTAAAATATTAAGAACTTAAATGTGTATGTGTGCACATACATTGTTTCATTAATTAGGAGGACAATATGTATTTTGAAAATTCCTTTGAAGTATACTTTTGCAAATATATAATTCATATTTTTGATGGAAATGATGTTTTAGACTTTTGAAAATAGTCTAGATTTAAATAAACTTTACCCTAGATTTAAATGAACTTTAAATCTAAGAAAGGGTTATAAAAGTGAATCAGAAATTTATGAATGCATTGCTTTTCCTATCAGGGTGTGAAAATAGAGCTAAATTAAATTTGTTGTTTTCCTTGAGAATGAGAATTAAACCAGTGTTTATAAATTCTTGTTTTTGATGTTGTTCCAACACCTTTCTTTACTACTTGTACACCCAAATGGGTTGAGGATACCTTCATGCTATGAGAAAGTATGCTTTGACCACTTTGAATACCTACAACTCTGTTTCTAAAAAATCATATTAACATTTTTAAATTGGTAATTAAATAATGAAAGATTAAAGATAAAAATGCTATAAACAACTTGTAAGGATACACATAGCTGGATGACCCTATAATTGATCATCAGAATGGGAAGACATTCAGGAAGGAAAGGAGATGCTTATAATAATTACCCCATGGCAACAGGAATAAACTAGGACCATTACCAGGACCATTATAAGCATATCTAATGAAAATGGTCTGAATGGTGTTATTTATTAAAGACAACATAATTGGTATATTTTGGTTTAGATATTTTTAAAAAGCAAATTTGGCATCATACACAATGAATGCTAGAGTTAATAATCAAAATAATATTTTATTTGATGATAATCATGTCAGGACAGTTTGCTACTGCTTAATTTTTTTTGAGGTAGAAAGCATGTTTTGAACGCTCTAATTTTCTATGTTTTATAGTTTCTCTGTATTGTTTATTTGATGAGTTATTGTCACCCTTTTCTATAATTCTTCAAACTTTTTTTAAAATTCTTTGAACATATTTATAATAGCTACTTTGAAGTGTTAAGTCCAATATCTGGGCGCATTCAGAGGCAGTTTTTTTATCACCTGCTTTTTTTTGCCCTGTGCGAGATCACATTTTTCTGTTTGTCTGCATGTGTTTTTGTTATTTCTATGCAGATATTTTTGTTGAAAATTGGATTTTAGATATTTTAGCAACTCTAGATTCTGCTATTGCCGTCTTTCCCCTAGCTCATTGTTGTTCTTTTTTATTTTATTTTATTTGTATTTGTTTAGTGGCTTGCCTGGATTACTTCTGTGGAATCTATTTCCCCTGCAGTGTTCCACCTTTGAACACTTTAATGTTTTTTCCTTCTTGTTTTTATTTTTAAGCCTGGCTTCCCAGGAATTGCCCGTGATTAATTAGAAGTTGTGATTAAGATCCCATACCCAGTAAGTCTTCCACCCCTGCCAGTGGATCTGTGTGTGGTTTTTGGGATGCTTTCAAAGTTCAGGGAATTTTCATGTCTGCCCTTTATTTAGCAAGGGATTAGCAGCTGGCAAGTACTTTTTCAAGTTGTTTCTGAGCATGTGCAGTGTTCCAGACCACTAGGGGTAAATGTAATCTTTGTAGGGCTCTTTTTTGGCTGTCTCCTTCCCCGAATCCCTCTGTTAAATTTATGACTAGTGTACTGTTTTCTTGCTGCTTCTAGTATCTATTTTTTCCTCTTAATTGCTTGCCAATGTAATCTCTGTTGTTTTCCATAACACCTCAGACAGTGCTGTGGAGCCGGTAGTTTTCATGTGTTGCTCTTCTTCCTGACAGAGCCTTTGTTAACCTGCCTTAGAGCTGGGGATGGGGAAGATGGTGGGCTCTTTCTCCCTGAGTAGGGTTTAGAAGGGGATGGTAGCCTCTGGTCTTCTCTGCTTGGCCCTTCTAGTGCGGAACATCCACCTTATGCCCTGTGAACAGAAGCCGGGCAAGGGAAGGTTGCCTTCTCCTCTTCCTTCTCAGACACATGTGCACACAATAGAACTTCTGCAACACATAGCATTTCTGGCTTAAATGCCACCTTCCTGCTGTTGTTACCGAGATTCATTAGATTATCTTGAATAAATGCTTCTCAGGTTTTTGTATGCCTTTAGGTCAGTTTCCAGAGAGTTTATTAAACATTTTTTTAAAATATAATTTTGACCAGTCTCATTCTGTTTTGCTGAGGAAGAGGATCTGTCAAGCTCCTCTCATAGCCGTTCTGGAAATCCTGACTCTAGAAAGTATCTTAGAGATGACTTTATGCATCTGACAGATGATGAAATTAATACATGGGAGCCTAAGTGACTTAATAATATCATAAACTAGTTAGTGATGAATCTGCCTTTTTAAAATTTTTTTCTTCCTAGGCTTAAGTTTACTCATTTTATACTTACAGTGGCTTCCAAACTATTATTAACATACTGGTAGTTATCAAAATTCAACTTGGAGGTAGTATGGTATATTCTGAAACCAAACTAGGTAGGATGTGGTTGATATAGCTGTGAAATCTTTCTCTCCGCTGAATACCAAAGTTGATTAAAGAGTCTGGATTGATGTGCCTGCCTTTCTCATTGTTCATGTGTATCTATAGCTCCAAGGTGAATTTTCTCCCACATGGGGTGGGGAGGAGGTCAGTTCTTTTGTGACAAATATGTATGTACGAGCATTTATATGATAGTTGTATTGCTCCACTAAAATTAGTAGTGCCTATTAAATTTATTTTAATTGTTTATTAATGAATGGCATATAACATTTTTAATAACTTAAAACAACCATAATTTGTACCCTCTTTCAGTTGTTCTTTTTTACATAGTATTTCTTGGGTTTAAGGCATACACAGTTGACAGGTTCTAGTTGATGTTTTTACTTGCTCTTAAAATTAAATGTGATAATATTTGACAGACAATATCATTTTACTTTCTCAGGATCGATTTGACTATTTGTGGTCTTCTCTGATACCACATGAATGGTAGAATTGTTTTTTCTCTTCTATTATTTCTGTAAAAAAAATTCCATTGAGATTTTGATAGGTACTGCATAGAGTTTGTAGATCGCCTTTGGTCGTATGGACATTTTAACATTATTAAGTCTTACAATCCATGAACACAACATTCTTTCCATTTGCTTGTATCTTCTTTAATTTCTTTTATGTTTTGTAGTTTTCGTGATACACAAGTCTTTCACCTCCTTAGTTGTTTTCCGTAAGTATTTTATTATTTTTGGTGCTATTGTACATGGGAGGTTTTTAAAATTTTTATTTCCTTTTCACATAGTTTGTTGTTAGTGTATAGAAATGCATATTGCTGATGGGAATGCAAAATGGTGCAGCCACTATGGAAAACAGTATGGAGGTTCCTCAAAAAATTAAAAGTATAACTACCATATAATATAGCAATCCCACTTCTGGGTATTTATTCCAAGTAATTGAAATAAGACACTTAAAGATATATCTGCACCCCCACGTTCACTGCAGCGCTATTCCCAATAGCCAAGATGTAGAAACAACCTAAATAAATGTCCATCAACTGATGAATGGATAAAGAATACATGGTATATACATTCAGCCTTAAACAAGAAGGAATATTGACAACATGGGTAAACTTTTAGGATATTATGCTAAATGAAATGCCAGACACCAAAAGACAAATACTGCACAATTCCATTTATATGAGATATCTAAAATAGTCAAATTCATAGAGTCAAAGAGTGAAATGGTAGTTTCTGAGCACTGCGGGGAGAAGGAGATTGGGAGTTACTAATCAGTGGTCATGAAGTTTCAGTTAGGGACGATGAATGGGCTCTAGAGATCTGCTGCACAACATTGTACCTATATTCAACAATAATGTACACTTAAAATTTTGTTAAGAAGGTAGATCTCATATTAAGTGTTTGTACAATAATAAAATAAAAATTTTGAAAATCACCCCTCCTCCAAAAGATTATTCTAAACACCAGTTGCAAACAATATAAATGAAGCAAAACCTGGCACTGATGCTGCATTAAGATACTATATCCTAAGCTGTGCTTCCTCACATCCCTAAAATACGTGTTTTGATTTCCCAGCCAGGAAGCATTCGGTAATATCAATTGAATAAGTTAACAGCAGGGAAGTTTTCTGGTAAGAGGAGTCACTGCTGATGTGGTTTCCTTTTCTCTTCCACCTGCCCTATGTTCCATCCTATCTTGGGAAATTAAGAGCAATTTTTTTTTTCTGAAGATGCCTTAGAATTTCTTTATAGCTTCTCTTGATTCTAATGATTTTGTGATCCTAATTTGGGTTGTAACTGCAGATTGGCAATAGTGCTCTTTAATTTTTGGCAGGCTTTTATTTTTTATTTATTTATTTATTTATTTTAGCTATTTGATATTTAGGGAATTAAAAATGTAAAAAAAAAAATTCCAGTGTTGACTAGGTCAAGTATTCATACATGTCATTATTATACACATACATTTCATATATCGTTCTTTACCATAATAAAGATAATGAACAGTGGATCAGTTAATTTTATTACTTATATAGTACTACTATGTGGCAGACAACTGTTTTAGGCACTTTGTAAATATAACCTTGTTGCTCTGATTTTTCTCCTAATTGTAGTGCAACAAACATTTAGTATTTAATCACAATACTTACAGGATTCAGTACTATTTTGGATTCTTTTCTAAGTTGTGTTGTAAATTTATAGTCACTTTGTAATAAAATGAAGAACAAATAAAACTAACTATAGATTTGAAAGCTAGAGCCAGTGCAGAGAAGATTGCCAGTGATGGTAAAGAGTGAAAGCCATATGTTGGAAGTACTAATTTAGTTAAGTTTAGCTTAGAAAGAGAAAGGCTCATTGTTGTTCTCTTTGAATTTTTTAAGTGTATCTTCTACGGTTAAGATTTATTCTCTGTGGCTCCAGAGGGCAAAAATAGGTCCAGTGGATGGGTATTACATGTGTAAATATAAGGAAGAATTGTAAAATATTATCACTGTTTTGAAATGAAATTGGCCACCTGGTGAGATAGCAAGCTAATTTTTACCAGAAGTTTTCACCTTCTGTGATCAACTGTCGGGATGTTGTACATGCCATATTGTGTGGGAGGTTTAATTAAATTACATCCACTCTAATGCCAATTACATTCTTTAGTGAACAGGAATAGTAATGGATTTTCAAAAAAAAAAAAAAAGGTAAATGAAATTTTTGGGGGTTGTCTTGTACAACTCTTAAAAAGATTATAAGAAGCATGAACCATTTATATATTTTAAACCAAAACAAACAAACAAAATTTCTGATTTGAGGACAGATTTCTCTTAAATGATGATACATTTTTAGGAAGAGAACATCAGGAAAGGGAAGAAGGAAGGGGAATATCATTTTAGTAAGCAGATGTGCTGAATCAAATCTCAGGACAGATGGTGTAACCTGATTACTCTCTACTGCTAATGGGGCAGTATTTTGCAAGAAAAATGTTAAAAACAGCTACTCACGGGGAAATGTGATCAAACACAGTAGCATAGCTGTTTAATATTTTTGTGGGAATTACAAATATTTACATATTTAATTGATGTTAAATTTATTTGATATTTCTTTAACATATTCTAAATTGTGAAGCTCATAAATGTTATTGTAGTTAATTTCAGTAACAAGATGGAAGACAAATATATGATGTGCCAGTGAGTAGTTGTAAAATTGTTCATCTCAGCAAAGCATTGACTTAAAGGCAAAGTGATCAAGGAGGATAGGAGTGTTTTTTTTCTCTTTGTATTGTATTGTAAAAGTGGAAGACGATTCAACTAACATGTAAGAATTTTCTGTAATTTTATCTGTTTTGATTAATTTATCATTTATTAAATGTGTACTAATACTCTTACAACTGTCTATAGGTTTATGGGGGATTTAAAGGTGGAGAAAGTACAATCTATTCAGAGACTGTTTAGTGAGGGAGACATATAAAAAAACTAACAAGAACAACATAGGTAGAGGTAGATTCACTTTATGACCTGAGAAGAATAAGTCCATGTATGGTAAGAACTGGAAAGGTTTCAGAGTCAGGTAATTGATTGAATTCAGTCTTGAGTAATGAGGAGGGGTCGGACATGTTGATGAAGGCTGCAGATCGATATGGAATGTGTATGTATGTGTGTGAGAGGAAGAGAGTGTGGGGTGGTGGTGGTGGTGGTGGTGAAGGGAGGTTGGTGGAGAATCCCAGGTGTTAAGAACAGGATTCGCAACAATCCCAGGTGTTAAGAACAGGATTCGCAACAATCTAAAAATACGATGGGTTCAGGGAGTTTCAAATAGTGAGGCCTTTTTGCATGTTCAGGGTTCTGTTGGAATTAACATGAGGTGAGACTGGACAGGTATAAATGAAAGCCAAGGCTTGAAGGGTCTAAAATGCTATTGAAATAATTTGAAATTTACATTATAGGAGATGTGGAGACATTAAAGTATAATGTACAGATGAGTGAGACACTACACGTCTCCATTTAGAAAGGTAACACACAGTAATATAGAAAGGATTTGGGGTTGGAGGTGTTTTAAATATATGACTCTTAGAGTAAAGGCCAATCAAGGCTATGAAACTATGAAAGTACTAGTTTGGAAGAGATAATGAAAGGCTGCTGTTTTTCTGGTAAAAGGAATTGAGAGAAGGGGATAGAGTCAAACATTTTAGAAGGTGGAATGCCTACTAGGCTATAAGGAATGGAATAGAATGGACTCAGTGTTTCTGGCTTAGGTAACTGATGAATTCACTAGCATTAGGAATATGCGTGTAGGAACTCTTAGGGTACACATGAGTTCAACTTGAGACACATGGCTTTTGAGGTCCTTGGCAAATTCATTTAAGGTCCAGGAGAGAGGTATAGACCTGGAATCCTTAATAGGTGATATAAATGTGTAAGGTGATACTTAAAACCATGAATGTAGATGAGATCACCCAGGGAATTCATATAGAATAAGAGAATAGATGGCCAGAGTAAACAGTTCTGAAGGAAACCAGTGAAGAAGGCTGAGAAGTAATGAGGGAGGTATGAGGAAAACTAGGAGAGAGTGGTGTCTTAGAAATGAGGAGAAACATTTTCAGGAGTGCCAAATCTTATTTTCATTCATTTAAGGGAAAGCCAGAAAATATCCATCAGATTTGCTAGTTCATTTTGCGTTTGCTAAGAACAGTTTGAGTGGTAAGTATGGAGGATTGAATGTTGTGGGTCAGGGAATGAATTCAAGGTAAAAAAAGAAAAATGGACAGATTGCCTTTTAAAGAATGGCAAGAAGGACAACACAGTTAACTAAAAGTAAACATGAGTTCAAAGTAGGAGTGATTTTGTTTGTTTGCTTGTTTATTTTTAAATGGGAGAGACTACAAGTTACCTATAGGAAGAACATCGGAAGGAGCCAGTGAAATATGATAAAGACATAGGGTGGGGTAGTAGAGGACTAAATGATGAATCAAGGTCCTGGAGTGATTAGATTCCTGGAACTCACGTAAAGGGGTCACCCCAGAATGATTTTTAAGTGAATAAAATACATAGAAATACAAAAGATAAAAGCCATATTGAAATACAAGCATCAAAATATAAAAAATATGGCACAGTAACATCATATTTCTTTATGAAGGCATTTTATAACAAGAATCTGATAACAGATCTGATAATTGTTGTGGTTCCAAAGTAGTGATGTATGTAAACAATTATCTAGAGCTACCAGCAACCAAAGGAAGGGAACAGGAAAAGATCCATAATTCCTGTTGGCTACAGTCACAGATGCTGTTACTTCTGCTGTGTTTTGTTGTCTTCATTTATAATTGTAAAGTTAAATTTTAGAGATTTGTGAAAATGAAGACATGTTATTTTTTTTTTTTTTTTTTTTTTGCTGTTTCCAAGAGCATGGTTTCCCTGAATTCTAATCATGGAACCTATGAAGACCTAGTTTGAGAACTCTTGTCAAGAAAGTCTCTCAACCATGGATAATGCTCGTGATTATACTATATAAGAATTTAAAAAATAAAAAAAAAAGAAAAGAAAACTTGTATGACCATTGTTAAGAGAAATGGAAAAAATTAATATGATGGGATGTTCTACAACAATGGAAATTATACCTTTATGTGTTAACTGCATAGGTTTCTAAAAATTCTGACAAACATTTCAATATAATATTGGAAGAAGACATTAAACATTAGGGTTTGTTTCCTTTTGATTTTTTATTTGGATTGTAAAAGTAAGTCTTTGAATAGTGGTTGATGTTTATGGTAGCAGGATGGAAACTATTAATACGGTTAGTACCGTGTTACTCTGCAGTAATTTAATAGTGCAATATTTGCCCATTTCTGGCATGTTCGTCACCAGAAAAGCTCAAAACTTTCTTTTGCTAGACCCAGGAAAATGCTTTTATTTGTTGGAGTAGATTGGTTTCTTGTATCTTTTCTAATGGTTCACTAAATTAGATTTGAAAATCGAGGATTGCTTTCTTCAGTTTCTTAGTAAAGACAAACACAAAACCCTGGTTATTGAAGAACTTTTGATACATATTCCTGGTCATTTTTACTGAAATGAACTAAGGTGTTCGTCAGTAACGATGAATGTAGTAGTAACTGTGCAAGTTAGAATATAATGAAACATCCTCATTTTCTCAAATACCAACCTGACCAAAAGTAAAGATTAGATTGAAGTGAAGTGAGTGTAACTTTCAGAAGAGTAGACTCAATCAATAGATGGGAAAATTAGAATTGGAACAGCAAAGAGGCATACAGTAACCAATGCACCATCTTAGCTGTATTAAACATTTCTTCCTAGAGAAATCAGAATGTCTCATCTTCTAGCCACTTTGTTTTTGATATCTCGTTCACTGTCTCCTTCCAATGGGCAATAACTGTTCTGTTATTTATGAAGTAATATAGGTAAAAATTCCAAACAATGTAGACATGTATAGAGTAGAAATGAACATACCCATATAATCTCCTCTAGAAATAAACCATTATCAATTTGCTATGTATCCTTTCATATAGTTAGCATATGTATAAAATAAGTTCAGTGAATAGGCACACACATGTATTTTGAAATATGAATTAGTACTTTACACAGTATTCTGATAAGTAAGCTTTTGGATTATTTAAAGGTAATTTGGATTATTTAAAGGTAAATTGTGAATATCCTTTTAGGTGACTATGTCTCATCTTGTTAATGACTATAATAGTGTTCTATTTCATACCATATTATGATCTCGCCAATTTTCTTTTTATAGGCACACACATAATTTCCAAATATTTGCAATTATAAACAGTGCTGCAGTGAATATTCTTTTACATAAACACGTGTGCCTTGTCTGATTATTTCTTCAGGATAAATTCCTTGAAATGGTATTGCTGTACTAAAGGGCACACACATTAAAATTGTGTGTGTATTGTTAGGGTGACCTTGAAAGATCGTACCAATGTATATCTATGTTGTGTCTCTTAACATTTTATAGTATAACATATTACATTTATATGTTGAAGCAAAATATTTTTATAATATTTTTACCGAATGAATACTAGCAACTTAATGTGGGACCTTGTATACATACTGCTTCCAAGTTTTAATGGTCAACTTTCACCCTGGGATGCTGTCTCTATTATAATAGCAAATGTTTTTAAAAGAGTAATTCCCCCATAAGTAGAAGGGTGTCTGGACCAAGGACTATGACAGCCATGAGAGAACGGTGTTCATTCTGTTTCTGCATTTCCAATAAAATGGTCCATTACCTAATTAGCTATACACATACTTATTTATGAGGCAAGCACTGGGCTGGGTACTGGGGACACAGTGATAAATAAGACGCAGTTGTGGTCTTTATGTTCTGGGCTTTATTTTTAATAATTGAGTGGTAGAAACTAATGAACTGTTGCTGATAGACAACTTATTTTAAAACTAGCATTATAGTTATAACATGTTTGTAGAATGATATGTTTATAACAAGAAGCAAAATAGAAATGTTCAAATATGACAGCAAAAGAAATTCGCTACAAAATGTTACCATCCAGAAACAACTGTCATTATTTTTAGGTGAATTTCATATTCCTCCAGCATTTTGTTACGAATATTTTCAAACATACAAAAAAGTTGAAAAATTTTACAGTGAATACTCAAATACCTACCACGTAGATTCTACAATTAACATTTTACTGTACTTACTTTATCATGTAGCCATCTTATCTATCATCCGTACGTCCAAATGCTTTTTAAGTAGGTCGCAGACATTAGTATCCTTCCTTCTCTCAACTTGAATAGCATTAACTATTGTTTTAAATCATGTCATGTTTTCATCAAAGTCTGTATTGATTGACTCTATACTATAGATGAGGTGGAAATTTTGCATTCTTATATTTCCTCCCAAATTCCCTTCCTTGGCTCTCAATGTTTAATAAATTACTTTATCTAACTATGGAACATAATGTAAGGGTTATATATCACGAGTGACCATATAATTTATCCAGATTGGGATATTTTTGAGAGAGAAACAGAGTGCTATTATTGAATATGCAAGGACAGCAAATACAATTTGGGATCCTCTAGGCAAACCAGGCTGTTGAGACTGTCTATAACAGTAATTACTGGAGTTGTTTATTCTTTGTTTTACATTGAAATGTATTTGCATTTAATAAATTAAACACTATAGTTGACATTTAGTTGTGGGTTTTTTTTAACCATAGTTTCTTTATTTCCTGAGTTCTTTATTTTGATTTATCGCTTGGTTAGAATTCATCTAGTTCCCCACCACCTCCCACCCCAAGAGGCTCTAATTTGTACTGAATTTTATTATTAATATTATTATTATTATTGTTATTATTTTGCTTGCTTTGCTACCTTACATTATTTTGGTACTTTTCATAGGCAGTGCATTTCTATATGATGGTCTTCATATTATAGGGATAAATGGAACAATAGTAGGGGCATCTCATTCTATCCTGGTGGTGGGTACAAAGGTAGGGTATTTTCTCTAATATCACTCAATGTTTTCTACATAAAGCCCATGTAAGAAGTTTCTTTGGAGATTTTGCTGCCCAAAATATTTGAGTCTCTGCCCCTAACACAGATTTCAGTTAGTAGGTAGCTGTGATAATTTTTATAGTATACCTTTTATACAAAATAACCAAAGCGAATCTTTTGTTCTCCCCCCAAAACTTCACTTGCTCCTGCCATTTGGAAGTAATTTGATAGACCAAATCTTATTTAGGTTGATGAAAGGCATTGGAAACCTTTTAAAGTACATTTTAAGCTTTGCTCTTGGCTTATTTTCTCTTGGATTCTATTTAATTTTTCTTAGTTTTAATAATTTAATTATCACAGATTTTACTAGTTTGTATGACTCAAGAATACTCAACTTGCTAAGAATCATCTCTCAGTTTTGCAGTGTATGAATCGTTAATGTTTTTGGTTTTCCACATTCTTGCAGTAAAAGTTTTCTTCAGCTGTAACACATAGTTTGTTGCTATTAACAGTAAAGCGTTATATACAAACCCTATTTCTAGAGCAGTGCAGATTATTTTGTGACATAATGTATTATTATAATAGGGTATCTGCTCCACTCATTAACACTGGTAATGGCCATCTTGTCTGGGTTCGTGCTCTCAAGGGAGAAAGGCCAAATGGCAGTGTACAGCTGCAAGTAGATTTTCTTCTCTACTCTTACAGCTGCTGTGTTTCTTTGTATCTGGTACCTGTTTTAAAATGGGATACTTATACAAGAATAAATATCCATATGGTACTTGTCTTTCTCTTTCTGACTTATTTCACTTAACATAATGTTCTCTAGATCCATGCATGTTGTTGCAAATGATAAGATTTCTTTCTTCTTTATGGCTGCGTAATACTCCATTGTATAAATGTACCACAGCTTCTTAATCCAGTCACCTACCGATGGGCATTTCGTTTTGGGGACAAAAAGGAAAAAACTGAGAGTTGTTAGATGGGCGGGGGTGGGGGTTAAGGGGAAAGGTGAAGGGATTAGGAAACAGTCGGTAACCACAAATGGCCTCAGGGTTTTTGAAAATTGGGGAACGTAATCATTAATGTTGTAAAGATTTTGTTGGGTATCCAATGGACATGTATGTGTCCTATTTGGGAGACCACCTCAGGGATACTGTGGATGCCTGATCATGGCATTGTACACCAGAAGCTAAACAATAATGAATGCCAACTATAATTTTATATATATAATGTGATGGCTCGGTGCGAGGTCGGAGGGATAGTGGATGGGGGGAGGGGGTTCACAGTGTGAGGGATATAAATGATGAACATCTAAGTATTACCTTGTCTTGTACACCTTTAACTAATAAATTAAAAAAAAGAATAAATATCCAACATAAATATATGAAGGAGTTCAAGAAATATGGGGATAGAAACTGCATAATTCAGTGGTAGAATAAAAATGGGGTGCTCATTTAGCCTGTTTTATGACGGCCCCTTATTAAAATAATTTCGTATTTTGATCCTTCACATTCTATTGATACTACCTCTTGACAGGAGCGTACTGTACTGAAGCAATTTTACAGTCAAAACAGTCATGAAGACAACCCACATGAATTTAAAAAAAAAAGAAAAACTGCCTTCACTTTATAGTAAAAAATAAAACAGAATAACTCGTAATTCTGAAAAAGACCATTTTTTGACTATTTACATGACTTTATGATTTATCTTTAGAGATATTTTTGTGTAGTTGTAGTTAATATAAATATGCTACCTTCCATTCTGTCTTTTCGCTTAATGTTGTGATAGAATTTTTTCAGTATTTACAGAATGTGTGTGTGTGTCATTCTGGTCCCTAAAATTTCATTGGTCTAATATGCTCTTTATTTCCTGCCTATTTTTATTGCTGTCAATCACCTAATTATGCTGAGATTTATTTTCTTTTTGAATTACTTTTTAGAGTATATTTTAAAATGCATGATTACTAAATTAACCAGTATAATCAGTTTAATATATTTTGTATCAATGTTTTTGTGTATGGCCTTCAATTTTGGGGATGAGATTTATTTCCTGGTATACCTGAATTTATATAATTCCATACATTCATTAATCTAGTTTTGTTATTACTACTAGTGTCAACTACAAAATTTTCAAAATACTGTATAATGTTTTTATCTCATAAAATTAAGGTATAACAGCATTTAACATTAGGGTTTTAAAAATTCTGTTACTGCCATGGAATAGTTAAGTTTCTTATAGAGCAAAAATTCTGATATTTTTTAATGTATGATTTATGTTGATATGTTTATGTAAATGCACTGCTCTTTTAGTTTTGTGAACTATGGAATCCTAAACAATTGAAGTTGATGTTAAATTCTTGAATTATTACTTTTAAATTTGATCACAGTAATGCTTAAGTTCTTATGGTTATGTCAGTTACATATGGCATAAACATACAACTTCAGGAAACAGTTTCTTCTTCTATAATATTATTTCTACTTTTGAGTCAGTGAATAAATAGAGAAAAGAGTCTATGACAAACTAAAGTTAGAAACTTTTTTAAAAATTATATTTGAATAGGGCTAATAAATGATCAATTTCTGGATTATAGCTTATAAATTTTAGAAATTGTCCATTGCTTCAGTATGTGTGTATGTGGGGAGGGAGAGGGTATGGGAGAGAGAGGGAGAGCAAGCGTACAAGCGCCTACAAGAGCTTGATAGGCCCTTTAGGGCCTATCAAGACATAGCCAAGTTCAAGATGCTTTGAGGGATACAAAATAGCAAACATGTAGATCTTTCTTCTGGGAAATTTTCTGAGGCCAGTTCAGGTTGAGAAAGCCCCTAATTACATGAGTGTTACTGGAAATGTTTTACTACGTCTACAGAAAAAAGTTCATTTAATTGAATATTGTAGCGCCGTCAATTGAAGGTTTCTTCCTTTCTAAAGAAAACTGTAAACATTTAAATTAAGTGTTTTCTCAAATAAGTTTTTTTCTACATTTCTCATTCAGCTGTGAATTGAATTACTGTCTTTGACATGTTGAGCTTAAAAACAGATATGACTATTCCCTATATCAACTTGTGAGTACTGCGTACCTGTCATAGGTAGCCAGATCTTTTACGTGCTTACACAGGCCAGGTTATCGTTAGGCTTCTCTCTGAGGGGGAAGTGGTCTGCAGTTTTCCCGGTATTCCTTTCTTTAAGTTTATAGTGCTTGATATTAGACACATCAAAGAACTTTCAGCATGATTTATTTAATGTATTTTGACTCTCTGCCTTTTTCCCTTTGAAGTAGTGATAGTTGAGGTTTTCCAATAGAGTGTAGGTTGCATAGCTTGCAGAGATACCATGATTTGCTGAGTTATTAAACTGACTACTTGGTTAAATCTTTGCCCTCTTTATGGCATGTGTACTATATGCATTTTATACTTTTTCATCAACCTGTGGGACCTCCTAGCCTGTGCTTCTTACGGCGTAACTGGTTAAGGAAAGGGTTTACTCCTTGAAGATTCTCAGTTTTAGATTTCTCTTTCCTTTTCTGATATGGTAGATTTATGGCACTTATGTCCCTATTTTCCCAGCCCAGTGCCAGGAACAGACAAACTGCAACTGCTCACATACTCTTTACGTAGTTCCAGTCTAGGTTTTAGAATTTCCCTCTGTACTGAATTTAAGTTAGCCATTACCAACCAGTTAGTGTTCACAGAAATGAGATCTTATATGCCATCCTTTCCTGAGTTGGCACTAAGCCATTTACTTAACAGCATAGCCACAACTCCACAACCATAACACATCAACTTAAGCTATATGTATATAAGATACACACACACACACACACACATACATATACACATACACATATACACACATATGTGTGTGTGTGTGTGTGTGTGTGTGTATATATATATATATATATATGTTGTTATTATTTTTTTAATGGTAGAGCTTATTTGCTATAAGGCTTTGAGAGTAGGGTTTATTGTACTCCTCTTTCATTTTCCATGAATTTAACACGCTTGTCATGTAATTAGTAATCCACAAGCTTGGTTATAAATTTAGTGCAGTACTTGTCGTGTCATAAATACTCAGAAAACATTTGGTAACTCTGAGATTTAAGATATTAATGAGATCTTTAAATAATCCCATTGTGGATGTTCCTTTAGCAGCCTGATCAGTGTTGCTGATAGAAATGAACCTATCTATCTATCAGGAAAAGGGAACAAAATTTGAGTGCTTGTCCTTTGCAGGATGCTGTGCTAGATATTTCCCATACATTAAGTCATTTAATTTCACCAACATCTTTGTGAGGTGTTTCTTCACTTTTAGAGATGAAGAAACTGAGATTCAGGGGAATAATTTGGTCAAGTCACATTGCATGTGAATACAGAATCATCATTTGAACTCGAACCATCAAATAATTTTCCAGTTTTAATTTTGACATATGGTGCTGTCTCAATTTTTTAAAAGTTGTGTTATATTCCATCTTATGGATATTTCTTTGCTCCCTTAAATACACAAAGTTCCCTTTGGAATTATTGTTATTATTATTTTTTAAGCTAAGTGTCATTCTTTAGTGGGAATAGGGAGTTAAGATTCAAGAGCGTTACTCTCTTCAAGAGACCAAAAGGGACATCCAGAGGAGTTGGTGAAGTCTTGAAAGTACTTGTGGAGAAGTGAAATATTAGCAGGAAGAAAAAAATCTCAACAGAGACAAGTACAAACAGCTTTCTAAAAGGGAAATACTTTGAAGGGGCAGATGCACCCTACCTGTCCCTAAATAAGGCTACATAGTCCTGTCACAGAAGTGCAGCAGTGACGTAAGTAAACCCCATTGGGGGACTGCAGCTCAAACTATGATTCTTTCTTAGTAGATCATTGAATTTCCATTGATCAGATTTATATTCCTTACTGAATATTTCTGCTATATCACCTTGTAACATTTTCCTTGGAGAATTAGCTCAGCCTTCTTTATAATAGATGCTCTTGGAAGTTTGAATCAGCCAGGATGCCCTAAAACCTCCCTTCCTAGACCATTTATTTTTCTGTAAAAAGGTGACAGCTAATCAGATTGATCTCTTTTGCACATTATTTCCTAAATAGAGGACTGCCACTTGGCTCTCTTTAATTGTGTTCTAAATTTATTTTTAATAGTATTTTTGCTATTATGTTTTTCAAGTGTATTGGTACTTTTAAAATACATTTTTCTATATTATCTTAAAATCTTTAAGCAATTAGAAACTACATGTTAACTTGTTTATCTGGCCTACTTTTTATTGTACATATGGATGCTTACAAATAATATCTTTGTTGGCCTAGTGAGGTAACCAGATTAGAGGAGCTCTTTGGTAAACTGTCTCACTGTGTAGAAAAGTCTACTTGTACTTAAATGGATCTCCCAGTTTTATTTTTAAGAATGAAATGTGTATAAACCTCACTCCCCCCATATGTCACATACAAACAGGTAACACACACACACACAACCCCCCCCCCACACACACCCCTTCCCTATTACATGGAGAAAGTGGCATAGGAATTAACAACAGGAAAGCTGAATTTCAATCCCCACTTAACCACTTATTAATTTGATCTTGAATAAGTAATTTAGGTTCTTCGAGCCTGATTTGTTTTTTCTTTTCTCTGTGGAATAGGGTTGTCAATATGGCACCTGACATGTCATGTGCCTACTTTGGCACCTGACACATTGGAAGTACTCTTTATTCTTGTCACTTGATTGTGAGCCTCATATTATGATAAGGATGATAATGCTACATTTTAAAAATAAACTTAGGTTTTCTGTAATGAATATTGCTAATAGTCATTGGCTCTTCATCAGTAGTGATGGGTTTGACATTAGTGAGGTAGGAAGATGAAAGTTTTAATTTGGTGTTGATAGGTTCTATTTTTGTCAGTGTCTATAAATAAAGGTCATTTATGTAGTTAATATAGTTACTTGTATACCTTCTAATGTTTTCTTAGTGTGCACAGATGAGAGAGTTCAGAAAGGATGAGTCAAAGGCATGTTATCGTATAGTAATTTCAGGTCCCTTTGATTGTTGACTTCAATATAGGGAAAAAAGTATTTGAGGCAAGAGATACAAAAACTGATCACTGCTCCTTATGGGTGGAAAGTGGAATAAAAGTGGATAACCTAGTTTAGTATAGGAATAGGTTTGTAAATGAATATGCCCCAAAAAAACAAAACAATAAAGTTGTTGTTCTTTCTTGACTAATTTCTATTTTAGAAGTTTATAAGTAGTGATACATATTTGTATATGAAATGTAAACTCCTGGAAATTTTCCTCTGAAGTGTGTTTATAGAATAACAATCTATTTTAGTAATTTTAAAATAAATGTAAATATGTTGAAACTACCAAAACTCAATTAGAAATAGTTTTGGTTCTCCCCTATCTTTATATTTTTGTAGATATAATGTAGACATATTTCCTTAATTTTTAGTTAAAAATTTCTAATCTGTAACTCCCACTTCAGTTACACACAGCTTCGGTATCTGTTATATCCTTTGGACTTTTCAATAATCTAGGGTTAAAAGGTGATAAGACCTGTTTCTTGCCCTTTAGGAACTTAGTAGGGGCCATATAGATAGATCACGGGAAGGGTGATAGGTAGTCTAGTAGAAGTTTCTACAAATGAGGAACTGACAGTCCCTAGGTGGCTTTAGGAAAGGGTCCTTGCATGTGGCTATATTGGAGTTGGCTTCATTAGGACAAGGATACATTCACTAAGGGATGACAGTGGAAGAGGGGTCGGGTAGGTATTTCTGTACTAGGCCTGGTGTTGTAGAAGAAGTGCCCTGTTTCTGAGATTGAGTATAGCAGTGGCCTCTCAATTTAGTGTTCATATTAGAACTATGCAAGACATTTATTAAGCAAAACTGATTCTTAGATGTTCCCAGTCCTGGTGTCATATATGCGGTGGTGTAGGAGGTAGCGGCAGAAAAGGAAACTAGTAAAACAGGGAGGGCCAGATAATGTCGTGGTTCTGTGTTCTGGGTTGATTTTATCCCATCAGTAGTTAACCGCTGAAGGTTTTTAAACAAGGGGGCTCTTGTCCTCTTAGTCTTGTTCAGACTTTGTGATGTTTTTATCTTTTCTTCTCTGTTTGCTGCTCTTGCAACTTTTTGTAACTTTCAGAGAAGCTGGAGCTTTAAAGTCAATGTACTCTTCAAAGAGAACTTTCCAAAAAATTAGTATGCTATACTTTTTCAATTTATTTTGCAAATACTTATTGATATATGCTATACATTAGGGTCAGTTTCAGGCATGCAGGATATAGGAGTGAACAGACCACAGTCCCAGTCCTTAAGTAGGAGGCAGTCACCTCAAATCAACATATCCTCAACTGAACTCAATTTCTTACACAGTTGCTCTTCCACTTGTGTTTTCCTGTCTTAGTGAGTGAGAAAATTATTCACCCACATGCTCAAAGCAAAAACTTGAATGTCATCCTTGACCCCTCCCTCCGTGATCTCACTCCTGTTTATGATCACCGAGTCCTGTTGATCAGGCTGCCCACATATCTCTTGTATCTCCTCACTTAGTCTCCTCTGTACGGCCTCCACTCTGCTCCATGCTCTCAGCATTTTGAGCTGACTTCTCCTGCCTTTCAACTGACTTCTTTGTCTACCTTCTTCCCTCCTCCAGCCCATTCTCAACCTTGCACCTTGAGTGATCTTTCTAAAACAAAAGTCCTTAGACCTTAACATTTTAAATTACATTTTTGTTTATTAAATAAATTTAATTTTATTTTTAACAAATAAAATTATATGTGTTATATGAAATGTACATATGACATTTTGAAATATGTACACACTGAAATGATTACCACAGTCAAACTGATTAATATGTCCATCACCTCCCATAGTTAGCTTTTTTTAATGTGTGAGAGTACTAGAGACTTAGAAATATAGTAGATATAAACTCCTTATCGTTCTATCTCACATAACTAAAACAAATTTAAAATCACAAAAAATGTCAAAACTGATGCAAAGAATCAACTGACGCAAAGAAGGGGCTGCAAGAATTTTCTTTAAAAGGGATCAGTACATATTAAAATTTGAGAAACATCACTCTGTAAACTCAGTGAGGGCAGGGACTGTATCATATTTACTCTTATATTCTTAGATCCTAATTCTGCGCCTGGCACATAGTAGATAGTCAGTAAATATTTTTGAATTAGGGAATGCTTACTTCTCATGTAACACATACACTTTGGAACTGTACTTTAATTTCCTCAGGGCGTGCTTACAGTATCATTCTGAGGATCTCCCAAGCAGTCTATCAAAATTGCTTGATCTAAGAGATTTGCCTGAGTGTTTTCCTTTTTTCTCACTTTTATGATCCTGATTGTGATACTTTCAAAAGCCAAAAATAATTATTCATTTTAAAAATGTGCTAGTATAAAGCGACACTAAGTTGTAATCTTCTCTCTGAACTTGTAGCACAGAAATTTTCATCCCAGCATTGACTAATAGGTAAAACTTGTGTACATTTAAAAAATTAAGGAACTGATATATTTTTAGAACATATGCTTACATTTTTCTTTTCATTTTGAAATAATTTTAAACACAGAACAGTTGCAAAAATTGTAGAGTTCCCATAAGCCTTTCACTCAATTTCTCCCAAGTTTAACAGTGTGCACAATTATGAAAAATGAGAAATTAACACTTGTTAATTCATTAACTAACCTTTAGACATTATTCAAATTTCACTGGTTCCATTAATGTCACTTTTCCTGTTTCAGGAGCCATTCCAGGGTTCCACATTGCATTTTAGTTGTCACGTCAGCTTAGTCGTCTTCTTCAGTCTGTGACAGTTCCTTAGTCTTTCCTTGTCTTTCATGAACTTGACAGCTTTGAAGAATTCTGGTCAGTTATTTTGTATATTGTTCCTAAATTTGGGTTAGTGTGATGTTTTCTCATGATTAGGTTGAGGTCATGCATTTTTGCCAGGAATACCACAGAAGGAATGTGCTCTTCTCAGTGGATCATCAGGGAGTTGGCAATGTTGATTTGTCTTATTACCCATATTGCTATCACCGATTACTTGGATTTCTTGTTGCTGGGTTGCTCCACTATCATGGTACTATCTTTCTCTTGATAATTAATAAACATCTTTGGGAAGATACTTTGAGACTACACAAATATTCTGTTTCTCCTTAAAATTTCACCCACTGGTGGGTCTTACTGGTGGTGTTCAAATGGTGCTTTTCTGTTGCTACATTAATTATTGTTGCTTACTTACTGTTGCTACATTAATTATTTGGAATTCTTCTGTAAGGAAAAGCTGTCCCTTTCCTCCTATTTGTGTATTCATTCAGTTATTTAATTGTGGTCTTTCATTGGGCTTTTATTTTTTATTATGTGGTTCATAATTCAATACTATTGTCATTTCTGTTGCTTCTATTTTTCCAGCCTTGGTTTTTAGGAGTTTTCCTCCATTGGTTCCTGTGCCCATTGACATGCCATTTCTCATTTTTGAGAACTTCTTTACCTTCTGGTACTACAAGGTATTCTAGTCTCGTGTTGTTTTTCTCTGCCTTGGCCTTTTAATCAACTGTTTCTCCAGGCAACTGAGGTTCTTTAAATGGAGGATGGTATTTAGCAACTACAATCTTAGTGTTAGGGTGCTCTTTACGATTGGGATGTCATTGCTCCTGAGCCCTCTCAGAGGACAGGTTCATATTTATTTCTGTATTTATCTGTATCTGTATCCATGCATACAGGTCCATTTTTATTTCTGCATCTATCTGTAAAATATAGATTTTCTGTTTATCTCTGTTTTAAAAGCCACAAGTTAATATGGAAGCCTCCAACTACTACCCAAGTTCACAGGAATTATTCTAGCCTTCTGCCTTTCCTTATTTGTAAGTTCTTCCCTGAAATCTGGCTGTCATTATCTGCAATATGTTTGCTTATTTGTTCAACTCTAGTGTACTCATTAAATAACAGAAGTGCTAGTCCTCTGAGAAATAAAATAACTACCGTATGGCATTTATGTGCACTTATTTTTGCTTTAGTTGTAACAGTATCTAATCAAATATTGTTTTCCAAAATTATGTATGTTATTAACTTGTGATGCAGTCAGGTTCATTTGTTAAAGTTTGTATTTTATTTTGGGACCTCCTTTCCCCATCTTCTTTGTTTTTTAAAAAATGCATAAAATAAAATTCATATTTGTGTTGCATATGTCTATGCATTTTGGCAAAAGCATACTTGTGGCTCTGTCACTGCAGTCATGAGACAGAATGCTTCCATCACCCCCTATGCTTATGTTTTGGAAGAAAATATTAAAAGTTGTTCGGTACTTAAAGCTCATAGGGAAAATTTTTGGTGGATTTTGCTGATGTTCTAGTCTGGTTTGAACAATCAGAGAAGGAAAGAAATTTGTGTGAATAATCAAGAAATTGGGATACTAAAAGAGGATAGGAGGGGGAAGTCACTTCTTAAATGACACCATTTCTTTTATTCATTGTAATTACAGAACGTGGATTTTTTTTCATGTTTTAAAGAATTGAGATTTTTCATATAGTAAATTTAAAACTTTTTAAACAAATAATTTACAAGATATAATCAAATATGTACTTTAAAAACATTACTATTCCTATTGTCATTCTCTCCTGATTCACCTTATAAGCAAAAATAGGATAGTTTAGAAGAGACAAAATCTCTTCCTTTTTTTCCAGCATACCTTTTTTCTTCCTTAGGTAGGTACAGAGTACTTCAACAAGTCTTTTACTCTGAGTGTAAGATGCCTACCTTCCCTTCTCTGTTTCTTTTTTAGCTTTATTTGGTTGTAATTAATATATGAAAAAAGCAAACCTATTTAATGTATGCATCTTGATGACTGACATATGCACACACCCGTGATACCATCACCACAAAGTACTAAAAATACAGCCGTCACTTTAAAACATTGTCTTGTGTTCTTGTTTGTGTGTTTTGTAGTATGGACATTTAACATGAGATCAGTTCCCCTTTCATATTTTAGAATGCACAATACTGTATTGTTAACTATAAATACTATATTATATAGGAAATCTCTAGAGCTTACACATTTTGTGTAACTGAAGCTTTACACCCACTGAGCAATGATTCCCCATTCCGCCTCCCCCAGCTCCTGGCAACCACTGTTCTGTTTTCTGTTTCTTTTATTTTAAATACATCATGTAAGTGGAATCATGTAGTATTTGTGCTTTTGTGACTGGCTTATTTCACTTAGCATAATGTTCTCTGTGTTCATCTATATTGTCACAAATGGCAGGATTTCTTTCTCTTTAAAGACGGAATAATAGTCCATTTTGTGTGTATGTGTGTGTGTGTGTGTGTGTAGATATTAGTAGATACACACACAGACACACACACACACACACACACACACACACCACATTTGCTTTATCTGTTCATCTGTCAGTGGACATTTGGGTTGTTTCCAAATCTAGCCTATTGTGAATAATGCTTCAGTGAACATAGGAGTGTAGATACCTCTTCAAGATTCTGATTTTAATTCTTTTGGATATATACCCAGAAGTGGGATTGCTGAATCACATTTTTAATTTTGGGGGAACCTCCGTACTGTTTTCCGTAGTGGCTGCATCATTCTGCATTCTCCCCTTCTTGAATACATACCCAGTCTCTATGAGAGATTCACAGGGAGCCACTGTCACTTTTTACTTGAGAGCGAAGGGAAATAGATTACATTTCTCCTTATGCTGTAGTGTAAACCTTGGTTAAAGGGCACACTTCAAGTCTTTCTCCCCTAACCACGTACTTGCCTAGTTTCCCAAGGACAGGGGATCTGTTTTCTTAGAGGAATACACCACCATGGACTTTTTACTTCTCAGACGTTTTCAGGTAAAATGAATGCTCTAAAGACTAAGAGTATTCTATGCAGATGGAGTGTTACTTCCTCCCACAGTCACCTCCTTTCCCCAGAACAGAATGTTTCTAGCACCCCAGCTCCATTTGGATTGTCCCCAGTCACTGTGCCTCCCCACTGTCCCTCTGCCTACTCCCATCCTGATTTTAAACACAGATGATATTTTCCTGTTTTTGACAATATAAATGGAACCATTCAGTACCCTGCGTAAGTTTCTTTCACTCAGCTTTGTATTTATGAAATTCCTCCATGTTGTTACATGTTGAAGCCTAGAGGGAAATTTAAGGTCGAGTTAGGCTCCCCTTTCAGCCTTTGCTAGTGAGGGTGGTGGTGGGGCTGCATTGTTTTTTGTTGTTGTTGTTTGTTTGTTTGTTTGTTTTTGTGGCATTTGGCTAGAGAAGAGCAGTTAATTTTTTTGTCTTACTAGGTTGCTGCTCTCTTGTCCTTTTGGGAGAGAGAGCATCTGTTTCTTGGGGCTTTTTTCTTTTTCCTTTTTTTTTCCTGTATCCATTGGCATTCTTGGATTGTGGACTTCTCCAGCAACCAGTGTGGGATAGATGAGGCAAAAAGAAAACCCAGGGAACTCACCATCATGTCATTCTTCAGGTTCTGAGGTCCATTGCTCGTCCTCCTTTTTGTTTTCACTGTTCCAAGCCTTCTTTCTTATGATTATTATTATTTTTTTAATATCATGATCAAAGTTTTTAGTGGGTGAATTAGGGAAAAGCATGTCTATTCGATATTTCTGTAGGTGGAAGTCTATTTTACCTTTGATATCTGCTTTATTTAAGACCATTAGGAAAAATAAAATGAAATATTTTATGCCTGCATGGTCAATTAACAATGAATATATTAACCAAAACAAAGACTTTTAACAGAAATTAATGTTGGCTAAAATATAATCTCACATAATCCTGTTTATATGAAATACAAACTGAAGGACTTTAATCGTGTGTAAATTTAATTTCTTATGTTTTATTGCAGAATCTTTTAGCTGAAAAAGTAGAACAGCTGATGGAATGGAGTTCCAGGCGCTCAATCTTCCGAATGAATGGTGATAAATTCCGAAAATTCATCAAGGCACCACCTCGAAATTATTCTATGATTGTTATGTTCACAGCTCTTCAGCCTCAGCGGCAGTGTTCTGTGTGCAGGTAATTTGTGCATTTAAATTTTTAAAAAAACTATTAGTCCATGCCTATATATTTATTTTATTTAAGATAAATATATTTAATAGAATTAAACAGTTCAATTTAGTAGTCAAATATAATTGTGTATATTTAAAAGTAAGCTCAAATTATTGTGTTTTAGAAAATGACTTTAATAGGCTAATCTTTTATTATGTAAAATATTTATTGACCGTTTCCACATATAATCATAAGAAAAGATTCATCTTTATATCTTATATAAAAGTAAATATAAGATAGAATGTGGTTCAAATATTGCCTTGTAGATTACCTAATTATATCTTGTGGCCAATAAAGAAGCCCAAGCCCTCCTTAGGCAGCCTGTATTTTAACAAGTTTAATAGAGGGAACACATTTACTAGAGAAGCCCATTTCCTTTTCAATACCATCAATGATTAGAACTTGCTTCCTGTTAAACAGAAGTAAACGATTTGAGATGAATGAAATATTTTTCAGTAGGTATATACTAAAGACAATTTTGTATGAATACAAATATAACACATATGCAACAAATGCTGTTTTTTAATTGAACCTTTTGAGGTAATTGTAGGTTCATGTCTTCTTTTAAGAAATAATACAGACAGTTCATACGCCTTTTACCTATTGTCCTCCATTGGTAACACCTTGCAAAGCTGTAGTACAGTATCATCGGCAGTTGTTGGTATTGATATAGTCATGATCCAGAACAGTGTCATCACCATAAGAACCCCTCCTGTGACCCTTTATAGCCACGCGCACACATCCATTCCACTCCCACCTCCAGAGTTTGCTCTCCATTTCTGTAATTTTGTCATTTCAAAATGTAAATTTTATGTAAATGGTATCATAGAGTGTGTGACTTTTGGGGTTTGGCTTTCTTTTAATAATTCCCCCAAATCCATTCTAGTTGTTGCATTTATCAATAGTCTATTCTTTTTATTACTGTGTAATATTCCATGGTATGGGTGGACTGTGTATGGTTTAACCATCCATTTGTTAAAGGACATCTGGGTTATTTCTAGTTTTGGGCTATTACAAATACAGCCATTATGAATATTCTTATACAAGTTTTTGTGTGAACTTTTCATTTCTCTGGGATAAATGGCAGCGAGTGTAATGCTTGTATTGTATGGTGGTTGCGTGTTTAGTTTTGAAACTACCAAATACTACCGGAAACTACCAAAATGTTTTCCAGAGTGGTTGTGTCATACTGCATTCCCACCAGCAGTGTATAAGTGATCTAGTTTTTTCATACCCTCTTCAGCATTTTATGTTGCCCCTAATTTATGTTAGCCTTTTGATAAGTATGGGGTACTATCTCATTGTGGTTATATTTTGCATTTTCCTAATGGCTAATGGTGTTGAACATCTTTTTACGTGCTTATTTGTCTTGTTGAACATTGATTGTTTCATGTGATTATTTGTCATCTGTATATCCTCCTTGGTGAAAATATCCGTTCATGTCTTTTGCTCATTTCTAATTGGATTTTCTCTTTTACTGAGTTTGGAGAGAATTTTTATATATTTTTAGAATACTAGTCCTTTGTTAGATATAATATTTTTATGGCCAATTAATATTCCATTGTATATATGTACCACATCTTTATTCAGTTGTCTATCGATGGGCATTTAGGTCATTTCCATACCTTGGCTATAGTAAATAATGCTTCAGTGAACATAGGGATGCGTATATCTTTTCAAATTAATGTTTTGGATCTCTTTGGATAAATACCCAGAATTGGAATTGCGGGGTCATAAGGTAGTTCTATTTTTAATTTTCTGAGGAAACTCCATACTATTTTTCACAGTGGCTGTACCAGTTTACGATCCCACCAACAGTGCACGAGGGTTCCATTTTCTCCACATCCTCGCCTACACTTGTTTATTGGTTTATTGATGATGACCATATTTTATTTTAAATTAAAGTTCATTGGGTGATAATTGTTAGTAAAGTTACATAGGTTTTAGGTGTACAATTCTGTAACACGTCATCTATATATCACATTGTGTGTTTACCACCGAGAGTCAGTTCTCTTTCCAACATCATATATTTGATCCCTTTTACCCTCATCTACCACCCCCGTCCGTCCCTCCTTACCCTCTGGTAACCACTAAACTATTGTCTGTGTCTATGAGAATACTATTCTGCCATAAGAAAAAAAAAATGAAATAGAGCCATTTGTGACAACATTGATGTATCTTGAGATTATTATGATGTATCTTGAGATTATTATGCTAAGCGAAATAAATCAAACAAAAAATAGTCGAGAACCATGTGATTTCACTGATATGTGGTATATAAAACTGAAAACAACTAAAGAACAAGACAAACAAATGAAGACGATGACCGTTCTGACAGGTGTGAGGTGATACCTCATTGTGGTTTTAATCTGCATTTCTCTGATGATTAGGAGGAAATTCTTCTTTATTCCTAGTTTACTGAGAGTTTTTATCCTGAATGGGTGTTGGACTTTTTCCATGTTTTTGGTATGATTTTGATATGATTTTGCTTCTTTAGCCTGTTGATATGGTGGATTACACTGATTTTCAAATATTGAACGAGTCTTACATTTTGGAATAAATCTCACTTAATTGTGGTATGTTATTCTTATGTATTATCAGATTCTATTTGCTGATATTTTGTTGAAAAATTTTGCATCTGAGTTCATGATGTTAATTTGTATAATTTTTTATGTCATTTTTTAAATACTATTTTGTCTAGTTTGGGCATCAGTGTAAAATTGGCCTCATAAAGTGAGTTGGGAAATGTTCCCTCTTTGTTTATTTTCTGGAATAGATTGTGTAAAAATATACAATTTTAAAGGTCATGTTACTACTTCTTTAAATGTTTAATAGAATTCTCCAGTAAAACCCTTTGGGCCTGGATATTTTTTTTCAGGAAACTAAATTTTATATTCCACTTCCTCAATTGCTAAGGTCAGCTCAGGTTATCTATATTTCTTCTTGGTTGACCACTTCACTATGTTTTCTTTTCAAAAGAAAACACTTTTTTTATTATAATTAGTTTCAGATGCACAAGACAAAGTAATACTTAGACGTTTATCATTTATATCCCGCACACTGTGTGAACCCCCTCCCCCATCCACTATCCCTCTGACATCGCACAGAGCCATTACATTTCCACTGTCTCTATTCCTAATGCTGTACTCCGCTTCTTGTAAGTATATACATATACCTATGCATACACATATATACACACATATATGTATGTATGTATACATATGTGTGTGTGTGTGTGTGTGTGTGTGTGTGTGTGTGTGTGTATAAAAACTTGTAGTTGACATTCAATATTGTTCAGCTTCAGCTTCAGGTGTACAGTGCAGTGATCTGGCATCTACATCATCCCTGAGGTGGTCTCCCTAATGAAACTACTGTCCATTGGATACCCTACAAAATCTTTACAACATTATTGATTACATTCCCCAAATTAATTTTCAAAACCCCGTGGCTATCTTGTGGTTACTGACTGTTTTATAATCCCCTCACCTTCCCCCTTATCCCCTCTCCCATCTAGCAACCCTCCAGTTTTATACAATAGCCAAGACATGGAAACAATCGAAATGCCCATCGGTAGATGAGTGGATTGAGAAATTGTGGTACATTTATACAATGGAGTATTACTCAGCCATAAAGAAGAAAGAAATCTTACCATTTGCAACAACATGGATGGACCTAGAGAACATTATGTTAAGTGAAATAAGTCAGACAGAGAAAGACAAATACCATATGATCTCACTTACATGTGGAATCTAAAGAAAAGAATAAGTGAATGAACTAATCAGAAATAGTTTTGGAGACATAAAAGCAAACGCTTTTTGTGTGGTGTCTCCACATCCAAACTCAGCATTGTACAAGTATATTCATTTGTAGACTTTATTTAAATTTCTAAGTCATTTTGAAGTTTAGTGGAAACTGAAGTTATTAGTAACATGGGTCAATGAAAAAAAAACAAAACAGTTTTGCTCATACTAGCTTGCACAAAATGTATTTAATTTTATTGTTCTGAAATTTTCAAGAAGGATCTTATCATAGTTTAATAATGTGTGTATATTGGGGCATTACTAAAAATGGGTAGAGAAGATGGTAAACAAAAATATTTTGAAAAATACATGTCAGATGATTCTGAGTTGCCCTTCTATCAAATTAGAGACCATTACCCAAGTGAGTGTTAATGTTGTTGCCAGAATTGGGCTAGCACTTACGGAAAGGGTATACATACCTTAAGTAATGGAGGCTGTGAAGCCTTCCGCAGATAAAAATACCACCTTAATTGACATTTTGGTGTAAGAGTTCAGTTTCCACTAAAAATACATACTGTCTTTGGCATGCTACAATACCATATATATTTTAGGGAAATCATTTGTTTACTCTTAAAAACTGAATAGATTGATTTCCTATATTCACTACTATTCAAAAAAATATATTCATTATGTTTTTGGCAGCTATAATCTAGAAATACTTTATTATTGAAGTATTTATTTCACAGTAACATATAATTGTATTTCAGTTACATATCATTGTATGTATTCTGATAATGTTAGCCATAACATACTGTCAAATGATAAATCCTTTGGGTAATATTTTACTTAATGCATTGTTGTTAAATGAATTGTTAAATATGGACTCTTAAGTTTCTTAGTAACCTTTATCTGTTTGTTTATTGTAGCCTATTGTGTAATAAACTTTTAAATTTTAGGATAGTTTTAGATTCATAAGAGAAAAAGATTGAAGTTATTAGAAAAAGTTAAGATAATTTATGGATCAGGGTAGCAGAAAGGTTGTTAGAGAGGTGAGAAAGAAGAGGTGAAGCATTAGAGGCAAATTAAAAATGTAAGGCAGATACATGTTTCTTGTACGCACATTCTGATTTAATTGTTTTGGGATGGGGCCACAGCAGTGACGTTTACAAAATGTGATCTAGGTAATTCTAGCGTGCCAGCAATATAGAGAAAGGGAAGGAAAGAAGCAGGTTTATGATTCATAGTTTTTTGTTTATTTTCATTTTGGAGCAATGGGAATTGGAATGCTTAACTAATTGGATAACCATATAGCTTTGAAGACCCTTTTGAAACTAGAATACCCAACTTCTTAGGGAAGAACCTGTAGAATTAAATTATTTTCTTCCCCAATATTCATCAATTTAGGAGCAAGCACACCCTCCTGAGAAATTAACATGTTTGGTGTATGGCGTGCAGTGGATTAGGCAAATGATTCAAGAGTGTTAGTGAGAGTATATTTGAAATGTGTAACTATGGGTTCAAAGACGGATAGGGGGTCAAAGGAAGCCAGGAGCAGCTGTTATACTACGTGTGATATGTAATTAAGCTATATTTTCATGAGGATGAAGGACAGATTTTGTGTAAAACTAGGATGGGGTTGAAAATTAGGAAGTTGTCATGAAGGGTTTATTTAAATAATTTACTGAAGTATAGTATAGATGATTGTTGATGTTGTAGAGAAGAAGCTTGAGGAACTACCATGCTCTGGTAGTGTCTAGATTATAATCATATTTGTTGAATTTACTCAGGATGACAATGGAATTGGCGAGGAAGAAAATTAACTGAGCTCCATGGGATGCTTTGGAGTTTGTTAGATGAGAATGATAATTTTATTTTATATAAATTTCAAATGAGTATCTATAAATAATTGTGGTTGAGCAGTGTTCTGAGGTTTACTGTTACGGAGTCACATGAGTCCTAACTGTGACTCGTAGGATATCGCGGAGTGGGTAACTGAGATCTCAAGGTGACAACTAAGATGAAAAGGTAAAGAAGGTGTGTGAAGAAAAGTTATTCAAATTCTATTCTTGTATTCTCAGTTCAGCCTCAAAGGGAATGGTGGATTCATTGAGAAAGGCATCCTATCTTAAGCAGCCATCTTTTTTTTTTTTTAACATGAATTAAATTCTGGTTCTTCTGTGTCAATCTAATTTTGGACCATTTTTTATAATACTCCTGTAATTTTTATAATTATTGATAGTCATTGAAAAGTTCATAGCTATACTTGTAAAATCTTAGTACTCTCTGAGACGTTCTGCCTTATGCTTTTCTTTAAGAAAAAGGGATGTTTTCTCCTACAGTTAACTTACTTAGATTCTCTAGTTGCTTTTAGGCTGGTGAATGAACTGTTGTGTTCCTTGGAAGCCCTCTTATCAAATCATTGTGCTCTTCCGTCACACAGTTTATTCACAAATTTCAGAATTCAATTCTCACCTTCTTCAGTGTTAGCATCAAACTCCTGGGCCAAATAAAGTTCTTAATTAAGACAACTCAATATAATTCTCACCTCCCCTAAGTGTTAACTCCAACTTCCTTTATCAGATTGTACTAAAGGGTACATTACTCATAAATGCTAAATCTTTTAGATGTATGCTACCACAAAGTTACTCATCTCTTACAGAAGCCACTAAAAATTCTAAAAGCAAAATATCCTCTTGTGAGGTTATTACTATGGATCAATAGATGTAAGCAAAAAAAATCCAGGTGAAGTAAAATAAAAAATGTACATGTAGAATCAAGTAGGATTCATGTATGGTAATATCTTGGAGATTAATATATTGTTAGACTTAAAATAAATAAAAAAATTAGTAATTACAAAGATATTTTGAAAAGGAGGGTGAATAAATTATTACATTGATATATTAGTTGTTAACTGGCTAACATGCTTCCTCCTAAATAAAATTATTATTTACCATGTGTAAATTTGGGAATCCTTTGTCATACATGTATACTGTATTTATGTGTGTGTGTGTATATGTATGTATGTATGTATATATATATATATATATATGATATACTCTATATAAAAGCTTATGTCATTCTCATTACTGTAAAGGGTAAGTCTGTAAAAATCCATTTTATAGATGAGAACATCAAAGCTGAGAAATTATATAATTTATCCAAAGTCACACAGCTAATAGCTGTCAGGGTTGGGATTTGTGACTCCAGAGCTAATAGAGTTTAATGCTTCCCTTAAGTGTACACATTCATCATTGCCTTTACCCTGTGAACTGTAATTTGCATTTTGCTTTTGCCTTTCCAATTAAGATTATTAATCTTTTAGGGCTAGGATCCATAAGTCAGCATTTCTTAAACTCATTAGATCATGAAAAGCTTTTATTCACAGTAGCATCTCACAACAGGGACTGGTGAGTTGGAGATAGCTGGCCAAAACCATGTGGAAAAAAGCTCATCAGCCTTTTGTTTCATTAAAGTGAAGTCATATCTCTCATGAGATTAGATTCTGAAGTGAGTACATAAGGTGAAAATCATGTATAGGTAAAATTGCCATTGTACATCACTTAATGCTCTTATAAGTGCTATGTAAACGGTTTTGGGACTATAGCCCTTATAATATCTTCTATGCCTTAGATAATAATTCTCTATGGCCTTAACTATTGTCACCCTAATATGCCTGGCTACATGAACAAAGTATTTCACGTCTTTGTCAAACTCTCCTGAAATGCACACATTTTTTTGCCTAGTTAGCTAATAACAGGAGACCTGTTTCAGGTTTGATTGAATCTATGACCATGTTAATATAAAGGATGTTCTAGACTTATTACTGAGTTTCATCTAGTTTAATTATTTTTAAGTTGAAGGCATATGATGTAACTTCAGTGTACTAAATTTCTTCCTAGGTGTCTTCCTCAGATTGGATGACCCCAACTCTTTTATTGTTTTTAATGACTTTTCATTATCTGTGTTACATTGTAGCAGTCTCTGAGCTCTTTTTATTTTCTATATTATTTATATGTAAAGTCCAGCTTTAGTCCTCCATCTTTCTAATTTTCAACTATAGCCAATTGAAACAGTAGTACAAGGATACAGTCTACTCTTTACCAAGTTTCATTACTTATTAACATTTTTGCCACAGTTGATTTTGCTCTTTTAAGTATATGTCAAAAATGAGTTATATGTAAGCAAATGTACATCAACATCATGAAATATCACTGCTAAATAGTTCAGTATGCATCTTTTAAGAAAGGGAAATTCTTACGCAATCAAAATACCATTATCACTTTTAAGTGTATTGACTTTAATTCAGTGATATAATCTTATTGTACTGTGCATATTTAAATTTCACATTTTTCTCCAAAATGTCTTTTATAGCCTTTCCACGCTACTTGGGATCTTGTTAAAGGTCATATATTGTATTTGATTATTATGCCTCTTGCGTTTCTTGTAATCCCCGCACTTTTAATGTTGGCTTCCTTTTTGAAAAAAGAATCTAGGCCAATTGCCTTGATGTCCTATGATCTGAATATGTGATTGTTTCCTCATGATTGGTTAATTAATTAATTAATTAAATTATTGCAGGAGTACTATGGCAATTATTTATGTATTTTTTGCATCATCTCAGGAGGCACGTATGTTAGGTTGTTCGACTGTAAATAATGAAATCGAGTATCTGATTAGTGTGATGACCATCACAGTTTCTGTGTTTAAGCATGTCTTTTTTTCCTTATGTTAAATAATTGGGAGAGGTGAATGGTTCAGGAGGGGGATACTTTGAGATCATATGACTATCCTGTTTCTCAGTACCTTTTTACCCAGTGATTAGAGCATCCATTGATATTTACCTGAATTTGATTTTGCGTTGGTGATTGTAAAGTGACGATTTTTAAAAATTCTATCATTCCTTCTACATTAATTAGTTCAGATACTCAAAAGGTAAAAATGAGGTATAATTTTTTTTTTATATTTATAATTTTTTTTATATTTATAATTATGGTATCTCAACTTAAAGATTCTTGTTTTATTCACTAATCCATTACTATGATTCTTCTTCATTTTTCAAGTTGTTCTAAACTTGACCAGTGGAAACCAACTCCTCTGTCCTGACATGCCTCCATTAATCTTTGCTTTCTGGCTCAATAAGATATTCTAAGACTACTTTATACTTTACCGGTAACAGTGACATCATAATCTAAAAAGGTGTTGACAATGGTAAGGTGCCAATAGTAGTCCTGAGAAGAGGTCATAGGCGCAGAATAGTTAGTTTGCTAAAAATGGATGGGGACAATCCCCTGACCAATGTGGCCTCTTGCTCTACAGAGTAAATAGGCCAAGATTAGTAAGAGTCCCAAGTCCTGTACGCATCGTAGCTTCTGCGTGAAACTGTACTCAGTTCATGCTAGTGGATCACTTGCATGTCTGTTCCCGTAGTGAAGTCAGGTAGCAGTGGTGGTGTCTGAGTAGTGCAGGCTCCACCAGCAACTGGAATCCAGTCGATCTCATCAGATGATGGATCGTCACTATTGACATCCACATTAGTGACCTATTAATGACCATTTGGCAGGCATAATTTGTTTCACAAAAGAGCAACGTCCTCAACGAGGTGTGTCTTTAACCTGCCAGTCTATACTCTTCCATGTGTCAGACTATGATTAGACCATTGGCAAAAGTCAGTAAAACTGTAGTAGAATGTTTATCAGACAGAATCTTGTTCAGAACTCTGAGGACTGCCTTGAGCTCTGCCCACTGAGCAGAACAGTACATCTGCTTTGATATTACAAAGCTGTCTCTGAGGCTGAACAGCCACAGCCGCCCATCAGACACCATCAGGGGCCTATGAGTAGATATTTAGGGTAATCTCTATGACTTAAGGACTACATTGAGGCGTTGACTTTGCTTTGAGTACTGACAGGGCATAAGGTTCTCCCCTCGCCCTCCACCAAAAAAACAAATGGTACTGCCTCTTTTGTGATGTAAGTTAGATAGGCTGCCTGGCCAGGTCAGCTGCACTCCTGAATATATCATTTCCCTTTAACAAGCAAGGCCTATTAGATCCCTCTCACCTTATTAGTCATTGGGTCCAAATTGACCAACTCCAAAATAGGGATATAGGCATTTATTTATACTTGGTAGCTATGTCAGTCAGATAGCGTGTCCAAAAATCAAGTGAGTACTGATAAATGGAGGACAATTCATATTCCCTCCCATAGGTTCCAATCAGCAATATTATCAGTCACAAATAATTTGAGGGGTTCATTAGGTTTGTGTGTCCCCAAAGGTAGGTAATATGGCACGGATTCCTGGACATATCCAATGCAACATATTGGATTGGTCCCTATTCAGAGGACTCTGATTTGTGAGTTAATCTGTATAAATGACTAAGAATGTTCCTGTAGGGGATACACTTACTTCAGTATGTAAAGAGCCCAATAAGGTATTGGGCCTCCATTTTGGTAATGGAGGCTGAACAGATAGCTGTCTTCCACTGCTGGAGACATTAATCAGTTTGTGTAGGCTCATGTAGTTCCAACAAATTTTATTTGGTGCTGTTGACAAATTGATGCTAACCTCATTTTCTTATTTTGCATGTGATTTGTCTTTTTGCCTAGAGAGCCAATGCACATATTTTTTTTTTTCATTGAAGTCTAGTACTACTACACTGTGTCTCAGAGTTGACTATGTGGGGTCACCATCTCCAGGTACACAGTGAGCCCTTTTGATATATAAATATAGGCCTTCTTTTATTTCCAGAAAGTTTTATTGGTATATAATTTAAAACAGCAGTTCTGTTTCATTGTTTTATTTTTCTATTTCAGGAACTACAGTTCTCCATGCGTTTAATCTTTCTTGTCCATCTTTTATATCTATCATGCCTTTTTCCTTTTTAACCTTTATTTTGTTTTTATTCTCTTGTTTACATTCCTTTTCTCACTGTGCTTTATTACATTTTTCAGGCAGCTCTGTTCTTTGAGCACTTTGTAGTGCAGTGTACATTTCTGCAGGAATTCTGTGTTTCGCTTGTTTTGTTTCTTCCTTTTTATTGGTTTCCCAAGTGTGGTCAACTCTCACATATATCTTCCTGTTTTTCATTCACTTCTATTTTGAGTTTTTTTAATTTCCTACTTGAGATTTTGTTTTCTTTTTTTGTCTTCATATGCTTGTTTAATGATACTTAATTCAAGTTGGACTATTGTGTGATTTGTTTTTGTTTTTTTTCTCTTCATGGTTGCTTTTTTAGGGACATTTTTTATCAGTTGGAGAATTTTGATTCTTACTTTTGATTTTCTTCTTTGTAATGAATACTGCTGGTTATTTGGTCTTCTTTAAATTTGTTTTTGTTTCTAGAGCAGAAATATGTGGAGGTGATGGTTAGACTTTCAAGTAGCCTAGTAGGTTTTTAAGTACCCTTTTCTGTTTATAAAGTGGAATAGGTTGAGCAAAAAGACTTCCTCCCTCCCTCCCTTCCTGTAGGGTCTTTTGATTCAGAGACAATTTTATGTTCCCATAGGTCCTGCAATTTCCATTATGACCTTCTCCCCTTCCATTGAACCACCAGGCCTCCAAGGCCTGCCTATCTGCCTCTTCTTAAGTTCTCTCCCATGCTCCACAAAGTGATGCATTCTTAAGACTGCCATGTTTGTTCCCGTGTACTTCCAAGCCCCTTCATTTATATATACTGGCTAGCAGCCACTGTTCTTATCTATCTACTGTTATTCTAATATTTTCCAGTTCAGCTGAGATCTGTTTTTTTTCTAGGAGTGATTTTTTTCCCTCTTGTGTTCTATCTCTGCCAGAATTTCTCTTCTCCTCTTTTCTTTTGCAGTTTTCACCTCACTTCTTGTTCTTGCATAGGTTTCTAAGGTTTCAGATGTTAATTATTCCACTTTTATATACCTTTACCTTCTGTAGTATTCTTTTTATCCTAGTTATGCTATAGCCGTGAATAATTTTGTTTTTTCTTTGGGTAGATCTGCATAGTTTTTAGAAACTATTAGTTGGTTGTCCTTATCCTATAGGAATCCAGTAATTTTTTAGGTAGAGTTTTAATCTTACAAAAGAAATTTGGAGTCTGACCATAAAGTAGAAAGTTCTTTGAAAGAAAACTGTTACGCTAATATGATGATGATGATGATGATGAGTCTATGCTAGATCACATGCAATCCAGCGCTTTGCAATCTCTGTAGTTACTAGGATTTTATTGAATGAAATGAGTGAGAATACTACATATGGAAGAAAAATACATTGAAAGATTTCTGATTACACAGTTCAGAAGTAAATAGGCTATAAAGTAGCATTTTATTTCTCTAAAACTGCTTTATAATGATTACAACTGAAACAATATAATTGCTTTTAAATGTATAGTCTTGATAACTACTATCAAGCATTCAAACTAAAGATGAAAGTTTCTACATTTTATCTTGAGAGAAGTATTACTTATATACATAAAATACATGTCATAAATTATAACATTCATGTTATTTTTAAGCATTTATCCTTGATTTCCATGATTTTATAATATCTTAGTCATTTGTCATATTAAGTTGTAGTGTTTATCATAGTTCCAGACTCTAGTTCCTAAATAATTTCACATGAATAGGATGCTTGGGCTCATAGGAATGAATTCAAACAATTAAACACTTTGTCAAGTAAAGAGGTTCAGATGTATTCCGTCTTTGTGGTAGATCATTGTCTTTGTCAGTAAAGAACATCAGTAAAGAACATGAATTGCTTACTTGATTTATCAGATGATGGTGGCCGTAATGAAGCTAGTTAACATGGCCGACCTGAGACTGCTGTCCTCAGAAAGGCCTGCTGTCCGGTTGGGGCTCCACTGGTATGTGGGCATGTGCTAGATAGAGGGTGTCAATGTGACCAGCCCCTGAGACAAATCTTGGACACCGAATCTTTGATTTTTGGTGGTAGATGTCACTCTACAAGTGTTGTCACAACTCATTGCTGAAGGAATTAAGTGAGTCTTGTGTGACTCCACTGGGAATCACTGGTGGAAGCTTGCATCTAGTTCCTTCAGACTTTTCCAGGTACCTTTTCCCTGTGCTGATTTTGCTTTGCATCTTTTCACTATAATAAATTTTAACCTTTCACTGTAATGAATACCAGTATGATTTTATGCTAATTCCTGTGAGTCCTTTCAGTGAATCACCGAACTTAGGGTTGGTACCGGGGACTCCAAACGTAGAACCTATTAATAATTCTGAAATGTCTCTTAATATTTTTGGCAATAAGTTATATACTTATCATTCATTTCAGTTTTTTATTTAAATTCTCATTTTTTTTTTCAGGTCTGTAGAATAGGGTTTATTGTTTTGTTTTTCCCTTAAAAATCTTAGCTAGAACTAGTGGCAAACAAAATCTTTATTTTATAATTCCGTGGCCTTTTGCCATAGAATTGGGTACTACTGTGATGATACAATATTATTTTGATACTGACATTTATTTTTTGAACCACTATTTATTGAACAGTCACTATATATAGATATCGCGCTGGATACTAGGGAGATAATGAGAATAAACTGACCTGGTGGCAACTCTAATTGATTTCCGAGTCTAGTTGAAGTCTGGACACTAGTTACATTACTCAGTTAACTTGTAATCACTTAACTCATACAAACCATGAAAGAAAAGCAGAGATCTATGAGAGGACCCTGATGTCCAAAAAAGGCTTATTTGGTAAAGTGATAATTGAGGTAATAAAATCTGCAGGACGATTAGGAATTCATGAGGCATTTATATCTGCTTCAATACCCTGGACACATGTCTCTGTGATGTGTGTGAGCCAAGTGTGTCATATGTGTTGTGTGGTGTGTGTGCTCTGTGTCTATAGAAAGTAGTGTTGAAGAGGAGGAAGAAAGAGCACATAAATCAAATTTCAAGAGTAAGCCTAGTTTATCGAGGGAAGTGAAAATGATTTGGGTGGGGCCTGTTACAGAGTAAGAGGGGAAATAGCTAGAAATGAGATTTGAAAATGCAAACAGTCAATGGATTTTATGCCAGATGCTAAACACATTGATATTTGCATAACCCTTTCCATTTATTAAATTGATATACACCTCAGGTTTTTAACCTCAGTGAGAGAAGAATTACTAGTATTGTCATGCAACAAAGGGAAAGATAAACAGAAAGTATATGTGACTTTTCCCAATTTTATACTATATGAAGTTCACTGCCAGTATACAAGTTTAGATTTTCAGATTTCAAATGCTGTATAAATACTTTCTACCTAGCCAAAATGTAATAATAAAAGCGGTATTACATTATTTGGAAGTCTGATTATTTTTATATTTGTTGTGTTTTACACAAATTATTGTAATTTTGTACAGTTTTTTTTTTTCTTTTTTAACTCAGACTAATATGTTTAACTTTGGGAGGGGGAGTACTACAGAATTAGATGAAATTACTTAATCTGAGAAGCCTTTCCATTTGTTTTCCCAGTATTCATTTATTTCAGCTATTTTCATACTTCTGCGTGTGTAAAACATACTTGGAAAGCTGGTTATAATATATATTCCCAGAACCCATACTTAGAAGGGACTGACTAATTTAACATATGTGTCCAGGGATTTGTATTTAAAAAGTAATCCACTTTCAGTTTCCAATCCTGTGTGTAATGAACTTGTGTAGAAGTTGCCACTCCATCCTTGCCACAAGTAAAATGTTAAACAGGCTGAAAAATCAACTCTTTCTGGATTTATAAGAGGTCCAATTTGGAGAAGAAGGTGAATATAGGGAGTCACAGTTTACCAGAGGAGAAGACACATGAGCAGAAATCAGTGTGGGAACCAGTGCTGGGGTAGGAAAACCTGAACTGTAATTGATAAATTGCTGGAAGCTCAGTGTGGACAATTCTTAGAGTTAAAAATTTAAGGGGACCCAGTCATGAAGAGCTCCTACAGTATTATAAGATTCACCTCCAGGAGCTTGACCAGATTCCCATAGTAAATATCAGATAAAAATCCCTGGGGCTTCCAGCACATAGAGGGGAAAGGAACCATTTTGAAATACACAAGAGCACTGTTTTTAATAAGGCTTACCCTCAGGGGAAACTAGTTAATCGATCCCTAACAGGCTGGGGTATTATTATCAAGGCCTAACTGACTGGCGAAGGAAAATATCCAACTCCACCCGCCTCGAGTGTTCCATGTGGCAGAAAGGAAATACCCAACTCCAGCACACTCCAGCCATCTTGTCCCACCTGAAGGAGGAGGAAACAAACAAACAAAACAAAACTGAGAAACAATTGTGAAATTCACAGTCCAGAAGCACAGGCTCTCCAGAAAACGAGACCTAATCACAGGACTATAGACCATTTCTCCTTTGCCAACATCTCACCACTACATTACTAAAGGCCTATTTATGGCAGTCCCTTTTCCCCCCGTATATTATGTCTGGTTATCAAGAAAAAAATTACAAGACATATCAAAAGACAAAGAAACTCAGTTTGAAGAGACAAAGCAAGCATTAGAATCGTATTTCAGGGATGTTGGAATTATCAGAACAGGAATTTCAAATAACTATGATCAACATGCTAAGGACTCTAATGGATAAAGTAGACAGCAGTCAAGAACAGATGGGCAATGTAAGCAGAGCAGTGGAAATTTTAAGAGCCAAAATGAAATGCTAGAGTGAATAAACACTGTAACATAAATGAAGAATGTCTTTGATGAACTTATCAGTAGACTGGACATGGCTGAGGAAATAATCTCTGAACTAGAGGATATATCAATAGACTTCTTGAAAATTAAAAAGCAAAGAGAACAAAGAATGAAAACAAAAATATCCAAGGGTTGTGGGACAACTACAAAAGGCTTAATGCATGTGTGATGAGAATAGTAGCAGCAGAAGAAAGGAACAGAATAAATATTTGAAACAATAATGACTGAGATTTCTCCAAACTAATGTCAGGCACCAAACCACAGATTGAGAAATCTCAGAAGACTCCAAGAAAAATAAATCACCAAACAAATAAACAAAACAAAACACTATACCTTAACTACAGAAACTGAAAAACAAAAAGAAGCAGAGGAAAAAGAAAAAAAAGAAAAAAAGTATACCGCATGTAGAGGAACAAGATAAGAATGAAATCTGAGTTCTCAAAAATCATGCAAGCAAGAAGAGAGTAGAGTGATATATTTAAAGTGTTGAGAGAAAAAGAAATTCTGCACCTTGTAAAGTTTTCCTTCACAAGTAAAGGAGAAATAGACTTTCTCAGACAAACAAAAATTGAGGCCATTTGTCAACACACCTGCCTTGCAAGAAATGTTAAAATAAGTACTTTACAGAGTAGGAAAATATGTAGGTCAGAAATTTGGATCTACGTAAAGAAAGGAAGAGCACCAAAGAAGGAATAAGTGAAAATCTAATAAAAAACCTTCTAAAAAGGAAATAAAATGTATACAAATTGAGAAGAAAGACAAACTCTTTTTGCAGATTGCATGATCATCTATTTGAAAATCCAAAAAAATCCACAACAAATCCCCGTGCACTAATGAGCAATTATAGCAAGGGTACATGATACAAGGTTAGTATTCAAGTCAGTTGCTTTTCTATATAACAACAAACACATGAAATTGAATGTAAAATCACAATACCATTTACATCGTCACTTCCAAGAATGAAATATTGAAGTATAACTAGCAAAATATATGAAAAATCTATATGAGAAAAAAAAATTACAGAACTGATGAATGAAATTAAAGAAGTAAAATGGAGAGAAATGATATTCCATGCTCATAGATAGGAAGACTCAATATTGTCAAGATGTCAGTTCTTCCCAACTTGATCTCCTTGATCACTAGATTCAGTGTACTCCCAATCAAAATTCCAGCAAGTCATTTTTGTGAATACTGACAAACTGATTCTGAAGTTGTTACAGAGAGACAAAAGATCCAGAATAGCGAACACAGTATTGAAGAAGAACAAAGTTGGGGAACTGGCCCTACTTAACTTCAAGACTTACTATAAAGCTACAGTAATCAAAACAGTGTGGTATTGGCAAAAGAACAGATGACTAGATCAATAGAACATAATAGAGAGCCCAGAAATAGACCTCCATATATTTGACAAAGGAGCAAAGGCCACACAATGGAGCAAAGGTAGTGTCTTCAACAAATGATGCTGGAACAACTAGACATCCACATGCAGAAAAAAAGGAATCTAGAGACAGACCTTACATCCTTCACAAAAATTAAAATGGATCATAAACCTAAATGTAAAATGCAAAACTATAAAACTCCTAGAAGATAGAAGAAAACCTAAATGACCTTAGGCATGATGATGTCTTTTTAGAAAAAACACCAAAGACACAATCTATGAAAGAAATAATTGATAAGCTGGACTTCATTGAAATGAAAAAAAAATGTATGCTCTGCATAAGACAATATCAAGAGAATTAGAAAACAAGCCATAGACTGGGAGAAAATATTTGCAAAAGGCACATTGGATAAAGAACTATTATCCAAAATTTACAAAGAACTGTTTACTCAACAATAACACAAATAACCCAATTAAAAAAAAATAGGCCAGAGACCTTAACAGACACCTCACCTAAGAAGATAAACAGATGGCAAATCAGTATATAAAAGATGCTTCACATCTTAAGTCATCAGGGAAATGTAAATTAAAATAACAATGAGATGCCACTCCCACCTATTAGTAGACCAAATCCAAAACACTGACAATACCAAATGCTGACAAGGACATGAAGCAACAGGAACTCTCACACATTGCTGGTGGGAATGCAGAATGGTACAGCCTCTTTGGGAAACGGTTTCTTAAAAAAACTACACATATTCCTGCCATATTATCTAGCAAACACTCACCCTGGTGTTTATACAGAGAAGTTGAAATCTTATGTCCACACAAAAACCTGCACAGAGATGTTTATAGCTGCTTTACTAATTGCCAAAAACTTGGAAGCAATGATCCAATCAGTAGGTGATTGGATTAATAAATGTGGTACGTCCAAACAATGGAATGTTATGCAGTACTAAAAAGAAATGAACTATCAAGCCATGAAAGACATGGAAGAACCTTAAATGCATACTACTAAGTGAAAGAAGCAAATTTGAGAAGGCTACATCATACTATATGATATTCTAGAAAAGGCAGAACTATGGAGACAGTAAAGATCAGTAGTTACCAGGAAGTGGTGGTGAGAAATTAATAGGCAGAATACAGATGATTTCTTAGGGCAGTGAAATTACTCTGTAGATATTATAATGGTAGATAATATGTCGTTATACTTTTGTCCAAACCCATAGAATGTGCAAATACCAAGAGTGAACCCTAAGGTAAATTATGGACTTTAGGTGATATGATGTGTCAATATAGGTTCATCCTTGGTAAAAAAAGAAAAAAGCCCCTTCTGGTGAGTGATGTTGATAATGGGGAGACAATGGGGGGCTGGAGATATACAGGAAATCTGTTTCTCCCTCTCAATTTTCTTATAAACTTAAAACTGCTCTAAAAACATGAAGTCTTCAAAAAATATCCCAGATGAGTTTTGGTCATCTGGTTTAGGGAAAATGCTTTGAGAATTGAGTTTGTATTTATATCTTTATGTATAGCCATAGGTATAGTTATAACCTCTTACTACCCGAGTTTGAAATTCTGCTGTCTCTAGTAATTACTGGTGATGGGACAGAAACAAGTTATTAACTTTGTCCTTCAGACTCTTGGAAAAATATATGATTACAAGATACTAAATTGTATATAACACACATAGTTACAACTATGGGGATAGAACTACATAGTATCTGTATTACAAGGCTTTGTGAAGATTAAGTAAGATAGGTGTAAATACATAAAAGGGTTCTTAGTACAAAATAAATGTTATGATGATAGTGTTGCTTTCAGTTAAGTAGAAAACACCTGATTTCCATCTCCTGGAACATAGTTTCTATAATCTTGTGTCTGCCTTTTTGATTCATTACAACAAAGTTCTCTAAAAGCTGCATGTTTTAGTCTCTCAATCATGTGAAGCTAAAGCGTACAATTGTTGTAGTAGTCCTGCAGGATTTACGATACGAGTTAATGCTTTTCTAATTTCAGCTTGTCAGGCTTTATGATGAATGCATTAATTCATTTAGTCAACGAATATTTTTTAATATAATAATTTCTGGGCATGTTATGATAAACAAGATTTACATTGTTTTGAACTTCAACATTTGTTTTGTTTTCATTATTTTAGATTATAAATGTTTTCCTAATGAAATGACATATCTTGAGGCAAGGGCCTGTTTCTTTCTGCTTCCGTATACCCCTGCCAAATACTGTATTGATTTATCCATTTATTCATTCATCTATCAATTATTTTTGTTAATTCCACAAATATTTATCAAATATATACTATAGTCCTAATATTTACATTATACATGTAGACAAAAATTTGTCAAATGAACAATGGATGAATCTGTTTTTTTATTGCATTGTGTGCCAGTCTCCTTAGCATACAGCCTTTAAGCATTTATATGTTGGTGTTACCATTTTTTAAGAGAACAAAAATTTTATTGACTCGAACCAAGTTGTAACTATGCATGGTACATACAATTTAATACCTTATATTAATATACACTTTTCTTTTAAGATTTGTGTTTGAATCACCTGTTTTACATTAGAATTGTTTTTCAAGGAAAGGCATCTAGTTAGTAGGTATGATAAAGGAAAAGACAGATGCCTAGGAAACGGAGCATAATGGGCACAACCTCTTCAGTTTATCTTACCAAGTGAATTTTGCAGAGTCAATTACAGCATGGTAGTGAACTGTTGATTTCTCAGCTCTTCAGAGTATTGGATCTATTTAGTGTATTTCAGTGTGTTCAGTAGGTTCCTGGGTATGTGTAGCACAACTGGAGAGAAATCATTCTGTTAAAATCTTTGTTTAGGATGCAGTTTACCCGTTTTTTTCTCTCTTCAAAACCATAAGTAATAGGTGGTTCTGCTCACACCAGATTTTTGTATATCAATGTCTATCGAAATTGATTAATTTGGGGGTTTTATGAAGACATACTTTGGAATAACTGTAATATATATTTATATACATATGTAAGTCATCATAAACATATGGATATAAAAGAGATACATGGGATTTTGATATGAACCTGTTACTTTTAGGAAGTTTGAATAACACTGAAAAGAGAAATCACATTTCTTAAAAAAAAAAAATCCCTTCAAGGGCATTACAGATAAAAATTACATTCATCATGGGAAATATATTAAATATACACAACTGCAGATGAATTAATAATCCTTTTTAGTTTTACATAACCTGTAAAAATGATTATAATATAAAAAGTTATAGCATTTGGATTAAGTAATTTTTTTCTTGTCTCCATAATAAAAAAATTGAGAAGATTTAACAATACATTTAGCAGAACTGTGCTCAGCAGCCTTCCTGGATGCTTTGGTACAACTTGACTGCCCTCTTCAGGCTGCGTGTGAATCTATTAGAATAATTGACAATGTTTCCTAAATTCATAATTAAGCCTCTAATATTCCTGAGCTACATAAACGTAACGTATTTTTTTTTAGTTAACAGTGTTGCAAATATACTAATTTGAGTTAAATGTTTGGAGCGTTTGTGGATTTTCAGTTTTCACTTTCAGATGGCAGTGAAGTCTGAAGTGTGGCAATAAGCACTAGTAGTGATGCCTCACTTCGCCTCCTTAGTCCAAGCTGACATAAACATATACAGAAATCAGTGAATTTCTTATTTTTCATTAGTTTGGATTCTTCTATTCCCTATTAATCATTAAGAAGTTGGACTGAAGGGGTATATGGATAATGGAGTTAAGTTTAGAAAACAGGGTTTGTTATTGGGACACATTCCTTCTAATGAGTCATCTGAATATACCATAAGTAATAGGTGAGAAATTCATATTTCTCAGGCTAGCTGAATTATTTTTAGTGACAGTTCTATTCATTGATCTTACTGCTAGTGAATTATGTCCAACAGAAAAAAAGCCCCAATTTACCTTGTCAATATTGAATTTTCTCTTAAGTATTGTACTTGTGTTGAAAAAATATAATTTGCTTAGCTCCCTTGGAATTCTCTATTTCATCTAGATATATTCCTAAGTAGAAGCAGCTTGTGTAAAAAAAAAATTTCTGGATGCTTTGGTGTTCTAGATTTTAAAGGAGAATATGTAAGAAATAGGTCAATCTTCATTTATAGTCTATTTAAATACCCCCCTGTTTTCCCAAGTAGACCATTATAGTAACATTCTGAGTGGCTTCCAAACATTTTCTGCTTCTCCAATATATTATCCACACTGTTGCCAGATACAGCTTTCTTAATTAGTATTTTGCATAATCCACTTCTTTCAAAACACTCATAATTGTTCACTGTTTACAGAATAACGTCCAGGTCCTATTTATCTTTCTACCAGAAGAAAGCGTCCAGTCTCTTTTTTCTTTATTTTCTAACATGAAATGTATATTCTATTATTTGAACACTTAATAACATATTTTAGAGTTGGTAGTCTTTGTTTATCCTGCTTCTGTTACCTTAATATTTTCTTCCTGTCCTTTCTTGCTTATTGTAATTTTATGCCTTCTGTTCTTTTGTGAATATTTTCACATTCATATTTTGTCCAGTTGTTCCATTCCATTGTGATCTCACCCTCCTCTATATGCCATATAGCACCTATAATCTAAATTCTTGTTAAATATATATCTTATTTATGTATCAGTGTGTGTATCTTCCTTTCTCTAACAAGCTTCTTAAAGGTGGAGATGTGACGTATACTTCATTATTGCAGCACATATTAAAATGCTGAATACATATTGATTAAGATAGATTTGCATATGAAATTGACATTAAGAACATTATGTTAGATGCTGATTTAGTCATTACAACCTTTCAAGTAATAGCCACCATTCCTTTGATAAATAGCATTTATTTGTGATGGTACATAAAGTGTTCATTTTTTTCTTTCTAAGACTACCAATAGAGTAAAGCAAGTTGGTCTTACAAAAGATACTATCCTGTGACATAATTCTAAGTGGGCTTTAATCATACTTTCCAGAGTTCAGAGTCTCTAATTTAGTGATATTTAGTTTTAGGGTATATATATTTACTATTTAGGAAAGTATATTATTCATCACCACCATCATCAAACCTTTATTAAATGCTTATTCTGTACCGGGTCATAGCCGTGGACAATCAATGCATAAGCATAATATGCACAAACAGTACTGATACATGCATAAAATAAGTAGCTGCACAATAGCGAAGAATTTTCATTTCAAACAGCTGCCTCAACAAGTACTGCAGAGATTTCAAATGACTTCTGGAGGAGAGGCAGTTTTTGAGCAAGCTTTTGAAAGAATGGAGGACTTTGTAAGCAAAGGATTTGATGTTTTAATGCTTCCAGAATGAACATGGGGTGTCACAAAACAGAGGCCCCTTTAATATGTTGATAGAGACAGATTGTGGATGTAAGTTGTGGGCAGGATATGGAGGATCTCGTCTTCTGTTCTGCGCATTGTCTTTATGATACAGGCAGTGGGAAACTTTAGGGTTTCTCACTAAAGGAAGCTAGAACTATCATTGATTATTAGGAAGTTAAACTGAACAATTGGATGATAAGGAATACAGAGTTTAAAGGCAAAATGAATTCATCCTCTTTGATTCCTCAATACTCTATCACATTTTCTTCTTTCCTTCAGAGTACGTAGGATTATCTGAAGTTTCATGTTTATTCTCTTGCTCACTGAAATGTACTCTTGAGATTAGGGACCTTGTACTTACTATTCACGCCTGCATTACCTGAAACATTGTTGGCACTAATATACTAGGGGTGACAAAAAAATGAAATGTATACAAGTGGACACTTTGGTCAAGGTTGCTCAAGCAGTAGTTTGCCTTAATCAGAAGGGTCTGGACGCTGATGGTAACCACTTTGAGCACCTCGTGTGATTGCAGAAGTCAAATGTGACTTGTATCATCTTTTTTTATTGGTATATATTATTACAATTTTAATACAGTTTTTCTTTCTTAAAATGTGTATAGATTTTTTGACACCCTCTGTATATTTGTGGTGTGAATTAATGAGTGCATGAATGTATACTTAGAGAGTCTAGTAGTTATGTGCTAGGTTATAACATCATGAGTGAAAGAAATTCAACATTATCCTTGTTTAACGTCATTCCACCAGATTCCATATATACACAGATGTTAAATACTAAAATATGATTCTTCTTGTGTATTTTTCAGAATGAAGCATTTTCATTTCTCAGAATATCACCATCACCGAAATGCCAGTTTTTGCTGATTTGTATTTCCCTAAGTTTCATTTTAAAAGTGAAACTATTTTTGTGTGTAAAATATTCTTCTGTGTAAAAATACACTGTTTTCTTCATTTTAATGCCATTCTTTTTAAGGTAACATTGGTCTCATAAGGTTTGTTAGTTTACAGAGATATTACGACCTACTTCATCGTCAGTGCCAACTCACTGTGGGAAGTTATTATGCATCTTTTCTTTGAAAAATCAGTGATCAATATTTACCAATAATATTATAGTCCATGTGGCAAAAATCAAATCAGATTGTAGGGCTCCTGTTGCTTTTAGCTGTGTTTTTTTGTTAGCATTGGAAGAGGAGCAATGAGGTACTGTTTTCCATAGATTGAGGGAGGGGGCAAGCTGGGTATTCTTTGTGTTCCTCTAGTAAACAGAGAGTGTGTTCTCACACCACAGTTCCAGTTTGCCAGCATCTAAAGTTCTTCCTTCTTCAGGCCTTTGTGCTTGCTGTTTCTGCTACCTGAAATGTTCTAGCTGTTTCACTGATGGCTTTTCTCGTCTGTGGGATTTGAGCTTTAGTATCACTTCATCTGAGGAAACCTTTTATGACCATACCATTTGAGTAGATTCTCCTGATTTTCTGTAATATTGTTTCATGTATTTTTTTCTTCAGTGTGTATTTTAGCTTTAGGTTATTTTTATGTATTTATTTGGTTATTATGTGTCTTCCCACTATAGCACCAACTCCTCAAGAGCAGAGAGACGCTGGAGATTAACTCACTTCTTGCTATTTGGTGCTCAGTAAATACTTTTTTAGTGAATTATAGTGAATTTAATCTCATTTAACCACCAAAGCTTTCAAAATTTGTAATAATTTTCATTGAACATATTCTAATATATAGCATATATAATTTTCTGCCTATTGAGCACAATACAGTTTTAGGCTGATTGTTAACAATGATCAGTTTTTGTACCATGCTCTGATCGAATGATGCTCTTATGGTCTTTATGTTAAATAACCTCAGATTATAGCTCTGTTCATATTTAGCTCTCTTAGATATATATTTTAATCACAGCAATATTTGCTTGTTTTTAATAAAAAGGGATGGGAGGAGCTAAAATGAACAAATACCATCCTTAGCCCTTGGACTCACCTGTTGCAGACTTGGCTACAGGTATTCACTGTTATTCCATTGTGTTTTCTTCTGGTGATTTTTTTCATATCTCCAAATGTTATTCATTTCATACAAAGACTCAATCTTTACATTTCTTGCTATGATAAATGAGGATTTAACTCATCTCACTCACCCCTTATCGTTTTTATAGTTTTTCTTTTATTATTCTAACAGTTAATATCATCCTTCTATTTCTTGTCCATTAAAGGTAGGTGATCTCTCTTGATGCCCTGATTTAGAACATAAAGATTAACAAGTACTTCCCCATCACCTCTTCTCCTTCCCTTTTACCCACCAAAATCCTTTACTGTAACCATAATTAAATCTGTGCTCTGTCTATAGTTTGATTTAGAAAGTTGAAAGATGACAAACAGCATTTATGTTATTAGTTTTACATAAATAGAACCGACTTCAAAGTAGAATGTTACGATTATGGTTCCTTTTCTACAGCGCTGTTGTTTGTGACCTCTGTCCTACTCAGAATGTTTAAAATAACCTTTCTCATTACCAATTAATCAAAATTATGATATATTTTAATTTGCTTCTTATTTAGACCTTGCCATTTATGTTCATTTTGTTGTCGTTTTTCTTGTTGTGGGACCAGATACGCCTTACTAGTCTTGATATCTTCCAACTCTTTCCAATGATTGATTAGAAACTATTCTGTTCACCTTGAAGTCCAATTAAATGTCTGCTCTATTTTGTAATTCATAGCTGGATCATAGCTTTCTTATACACCTTCTACCCTTCCTACCTTACCATCTTTCTAGTTGCCCTTTTGCCTTTCTTATAGAGTTTCTGTAGTAGTCTCAAGTTTTCTTTTTTTTATTATACATATTTCCTTTCTATTAATTATATCCTAAAGTAATTTCACATTTCTTTTCTGAGGCCACATTTATTTCAAACTTAGTTGTTTGGCTTGATACAGAATTCTAGATTGAAAATAACTTGCCCTCAAAACTCTGAAGGGATTGTTTTATTATGTGCCAGTATCTAGTGTTGGAAATAACCAGCCCAGTCCCATTCTCATTGTTTACCCTTGTTATGCTTTTTTTTCTCTGAAAACTTTTAGTATCTTTCTTTTAACCATAATGTTCTGACATATTACAATATGTCTAAGTATTGCTCTTTTCTTACTCCTCTTATTCAGAACCTAGGAAATGATTTTAATATTTAATCTTGAATCGTGTTATGTCTCTAGAAATATTTCCTCCATTTTGTCTCTCTTCTCTCTTGGGACTCTTGTTTGGAAGTTGGATTTATTGGATTGGATTATATTTCTAGGACCTTTACTCCCTCCTACCCACAATGTAGTCTATCTGTGTCTTTTTTATTCTGTGAATTTTATTTAACTCTATCTTCTAATATCAGTATTTAAACAATCATGTTTAAAATTTATAAGTGCCGTCTCTTTTATTTTCTGTGTTCCTTTTTACATGACATTTCGTGTGTGTGTGTGTGTGTGTGTATGAATACTTTTGGGAGACACAGTTTGCCATGGGCCCTGAGCACCCCTGCATTTTTCTTGCTGAGTGTGCCAAGAATACAAAGGGTTGTATGTCCAGGGACAAGCCTTAAGGAAAAAGATGTCTCCCACTAAACATAGCACAAACTTGTTATCATTTACTGTAAAAACAGTAAGTCCCTCAAACTCAGTATTCCTCTCCGGTAACACAGTCAGTTGTGTGTGCAGGCATCCCAGAGGACCTTTTATGTCACCCTGTGAGACCTGAGGTCCCGGGGAATTGATGCAGAAACATGAAGTAATACAATGTCTATGTATTTGTCTATGACCTAGGTGTCTCATGTCTTCTGCCAGCATCCATGAAACAATAACAGGCTAGTTTGTTAGCACGATAAAATCTCAGACTTAGCATCTCTGTGGCTTCTAACCCAGGATTTTTCCTAGCTTTTTTTAGGCGGCCGAAGTCTCCTTTGATATTGTACTGTCCTCCATCAGAACTTTTCCACTAGCTTTGTTTTTCAGATATTCTTAAAATCTCTTATATGATTTTGACTCCACTTTAAGTCTTATTGTTATTGTGGGATTATAGCTTTTTATTTTTTTACTTCCAGTTTTGGTAGAGGGACTCCCCAAAACTCCTGTGAATAATCAACTACTGTATATAAGAAGCATTCTCTTTCTTTATTAATGTTTTGCAATCACTTATTGTTTTTTTTGTTTTCATTATTATATCTATATCCTTCCAGCAATACCATTTCTCTGTTTCTTCTCCTTCCCTACACCTAAATATAGAGCTTTATTATCTGGGAAATCAACAAAATATCCAATAGAAATAAATTCAAAATAGGAGTAACTATGCTCTTAGCTACTCAGAACATGTTGCTTACTTTTAGGTTTGAATGTAAATGAATTTACAGATAAGTGGAATATATAAAGGTGCAGTATAACTGTGTTTACAATTTTAAACATCCTCATGATTATTAAATTGAATTGCAAATATTCGTAAAAATTGCTCTGTCTTTTACTAAAAACTATCAGAGGATTTAAGCTTGTGTGTGTGTGTGTGTATATATATATATATATATATATATATAGAGAGAGAGAGAGAGAGAGAGAGAGCGCAAATGATTTTATCCTCTAGAATAAGAGGGATCAAACTTTTTATTTAAAGGGCCAGGATGGGCTTTTGGCCCATACAGTTTCAGTCACAATTATTAAAACTGCTCTTACATAGAGCAATAGCAACCATAAACAATATATAAATGAATCAGTGTGGTTCTGTAAACCTTTACTTATGAACAATAAAATTTGAATTTTATATAATTTTTATGTCATGGAATACTTTATTTTCTACAGCCATTTCAAAATATAAGATCAATTTGTAGCTTGAATTCCATACAAAAAGTGGCCAACCTTTGCCCTAGAATTACTTGTTTTATTAACAGCTTTGTTAATGCTTGGATACTGATATGTGTCTACTGTACTCCATTATTCTTATCAGGCAAGCCAATGAAGAATATCAAATACTGGCTAACTCCTGGCGCTATTCTTCTGCTTTTTGTAACAAACTGTTCTTCAGTATGGTGGACTATGATGAGGGGACAGATGTTTTTCAACAGGTAAAAGTTATATTTTATTTTGCTAATATATTTAATTGAGTTGGTTCTGGTTGATACATTTTTGTTTGCCAGATAAAAATACATAAGTTCATAAATACAATAGTCTTTATAATAAATTCTGTGACATAATTAAAATAATTATAGCTAATGTTATTTTTATCATTGAATAGTGCTGGTCATTAGTGTGTGAGTACCATAAACACATTTTAACTTTTGTAGAGGAAGTGTTGGTTTTACAGGATACAGTGGCAGTTTACATGCATTTTGATAATTGTGATTTAAGATGGTATTATCCATAGATTTATGAAATTATACATAAAACTCAATGTAAGTTTTTTTTTAACCTTTACTTTTTCCAATGTGGCAGATACAGAGAATTGTACGATATACACATATATAAAGTGTTAAATATTTAAAAGTCTTTGTTCTCTGTTGTGGGCTGAATTGTGTCCCTCCAAAATTCATGTGTGGAAACCCTAAATCCCAGTGTGACTGTTTTTGGAGATATCACCTTAAGGTGATAATCAAGCTTAAATGAGCTCATAAGGATGGGGCCCTAATCCACTAGGATCTCACTGAATCCTAATTACCTCCTTAAACTGATGTCTAAGGAGGACACCACTTCTTAGATCTGGTGTCTAGGAAGAGACGACAGGACTGTATGTGCACAGAGAAAAGGCCAGGTGAAGACACAGTGAGAAGGTGGCCGTCTTCAAACCAGGAAGAGAGGTCTCATCAGAAACAAACCCTACTGGAACCTTGATCTTATACTTTTAGCCTCCAGAACTGAGAAAATAAGTTTCTGTTGTGTAAGCCACTCAGTCTGCGGTATTCTCTTACTGCCACTCTAGCGGATTAATACATTGTCATTGACACAGTCTTTTCTGTAGAGCAAAGTGTTGAATTGCGGTGTCAGAATGCTTGTTATCAATTTTGTTGTGGTTGTGTCATCATCACTGCCAACATCGAGGGCTTATGTTCCAAGGACTTTTTCTAAGTGCTTCATGTGTATTCCTTCATTTAGCTTCACAGCCATCCAGTGAGAAAGATACCGTTGTTATCTCTATTTCACAGATCAGGAAACTAAGGTGTGACAAGGTTAAGTCACTTGTTCAAAGTTATCAAGTTAGTGTAATATGGAGCTAAAATTTGAGCTCAGTAGTCTGGCTTCCAGAGATCTAGCTCTTACTCATGCTGTTACTGTGTAGTTATTAATTTTTTATATTTACCACTACTTGATCACTGCCTTTCAAATGTGAAGCTTATTATAGTGAAGACATTGATTAGTTTGGGTATCTTGGTCTGTTTTACTTGTCTCTCATGTGACAGCCATTAGCATAATGCTTTACCACGTCAAGGAAAAGCATTTAGTTCCTTGAAAAATCTAGCTCACTAAATGTAAATGAGCCATTAGTGAGTATCTTTTGCTTATTTACTTCCAGATTGATTATTTATTCATCTTTGCCAGTTCTGGTTGAATGAGATAAATTCTTTTTTCCCTTCACTAGCCTTTACCCCTTGGTCTTTCCTATTACTATTCACGTATTTCTTCCTCCATAAATTTTGTTTTTGCCTTTTGGGGATGTTTCTTTTTGTTTATACAGCAAATATTGAGTGGCTATTCTTGTAGGAGCAATGAATGACAAGAAAAGGCATACATAGTTTTTCCCAATAAGGACCTTACAGACTTGAGTGCTAATATAATAATAAAGAAAAACTCATACATAAATATGTAATTTCAAATAACTTTATAAATAAAGAAAATTACAGTACTGTGAGAACCAAATATTCTTTCATGTAATTTGTGGGTCTCTGTAGAGTCTCAGAATTGGCCTTAAAGATCAGCAGATGGAAGTGAGTCCTCTCTGCCACATTAGGAACTAGTCATCAGGTCCACGATCTGACCGCTAGAGCAGAGGCTTCAAGTACTAACGTCTGTCCTGGCCAGGCCTGTAAACTAAACTAAGAAAGCAGGTTGAATTAATTTTGTATCTTAGTATATTAAATGCTGTAGTTCTTCACTCGCACAAGTAAATATGCTCTCTCCTATATTTATTACAACAGAGCCTATCTTGGTCTTTATTTTAAAAAAATGAATAGAAACACTCATATTTCACTTTTCTCCTAAGAACTGTGAGAAAGAAAATCAGCAAAACACCATGTAACTGATCTTTGGTCTGATTGTTGAGGAACCAGAATAGTGTGGGTGGAACTGCAGCAAAGCAGAGAGGACAAGCTTGACCTCAAGCTTGACAAGTGACAGCGATACAGCTTTGTGCGAGTTTCATTAAAGAAACGCAGGCCACGTGTAGCTAGTTCTGTTTTTCAACAAGAAGAGATCCAAATACAAATTTCTATATGAAATCTCTTCTTAAAATGTCGGCAGGTAATTCGGGTTAAACAAAACTGAGGCACAGTGTAACTATCTTTGTGCTGAGTACTGATTATAGGCTAAGAGTATATAACTATATAGCTGTAGTGTTAGATATAATAGTTGATGTATCTTTTATATGCTTTAAACATTTTCTTTTAAAGTTTGAGAGTTGAAGTCAAGATTGTTTTTAATTGAAAAATTTCCTAAGGCTAATTTTGATTCAGCAGAATTACGAATATAGAACTGCTTTGTCTTTTCTAAAACCTAGCCCCTGGCTTAGCAATAAGAGTTTTCATTTTTAAGTGCAGAAATATGTGTAAGTTATAACAGTTAAGGATTTTTATGGGGAATTGCAATCTACAAAAATGGAAGAGAATATATATTGTTTCACTTGAGAACCACTGAAAGATTCTTAACGCTATGTTTTTTTTCTCATTCACCGTTGAATCATATTTTGTTGAAGTACACTTTTAAACTAATGTTTTAAGGCACCACCGGCAGTAGTGTGGTGTCTGAAATTTGGCAATTCCTGGCTCGTTGGGAACTTACTGGGAAAATGACTTCCGTGATATGTGATGCTGTGTGATAACTGAGGCTGTGTCTGACAGCAGGCCGAGGAGTTCATGAATATGGTGTCTTACAATGAGCTGTGGACTAGAAACTAGGTCTGTGTTATACCCCGCTTTGTTGTAGCCTTGGGGAAGTTGTGTATTTTAATTTAGATGAAAGCTTTGAATTATATGGTTTCTTTTAAACTCCTCATATTCTAGGATGTTAAGCCTTCCTATGGAGTTTCTGATTGTTCCAATGCAGGAACTCCCCCCCTTGAAATCTTACATTTACATGTTGATGTAGCCCTCTCTTGTGCATCCATCAGGGAAACACACGTGAACAAAGTCTGGAGGGGGAGAAAACACAAAGGAAGAAAATGTGTTTTGTTCAATGTAACAGACATTGGTAACTGACCATAACAAGCAAGCTCACTGCTGGTACAGTTCTTGTCTTTACCTTGATGTCATCTGACCTAATGTATGTGTTATTGGATTTGATTTTGATTTTGATGGGAAATGCTGAACTTTTTATTACAAATTAGAGCAAAAACTCTTCATTTGAGACGTTTTCCTAATTCCTGGGCAGCCAGAATTTAATCTGTATGTATTTTTGCAGGTTACTCCTCAATGTAAATTAACCCAATATTTGTTTTTAGATATTATATTACTAATAAGTACTATCTATTCTAGACTAGTATTCTATTCAGTGTACTTTTCAAATGGAAATTGTCTTTAGAAAATAATAAACAACCATTTTAAGACAGTTGTGTTAACAGAAAAGTTAAACAGAAAAAGACTATCGTGGATTTCTTCTATAGTCTGGTAAATCCAAGTTGTTTAGAGCAAAAATGTTGACTTCTGTTATCATTTTCTAAAGTCTTTACATTTTTAATAGAGAAGTCAATCCACTTATAATTTAAAATTAATTTTATAATACATTTGTATTTTCATTAGATGCAAGTCTTTTTTCTGTAATTCCATAAGAAGTGAAACTGAAAAATTACAGTATTTCTATTTTGCACTTTGAATTAATTACTTCATTGTTTACTCTTACTATAGAATTCTAAAATGAAAAAGAATGAAATAACTGATAAAATATAGAGGATACAGCTGAGAATATCAATGATGTATGTTAAATGTGAAGGTTCATCAAACAGCTAAATTTGTATTTTCTTTCAATAGTACATTAAGGTGAATAAAAATAGTAATTAAGCTCTGAAAAGCCACTTGGATTTTCATAATAAATGCTATCTTTCCAAAATTCATGCAGAAAAAAACAAACAAAACATGAAATGTTAGAATGATATAGAAAGGTTGCTGTAATGATACTATATTTAGTATTTTCTGTTTCATGTTTTACAGCTCAATATGAACTCTGCTCCTACATTCATGCATTTTCCTCCAAAAGGCAGACCCAAGAGAGCTGATACCTTTGACCTTCAAAGAATTGGATTTGCAGCTGAACAACTAGCAAAGTGGATTGCTGACAGAACGGATGTTCATGTATGTTTTTTCCCCCACAGTTTTAATAATAGCCTAATTAGCTTAGATTGTTAGAGCATTGTACTAAGGCCACAGGATTTGTTTTTCTTTTTTCAATTTCTCAGTGGAGCATTAGCTCCTTGCTTAAACTGTCTGATAGCAAAAAGGTGTAAGCTAAACTTTGAGTTAGGTGAATTTAAATGGTTTTTAAATGGTTTTTAGAATAATGGTTCATTGATATTTTAAGAACCATTAAATAGTATGTGAGTTAGGCACAAAACAAATTCAGAGCTAAAAAATATACTGCATATTGCTCAATGGTATTAGTAATCAAAGACATTTTAAAGAAAAGGCAAGACGTATAATTTCTATCTTTTGGGCAAATAAAAGCAGAATTAATACCAAATTTTTATGAGCCATGTGAGATAATCCCTCTCTCATATACTGTTCTTGGGACTGTAAATTGGTGTAACTATTCTCACACTATGTGTCATGTCGTAAATTGGTGTAACTATTCTCACACTATGTGTCATGTCTTTGTTATAAAATTTAAGTTAAGGATATAACTGAGGATAATTTAAATTCTTAGACATAGAAATTTTTTTTTAAAGAGGAAATCAGTTTATTCCTTATTTTTTAAATTAAATTTATCAGGTAACATTGGTTAATAACATCTAAGTTTTAAGTGTACAATTCCATAATACCTCATGGTATATTACACTGTGCTCACCACCCAAAGTCTAATGTTCTTTGGTCAGCATATATTTGATTCCCATTACCCTTTTCATCCTTTCCCCACCTCTCTGGTAAATATCATACACTATTACTGTCTGTGAGTTTGTTGATTTTTGTTTCATATCTCACACATGTCAGTGAAATCATATTGTTCTTGTCTTTCTCCATCTATTTATTTCACTTAGCACGATACTCTCAAGATCCACCCATGTTGTTGGCAATATTTCATCATTTTTATGGCTGAGAAGTGTTCTACTAACACATCTTTATCCAGTCATAGCCTGAAGGTTGTTTCCATGTCTTGGCTGTGGTGAATAATGCTGCATTGAACATAGCGGGACATAGATCTTTGCAAATAAGATTTTTTAAAAAAATTTTTAGGTAGATACCCAAAAGAGGAATTGCTGGGTTGTATGGCAACACTATTTTCTGAAGACCATACTTTTTCCATAGATTACACCAATTTACATTCCCACCAGCAGTGTACAAGGGTGCCTTTTCTCCACATCCTCCTCAACCCTTATTTCTTGTCTTGTTGATAATAGACATTCTAACAGGTGTGAGGTGGTATCTCATTGTGGTTTTGATTTGCATTTCCCTCATAGGTAGTGAAGTTGAGCATCTTTTTATATATCTATTGGCTGTTTGTCTTCTTGGGAGAAGTGTCTGTTCAGGTCCTCTGTCCATTTTTTAATTGGATTGTTTGGTTTTGTTGTTGAGTTCTTTATAGTTTGAACATTAGCCCCTTATCAGAGGTATCATTGCAAATATCTTTCATTTGGTTGGTTGCCTTTTTGTTTTGTTGATGGTTTCTTTTTGTTGTGCAGAAATGCTTAGTTCGATGTAGCCTCATTCATTAAGTTTTGCTTTTACTTCCCTTGCATTTAGAATCAAATTCACAAAAACCCTTCTGAGACCAAGGTCCATAAGTTTAGTACCTATCTTTCCTTCTTTGTATTTTTGTTTCAGGTCTTATTTTTAAGTCTTTAATCCATTTTGAATTAATTTTTGTGTATGGTATCAGCAGCCTCGTTTCATTCTTTAGCATTTGGTTTTCTAATTTTGTCAATGCAATTTATTGAAGAGGCTTTCCTTTCTCCTTTGTATGGTTTTGGTTCCTTTGTCAAAAAGTAGTTGCCAGTGTATGTGAAGGTTTATGTCTGGATTCTCAATTGTATTCCATTGTTCTGTGTGTCTGTTTTCCTACCAATACCATACTGTTTTGATTATTGTAATTTTGTAGTAAAATCTGAGAGCAGGGAATGTGATCATCTCTGACTCATCTATTATTTCAGGCTCATCTTTTATCTACCTATCGAACCTACCCAGCACTCAATTAGTCATCTTTCTTTGTATCCTTGGTTTCTTTTAATGTCAGATGTTATTAGAACTAATATCTATACATACTGGGAAATCATGAGTTTATACCAATTATGTCTACGTTTAAAAAATAATCTTTATGCTTTAATGTTCACCATCAAGAAAGTAAAAGACAAGCCACAGAATGGGAGAAAATATTTGCAAATCATTTTTCTTGTAAGGGACTTAACATCTAGTATATATAGAGAGAGGGTGCCAAAAAATGTATAGTGGACACTTTGGTGAATGTTGCTCAAGCAGTAGTTCGCCATAATCAGAAGTGTCTGGACGCTGATGTTAACCACTTTGAGCGCCTCTTGTATTGCAGAAGTCAAATGTGACTTGTATTTATCTTTTGTTATCGGTATGTATTATTAAAATTTTAATTGTTTTCCTTTCTTAAAATGTGTATACTTTTTTGGCACCCTCTGTATATATGACTCTTACAAGTCAATCATAAAAAGACCACCTAATTAAAAAAGGGGTAAAGAATTTGAATAGACATTTCTGCAAAGAAAGTATACAAATGTCCTTTAAGTATCTGAAAAGATGCTCTACATCATTAGTCATCAGCGCAATGCAGAGAAATGGAACCCACAATGAGAAGCCACTTCACTGTCACTAAGATTGCTAAAATCAGTGAGATAATAAACGTTAACAAGTAAAAGGAGAAATTGGAACCCTCATACACCACTGTTGGGAATGCAAAATGGTGCAGCCATTTTGGAAAACAGTTTTGCAGTTTCTCAAACTATTAAACATAGAGTTTCCATATGATCCAGCAGTTCCACTCCTACATTTATACCTGAGAGAAATAGAAACATGCCCACACAAAAAAATTATATAAGAATGTTTTTAGCAGCATTATTCATTATAGCCATAAGGTGGAAACAACTCAAATAACTATCCGCTGATTAATGGATAAATAAAATGTAGCATTTTCATACAGTGGAGTAGTCAGCCACAAAAGGAAATGAAGTACTAACACATGCTACAACAAGGATGAACCTTGAAAACATTATGCTAACGTAAAGAAGCCAGTTACAAGACTACATATTATGTAAAAGTCCAGAATAGGGAAATCTATAGAGACAGAAAGTATATTAGTGGTTGCTTAGAGCTGGAGGATAAAAGGAATAAGGGAGTGAATGCTAAGGAGCATGGCACTTCCTTTTGAAGTGATTCAAATTATCTGGTACCGACTGTGGTGATGTTTGCACATATTGGTGAATATGCTAAAAACCATGGAATTGACTCTGGATGAATTGTGTGGTATGTGGTTTATATCTCAAGAAAGCTATTTCTAAGAAGCCTTTTTAAAAAGTCCCAATTTGAAATAATACAAATAATATACTCCCATCTCACCTTTACTCTTTACCAGATGATCCCACTTTTCCATGCGTTAATGAAGAACAATTCTGGGATGAATATAAGTAGGTTTTGCATATGTTCAACTGTATTCACCTAAAATGAAGAGTGAGTCTTTTTACATAGTCATTATGTTTTAAGGTATATATTTTTGACTTCTAAAGAGTAAAAGAAATGGTAGTGCCAGGTATGAAAAGTAAAGAGGCACCTTTGTAAATTATGTGAAGACTGGAAGGACTTAGAATATGGTCAAGAGAAAAAATATTTTTCTTTCACTTTAAAGATTTTCATTGCATTTTTGCAGATTCGTGTCTTCAGACCACCCAACTACTCTGGCACCATTGCTTTGGCCCTGTTAGTGTCCCTTGTTGGTGGTTTGCTCTACTTAAGAAGGAACAACTTGGAATTCATCTATAACAAGACCGGTTGGGCCATGGTATCTCTGGTAGGTTATCACATTGTACTTTTTTTTTTTCTTTCTATTTTGTATAGTAGTATAAGTTGTATACCATGTTTCCCTGAAAATAAGACCTAGCTTGATTTTTCAGGATGCTCGTAATATAAAATAAGCCCTACTGTATTTCCCCAAAAATAAGACCGGGTCTTATATTAACTTTTGCTCCAAAAGACGCATTAGGGCTTATTTTATACTACACGCATCCTGAAAAGTAATACTACGGCTTATTTTCCAATTAGGTCTTATTTTTGGGGAAACACTGTAATAGTAACAAAATGAGCCAGATTATTATTATAATGGAAACACATCGTACCCTGTCTTTCAGTGTATAGTCTTTGCTATGACTTCTGGCCAGATGTGGAATCATATCCGTGGACCTCCGTATGCTCATAAGAACCCACACAATGGACAAGTGGTAGGTACATGTCCTAAGCATCAATATTCTCAACTTGAATCCTGCTCCTATAGCAGTCAGAAATTGTTAAGTACTTAGTAAGAAAGGATTTTACATGTAAATCTATATTCTTTCTCTTTTCATTTACTACCTCTGCCATATACATACACGCATATACAATATATTGATTTTTTAAGGTGAAGACTGCTTTAGTTTTGATTAAAAAAAACCAGTGTATCTACCACTTCAAATTTATATGCATAATCTAGTTTTTCAACTTTGTATACTGCTATGGTAATAATATGTAATGCCACAAGAGGAAATAAAATAGTTTGTAGTCAGTATCCCACCAATGGTAAATATAATTTACTTCAGAAGAGATTAAAACATAATTATTAAGAACTCGGGTAGTCATTATATTAGAATGCTAGGAACTGTTTGCCTCAAAATTGAAAGTGAAAGTGAAATTGATGTGTAGTTAAATCACTTGCACATTAGTAACTCCTATTGAATGTATATATAACTTAGTTTGTTGTCTTTCCTTTCCTTTTGGTGGGTGGGAAATATTATAATAGATCAAATTTGCAAAATGCTGTCTATGAGGCCTTAGTGTTAGGTTGGTGAAGGTTAATAACTGTTTGAAAATATGCCCCTTTTTCCTCAAGCTTTTGGAAAATATTCAGGTTTTGAGAGAATAATGGAATGCTGTCCCTCATTACTCATCACCAAACTTAATCAATTACCAACTCATGACCAATCTTATTTTATCTATTTTCCCAGCCGGTTCTCTTTACCTGCTGTTGGAGTCTTTTGAAATAACTGTGCCATATCATTTCATTTAATTTCATACATAAATATTTTAGTAGGTGGCCCTAAAAGATAAAGTCTTCTTTAAAAATCATAACCACATATCACCATTACACCTGGAATAATTTCTAAAACTGTGGTTCTGATCAGAATACAATTATCACATGGCAAATCATGTTACAAATTCTCTATTGTAAATGTATATAAGCTTATAAGGTTTTTTCTTCATTGCTTACAGTACTTCATATATTTTTAGTATCAAAGAAAACTAACAAGTTATTTCTTCCTACATTGTGACTTTCTCTGAACTTCTTTTGTGATATAGGGATCTAATTAACTTTATTCCTTGCATGTTCCTGAATACCCAATCAGGTTTTAGGGACTGGTTGCAAATTATCAGAGTCATAGTCATTGATACTATGTAATAATCATAAACTTAAACTTAGTCTCATATTCTTGTGAACATTTTCAGATATTTCCTATAGATGGCAAGGGTGTGGAGACTAAGTTGGCCTCTGGATAGTCAGCTGCCATAGCCATTCCAACATGGTTTTTGCCAGGTGTACATATTTTTTAAATCTGTCATTAAAGAGAGAGGAGTAATTTGAGTGCCTTTAATATTCAAAATTAAACTAATTTGAAGAATTTTTTTTAGCAATAAGTTATTCTCTTACCTTCAACTCTTCACACAAATGAATAACTCTTGTCTATAGAGATTGCAATGGCCTTTAAGTAAAGGTACTCCAAAGGCCCAGATAACACAAGAAAATACAACTTTTTATATTTTAAAAGGGAAAAACTTTTAGCTTTTCAAGATCTTAATCAAAAGTTAGAGAAATGATGAAATTTAAGCCTATAAGCAAAATATTTAAAATATGAATTTTTGTCCCAAACTCTTCACCCTGCCCCATATATTGTATAAAAATATATTTTTTCTTACATTTGAATAAAGTATACAGATTGAAGAACAGAAATTGTAAGTCTTGGAAATACAGGAACTTCCTGTTACAAAGACGATTGCATGAGTGTTCTCTTGGCCAGAGTTGTGGATACAATTTTAGGCTTTTGTGAGAGATTAATTGCCAAGCAGCATAGACAAGGCCTTCAACCTGCCTGTACAGCACTGTTGAAAGGGGCAGGAGGACTTTGCTCATTAATATATAACTCTTGTCTTATTTTACCTTTTAACATTTTAGCAAACTTCCTGCTTTTTCATATGCATAATGTCAACATACTTGTGATTTGAGTTTTGTTTTAATGAATTGATTTGCATAATGATGTGTTTTTATATTACTGGAACAAAATAGAACATTAACTTTGCTTTATTAATGAACCGGTTAGTGGTTCAGAATTTGTACTTAAAATGATTGTCTAGTACAAGGATAATAGCAAATGGTTTCTTTTTAGTGTATATATATATATATATATATATATATATATATATATATATGTATATATAAAGAGAAAGTCCCATGTAGGACTTGAAATTAACTATAATGAGGCTATTTACCTCGTTCAGTGAAATAGAATAAAATTTTATAAATGAGGAAAAGTAACATTCTAAGAGGAAAAGTAACATTCTAAGAGACAATAGTCAAGGTAGAATGGTGTATCTTGTAACATGACTGAGTCATTTGAAGACTATGTTGATAATTAGACTAAATTATTTTAAAATATAAATTTAAATTTCACACATATACATACATATGTGTGTATATATGCATGTACATTATATATATTTACATATATATAGTATATATAGATATATTTCCTAACAGTGGTTAAATACCGATGCTAAAATCCATCTTATATTTTTGATAAAATCTCTAAGAAATCTGAGAGTTAAACACTATGAATCATAGGTGATACGCACTATTTTCTGTACAGATATTGACTAAATATGGATTAAAGGTCATGAAACCTCCATAATTTTCACATTCCTTTCAATTAATACAGCTAAGGCCTAATAAAACCTTACAGTTTTAAAGCTATGTATGGCCAGGTATAGTCCTGAAATGTATTTCTCTATGATCTGATTGTTCCAAATAGTCTTTGAAATATGATACTTTGACTTTTTCTATTTCAATTTTTTCTTTTAAAATTTACTTTCTGATCATAAAATTAACAAATGCTCAATATGGAAAGTTAGAAAATTATAAAAGCTAGGTACCAATTAAAGCTGTCAATTCATCAAGGAGAGAGAGCATATTATGTAAAGCGCACTGCCTATCTATAGCTAATGGGCTAAAGAGAATGTTGTTGCATTAAGCTATAGAGCAATGAGAAATACGAAATGCAGAACATTAAAAGCCAGTCTGGATATCCAAAATATAAGCAGAAAGTTTAAAAGGCCCCTGAAAATGGAGTAGGGTTTTTCTTACGTTAGGCAAATGCCATATATGTAAACCTTGTACATACACACAGTTTAACAAAGGGAATAGGTCTAGTATAACATTCCCAAGGTGATGCTATAAAAAAATGACAGCCAAATAGAATAGAGATTTTCAGGGTTATGATGGTAGCAGATCCCAGGTGCCTGATACATTCTGCCTTCCTTCTTATTAAAACACTGATAGGGATTCATCAAAATGCAAAACTGGCAACAGAATTACAAAGTACAAGAGAAATTCCATTAACATCTGGAACTATTGAAATGGTCATATGTGCAGTTTCTTTGTGCTTATGAACTTCCTTAAAGTTGATTTTGTTTTCACCAGTATGCTTACATCTATTTTATTTGTTCCCCGAGAAATATTGTTTTACCTCACATGGCATCTGTTTTCTATCTTACCAGAGTGTTTGTGTTCTGCCTCATAGTGTCATTGCAATATCAAGCTACTAGTGGGAAATACAAGCTGATAAGAGATTCTACTGTTGGGCCAAAACATGAAAAACTGTAGCTCTTTCTTTGTAACACCAAGTAATGTAATGTCTTAGAAGTATAAGCTTCACAGCCCTTGCTATTTTTTCCATGTTTTTAACTCTGGAACCTTGTAACGTTAGGTACAAGTTCAAGTTAGTTTTAAGTAGTTTATGTTTCAGTGCCACATTAAACTTTACTGCCTTTTTAGATTGATTGGCTGTCTTTCATGAAGTAGCGAAGGGATGTTTGGACTATAAAACTCATGTCAGACAAGCAGGGATGAATTCTCCCCCACCCACCCCACCAACTCCAAGACATTTGGTAGTGTCTGGATGCATTTTTGGTTGTCACAACTGTGGGGGCACATACCCACTACTGGCATCTAGTCATAAAGGCGGCTGAAGCTTACTCCTGCTGGGAAATCTCCGGGAGCCAGTGTAGAACTGCATTAAGCTATAGAGCTTTCCTCTACCCTAGTGGAGAGGAAAACAGAGATATTTATATACCAACTCTCACCACTTATTGAGTGCTATTTCCTTGGGGAATGCATTGCCTACCCAAACTGGTGGACATCAACTGTCAAAGAAATCCAACCAAAGAAATGGCAGTGCTGGTGACGGAAGTCAGGCTGTAGTGCATGACATTGTCAGGGCCAGGAATATGGGCACTCAGATGGTGTCTCCTGCAACGTCTGATAATGTGCTAAGTTTATTCTTTTCTAGTAGATTCCAAAGCAGAGAAAAGAAATCATGAAGAAACATACTTTTGAACTGCTGTTTTTAAGATATGTTCTGAAAACAAATAACAAATGTTCAAAATTTCTTATCAATAGTGAATAATTATTTAAGCCAATATCATCTGTGACTTATAAACAGTCCTGCAAGGAAAAGTGTAGAAAATGTATACATATTTTAGAATACCTACCTCTATCCATCCTTACTGCCCGTTTTAACAATTCTTATATAGATGAATAGATAATTTGTGCCCTTATAGAAGGTTTCTTACTGATGCTCTGTCAACAGGGCTTGTGTTTTGCATTTTATTTTCCAGAAGTGGTATGTGTTGCAGTCCCCTGAGCTATTCATCCCTCCTGCCCATTCTCCTTATGATCAACAGTGTGCACTTAGGGAAACATTGGTCAGAATGGTGCGTGGTCTGTGGCCATGACAGAATCGATATGTAATGGGTCTGTGTCAGCTCTGAACTTCTGATTCTAGCTTTTACAGTTCAGTTTTCTAACTGGACTAAACTGTGTCAAGCAAGCCTAATAGGACTGTGGGGTATATTGCTGGGTCTTCATTTAGCTATTAGTATTTAGAAATAGTAAACATATTTGTAATGTTGGTGACTGTTCATTTTCATATATTAATTGGGGAATAAGACATGTATAGAAGAATTTAAAAATGCTACCAGAGTAAGTTTCACTGCATTGAACTTATAATGTAAATGAATACAGAGAATGTAAAGAAAATTAATAGTGCAGGCAGTACGATGCTGTGCTGATTTGCAAGTTTATTTGTTTGTCACTATTAAGATGCTATGTAATGGCACAAGTCAAGTACTAATGGTCCACTTAACAGCATGAAAGTCATCAGAAAAGCAGTCATTACTGTGTAGCTGAAGGGAAACTATACAACTGTGTAGTTACATGGGACATAAAGATATTTTCTGCTGTTAAAAAAACAATCATCTTGAAGGAAATGCATTCAAGGAAATAAAGCTTATACTTAGGTTATAACTCCCAACATAATATAAATGGATTTTTGTTTCAAGATATGGCTTTTAGCTGCTTCCTGAAGATTGCTATGGGTTTACCAAATATAATCCAAAAAATTTCACTGCGTTATAGTTTAGTTGTTAATAAAGCTAAGAGCTGTGTCCTGTGTGCACATGCAACAGCATTTTATTGCAAAATGGCATGCTGCTTAATCTAAAATTTATCATTAATAAAGCACTTTTTCTGTGTCAGGCAGCCATAATACACATTCATGTCACAGGGATTTTGTATATGCTAGCTCTCTGAGGGACATATTTTAGTTATTAGTTAAAAATTATATGGGCTTATTTGAACTAAATATAATTTTGTATAAAAATATTTGCAAGCATATTTACTAGTTTTGTTGTAATCTTCATACAACCAACAAAGAGTGTCAACATGCAAAGACAATGTTTAAACAAGTCAGAAAGACAATAATTAATATACTAAAGATATGCAGAAAACTTATGGTGGAGTTTGGAATTGGGATTCTAACTTTTGATTTATTCATTCCTTTATTTTGCCATCAATAAATATTTGTTCAGAGCCCATTAAAAGTACTATATTTGCCCTGGAAGTACAGACACATCCTGGAGCTCATAGACTAGTGGAGAGACACAGTATGATATGGATTTGCCCAAGTCTTAGTCATTAAAGCCTTGCTTATTTCATTGCATGGTGTTAGAAATTGGAATTGTTTTAGAATTTTGCCTTAGTTTGTTGCTATGTTGCTTTGTTGCTATGACCCTGCATGTTATCTCTTGCAAGCTTTACCTTATCTTTTTGTTGCTGTGTTTATTTTTTTTAATCTCAGGTGACCCCTCTGTTATACTACCACTGACTTTCTTCCTTATGCTGTACTCTACTTTCCATGATTATGTGACTCTCTCTCTCTCTCTCTCTATATGTGTATATATATACATATATATATATATATGTATATGTATACATATACATATATATATTTTTTTCTCCTTATAGTTGACATACAATATTCCTTTTGATGTCTAAAGTTTTTGTCTAGTTGCCTTTGGTAAAACTCCTTGCCTTTATCTCCACCGTACCTCCTCTCCACCTCGTTTTGACTTCCATCTTCACAGTGGACTACATGCACTCTTGACCCTGACCTCCAGCTCATCTTGATTACCAACTTCTGGGGCCAACCCAAACTGCTCCTATTCCTCCTTTCAACTGTTGTTACCTGTGATCCTGGCAATTAATTAAGAAGGATCATGTGATTTATATCACCTCCTAGCAAAGAATTTCACACATGATAAATTGATATTAAATAGCTGAATAGATGAATAAATCTCTTTGCAAATAGTAACTCAGGTTATATTTTCAGCAACTCAGGTTATATTTTCAGCATTTCAAAAATGGTAAGTACATTTGAAAAAAAATGGTTTTCCCTCGTAAGGTTTGTTTGTACTTTGTAATTAAAACCTTGAAAGCACATACACAGAGGAATTATAAAACTACAAAATGGTAGGTGTTTTAATATGTCAAACTTTAATACAGTTAAATATTCTTTCTGAGAATCCAGAATAAATGTGATTTCAGAAGAAAAAATAGAAAAAAGAGAAGAAGAATTTACCCTCCCACAGAGAAAGAGATAAATTAGAATAGAATGCAGGTAGAAAAATGAATCAGATGTATTTTGTTTTCTGTTAATTCTGGTTTACAGTAAACACAATATGTTTTATTATAAGTAATCTTGGAATAACATTCCTCCTTTCTCTACACTTATAAAACCCTCTTCCTTTTTTTTTCTTTTTGATAAAGTTGTTTTTTATGACTTCTGATGAATATAAAGTTCTATTGTGGATGGCCGTGGTAGTTATTTGTCTCATTTATTTCTTTCAGTTTTATATCACATTTTTTTTTGCATAATCTTGTCCACTAATTAGATGAAATGATATTAACCACAGAATGGGAATGTTACTCATCTTTGTAAAACCTCTTTATCAGACTATATAGACTTATTAAGTACATGTACTGAAGTTTAATCTAGTTGAAAGATTTTGGATTTATCCTAAACTGTGTATTGAAATACAGAGTTAATGTATACCATAAACTGTTTTAAAACAATTTTAAAATATCGTATGCCTCTACTATAACTTATAATATTTTTATTTATCCCTGAGTGTAAAAACAGTAAAAAAAAAAACCACCGTTGAAATTCATAATATTCTAAAATAAGCCTCATTCCTAAAATGAATTTTATAATTGATGTGCTAGCAGAGCTGTGTTAATAATGCAAAGATGCTTTAATTCTCTCCCAAAGAAGCAATTACTGTGAAAAGCAACATTTTATTTCTGCCAAGAAATAAAATTGTGTCCTACATCAAATCTTTCAAGAATCTGTCAAAAGCTCTAAAAGGTAACATTACAGTTTTCTTTCACTAACAGAATGAAAACAATATTTTAATAAAGGGAACATTATGAAATAAATAGTCACTGTATATTGTGTCTGATATTTGATTTGTAATTTATGTACTTATTAAATCTTTAAGTTACAGATTCAGGTTCCAAATGTGAACTATGTATGAACCTTTACGAATCCTTTCCCCATTTGATGAGATTGCATCACATCCCTGTGCTCTTAAACTTTGAGATACATATCTGTCCAGTTCAATTTAATTGGATATGCAAATGAATACCTAAATAAATATGAGAATACAACTTATTCTCATATACTCAAATTCATATTGGAACAAAGATGGTACATGCTTTTAAAAAAATGTTAATAGTATCTGAAAATATGTAAAATTTACCACGTAGTGCCATACTATCCATTATTCTATAGGAGACCTACAACTGTTCAATTCATACAAACTATTTCAAACCTTATATATGAAGAAGAAATATCTGCATTTTTATCATGGTAATCTCGGTGGCACCTAAATTTTTTGAAAGTATTATGTCTCAAAATAATATTTCCTGTTTAGTAATTGTAGTATGTGACAGTATATTTTAATATTAAAAGTATTTTCCCTGTATCAGTGCCTCATTTTTATGTGAGAGTGAAGTGTTTTTCATCTTTCATAGTGATGTGTCTTCATGATATTCTTATATTGCTTATATTTTAGGTTTTGACCCCTAGAAACCATTCTTTATGTCTAGTTTGCTGATTGGTTAATATATTAAGTGCTGAAAGCATGGATCACCTTCAACATATTTTAAACTATGCATTTTATTGAAATACACTATAAATACAACTAGTAATCATTTACCTGTAACTCTTCAGTGAGTTGTAATGTATACTTCATCACTGATTATTAAGTCATTACTAAAGGTATTCTCATTTTAGAGAAAGTTTTTTTTTTTCTTTTCCCTGGCATTTCTTTCATTCACCATAGTTCTAAAAACTTGCAACTTTCTTACCTCTTTCCCTCTTTACTGTTTCATTAATCCTAGTAAAACTCCAGACAACCTGGATTTTACGTGTCCAGCTATCAAAATCTATCATATGCATAAAATCTAGCATTAATAAGGATAAAATAGGCTGAGATAATTAATGTGACTTTTAAAAGTGGTACTTGCAAAAAATGGCAGCATAGGAAAACACAGCCTTTGTCCCTCCACAAAGATCAATGATTGGATAGCTATCCACAAGTAAAACCAGCTCTTCGAGACCTATAGAATCCTCTTAGGAAGTTTTAGCAACATGGTGGAACAACAGCAAAAACCTGAGACTAATCGTACAAGAAGAGAAAGTAGACAGCATCATTTTGCCTGTGTCATCCCATCACTTACGCTGGCATTGTTCACCAATGAGAAGGAACTTCCCATCTAGAAAGAATTCCCCTCTGGTAAAAAGGAAGAGCAGTGTGAGCAAACAGCTTCTCCAGCCTTTTGAGGAAATTTGCAACTGTCTGCTTCAGTTTCACCCCACCCAGACCAACAAAGGTGATGTATAGAGCTAGCTAGGATCAAGGAAGAAAAGCAGGGGCTATTACTTGCAGACACAGAGTGGGAGTGATTGCTTTATACAAAGACCTGCTCTGAGGAAAACTCAGCTAATTTTGCCACTGATGAAGCCAGTGGACCACCTGGAAATTGCCCTAGCTTTCACCCCATCTGTATCTGCATTAGCTGATGCCAACTGCCTGAATTCCTACCCACTCCACTAGAGCCTGGGAACTATACCAACAACAGCCCTCCCAGGCCTCTTTTGCTATACAAGTATAAGACATCAGCTGCCTGAGTCCTTTCCCGTCCCCTCAGGAGTTGAGGAGCAGTGTTGGCAGCTAGTTCAGGGCCCTGTGATACAAGATGCAACCTAGGTACCTTTTAACCTTTACTTCCATGCCCATTGACCTGAGCTGAAGAGACTTCATGTCCCTCGCCCCCACCTGGTGCCCTGAACCACTAGATTCAGGGTGACAGCTGATTCCATTGTGCACCCACCCATAGGTAAAAGTCGTCCCTTATCGAAGTCAGTCCATGAAGTCTGGAAGAGGTGACTGCTCCTTAAAATGCTTATATACCTAGAAAAGTCTACAGGGATCAAAGAATCAGGGAAACATGACACTACCAAAGGAATACAATAAACATCCAGTCACTAACCCCAGAGAATGGAGATCCAGAAATTGCCCAACAAAGAACAGATTTTTTTGTTGTTCTGAAAAAATAATCAGAGCTGAAGAATTGAATAGAGAACTTCTGCAGCAGACTTAACCATACAGACGGAAGAATCAGCGAGCTAGATACAGATCAATTCAAATTATTCAATCAAAGGAGTGAAAAGAAAAAAGAATGAAAAGAAATGAAGAAATACTGAAGGACGTGTGGGACACCATCAAGAAAAATAATGAATGCATCATTGGAGTCCCAGAAGGAGAAGAAAGGGAGAAAAGTGGGTAGAAAGCTTACAAATAATAGCTGAAAACTTACCAAATGTGGGGAGAGATTTGGACATCCAAGTTCTGAGGCTAATAGGTAACTCTGGAATTTCAATTTAAAAAAATCTCAAAGACACATTATAATAAAATGTCTAAAATTTTAAAAAAGAGGCTTTTAAAAGTAACAGAAAAATCTTATTGTAATCCCCAGAAGGCTATCAGCAGATATATCATCAAAGACCTTGCAGGCCTAGAGAGAAGGGGTAATATATTCAAGTACAGAAGAAAGAAACTGCCAACCAAAAGTACCCATCAAAGTTGTCTTTGAAATAAAAGCGAGACACTTTCTCTAATAAACAACTGAGGGAATTTATTATCACTAGACCTGCCTTACAGAACTGCTGAGAAAAGTTCTTCAAGCTGAACTGAAAAGACAGTAATTAATAACATTGAAAATATACAAAACACCAGTGAAGGTAAGCATATCATCAGATTCAGAATATTCTAATCCTGTCATATGGTGATGTGTTAACTACTTAATTCTAGTATAATGGTGAAAGGACAAAGCTATTAAAAATAGCTATAGCTTCAATGATTTGTTAATGGACAAACAGTATAAAAAGATGTAAATGGTGACATCAAAAACATAAAAGGGGGGAAGTGAAAGATTAGAGTTTTTGTATGTGATCAAAGTTAAATTATTACCAGTATAAAATAGACTGTTGTATATATAAAATAGTATGTAAGCTTCATGGTAACCAAAAGGCAAAGACCTTCAGTAGGTTCAGAAAAGATACAGAAGGGAATCAAAGTGTATTACTGTGGAACATCATCAGTTGACAAAGGAAGGCAGCAAGACAAAGAAAGGAAGAAGGGAACAACAAAACACCAGAAAACAATAAGATGGTATAGTGAGTCTTTACCTATCAATAATTGTTTTAAATATAAATGTATTGAATTCTCCAATCAAAAGGCATAGAGTGGTTGGATGGATAAAATAAAACACCAAACTATATGCTACTTGTAAGATATTTACTTCAGCTTTAAGGACACTTATAGGCTCAAAATGAAGGGGTGGAAAAGATAACTCTATGCAAGTGGAAACCAAGAGGGACAGAGTAGCTATACTTATATCAGACAAAACAGACTTTAAGCCAAAAATGATAATGAGATAAGGTTGTTATCTAATAAGAGTTCATTAAATTTAGGTAATATATTGATAATATATTGCTTAATATATTAGTAAACAGATCTAAAGGAAGTAGACAAAAATACTATTATTGTAGAGGACTTCAATACCCCACTTTCAACAGTGGGTAGATCATTCAGAAAGAAAATAAATAAGAGAACATTGAACTTGAGCCATACTTGAGACTGTATGGATCTAAGAGACATGTAGAACATTCCATCCGTTAGCTGCAGAATATGAAATCTTCTCCAGCACATACAGACCTTTCTTTAGGAGAGATCATATGATAAGTCACAAAACTAGTCTTGACTATGGGATAAAGCTTGAAGTCAGTAACAGGAGGAAATCTGGAAAAGTCACAAATATATGGAAATTAAACAACACACTGCTGAACAATCAATGGATCAAGAAGAAATCAGAAGGGAAATTGAGAAATATCTTGAAAGAAAAGGAAAGTACAACATACCAAAACCTATGGTATGATGCAAAAGCAGTACTAAGATGGAAGTTTATAGCAATAAATGCCTACATTCATTTAAAAGAAAGATCTCAAATAAACGAGCTAACTTTTTACTTGTTAAGGAGCTAGAAAAAGAGAAACAAACTCAATCTTAGCAAAAGGAAGGAAATAAAGAACAGAGCAAACATAAATAAAATAGAAAACAGAAAATATTGATGAAAATAAGAGCTGAGTTTTATTTGAAATGATAATAAAATTGACAAACCTTTAGCTAGATTAACTCAGAAAAAATAGAGAGGACTCAAATAATTAGGAAGAGGGAACGTTAGAACTGATACCACAGATAAACAAAGGATAAAAGACTACAGTAAACAAATATGCCAACAGACTGGGCAACCTATAAGAAATGGATAAGTTCTTAGGAACATTAAAGTTACCAAGACAGAATCATGAAGATGTAGGGACTTTGAGTATACTAATAACAAGTAAGGAAAGTGAATCAACAATCAAAAGCCTCCCAACACGAAAAGTCCTGGACCAGATGGTTTCACCTGTGAATTCTACCAAACAGTTTGAGATGGATTGATGTTAATTAACTCTTCAAAATATTGAAGAGGAAGGAACCTCCGAAACTCATTTTACACAGTCATCATTACCCTGATACCATATATGCACAGTACAAAAAAAAAAAGTTTTAGTACAGTACAAGCCAATACCCCCGATGCAATATAGATGCAAACCTATATATGCAAAATTTCTTTACAAAATACTAGCAAACTAAATTCAAGCACACATTAAAAGAATCATATACCATAGTCAAGTGGAGTGCAAGGCTGATTCAGCATATGGAAATAACTGATACAGCATATTAACAATGAAAGGTAAAAACCGTATAATAATTTCCAGAAGCAGAAGCATTTGACAGATTACAACAAACTTTCATGATAAAAGTGCTCAACAAATTAGGTATAGAAGGAACATATGTCAACACAATAAGGGCGATATATGCCAGTCTCACAGCCAGCATCATACTCAATAGTGAAATGTTGACAGTTTTTCCCCTAAGATAAGAAAGAAGAGTGCCCACTTTCATCATTACTGTTCAACATAATACTGGAAGTCATAGAACAGAAGAAAAAGAAATAAAAGGTATTCAAATCGGAAGGGAAGAAGTAACACTGTCTGTTTACAGATGATGTGATCTTAGAAATTCCTAGACTCCATCAAAACAAACAAACAAAAAACCCCACAACAACTTACAACTAATCAAAGAATTCAGTAAAGGTGCAAAATACAAAGCCAGCAAAAAGAACTCGTTTGCGTTTCTATACATGAACAACAAAATATCTGAAAAAGAAACAAAGCAACCTCATTTAATACAAAATATTTAGGAATAAATTTAACTTAGAAGGGGAAAGATCAGTATGTACACTGAAAATTGTAAGACACAGATGAAAGAAACTGCAGAAGACACAAATGGAAAGAGTTAGTATTGTTATAATGTCCATACTACCCAAAGCCATCTACAGATTCATTGAAATCCCTATCAAAATTCTAATGGCATTTTTCAGGAAATAATCATTGCAAAATTCATGTGGAACCACAAAAGACACCAAAAAGTCAAGCATTTCTGAGAAAGAGTAATGAATTGGGAGGCACCACATTTCCTGTTTTCAAAGTACATACAGCACGTTCTCAAGTCAATGTTGTTTTGTTATCATGTTGGCGAGATGCATAGAAACTTAACTCTTGTTTATATCGTTAGCCTATGGTAAAATTGGTTTTATTACATATCACTTTACTTAAATTGCAGAACTTACAATGACATTGAGTAAAGTTGAAGAACATGTCAATGACATTAAGGACGGAATGTATACTACAAAGCTTTAGTGATCAAATAGTATAACACGGACATAAAAATAAACACATAGACCAACAGAATAGATTTGAGAGCCCAGAAATAAAACCCCACATATACAGAGGGTGCCAAAAAAAAATGTATGTGCGTTTAAGAAAGGAAAACTGTATTAAAATTGTAATACTCAATATATACCGATAACACAAGATGAATACCAGTCACATTTGACTCCAATTACAAGAAGTGCTCATAGTGCAACGTTACCATCAGCGTCCAGACACTTCTGATTACAGCAAACTACTGCTTGAGCAACAGTGACCAAAGTGTCCACTTGTATATATTTTTTGGCACCCCTGGTACAGTTAACTAATATTTGACAAGGGGGGCCAAGAATACTCAAAAGGAAACGCGTATCTTTTTAAATAAATGGTGTTGGAAAAATAGGATAACCACACAGAGAGAAAAACGTAAATTGGACCTCTATCTGGTGTACATCACAAAAATTAAGTTGAAATGGATTAGGCTGAAACCTAAGACCTGAAACTGGAAAACTCTTAGAAGAAACAGTGGGGGAAAAGATTCTTGATTGGTATTTGGTATTTGCAACGATTTTCTGGCTGTAATACCAAATGCACAAGCAACAAAAACAATAAATACATAAGTGGGACTACATCAAACTAATGAGCTTCTGCATGGTAAAATAAACCATCAAAAAATGTAAAGACATTCAACAATATGGATGAACTAGAGGGTGTTAATGCTAAGTGAAATATGTCAGTCAAATACTATATAATCTCACTTACATGTGGAATCTAAAGAACAGGAACAAATGAGCAAACAAAACAGAAATAGACTCATAGATACAGAGAACAAAGTGATGGTTACTAGAAGGGAAAGGGATTGGGAGGATGGGTAAAAAAGGTGAAGGGATAAGGAAGTACAAATTCGTAGTTTCAGAATTGTCCTGATGTGAAATACATTATGGGAGATATAGTCAATAATATTGTAAAAACTGTAGTGTCAGATGGATACTAGAGTTATTGGAGGAATCACTTCATAAATTATATAAATGCCTAACCATTTCACTGTACACCTGAAACGAATAAATCTTGAATGTCAACTATAACTTAATCTATAGTCACAGAATGTACAGTATAGAGAATATTGTCAATGGTATTGTAATAGCTATATACAGTGTCAGATGAGTAGACTTGTTGGGGTTATCACTTTGTGAGAGGTGTAAACGTCTAACCACTATGTTGTTTTGTACACCTGAAACTAATAATGAAACTAATAATGAAAAAGAATCAAAAGATAACCTACAGATTAGGAAAAATATTTGCAAATTATATATCTGACAAGGGGTTAAGATCCAAAATATATGAAGAACTCATAAAACTCAATAGCAAAAAGAAAACAACCTGATTGAAAATGAGCTGAGGACCTGAATAGACACTTTTCAAAAAAAGACATAGAAATAGCCAACAGGTACATGAAAAGATGCTCAGCATCACTAATCATCAGGGGAATACAAATCAAAACCACAATGAGATATCACCTCACACCTGTTAGAATGGCTATCATTAAAAATACAAGAGATAAGTTGTTGGTGAGGATGTGGAGAAAAAGGAATCTTTGTGTACGGTTGGTGAGGATGTAAATTGGTACAGCTACTGGGGAAAACAATATGTATGTTCCTGAAAAAATTAAAGATAGAACCATATGATCTAGGAATCCCACTCCTGGGTATATATCTCCTGGAAATGAAAAAATATATATAACCAAGAGATATCTGCACCCCCATGTTCACTGCACCATTATTTACAGTAGCCTAGATATGGAAACAAACTATGTATCTGTCAACAGATGAATGGATAAACAAAATGTGGTATATATAAATATTGCAATGTTATTGTTCTGCGAGAAAGAAGAAAAGCCTGCCATTTTGGACAACTTGAATGAAACTTGAGGGCAATTCATATGCTTAGTGAAATAAGCCACATAGAGGAAGACAAATACCGTATGATACAACATATATGTAGAATTTTAAAAAGATAAACTTAGAGAAACAGCGAGTAGAGAGGTGGTTACCAGCGTTTAGAGATGAGGGAAATAGGAAGATACTGGCCAAAGGGTACAACCTCCAGTTATAAGATGTGTCAGTTCTGGGGGTTTAATTTACAGCAAGGTATTTAACAATACTGTATTAAATACTTGGAAAGTTTGTAAGAGTAGATCTTCAGTGTTCTCACCACAAAAAATGGTAATTAAGCAATGGGATGGAGGTGTTAGCTAATGCTATAGTATTAATCATTTTGCAATGTTTATCAAATCAACAGGTCGTACATATTAAACTTAATGTTGTATGTCAATTATATCTCAATGAAGCTGGAAAAAAAAATACTGCAGACAAAACACTTTTTAAAGAAATGCTATTTGCCCCAGAAAAAAAGCCTAAATGCAGAATGAAAGTTACTTCCTTATTAATTATGGTTGGATTTTCAAATGCATTTTAGATCCTGATAGTACATGAGTTTTTCTTCCTCTTAAGAGTTTGGACAAGAGTGACAAGCCATTGAAATACTTCGTGGCTTGTTAGAGCCGGTGCAGTTCACAAAGAGTATATATTTTCTATTATGCCATAACTAAGACACTGGAAAAATCTAATTCAGCATTTATAAAGCACTTAGCATTGAACTAGAACTTGTATTTTTTTTTTTTTTGACCAAGTGGTTGTCCTTACAACAAATGCCATAGAAGCAGGAGTTACACAAACAACAAAAACCCATATAAAATATCTTGCTAGCTCATTCTTTATAAGCGGGATTTGGGTCAGCATTAAGGATATTCTAATATTGCAATCCACTTACAGCATACACTTGAATACAAACTATTATCAGTTGTAGAGATTGAATATACCTTGTCCTTTGCACATTCCTTAGATAAAAAAAAAAAAGGACATGACAGTGACAGCAGTAAGCCTAGGTGATGATATCATAAGTATCCAAATCCACTCAAATTCAAATAGTCTGAGTCTAGGAAACCAATGGCACTGACCCAGAAAAAATGAAGTTCATGCTCCACCACCAAAAATATTTACATTTTAAATCATTTCAGTTCAATGAAAAACTGTTGTGTGCCTTTCACTCCGTGTTGCTCTGGCATTCTAACCATATTCTGAACTTAGTTCTTGCATCGACGAATTTCAATTTAGAGATGTAAGTTCTAGTTCGTGAGACAAGAGCTATAGTCACGATAAAAGCAAAGTGGTATGTGAGCGCAGAGTAAGGATGGATGAAAGACCTTTTCTTTCGGGGGTGGGGAGATTGTAGGAAACTAAAATTTCATCAGTTAAAGGATAAATGGAAAGGCTATTCAAGATAGAGAGGACAGGAAGAACAAAGGCCATATGCTTTGTTCAGAGAACAGAAAGTAATTTGACATGATTCGTGCCTGAGAGTGTTGAGAAATGAGGCTGCAAAGAAAACTTGGTGCTAGATCATGAAGAACCTTGGAAGCTTTTTTATTATTAGCTCTTAATCACGTGAGCCATAGGAAATCAAGGGATGATTTGAAGAAAGAGTACTGGAGAGAATGTTTGTTTAAAAGGGTTTTTTTTGTATTGCTAAGGTGCCACTTTTCTCCTCCTCTGGCCTGGAAGAACAGGCTTTTGTTGGAGCTTAAACATCTGTGCCCATTGATGTTTCTGGCTTGCCTGCTTTGCTGGTATCACCCAGTCCAGGATATATGAAGGGCAAGAAAAACCCCAGGGAAATCATTGCTGTATTGTTCTTTGGGTCCTAAGGTCCCTAGGCTGCCTGTCTTTTCTCTACCTTTCTTAGTCTTACATATGTTTTAGATCTAACATCCAGGCTTTGGGGCAGTAGTTAGCAGGAGGAGAAATGCATCTATACCATCTTGTTCAGAGTCATAAGTCTTACATTGACTTTTAATTCCCCTCCCTTCCGCCTCTGCCCCCTCCACTCCACCATCCCTCTCGGTTCAAGCTGTTTCTCAGTCTAGTTGTGTAGGACACAGCAACCTGGCCCATGCTGGTATTATGAGCCTTGCACTCCCCCCAGCTGAGGTAGTCGGTCACCCATCAGCTGCTCACAGCAGCTCTTGCTGGCTGCCAGCCACTCAGGCTGGCCACCGGCCGCTCATGGCAGCACACTGTAGCCCACAGCAGCACACAGCAGCCGGTGGCAGCCCACAGCAGCTCACACCAACATCCAACTGTTCACAGCAGCCCAGCTCCAGAGAGAGCTGTTGTTCACAATCTTAGCTGTAGAGGGCACAGCTCCACTGGCTCATGTGGGAATTGAACCGGCGATCCCGGCGTTAGGAGCACAGTGCTCCAACCACCTGAGCCACAGGGCCAGCCCGACTTTTAATTTTTTTTTTTTTATGGAAGTGAAATATACAGTGTAATATCCAGATCTTATATGTACAACTTGATAAGTTTGATAAATGTATATATATCCCTGTAATAATCAAGATATCAACCATTCATATCCCCCCTCAGATTTCTGCAGGCCTTCTTCCATTTACAACCTTCTCCTTCCAGGAAGCCACTGTTCTGATTTCTATCACCATAGGTTAATTTGCCCATGCTTGGGGAAAAAAAAAAATCACATAGTATGTGTCTGGATGTTTTTACTTAATGTAATGTTTTTGAGATTGAAGATGATTCGTAAAATGTCTTGTGAGTGTATATATTTTTACTATTAAAATTGTTAAGCCATAGAACAGTATATTACAAGTTATGTTTTAGGAAGTTAATTTTGTAGGAGGTATAGTAGGTGTTTAGCGATAAGGGGAGTGGATGATGGTTCAGTGTAGATGTTAGAGCACAGAGATATTGGATTCCCCACAGTGTCATCAGACAACCTGTTAATAAAGCAAAACTAAATGAATTAGAACTTACTGCAGTAAGAAAGTCTTTGCTGTTTCTCGGAAGTAGAAGTAGAATATTTGTAGGATCATGGAATCGGGATTCAAACAGTTTAAAGGTGAGCTTTTCAAGGCAGGCAGCTGATTTGGATTAGGCAATTTTTTTACAGAACAGTTTAGGTTTGCTGGCTACTGCTGGGTGAGAATCTTAAAAGTAAGCTATTTGTCCAGGTATGCATACTGTTGTCTCTGATAAATTGATCTGCAAGAATTTCCTGAAGCAAATCGTGAAGTTATTTTTTTGGTTTATAATCTTATCTTTGAAGCAAAGATTTCTTTGAACAAACTACTAAGTCAATGTTGACACAGATGGTCTTAGTTCTCAGAGATAAAATTCATCAACAACCTTTTAACTTAAATTATTAAGGCTGCAACCAAGGTCATAGCGATGTGATGAGAATGAAAGAACCATCATATAAGGAAGCAGTATGGTATTTGTGGAGCAAAATAAAGATATTCTGTTTTCAAAGGCCTGATGGGCTTATTTTTGAACTTTGGCATTTATTCTTCAAAGACTTTTCATGGATCTATCTTACAGATTGAAGGAACTTCAGTTATCAAAGCCAGAGTCCTCTACTTGATTAAGGGGGGAGAAGAAAAAAAAAAAAAAACAACCTCTTACAACATCCATATTAAATAGTAATTACTGAGCTTCTTTTTAAACAATTTTAGACGATAATGTTTTTCTCAAGAAGCAGCCAATTTTAGCTTTATTTGTTGAGATGATGTTTCTTATATTGAGTTGGAAACTATTCCTTTGAAATGCTTGATACCGTGTTTCCCGAAAAATAAGACCTAACCGGAAAATAAGCCCTAGCATGATTTTTCAGGATGACATCCCCTGAATGTAAGCCCTAATGCGTCTTTTGGAGAAAAAAAAACAAGACCCGATATTATTTTCGGGGAAACACGGTACTGGTACTGTCTTCCTCCCTCCATCTCACAGAGTGAGTGCCTTCTAAATTCCACATGTAAGCTGAACAAATATTTGAGGTGGGTTATCACTCTGGACTGTTTTCTAGGCAACCTATTTCCAGTTCCTTCAGCTGTTGTCAGGAGGCAGATTTGTAAGTCCTCACCATCCTGGTTACTGCCCTCTGTCTTGCTCTCCAGTTTGTCACTGCCACTCTTAGTAACTGCAGTGTTCATGTATGAGTACTATTCTCTAGATGTGTTCTGAACAGGGAGGAGTATTACCGTTATTTCTAGGTACCGGATTATATTACTTAAATAAACAAACAATAATCATAACCAAAACAAAGCTAACTTTCTCTTAGCTTTTCTAGTAGCTACATCGGACAGATTCATGCTTTCTTCGGTTTCAGCATTATTAGGCACAGCTGAAAAGGATAGGTAAGAGAGTTCCAGAGAGGGGAGTTGAAACTGCCCGTGTATGTGCATGATACTTGGAGGTGTAGTGGCCCTGTTTACGAATTTAGAAATTAACATCTGCTCTTTGCTTCATAGCTGTACTGTCTGAAAATGAATAGTGTAAGAAAGTATTTGTCGTGAGTTTGTGTAAGTAAAAACCACATTTCTGCAAGTTAAAAGAGAAAAGCTAGTGGTATTTCTGAAGTAATCACCCCCTCAAAGAGTTAGTGGTTTCCAAAAAGAGATTAGAAAAATATTGCCAGCAGAAGCTCAAATGAATAGAGAGTTTTGGGGATTTCTTATTTTCTTAAATAAGCTGTGTCCTTTGGTAACTAACTGTTAGGCAGGGAGAGAGGTACAATACATTTGACTGTGACAAGTCTTCCTTTTTTGAAGCTGAAAACAGCTGTGCAAAGGAGGCAGCATAGAGGCTACTTCTTTATTGTTTAATTTAGACCCTAGGACAGAAAAAGTGCTGGGATTCTTGCTTGTCGATTCCCCATTTTTATAATCTGGATGGACATAATATTTGTTAAATTTGATTTGATCACCTAACAATAATGTAATATAAAAATAAACAAAGTAAGTCTTTACGTAACCAATTTTCTGGTAATATGATAGAGCTACCAAAAACTACCTTTAAAATGATTCTTGCTTAAGTATTGACAGCTTGCTGTGATAAAACTTTGTCAGAAGACTGCATTCTAACACCACCTTGAGTGTGACTGTATGTGATAGATGAGAAAAACAAGGTCTTTATGCATCTCCTCTAGTGCTGCTTCACTCCAGTGGTGATGGCAGGTGGGTTGTATTCAGTTAGTCATATTTCTTAGTTATTATAGAAGTAGCTTCTCTTTCTGCTGTCATCTCCTTCTTCATGCTCTGAGTCTTATTTATAATTAGGTAAAACTCCATATTTTCTTTTCTGCTCATAAAGCTTGACTCCATGAGCTTTTACTCAATAGAAATCAAATTCAAGGCATCCATTTTCTACTATTTTTCTTATATGCTGTAAATTTAGATTTTAGATGCCACGTTTTTTAAGATGCTTGTATAGTACATGGTTGAATTGCTCCCAAATTTCAATAGTGAGTCTAAAGAAACAGTAATCTTTTGTACCTAATTGAACTATATTGTAATCTAGAGACAGGAATAGTACCTTTTTAATGTCTCAGTACTCTTGATCTAGCATAGTATTCCATAATGCTCCTTTAAACTTTCAGTAAACAGTGGCTATTAAAGCATATATTTATGGTATATTTTCATGTATATTTCTATATATGCTTATTTTTATTTCAGAGACTAGTAGTAGTAGTATTTTTTTTTTCATCAATAGGTCAGTTAAGAGGCAAAGGAACAAAGAGAATGTTGTTTCTCATAATGAGCATTCTGCTTGAGGTGCTTTCCACAGGAAATAGAACAAAGTTTTCTCCTAATGTATAATCTCACAAAGACACTGAATTAGGGATTAATACTGTTTCTTAAGTAAGCTAGTTAAGAAAGTATCCTTCAATTCAAACTTTATGATTTTGCACTTATTAGTCAAACAGATGTCAGTCAATGTGAATACTTAAAAAGCACTCGGAATGTGAACAGAAGAAACTTTCTAAAATTATCAATACTATTTTCAGTGTTTTTATAGTACAGCCAGTCATGTTGCTTATATTAAAATATGGCCTGTAATACAAGGTATTAATACAATGATACATATTTCATAACTTGAAAATAAAATTATAATTATGTGGACTTCCAGTCAAGATGGCAGAGTAGGTAAAAGTTGTGCTCACCCCTTCCCACAACCACATCAAAATTTCAATTAAATTATAGAAGAACAATTAAATCATTGAGAACCACCTGAAGACTAGCTCAACAAAGGTCCTATAACCAAGGATATAAAGAAAAGCCATGATGAGACTGGTAGGAGTGGCAGAGATATGAAAGGAGAAGGACCCATACCTACTGTGTGGCAATTAAGAATTGGGAGTGGTTATTTCGGTTGTGAAGGAGCACGGAATCCTAGGCCTACACTCGGCTCCCCAGCTGAGGTCACCAGTGCTGGGAAGAGGAGTCCTCCTATCTTCGAGCTGTGACTAGTGGGGGTTCCATCTGGTTGAGACAGAGTGCTGCTGGAGTCCCAGGCATTCGTCTGGAGGGCCAGGCTGGATTTGCTCACAGACTCACTTGCTCTGGGAAGACTCATACCATGTTTCCCCAAAAATAAGACTGTATTATATTAATTTTTGCTCCAAAAGACGCTTTTGGGCTTATGTTCAGGAGATGTCATCCTGAAAAATCATGCTAGGGCTTATTTTCTGGTTAGGTTTTATTTTCAGGGAAACAACGGTAGATTAACAATGAGATCGAGGAAGAAATTAAAAGGTACAGTGAGACAGATGAAAATGAAAACACAGTGACCCCAAATAGATGGGATATAGCCAAAGAAGTTCTAAAAGAGAAATGTATAGCAATACAGGCCTACCTCAAGAAACAAGAAAAATCTCAAAAAAACTAACCTTACAACTGTAGGAACTAGAAAAAGAACAAAGCCCAAAGTGAGTAGAAGAAATGATAAAGATCAGAGTGGAAATAAATGAATTAGAGTTTAAAAATACAAAACATCAATGAAACCAAGAGTTGTTTCTTTGGAAAAATAAATGGAAAGAAAACTGACTCTGGGTGGTGAACACACGATGTGATATGTAGATGATGTATTACAGAATTGTACATTTGAAATCTATGTAACTTTACTAACTATTGTCACCCCAATGAACTTTAATTAAAAAAAAAAACTATCATTAACACAGCTAAAAAAAAAATCTATATATTTTTATTATTATCAGATATACAGTGTTTAAATTTCCCTAATTATCTCATGAATTTGTTGCAGGATCCAAATAAATTCCATACATTGCAGCAACAACAACAACAAAAGATAAATAAAACTGATAAGCCTTTAGTCAGACTCATGGAGGGAGGGAAAGAAGAGAGAGGGAGGGAGGGATAGAGGAAAGGGGGGGGAGAGAGAGAGAGAGAGAGAGAGAGAGAGAGAGAACGCAAATAAATCAGAAATCAAAAAGAAGTGACAACTAACACCACAGAAATACAAGGGATTATCAGGAAATACTACAATTATATGCCAACAAATAGACAACTGGGAAGAAATGGATAAATATCTAGAAACTACAATCTTCCAAGACTGAATCCAGAAGAAACAAAATCTAAACTACTATAACTACTAACTAGTAACAAAATGTAATCAGTAATCAAAAAACTTCCAAGAAACAAAAGTCCTGGACCAGAGGGCTTCACAGTGAATTTTACCAAACATTCGAAGAAGAATTAACACCCATCCCTCTCCAACTATTCCAAAATATTGAAGAGTAGGGATGGCTCTCAAACTTATTTTACGAAACCAGAATTACCCTGATGCCAAAACCAGACAAAGACACTACAAAAAAAAAGAATTACAGGCCAGTATCACTGGATGAACATCGATGCAAAAATCCTCTACAAAATATTAGCAAACTGAATTCATTAAAAAGATCATACACCATCATCAAGTGGGATTCATTCCTTGGATGCAATGTTGATTCAATATCCACAAATCAGTTAACACCACATAAGTAAAATGAAAGATACAAATCATTAGGATAAATAGATGCATAAAAAGGCATTTGACAAAATCCAACATCCATTTATAATAAAAACTCTCCAAATTGGAATAAGAGGGAGTACACCTCAATGTAATAAAGACCATGTATGGCAAACACACTGATGTCATACTGAATGGTGAAAAGCTGAAAGGTTTTCTTTAAAATCATAAACAAAACAAGGATGTCCACATTTCACCACTTTTATTCAATATGGCATTGGAAGTCCTAGCTACAGCAATCAAACAAGAAAATTAAAAGACATGCAAATTGGAAAGGAAGAAGTAAAACTTCTCATTTGCAGATGGCATAATACTATATAGACAGAACCCTAAGAATACACAAAAAAACTATTAGAACTAATAATTGAATCAGTAAAGTCACAGGGTATGAAATTAATATTCAGAAATCGGTTGCATTTTTATACACCAATAATGACATATCATAAAGAGAAATCAGGAAAACAATTTTATTTACAATTGCGTTACGAACAATAAAATGTCTGGGAATAAATTTAACCATGGAGATAAAAGACTTGTACCTGGAAAACTATAAGACAATGAAGAAAGATATTGAAGAAGATACAAATAAATGTAAGGCTATACCATGCTAATAGATAGGAAGAATTAATACAGTTAAAATTTCCATAACTACCCAGAGCAATCTACATATCCAATGCAATCCCTGTCAAAATACCAATGGCATTTTTCACAGAACTGGAACGAATAATCCTCGTTTGTAAATGGAACCAGTAAAGACCTCGAATAACCAAAGGAACCTTAAAAAAGAACACAAGTTGGAAGCATCATGCGACCTCATATCAAACTATACTACAAGGTTATAATAATCAAAACAGCATGTTGCTGGCATAAAAACAGACACACAGGTCAATGGAACAGAACACAGATTCCAGAAATAAGCCTATTGCTTATATGTTCAGTTAATCTATGACAAAAGGAAGCAAAAATATACAGTGGGGTAAAGACAGTCTCTTCAATAAATGGTGCTGGGAAAACTGGACAGATACATGTAAAAGAATGAAACTACATCACTTTCTTATACCATATACAAGAATAAACTCAAAATTCAATGTTGTATTTTCCTTTCCCCACCAAAATTCTTAATTATGGCATACATTATAAACTTGGCTCCCAAGTCAATCTCAAAATCAATCTCCTTGAATCTTTAGATATAATTGAGTTGAACAATCAATCAGCAATTATTTAGGGATACTTTCTGTCTAGCATTATTCTGTGTAATATGCACAAGCATGGTCCTGTTTCAAGAACTTTATAAGCTGTTTGGAGTCATGAGTCGAATAAAAGGGAAACAGAAAACAATCCAGATGAGTATAACAAGTATAAACTTAGTACTTCTGACTTATAAATACTTCAGAGTTTCAGCTTAGAAAAATATCCATGTGGAGTTAAGTGCCATGAAAAGTTTCATTGAGAAAGTGGTATTTAATTTAGATTAAGGCATATTTCAGTTGGTTTAAAAGAGGATAGAAAGCATCCAAATGGTAGCTGATCATATGTTAAGATGGGAAAGCAGACGTGAAAATGGTGTGTGTTATGCAGGAAAGATAGCCTGGCTAGATGTAAGTTTGGAAAGGCATATTACAGCCAACAGAATCTATCTTGGAAGGTCAGGTAAGCAGATCGGTTACCTGCATTGCTGATTGGGAAGAGTTTTCTTTTAGTAATATTAGCTTGACAGCAGTACACAGTTCTGTTATTTTTTTTAGAGGGAGTAAAGCCATATGGCAGCTTTCGCCCAAATCCAAGTATGAGACAATAACAAGTACTACTAGAGAAACTGAATTTGTGATTTTTTTTTTTTTTTGGTTATTTCATCTATTTCCCAGTTCCCATTTGGCATATTGAACTAGACCTGTTTAATTGCTCTTCTCGCATGTATTTTATACCATGTTTGTTTTCTTTCATCAGACTTTAGCTCAGGCAAAACTCATGTAAAGCATCTAAATACATCATATCTAAGAGCACAGGAAAAGCACGGGATGTGTGAAAAAGCAGCTGATGATGCCGACGTCGATGATGAAGAACTACTTCTGATAGTAGGAGCTTTATATGTTACCTCCTTCAGTCTGTGCAGTACCCTAATGAAGCAGTCTTTCTTACCCCCAGTTAGAAGTGAGGAAACTGACTCAGAGAGGGTAAATAGCTTGACTAAAGTAGAGCTGCAGTGGAGTGCAGATCTATCTAGCTGCATAGACAAGCGTCGCAATCACCGTGACATAGCACCATGACTTACCTTCATCTTTCTCTTGTCTCAGTCCATTAAATTTGTAGCTTCTGGATTTAGCTTCCTAAAGTGTCTTACCTTCATGTCTTCTTTCTGTTCAGAAGTCTTCTTTGATGTCTTTATGCCTATAAATTAAAATTAGGTATAGTTAGTCCTTTTATCCAAGGCCCCTCCACATGTAGAAACCACCTACATTTCTAGCCTCATCTCTAACTACTTCCTTCCGGGTCGCCCTATAGACAAACAGCCCATGTTGTTCTTTCCTTTAATGCTCTCCCATCTGCCCTTTGTGGAGTATTTTCTCCTTTTTCTTCTCTGTTGAAATTTTACTTTAGGTTTTATCTAGTTTCGATATCTTCCTAAGGAACCTGATTTGCTTCTCCATTCTTCCTCTCTTATAGTGCTTTGTTTGCTACCACTTACACCATTGAATTTTTTTGTTTTGTACTTTAATGTACAGAAGGTGCCCAAAAAATGTATACACGTTTTATGAAAGGAAAAAAACTGTATTAAAATTGTAATAATACATACCAATAACAAAAGATGAATACAAGTCATGTGTATACGTTTTTTTTGGCATACTCGGTATGCTCACATAAATTAGATTATAAACTTCTTGAAGGCAGAAACTATGATTTTTTTTTTCTCATTTTTGTGTTGTCTAGTACTGGTACTTTTCAAAGCTAGATAAAATAAATAGTAAGAATGGAAATGAGTTCTGACCTAAAGTGAGCCCTTACTCTTTTGGCAGTAATCATTCTGCTTGCTGGACAACTGGAGCTGAAGGGTTTAAAATCAGCAGATTCATTGAATGTCTCAGAAATGCCTATGGCAGGAAAACGCATTACTGAGATGATAAAGAAATTACTTTTGAACCTCTCAACTGTTGTTTTTCCAGTTATGTTGTGAGGATTGGCTGCACAGACCCCCAGGGTACTTGTTAAAATGCAGATTCTAGAAAAGGGAATGTACCAGAAATGTATTTTTGTAGCAAGATTCCCAGGTTATTTACTTATTTATCTGAGTGGAATTTCTATAGCAACATTACCTATATTTAGAAAAATGCACAGATCATAAGTGTGTGGCTTAGTCAATTTTTATGAAGAGAACACACCTATTTAACCAGCACAAGATCAAGAAACGGAATGTAACCTGCATTCCAGAAGCCATTCCATACTCCCCTATAGCGACTAATCCACCACCTCAACTCATCCCTCAAGGGTTTCCTGAGTTTTATGTACAGTAAATGTAAGAACTTCTTCCTTAAACCCAGGCTAGCTTCTAGTATTGCAATAATAACAAATATTGCTCCCAAAACTACTATCTCCTTTTTCTTCTCTCCCACCTTGTTTTATCCACCCCCTCCCTACCAGCCTTCTCTTTTGCAATAAAAAGTCCTGAAAAATTTATTCTGAAGAATTCTTATAAGTTTCTCCTCAGAGTTGAACTCCTTAAGCTCTAAGATTACATTTTAGGGGATCTCTCTTCTCTTGTAGGATTTCAGAATTGGTCGATTAGGCATAGAGAGTCTGCTTTTTTTCTCAAACAGTTTTTTGGAAGATTGAGAGGATAAACCTAATTTCAGAGTATCTGTGATAATTTGTTTTACTTTTTCTAACCCAAAAACTTAGTTAGAAAAGAGGTTACTAGGTCTTAGAGGAAAAAAGGTACGTGGATATATTTCTAAATTGCTTTAAGCATTAATTAAGGACTCTTAATTTAGGAATTCGTGAGAATTTAACATCATCTTTACATAAATTTACCAGTGTATTTTGTAGTTCTGTTTTACTAAGTAAACTAAGGCTATGAACAATTTTGTCTGTGTAGTTTGCTCAAAAAAACATCATTTAGTGAACTGTAGTGACTTTATTGTTTATATCTATAAGGACAATGCTAATTGCCAATATATTTTATCTGTTTACTGAAATAAGCTTTCCACTTGAGAAATTTTAGTTGACAGAATTATTCTATATGAGAATCTACTTTAAAATTTATACCTTCATTCTCCCCCCAGTTTGATATAGTTAGGTTTTTACTATATTTTTAGGAACTGAAAGGAAACCACACACAAGAAATTAACTCTAAGAATACATATTGTAGTGATTTATTAAAGAAAAAGATTGCAGTGGCCACCATATATTAATGCTGATTAAATAGGATAAGTTAAAGTTGTTCAATCATTCAGTTTTTTAATATTTTCAAGAGGAAAAACTCATTAAGTTGATTTGCACAGTTTTTATAAATGATTTTGTTTTGTTTTGTTTTTTGTTTTGTTTTTTTTTTTCCCCTTAGGATTGAATAGTCTGTCATTTATACTCTTGGAAAGTGTCATCTATTTCTATTTTTTGAAGACAATCATATAGTAACTTTTTTTTGAAAAATGAAAGCAGAGTGTCTTAAATGACTTATAAAGGTTATTTCATTTTTCTGTCCTCAGACATAATAAAAATGTTTTTGTTTTAAGTCCCTTTGTTCAGAATATTCATGCTGTTGACTCTTTTAGCACACTGGCTTCATATTATCATTTTTCTCTTTAAATTCTATAACTTTCCTATCCATCCTACTTAAACTGCTCATTTTGGGAACTACTTAAAATCTCTTCAAAACTTATAATTCCAAAACCAAGATCTTAAACTTAAAATTAATATAATTCATTTCAGTTTCTTCCATTCTCTTATTCCTCCTTATTCTGAACTTCATTCCTCATCTATTTTCTTAGATCTTTTCTATTTTCCTGTTCTATCACCCTCTTTTAGGGGACTTAGCTGGTCTCCCAATCACACCAAGATAATCAATTTTTCCTCAGAATCTTCATCTTTTTTTTTTTTTAACTGTATCCTCCTTGCCAATCCTCATTCCTGATAAACTCTACTTATAGAGTAGCTGCTTGTAAAATATAGTGGCAAATCATCAAGTTTTGATTTAATGTGTTCTACGAATTTTTCACTAGTACACCTCTGTCCTAGTCTTCACCCTCATTAGATATACTTATTTCTTATATGAAATACCAAGAGTTGTCTGTCCCCATGAAGTCGCATCATTTCTTGTTCATGCCTCAGGGTACTTCACTCTGGCTCCTGCACCCATTAGTCCATTGAAAATCACACTTACTAAATTCAACAGGTGTTTCTATGTTGTTAAAGTCAGATGGATGTTTTTCAGTCATTTTTAAAATTTTATTTGCTTACGACATTTGCAAGAAATTATCTTTCTAAAATATTATAAACTACTTGATGGCAACAGGAAAATATTTTTGCCTTTCTTTAAGAGAGCATGTTGATCCCCATGTAATCCAAAATAGTTCCTTGTAAATTTCTAAAAGATTCAAGTAATACAGAATTATGTAAAAGAAAATATATAACCCTTTTCATTATTCTCTCAATTTATAAAATTTGTTCCTCAGGTAACAATAATTTACAGTTTTGTGTGGATCTTTCCAATTGTTTCTCCATCCATGCTTTTTCAGCATGTGTCCACTTGTAAATATATTCTAAAATATGTGTGTATACTTTATGTTTGTAAGCATTTAAAATTATCATATTTTTAAGACTAGAGTCTAAATGAACTATTATTATTGCTCAAAAGGAAGCTGACTACGAAAACTTCAGCCACCAGTGTCAACAATTAAGAGATGTTTAAGAAAACTAATAATTTTTGTCAGTTGGAATGTGCATTAGTTTGCTAGGAATGCCATAATAAAATACCACAAATTGGATGGCTTAAACTGCAGAAATTTATTTTCCCATAGTTCAGGAGGCTAGAGCTCTGTGATCAAGGTTATTAGCAGGGTTTCTTTCTTTGGAGGCCTCTCTCCTTGGCTTGTAGATGACTGTCTTCTCCCTGTATGTTCACCTGGTCTTCTCTCTCTATATCTATGTCCTAATCTCCTTGTATAAGGACCCCAGCCATACTGAATTAGAGTCCATCTTAATGACCTCACATTAACTTAATTACCTTTTTAAAGACTCTGTCTCCAAATGCAGTCTCACATGCTGAGGTACTGAGGTTATGATTTCAACATATGAAATTAGAGGTGGGGATACAATTTAGCCTGTAAGAAAGCATTACTATTCAATTGAAACGCTGTTAAAAATAATTCTCACAGAAACTGCTGGTCACTTATTCATGTTGCTGAAGAAATTTGCCTCCTGACTGAAGCTATCGCAGTTGTTCACGATTAAGAACAGCTTTTAGTAACTTCCACCTAGCTTGCTCAGAATGAGCAAGATATTTTCATTGGTGGTATAAGGTGTTTTAAGGCTAGTAGTGTGCATAAATTACATGGTACATCTTAAAGTATTATTCACATTCTGGGTGATAGTATTACTAAAAGTGTTCCATTGTTGGGAATATGAGAATAGAATTGTTTTTATAGCCTTTTACCTCAAATGCATTTATAAAGGATTTGGATAAGTAATCTATAAAGTAAATTTATGTAAATAATAGGTATAGCAAATAGAGAATTATTTTGTTTTAAAAATTTCAGTTTTGAAGCCCAAGTTTATTGAAGTTAATTATTCTACCATGTAAAGACAAAAAAATAAAATAACTCTGATAGCTTCTTTCCAGCTATAGAATGTTTTAATTCTACAATACAATAATTTCTACAATACAATACTGAGACGACGTTTTTAATTATATTTGGTAAACTATAACTGCTGGAAATGCTTATCAGAGAAAGACTTTTGAGTTGATAGCAACATGGTTCTGAAATAATTATAACGATGAAAAGTTGTGTGCCATCTTAAAGCGTCTGGTATTAATCTAAAGCAGATAATTCAATACTGAATAAATAAATTCCTAGGTTATACTTCTGTCTTAACATGAATATTAAATATACAAGTTCTTGTTCTCTACCTGCTAGTTTAAAGTTTCTTTCAATTTATTCAGTTTTATTAAGAATCAGTAAAATATCATTTCAGATTTCTCCAGCAGTATTCTCTGGTTTAGGAAAAAGTGCTTCCTGAAGGTCAGTGAAAAACTCATGGAAGTATTTTACAATACCTATGATGGAAAGACTCATTTGTTTCTGCTTATTTTTCCCAAGTAATATTTGTTTGAAAATATACCTGTTTTGTCTTGATGTATAATTTATATACAGAAAAATACAAAGATCTTAAATCTGTAGTTTAAGATGAGTTTTGGCTGTACTGAATATTCCAGTGGCAAATTTCTGAATGCCCTTTTCCCCCTAACATGTATTTCTAATTAAGGACAGATCTGAGGTATTTCTTATGAATCAGCCAGTTTAAAAAAAAAAAAAAGCCACAGTTAAAAGAGAAATTGTGATTAGTTTTTAAAGAAGGTATATTTACAGTGCCACATACGCTCAACAAATAAAGGCAAGTTCGGATTATGATATTTACAAGCTAATAAGATTTTTTAAACCAATAAAGGAAAAGTCAGCCAATGTTTTACACGTGCAAGTATATATACAGCAAAACCAATTTATGTGTAAAAGTTAAGTGCATACAAGTACTCCCTTGTAATACACTAATGCATTTGTAATGCATTAAGCTTTAATGATGAAATACACTTTTGAAATCTCCGAAGAAATATGATTTTTAATTATATGCTTACAGTACATGCAATAACCACCAAATAATATTTATTTGCCAAGAAATTTTATTGGCACAAAACTGCTTACTAAAAAAAAAAAAAAAAAAAAAAAAAATATCATTATTTAATGAGCTTGGTGTACATCTGAAAAGAGTAAAGTCTGGTTTTTCTAATTTAAATAACATTCTCTGTATAGTTTTAAATCAACACTGTTTTTGTCTAAGTTGCATATATACCATGTTTCCCAGAAAATAAGACCTAGCTGGACCATCAGCTCTAATGAGTCTTTTTGAGCAAAAATTAATATAAGACCGGGTCTTACATTATATAAGACCCGGTCTTATACTAATTTTTGCTGGTCTTATACTATAGTAAAATAAGACTGGGTCTTATATTAATTTTTGCTCCAAAAGACACATTAGAGGGTCTAGCTAGGTCTTATTTTCGGGGAAACACAGTATAATTTCCTCGGTTTAACTGGTTTTCGTGACATTTTGAGAAATTTTACTTCAGTGTTAGCTTCATGAGAAGTTAAAAAAATACAGAATCGTCAATAGATGTTCTAGATTTTTTTAAATCCCTGAATTACTATAAATACACAGATTTTTTACAATCATTTTACTTTACATTTTAAATGTATTTTATACTTAAATTGTTTTAAAATATGTTGAAGTAACTATTTGGAGCCTGTTCTCTTTAAAGTAACAGAATACTTGCTGCTTGTATTCTATAAATAATATATCCTTTGTCCTGAAACAGGTAGGATTCTGGACTTAAAACTCACATGGACAACACTAGCATTATAAAAATACGTATGCCTAAGATACAGGTTAAATTAACTATTTAATTACAATATTACAATATTTTAAGTAACTATTACAATAGTTTAAGAGCAGCAGTTATTATCCTGAGGCAAAATTATCAGGGAAATTTATATTAAAAGGAGTAGAATGAGTTGGCCCTCAAAAAATCAAGGTTAATTTTGGTTAACCAAAGGAAGAAAGATGATTCCTTAATAAGGGTCAGGAAAAAAAAATGAAACAAGCCTTAAAAACCTACATAAAAGTCAAAATGATGATAGGGATGTTTAGCAGCCATGAAGAGAGTTTTTACTGAAACATGCTTTTTTGATAGAAATAGTATGAAAAAAATTGTGCTTAATCGGGCATCCCAATCACGTCTGCCTTCAAATGCTTTCCCATTAAGATGAGATAAACAATTTTGCTTCCCATCCTCTATTAGTTTCCTTGTCACATTTTATCCATTTAAAATCTTCTTCCCACATCCATTACTTATCTCAACATAATCTACATTGAAATACCCGGTTTACAGTTAACCGTCTTTAGTCTTTTCCTTCTATTTCAGTCTATAGTATTTTCACTATTTATATTTCTCTGGAATTCATTGAACACAGTTAAATGTATAACCAAAATTAGTCTTTCCTAAATACCATGTGACTTAGTAGGTAATTTTGTTAATTATGATGTTTAATTCTATAGCAGTTCTCACTAAGAAAGATACTAGTATTATCCCCATTTACAAAGGAGGAAACTCAAGCACAGATTCAGATCCTGGTCTACTAAATCTAGAGTGTTAAGAACAGTGCCTTCATTTTATTTTGTCTTTGTGATTAGATGTCTTTTTATGCACATAAACTGTGTTTGTTTGTTTTTAGCAAAATCACCATGTTTTATATTTACTTGTTTTTCTCATTGTAGGGAATATAGTATCTCTTACTCCTAAATACTGAATAGCTGTTTGTTGGATTGATTTATTGATTGACAGATTGATTGCTTCAAAGGTGTTTCACTTATACTGCCAAGGGGTTTGAATGGCCTGTAAGCAATTTAAAATTTTTAAAAGTTTGTGAGCAACAGACTGATTAAACTGGTGATTTTAGAAGATTTAGCTAGAAGTGAGAGATTGGGGAGTAAAGATTAGAGAGCCCATAATCCAAGGATGATATAAGCATTTAGACAGAATCGGTAGTGTCAAGGTAATAGAAAAATGGCAAATATAGAACAGACAGTACTCACTGGCTTTATGATTGATGTAGACACTGATGTCAGAGTTGAAACTTAGATCATTAAAAGAATGGCTGTGTTACTGAGGGAAACATGGAAGCCTGGCAAAGATAAGTTAGTTGTTGTGGAGAATATTGAATTTATTTGGGGGAAAAATGATTTTAGAGCTTTAGGGCATTCAAGTGGGATATTTCAGTAGAAATATCCAATACAATTAGCAGTTGTTTTTTCCATAACATGTGAAAATATGCACCTGGCTGAGAATGGGTCTTCATACAGAAGAGTTATTGAATATGAGTATGAATCTTCCAAAGGAGAAAATATGAAAAGAGAACAGAACTTTCACAGACAAATAATGTAACCTATTTCTTTTATAAAGTGCTACCACTTTAGTAACCTCTTTATTTTAATAAACTTAAATGTAACTGAATATGTAGATTATGTATCCCCAATTGAATGAATGTAAATGTTCTATATTTGTATACTGTAAATACTGTGATATATATTTACTATGAATTTGGACTTTAAATAACTAAATATTTGCTACATATTTCTTTTGCATAAAACACACAGGAAACAAAAAATACTGTTGTTCTTCCTTCAAAATATATCCAGGATCAGATCACTTCTTAACACCTTCTATGAACGTGCTTTAAACTACCAGCATTTTCTATCTGTGTTATTGTAGTAACCTCTCTCTACTCCTGCCATTGCTCACTGTAGTTTATTCTCAGCACAGATCATGTTCCTCTTCTGTTCAGAACCTTCCTATTAGGGCTTCTCCTGTGATCCAGAGTGAAATCGACATTCTCCTCAACACATTTCTACCTTGAAGCCTTTGTGCTGGCCATTATTTCTTCTGCTTGTCTGTGCTTCCCCCAAGTTAATATGGCTAACTGATGACCTTCATAATCATTTTATATATGCACATATATGTATATATATATACACACACAGATATATATATATGTGTGTATATATATGCATATATATATATATATATATATATATATATATATATATCTCCATTGTTTTGTCTCTACCCCCCCCACACACACACATGACTAAGCCCCTGGAAGCCAGAGATATTTGTTCTGTTCACTATTTACATCAAGTGCCTGGAAAGGTCCTCTACCACGTTAGACATTCAATTAATATTCGTGGAAGAAATAAAGAACAACAGTAATAGCTAACACTTACTAAAGGCTTATTCCCTGTCATACTTTTCCGAAAGCTTTATATTTTTATAGCAACCTTGTTTTACAGATGAGGAAACTGAACCATAGGTTAGTTAAGTAATGTGCCCAATCCCACACAGCTAAAATTCAAATTTAGCAGCCCGGCTTGGAACCAGAGCTCCCAACCACTAGAGTGTGGTGCTTCTGTTGAAGATGATTGTTGTGTTTTGCACTATAAACTTTTTATAGTAGAACCAGAAGTTAGTTGTATATCAGCCTATTATATACAAAATATTTTTCATATACCTGAATTCACATAGATAGTATACTGATTAAATATAAAGATGAATGTTGTTCATTTGTAGCCTTGAAAGAGTAAGCTTAAAGAAATAGAAAATGACGACAAGAACTTAATGTCACATTTCACAGATTGGCGGGTTCAACCAGTAGCACCCATCATTGGTTAAATCCATTCTCAAGGCCTGCAAAGCCATAGTGCTGTCAGCTGTGTTATATGGGTCTAATATCTGAATCCTTATCAGTGCTGTTTTCATTTCTTAGACAGGCTTCATTTATCGTACCATTGTACTATATTTCACATCAGATGTCAAGATGAAGTCTCTGATGTCAAAGATTTAGTAGCAGTGATTTTCCAGACTTGCTCATCAGAATACAGTGGTCGTGGACATATGAAGAAAATAGATGACACTGGACTTCTAAAGCAATTGGTATTAGGCGAACTTTAGAGAAAGTCTCCTTCTCTAAAGACAATGTAAGAGAAGTTTTAGCAATGTGAACAAAAGCTGTTTGAAGAATTGGACTAGAAAAACTCATAGCAGATAGCCCAGCATGATACAATGGGACTCAAACTCAGCAATATTTTGTTCACATTGTAATCACTGAGGTAGGGACATGAATAAATATAAAGTACAAATAATGATCTGAGGATGATTTCACAGATATGTAAAAGATTTATTATTAAAGAATAATTGCTTGTCATCTACAAAGTATGCCATAAAATGTATACACATTTTAAGAAAGGAAAAAAACTTTTAAAATTGTAATACAATGAATGACGCTAGTGTTCATTTGATTAACGTCATCTTTTGAGCGATCATCATGCTACACATTGGAACCATAATTCAATTTAATTTTGAAAATAATACATAGATAACATTTCTTAAAATGTGTACATTTTTTGGCACCCCTGGTTTGTGAATATGCTTACATATATAGAATTACCAAAGCATTTACTGAGAATTGGACATGCAGACATCCATTTTTACAGACACATCAAAAAAAGAAAAAGAAAAGCAATGCTAGAGACAGACTATGTTTCAAAAGACAGTGATCCTTGCTTAGTTTTGTTTTGTTTTGTTTTGTTTAAATGCATTTCATAAGTTTGCTTGATGATAACATCTTTTTATCACCTAATAGCCCCATAAGTAACAAAAAAATGATCTGTACCAGGCAATGGATTACAGAGAGATTAAATGGCTTTCCAGGGGAAACCATTCACTTTACTGGCAAAGCTAGATTAGGGCACAGAGAAACTGTTCCTAATGCATTTCGTAGATCAATTATAGGTGGAAACATTTGGTATGACTGCTTTTTTTTAACAGAATGGTATAAATTTTAAGCTGCATTAATTTTTGTTGTTCCTGCATTTTTTATTTACATTTATCTTCCTTGATATTTGATATTTAATATTAATTTTCCTTGATATTTGAATTTTTCCCCTGAGGTGAAAAAGTATAACACATTTTGATTGTATTATACTTTTTATATATACCTGATGTGACAGAGCTACCAAAGCCTTTGTATTAGAGATTAACATATTCATTGTGTCTCACATTAAAAGCTATTCAGTTGGATGTTAAAATGCTGTGGAATATAATAACTTTACATTTTGAACTTTTTATTAGTTTAGTTACAAAAGAAAATTTGGTGAGAGTAATTATGCTCTGCACTTCATGTTTTCTTACCCAGTAAAACAGTCTATAACAAGTCTAGACATGTGTTGTTGTCAACAAAATATTAATTACCAAAATTACCTTAGAAGATGAGTCATAGGATCTTTTACTTTTTTTTCTGTAGACTGGGAGGAAATTTAGTCTTATGATGTTGTCATATTTTTATTCTCTTAACACTTTGAAAGTATAGTAGATATGAGAAGCTCTTCTCTTATTGGCCATATTATCAGTTTTGTTCAAAAAGTAAAAGGTGCTTTTGCAAACACAGTGTATCCTCAATTACTGTCTTACTAATATCTAGGGCTTAAGATTGCTTTCTGTTATCCTAGGAATGTTCCATCCCTGCACTCTAGGTTCTTATTAGCTAGAAATATTATAGAAAATAAGAATGGATCTTATATTAATTTTTGTTCCAAAAGATGCATTAGAGCTGATGGTCCGGCTAGGTCTTATTTTCAGAAAACATGGTACCACAGACCTATTGTATTAGAATCTCAATACATGACATCTAAGGATCTGTTTTTTAAACAAATATCCCAGGTGAGTTTCATACACATTTTTGAGACTCACTGACTTAGTTTGAGTGGTCAACCTTTTAACCTCAAGTAGATAGGAAAAATTGAAGAAATCCATTTTGGAGTATGGCTAGGGCAGGTAAGGGTTTCACACTCCATAGTCAGTCATGCAATATGTTCACCTGGAACAGGGCTACAAGATGGCCTAAAATTTCAGTTAACAAGACAGCAGTGGCTTATTGCTAACAGCTGACAGAGACAAACTAATTTGAGTGGCAAGCAATCAGATTTATCAGTGCTTTCATGAAGAATTGTTTTGTATCTATTATAAATCATTTTTTTTAGTTCAAGCCAAATATTTAATGAGGTCTTAGGAACTTCAAGCATGAGATATGTGTAGCCTGTGGGGAAATCAAACACAGTAGCAGTCTTTGTCACCTGGTTGTAGGTAATACCTATTTACATCTCTTCTTTCAGGCAAATCCAGAAATACATGGCCTAGCTATTGTACGATCTGTATCACATGTGCCATTGGGTGTAGCATCCTAGCAAGAACTAGTGTTAACACAGAGAAATTGATGAATAAAAAGAAGATCCCTAAGGAAAGAGCTAGAAATGTATAACTATCAAGAAATAGAGAAATCTTTCAGTAGAATGTCAGTGTGTTAAGTACCTTGGGATTTCAACTTGTTTTATTCAGAACAGTGATGACCCAGGATACTTCCTTTTGCCGTTAGTTCAACAGAAGCCAGCCTGCCTGTCTTCTTTCACATTTTGTTTTTAATGAAGACCCAATTGATTGGTTCTGTCGTAAGCAGGATTAAAGTATCATACAATGGGAAGATCACAGGATACCTTTTAAGTATTTCTATTAATTTTAACACTAAATAAAATAGTGCATCTCAACAGTTCAAAAGAATCCTGTCTTGGACATTAGTATTCCCAGAAGGAAACCGAAAATAATAAAGATGGTTTCATTTTAGCATTCTGGGTACCTAAGCACACAAAAGAGACTTGGGACTAAGGGGGCATTACAGCATTCCTCCTAACTTACATATTTTGAAATGCCATTTTATTTACTTAGAACTACATGGTAAAAAAGTGATTGATTCTATTAGATGAGAGGTGGATCCCTCGTGTTATATAGGCTTTGATCAGGAAAGCAGTGGCTCTTCTGCTGGCAAATCTTAAACAGCCAAGATTCACTTCAAAGACATAGATAAGTTTATTTAAAATAAATGAGGCAACCCTTTTGACTTCCTTGGAAGTGCTGTCAAAGAAAATACAGGATTTTCATATTGTATTCTGTTCTTATATTGATTACAAATTATGTTTCTTTTTCTTTTGCTATTGCAAGACTGCTGTTGCTAAGAAGAATCATGCTAGACAATCGAGAGATTATCACTATATATATATATATATATTTTTAATTTCAAGTATCTGTTGCCCTTGTACTGTAAGGAAGTAAATAAAGGATGAAAAAGGCTAAAAGGATTCACACAGATAATTTTTCATGATGTATGCAGGAAGGGGGAAAGAAAACAGACAAAAAAAGATGTACATGTCATTTTATACCGATTTGTGTCCAACTGCATGAAAAGATTGGACACAAAAGATTGGAGATGGTGAAAGATAATCACAATAGTGTTTCCTCTAGCTGTTGACAAGCTCTTGGTTCATTTTGTAAACATGTATTTTAAAATGAAAGAAGGGACCAAAAGCACTTTTGTGGATTTGACCTTGTACTGAGACAAATTGTCATTTGGGTAACACGCAACAACGTCTAATCCTAGTTTAATTTGTTTACCATGTTCTTCGTGTCATAAATGATTATTTTTAAATAAGCTATAGTTTTTAAAATGATCAAAGTCACATCTCTCTAGGATTGGCTTAAGCACACTTTTTTATTATTATTTTTTCTAGTATGGATCTTAATGCCAAAGCCAATAAATGCGAGTATATATTTTGTCAATGAAAATGGGAGAAATAACAAATTTGAATCCTATGTATTAATGTCTTCAAAGGAGTTATTTCCTGGCTTATATATATTACTGAACATTTTGTACTCTATTTATGTTAATACTTGGTTTTGCTCCAAAGCCCATTTAACTAAAACAGCCTTTGTTAGAGTTCATCAAACAGGTCGGTTCTTTATATCTTGCTTTTGCTCTAAGGATGAAAATTTTAATATCAGCTTGGAATACGAGAGGCTTGAATAAAAGTTTAAAAACTTATTCACTAGAATTTAACCTAGACATAGCTTACTATGACTGATCATTAATAAGCATAAACCTTGTGCTCATAGACATCATGGCTCCTCTGTGAGTCATGTGACTAAAACAGTAAAATTTTGAAATCAGTTTGAATCTCAGGTAATAATGATAACATTTATTGACTGCTTCTTGGTTTTAGGCCTGATAATAGCTATTTTATGTGTATTATCTGATTTCTCACCTTTTTTTTTTTTTTTTCCATTATACAGTCGAACAATTTGAGGCTCTGGGTAATTTTGTTCAAGGTCACACTTGTGGCAGATCCAGGACAGGGATACCACCTCAGGCCTTTTGATTAAAATCCATTTTATAAACGATTAGACTACCCTGTTTTCTTGATAAAATCAATTCCAGATTAGGAACCTGAGACCCAAATGATTGAACTGACCAACAACTGATCTCTTAAATTGAATGGACATTATCAGCATTAGAAACCAAGACTCCTGACTCTAAGTTTAGTGTTTTTCATTACAACGGCTGCCTTTTCAGACAACAACCTATTGGTCCACATTGGCCATTATTATTTTCAGAACATGAAATGCATAAAAGGACTCCTTAATGATTACTCATTACCAACACAATAATACTGAAAAATAATATTGAAAAAGCAGAGCATAATGACTGATAGTACCTTCCAAGAATTTAGGAATAAATTAAAGGGAATGAGGTTTCTTTTATTTATTGATACTTACTATATTTAGCTTAATTTCAATTTCCTTTTCTAATACTGTTATTTAAGAAGTATTAGAATCATTGCATTAAACAAAACATTATTTTGAAGTATGTTACTTGAAATTAATGTATTGTTCACGTATATTATTTATATTATGCTGTGCAAACGTCAAATCATCTAATTTTTCTTTTAAATAAAGAGATTAATAATTACAAACCATTCTTTTTATTTGATCTTGGTTCATATACTCTGAAATGTTCAATGGACTGAAGAAGTGAAGAACATTTATATTAATGGTTTCTTAAATAGTCTGTCTCCATGGAAAAAATAGATGTGTATCCAATATCAGTGGACAAGCAGATTTTCTTTTTGATTAGTCATCTGATCTGCAAATGCATTCTGATTATATATTACAAGTTAAATATATATTTAGGATTAAATTACCATTAATTACTAATATCTGCATTATCACAATTAGTAAAAATCAGAGAGGGAAAGAATATAAATGAACATCATGCTAAAGCTGTTAAGGAATTTATTTTATAAAGTATTTTGAAAGTGCATGCATCATTTAAATACAAATTTTTAAGAACAGGTTCAATTTGTGGACCTTAGTTCAGTCTTAGACTATATCATTGCTTTAGATGGCCCCTTAAATGAGAGACACTTTCCTAAAGTCATTGCTTATTTGTCCTTTTATTCTTGGGTTTGCTTGTATGGTTTTTAGTATGTTCCACCAAGCTGTTACACTTTGGTATAAAAATGTGTTCTCATAGTTTGAATGGATAAAATCATGAGAACATATTTTTTGTTTTCTGTTTTTGTTACACTGGATTCCCATTGCCTCAATCAGTACCTGGTACATAATTGCTCAATAAAAATGTATCAAATAAACTTGAGTTTATTAAATCCTAAACTATTTTGGTGTTTCTGGTCTTAAAGTGATTTTGATAAGTAAAGAAGATGGAGAAAAATCAAATGTTAGTACGAGTTCCTGAATATTATCTTTCAAAATATCAGTTCAACAAACACTAAATTCACCTGTGAAAATAAAATGGCTTTGTGATTGGTTAAACATGCTCATCTAATGTTTAGAAGATACAAATTATTTGTTTGGAATACAGCCTTCTAAATGATGTATTCTTGATTATTTTGATTACTTACAATAGAGAAAAATAGGTACAGTGCTAATTACTTAAAATGACTATCTTACTTGATTTTTAGGATATAATTTTGAGGAACATCTTCCTATTCCTATGAAAGATGAGATAATTGAGGTTAAGTAATTTGTTCACGATAACACAGCCAGCCTAGCAAGTAGCACGTCGGGACTGTCTACAAGTTTTTACTCTATACTTCTTCACATGTACAAGAAATAAGCCTTGAGTCTTACTGATCTGTTGTAGTTAAATGATGTCTCTAAGGACTAAGTGTGGATTTTTTTAACCTACTTATATATTTTTAAATTAGATGGAGATATGTAGGTTCATGATATTGTGAATGGAATTGGTTAATAGATTGAAAGATACTATATTTTTCTCACACATTTGAGAAAGCATTAACGTGTTCTGGAAGGGTTATAATAGAATCTGATTAATTGCAACAGGATTAATCTCAGAATTAGACATAGGGTAGAGGCAGGAAGAACAAAGGAGTCTATTGCAATGATGTAGGTATTGCGGCGCAGGCAGTAAGGTATGGACCTGTCCTTGTGCTCAGCCGCCTTTGCCAGTGCTTCCGGGATGTGGTAACAAGCGGTTGAATTTGGAATGGATTTTGAAAGTAGAGTTAACAGTATTTTCTCAATGATGGGTGATATGGGAAGAGAGGGAGGGAGAAGAGACAGGAATGATTTTAAAGTTTTGGCCTAAATAACCAGAAAAAATAAGTTGCTGTTTCTAAGATAGAAAGGGAAGTAAATCAAAAGTTTGTTTTGACCATTTCAAGTTTTAGACTTCCAAGTGGAGTCTATTAATGAAGACTATTAGATTACCAAGTGGAGGTGGATATACAGAAGGTGCTAAAAAAAACGTATACACATTTTAAGAAAGAAAAAAACTATGTTAAAATTATAATAATGTATACCAATGACAAAAGATAAATACAAGTCATGCGTATACATGTTTTTGGCACCCCGGTATATCAGACCAACATACGTACAAGTCTAAAGGACTGCACTGGAGATATAAATGTAGGAGTCATCAGTATAGGAAGGATAGTTGGATGAGAACACCTAGGAAGGTTGGTTGTAGAGAAGAGGCTTAAGTTTGTGCACCTCTGAGTTACGCCCCAATTTAGAGTTCAGACGGTGAGACAGATCAGCCAAGTGGCCTGAGGAAAAGGAGCCAGTAGAGTAGGAGCCAGAGTGGTATGCTAGAAGTGGTATTTTCTTCAAGTGAAGAAAATATTACAGAAAAGGAAAGAGGAATCATATGCAGCAGATTCTTCAGATAGATCAAGTCAACAAGACCAGGATACGACCACAGGATTTGAAATGTGGAAATCTGTTGATGACTTCCACCAAAGATGATTCTACTACTTAAAAGTTTTGAAACCACTCACATAGAAAACATATCAACACACTCTTGCATCTTTCAATCTGTGATTCTAATACAGGCAAACTACCTTGTGGTCATTATATAAATATGGGCATAATATCCAGTATTGTTATGTTCAAATATTTTAGTCATAAGTGGTGACTTTAATTACCTAAATGGTCAACATTTAATTATGTAATTGCCAGATAAAGCTTTTACAAATTGTTTCACCTGATTTCCCTCCTGTCTTTTGATAAGTTGTTATTGTATGATGGAAAAGGTGTGTATGTATCTTGGAGCTCATCAAACCCAGGTTTCAGTCCAAATTCTACTAGTTATTCAATCTTAAGCAAGTTAACTAATTTTTCAAAATCCCAGTTTCCTCATTTGGAAGAATACGTGATAATACCTATTTTATATGGTTGTTAAGAAGATACAATGGGATAACATGTATAGAAGCATCCAGTATATTGAATAAGACCTCAAGATCTGAAATCAAAGAGACCTAATTTCAAATCCCAGCATTTACATATACTGTTATATGTGAAACTTGGGCAAGTTTCTTGACCTCTCTTAAACTTCAGTCACCTTATCTATAAAATGGCTGTAATAAAAATATAGCTACCGTGTAGGATTATCAGAATTAAATGAGATATTACATGCAAAACTTACACAAAACTGTCTTACACAAAATGAGTGCTTAATAAATGGTAGCTATTATTAGTACTTGGTATGGTTTATTAGCTACTACCCTTGCTGTTATAATTATTAGAATAATAAAACTTTCACTTCTTAGCTCTGAGGGTCTGTTTCTAACTGGGCTTGAAATGTTATCAAACATAGCTTATCTTATTATTTGTTTTGCTGTACTACTATCATTTGTTACTAATGATAAAAACCTTAAGTGATTAGCTAACAGCTAGGTTATGATTTTTAAAACTGTACTGTCTCCATATAGGGCCATTTAATTGGATAGAGTCAGAAGAAAACATACGTGGTGATAGGATTCCTTAGAAGGCATAATGTGAATGAACCAGAAATGACTGTTTTTGTTTTACCCAGTTTGCTTGAAGCTGTGCTTACAGAATACATCCAAACGTAACTTTGGATGTGGCAACTATGCTATGAAATTACTGAGAAATCTGAGCTACAAAGACAACGTTCAACAGAATATAAAGAAAAGCTTTCACATGAAAACATAAAGACAATTAATGATAAAACAAGATTTTATGTACTTCATGGAGGTTTTTTAAATCATCTATTTTTTTTTTCTAATTTTATAATGAGGGGGTATTGAATATCTGAGACATTTGGTGACATGTCTATGGTTAAGGCCAAGAAGGAATAATTTCTAACTCCTAGTTAAATAATCTTTCCATTAAAGCATGCATGCTTTCATCCATATGTACTGTCAAAAACAACGGAAAATTTTGAGAGGACCAAAGTGGTCCTTCTCAAATGATACAGTGTGTCTCATCTGTGATATAAAATTGAGGACAGGTATTATATTGTAGGAGGTATTTTTTCTCCAGAACTATTTTTGTATGAACAAAATCCCTAGAAAAGGTCTTTTCTTTAAAACAACTTCATAGCAACTAATTTTCGTAAGAGAACTTAACAGCTGAAAACTGGGAGAGTCAGGTTTTTAGAAGCAAATTTATCTTGGAGATTTGCATCATTTTCTGTAATTGACTGGTATCAACTAATACAATTCTTAATAGATATGGAAAACTGCACATTTCTCAGTGAAGTAAAAACAATTTTAATAATTATATTTTGAAATTAAAAAAAATCAACTAAAATTCTCTAATGAAATGAATGTGTTTATAAAGCTATCTCATCTTTAAAACTGATAATGTGGAAAAGAGTGACTTAACATCTGATAGGTCATTTTTTCTTATTTTAAAGGATAAAGAATCAGTAAAGTTAGTTGCTCTAATTTGTACCTTGTGTTATCAAGTACATTTTGCACTAACTGGAAAAATCATTATGTTGCATGTATGTGTTTGTGGTAAACCTTTTAACAAGTTATATTAAGTTTACTTTGATATTAAGCTTTCTACAGTTTGCAGTAATATCAACCACCAACATTTGCATGTGTTATTTCTAGTTAACTAATTATTTTTTTCAAAAGGATTATAAATAGGAGCTTAATTAATAGATTTTTCATTGTATCTTCATGACATAAAACTGCAAAATACAAAAAGAACTACCAAATAAATCTGCTTTTTTCCACATGGTAATTTTTCTTCTTTGTCTTGTTTTGTAGAGCTACATTCATGGAAGCAGCCAGGCTCAATTCGTGGCAGAGTCACACATTATCCTGGTACTAAGTATCCTTTAAAATATGGGTTGATTGAAAAAGACAAACCAAAGCCATGCGCTATCAAATTTTTTTCCTGATAATAAATACCAAGACCTGTAAAGGACATTAAATTCCAAACTCTACCGTGTTACTAATTTTCTAATTTCTATGCTAATTATTTCCTATTACAGTATAATTTTTGTTTTTATTCTGAATCATCAACACCCTATAATTTTCATTTTTACTGACCATTGAATTTCAAAGCATAGCTTTTGTTCTGCATGAATTATCTCTGGCTAGAGTTTTTTTGTAAAGTTTTTATGGTTCCTCTCATAGGGTCTTAATGGGGAGAAAAAAGTGTTCTATGATATAAAAAGCAAGATGAAAAACATTCTTAGTACTGGTTCCCTTAAATATTTTGATCAGTCAGAAGAAGGAGATATAGGTTAGAAATCCTTTTTTCGACTGTTATGAATAATAATACTGTACAATTTATGGTTTGGAGGTAGAAGGGTCAAGAAGAAGATACAGGATAGGAAAGAGGTAAGATTCAAGTGTCTAATTAAAAACAAACTCTGAATATTGCCAGAGATGAAGTAATGTTACTTTTGGGGCAAACAACTGCATTTTGAGGGAACATTGTTTGTGTGTTTTTTGAGGGTTTGACCTTGGAAATGAAGCTTGAGAAGAGAGATTATAAGAATGCATTTTATATTGCAGGGGAGCTAAACACTTGTCTCTAAAACTCACTGAGCAACGCTGACCATGTTCTTCCTCTATCAGTTCTCAACAGCTTTATTCATTCCACCTTTGTCCACACATGCTTGGGTGCATACATGGAATTGTGCATATCTAACTTATTTCTTGCTTGCATTTATTTAATTGACCATATGCTTCATGGCTTCAAAATTAAGAAGCTACTGTGATGAGTATCTTTTTGTTCTACTTTGTCACATAAATTGGAACTGGAAATAACTGTATGTGAGTAAACACTGTCAAATTTTGTAATCTTCATTAGTAACTATTAGATTTCTGTGTTCCAACTTTAATACGGTAAACAATTAATGTTTTCTGCCCATCAGAATTCCCTTAGGTGAGAAAATGAAATATTTGCAAATGTTTATAGAAATGTCTCCATACTAAAAAATATGGGCAAGGACTTATTTCCTCTTATCTTTTAATTATATAAATGTATGTATGAAGCAAAATGCATTTGTCTTAAAGTACAAAGTATTTATTGTAGGTAACTATTTAGCATGTATGTGTGTGTGTGTGTGTGTGTGTGTGCACAGATATTAAATATTGTTTTCTATCCTATTTCAATCCATGATGTAGCATTTTAGCAACAAAAAAAAAATGCTTTGTTCAAAGCAGCATCAAGAGTACCTAGCAAAAGGAATGAAAGCTGTGTTGAGACCATGATTTCATTGTATAGCAGGAATTCTCCAAGGTTTCATTTCATGGCTCACTGACATCAAGCTGAGATTTAGGATGCAAGAAATTTCATGAGCAGGATGAAGTATTCTATATAGATTTTTTAACAGTAATACATAGAAGAACTAAAAGTCCCCATTTTCTTTATGTTTCCAGTAATTATTTGTTGTTTTATTTCTTGGGTTATTTTTATTTTATAGGTACCTGTGAATAAGAAAATTTCTTTTAAAATAATCAGTAAAAGTTTAAAAGAAGCCATTATGTAATTCCTGATTTTACTTTTATTTGGCAGTCTACTAATTTTTTTAACTTGCCATGTGTTTTTCCCCCCGTAATTTATGTGTGTATTTTTTCCCTTATGCAAAAAAAAAATGTAAATTCCAGATGGTTACTTTTTGTTTATCTGTAGAGTCCATTTCTGCCTTTTGGTTTTCTGCTCTAAATTTAGTAAGCCAGATGATTAGATGCAATTGCTATATACAAAATTTTGCTGAAAAAAACAAAGAACAGATGGAGTTGTTTGATGTCATAGGTTATAGATTCATATTTACTAAGAATAAGATTTTTCTCCTAATTAGTGTCTTATTTTCTAAGTACCTTATTTAAGGGGAAAAAATAACAATGGTGAGTAGCTATGAGAGGAAACCATATGGAAAGAGAATAAGAAATATTATAGCATTTTAATATAGAATATGTGAACTATTTAAGACTAATGTAATCCTTTATATTTTCCCAGTAAAAAATTATTTTTCATTCATTTATTTTTCATTCAGTTACATTTCAATACCTGATACAAATAAGACATTTGTTATTTACAACAAAAGTAGATGGATAGAAAAAAAATTGTAATCCATTGTGACAAATACTATAATCAGTGTTTGGAAGCAGCAAGAAAGGAACACATTGATGCCTATAGAAATTGAACTGGCTTTTCAGCCTGGTTTTGCTACAGTAGCAAAAGAAGTTTCCCAGAGGGAGAATAAGTGAGGGAGAGAATATTCCAGTAGAAGGTATGATAGGTACAAAAACATAGAGAATATTCACAAATTCTGAAGAGGAGATTGATGAGAGATAACTGGCTGAATAATGAAAATCTTCCCATACCTTGCTAAGAAATTTGACCCTTATCTGAATTCACCACTTACAGTCTTTGTGTGCCAGTGAGTACAGGTCACGTGACTTCTAGGATTGGCGTTACCGTCAATTAGATTAAACTCTGACCTGTCCCTTAATTCCCCACATCCTTTAAATTCTGGGATCTCAAGAAGATGACATGAGATAAATATCAGTTGGAAGGATAAGTGCTGATACAGAAGGCAAAGGTTATACTAGCAATAATAATTTTAAAATATATGTGTGCGTGATATATATATATATATATATATATATATATATATATGTAATCTTATAAAGGTCACATTTGCTTTTCCTATGAGAAAACATTTTCCATTTATTACGAAAGAGTATTTTAGTCTGCATTTGTTTTTAATCTGTGATAGCGAAAAAAATGTTTCTTTTATTTTAATGTCTTATATCCAAGGAGAAACATATTATAGAAGAAAATTAATGATGAATGCAAGTTGAAGATAATTTTAAGTTTAGATCTCTTTAAGTCTTCCATAATATGCTAATATATTTTTCAATATTTGTTTTCATTTATCTTTAAATTGACAATCCTGATTCTCTTCCTAGGAACAACAGTAAACTTAACATCATGTGTAATTGAGAATGGATTATAATGTAATACAAATGTCTTTGTTATTAGTTCAGTAGGATCCCCAGTGCTTCTGGCTATTGTATATAATTTACACAATAGCAGCTTATATTTTATGTGGGATCATGTTAATATTTTGACTTTCTAAGCAGTAAGATGGTGTTTGATAGGATCAGCAGAGAAACTATTGAGTGTGCATGGTAGTTGAAGTATATATTGCTATGATGTTAATACAACTGTGCAAAGTAATACATGAACTAGACCGCTGTGTGTGTGTGTGTGTGTGTGTGTGGGCACAGGCATTGATACCTCAGAACAAGTCTCAGAAACGTTACAAATTATCCACTACTTATTTACATATCTTACTCTCTTTTAATGTTGGCATTCTTCAGTCAGGCACAGCCAAATAGCTACAGCCCTCAGTGTAACGGTAGGAAAGCATCTGTTACTCAAGAGTCAGACATAGAACCTCTCAGATTTGTAGGGGCTTTCATTAGTTATTCAGCCTTTAACCCAATAAAGGAAGCCCTACACATCAACTCTGACAGATCATCATCTAGCTTTTTCCTCTGTCTAAAAATCAATCCTTTATCTGAAAATCTGTGTTATAAATGTGAATTTTTTTTCTCAAATGATAAACATTATGTAGGCTCTTTTTATTATCCAAAACTGTTTTTGTTTTGTTTTTTTGACACTGGAATATAAGCTAAATAATTCTCAACACTCAAAGGCCTTAAAAAAGATATTTTTAAATAAAAGAGAGAGGGTTGGTTATTTTAAAGCCATTTTGGTTTAATTTCTGTATTTTATTATTGCCATCAAGTTTAAAGTAGATTCACAACTCATTTCTTGGTAAAGCCTAGAAAACTCATTTTTGCAGGAAACATTCTGAAAACACTTATTTCCCGACCCTACTGCTTTCTAATAAAATATATCTTAGGGTAGTATGCACAACCTGAATCTAAACATCCCTTTGCTTTAAAATTCCTACTTTGGAATCACATGTAGAAAGGTTTACCAAGTTTTTCATTTATTTATTTTCAAGTAATAATAAAGCTAACTTCCTCTCAGATAAAATAGTTTATAGTATCTTTGGTACTACCTTAGATTCTTTATGGCAGAGATTATCAAACTGGGACCTGAAAGGGCCAAATCCAGCCTATTATTATTATAAGTAAGGTTTTATTGAAACACCTATTTATTTATGTATTGTCTGCGATTACTTTGCACTACAATAGCAGAATTGAATAGTGACAATACACAGTACAGCTTGCATAGCTGAAAATATTTACTTTCTGGCTCTTTTCAGAAAAAAGCCCACAGCCTCATTGCCCCAAGAAAAGTTACTTTTTATTTATTTATTTCCCTGCATTTCTCTGTTTTTAAAGAGATTGTATTGTTTATGTACATTATATTTTCCTTTAACAAAATTATTTTTATGCTTAGCATAGAAATGTTTTACTCTCATTATCATTTTCATCTAACCCTGTGATATTCTATTTCATTTATTTTATGCTTTTTTGGTTTCCAACTTTGACTCACTAGCTTTGTGGCTTTGCACAAGTTACTCAGACCTCTCTGAGAGTCAGTTTCCTTATTTGTAAACTGAGGACAGTGATCTTTGTCAAAAGTGGTAATGAGTAAGATTGTGAACAAAACAATGTTTCCATTCTTTTGGGGCTAACGTTATAGTGGTAGGAGAAAGACAATAATTAAATACATACATACATATATATATACGTACATACACACATACATACACTCATAAATAACATTAAAAAGATATCTGAAATTCCTTTCAAAAACAGAAAAACGAAAAGGAAGTAGAGAGGTTGGAGGCTTCTGTGAGATGTCATTTCAGCAGAAACCTGAAAGAAGTGAGGGACTGAATTATGTGTATATCTGGGGGAAGAGCATTTCAGGCAGGGGAATAATAGCAAGATTTCGAGGCAGAAGGGTTCCTATCTTGTTGAAAGAATAGTTAGGACAAGAATAAAAGCAATCGAGGGCAGAGAAGTGTAAGCAGTGGGTCAGGCTGCAAATCATGTATGACCTTGAGGCCATTTTGAGGTCTTTAGATTTTACTCTGGGTGAGATGGAAAGCTATTAGTGTTCTGGGTGGAAGAATGATAACACCTGATTTACTTTAAAGATTTTAGAAAAAAGGATAATGTTTTTAAGACTTAGGGATAGGAATTAATTTTGTAAGTGAAACAATAACCAAAATTCATAACTGAAAAGATTAACAGTTTGTCACATTAAAATGAAAACCTTTGTTAGTGACAAAACAATTTAAAAGACAACGGAGTGACCTCAATGTCATGGCAGTGTGAGTCATTCCTTTTTTCTCTCCTCTTTGATTGACAACTAATTGGACATCCATAATCAAACAAAAGTATCTCTGCACAATACAAGAGGACAATGGGACACTGAGTATTCACACACCTGTGCATTAGAAAGTAGGTGGCTATAACCTCAGAAGGGGTGGTGGATCCAACAGAGCCAGTGAATCTGCCTCGCTCCCACTTGCGACCATCAGAAGGTAATCTGGTGAGTGCAAAACTAAACAGACATTCTCAAGAAATAGAGAATTCGTGGAGGTCCAGCCACCCTTAAAGAGAACACAGCAAGCCATTGCAGCGGGATACAGACAAGTTTGGAGGAAGAGAGGGAGAAACATGCCCACATGTGATTCCCATCCCCAGAGCAACACTGCAACGAGCTAGGCTTTGGGAGGAATACCAGCTACATCTTTGGCAGTGAAAGTGGAAAGCAAAAATGATGAGGGACAGATGGCCTGGCAGTTCAGGTCGCAACTGGAGGGACCCATTTCTCTTCCGTAACTCCCAGATGTCTGAGGAGGGAACCCCATGAATCGGGGGAAGGAGAGGGGAACAGACAACCTCAAAGGGCATTGAAGGAACATGTTTCTTGTAGTCTGATCCAGTGTTTTAGCAGATCTGCCCATGGACCTCTGGGATTCCCTTACTAGAGGATCCCCTTGCTGGCCTGAGGGCACCCCCAAAGCCCAAGATACTAAGCCCACATACACTCCCACTCTGCCAACAGCTTCTTATTAGGTCAGCTTTTTTAAGACTTGTGCTCTCAAGGGTCACAGCAAGAACCAGCTCAAGAAAAATCAAAAACTTGCACTGTAGTGCCACATTCTGGAAGACAAGAGACAGGTTTTGATTGCTAGCTTACTGAACTGTAACAGTCAAACAATTAAGAAAGGTGTGTTCTACTTCAGTTGCAATGACAGATGCACATTTCATCAACACTATGAAAAAATCATGGTAATATGGTGTCACGCAAAGGAAAGTAATTCTCCAACAACCAAACCCCAAGTATGGAATATTGTAATCTAACTGATAAAGAATTCAAAATAACTTATGAATAAATTCAACAAGCTACAAGAAAATTCAGAAAGGCAATTCAATAAACTCAGGAATAAAATTAATGAATAGAAGAAGTTCTTCACCAAAGAGATTGAAATTTTTAAAAAGAACCAAACAAATTCTGGAGCTGAAGAACTGAATCCATGAGATAAAGAATGCTTTAGAAAGCACAGAAATTACGACACAGAAGATGGGAGAAAGAATAAGCAATTTGGAGAACAGAAATTTAGAAATGGCTCATATGGAAGAGGAGAGAGAACTATGATGTTGGAAAAGTGAAGGAATCCTTAAAAAGCTATCAGGTTCTATCAGATAAGTAAAAGTAAGAATAATTGGTATTCCAGAAGGAGAACTGAGGGAAAAAAGGGCAGATGTTTATTTTAAGAAATAATAGCTGAGAACTTCCCAAACTGGGGAACAAACTAGACATTCAAGTCTATGAAGCTTAAAAAAATAAATAAAATAAATAAAATAAAATTTAAAAAAATCCAATGTAAAAAGGCCTTATGAAAGGCACACTATAGTGAAACTACAAAAATCAGTGATAAAGAATCTCAAAGACAGCCAGGGGGTGGAAAAAGAAAGTAAACTACAAATGAACCCCTATTAGGCTATCAGGGGATTTCTCAGCAGAAAGCTAGGAGAGAGTGGAATGACATAGTCAAAGTATTGGGAGATAAAAGTTGTCAGCCAAGAATACATTATCGAGCCAAGTTTTCCTATAGGAGAAATAAAAGCAAAAACTTTCCCAGACAAAAGCTGAAGGCGCTCACCTCCACGAGACCTGCCTTGCAAGAAATGCTGAAAAGAGTTCTTTAAGCTGAAATGAAAAGACACTAATTAGTGACAACACACACACACACACACACACACACACACACACACAATGAAAGTACACAAAACTCTGATAAATTTGATGAATATAATTAGAAAACTATATATGAAGAGTGCATTAACCATTTAATTATAGTATAAAGTTAAAGGTAAAGAGCATTAAAATAGTTAAAGCTACTCCAATTTGTTAATGGATTCACAAAAATATAGAAGGAGAGAAGTAAAATGATGGAAACTTTATAGAACAATGAAGATAGATAAGTTGGTATCAGTAGAAAAAGACTATGAGATGTATGCATGCCTCATGAAACTCACATGCAAAAATGTACAGACAGAAAAAAAAAAGGGAGACTGAACAAATCACCATAGAAAACCACAGATTTAAAAAGGTAGATAGATACAGAGGGAAAAGAAACAATGGAGATACAAGACAACCAAGAGGGAAAAGATGGCAGTAGTAAATCCTTACATACTGTTTATCACACTAAATATAAATGGATTGAATTTACCAGTCAAAAGGCACAAAGTTTCTGGATAGATTAAAAATAGAATCCAACTGTATGCTGCCTACAAGAGCCTCATTTCACTTATACAGATAAACACAGACTCAAAATGAACACACATAGAAGAGGATATTCCAAGCAATAAGAAACCAAACAAAAACTTGCTTAGCCATACTTAGATCACACAAAATAGACTTCAGGCCAAAAATAGTAATACAAGGCAAAGAAGATCACTATATAATGACAAAGGGGTCAGTCAATACATCAAAAAAATATAACAGTCATAATATATACACACCCAATATTGAAACACTGAAACGTACTGATTGAATACTAACTGATCTAAGGGGAGAAATAGACAACACTATATAATAGTGGGAGACTTGAATACCCCTATCTGTAATAGGTCATCCACAAAGAAAATTAACAATGCAATGCTGTAGTTGAGCCATTCTTTAGAACAAATGGACTTGGAAGACTATTACATTAAACAGCAGCAGAATATACATTCTTCTTCAGTACACACAAAACAGTCTCCAGGGTAACTCATGACAAGGCATAAAACAAGTCTTAGCAAATTTAAGAAGAATGAATTCATACGAAGTATTTTGACCACAGTGGTAAGAAACTAGGAATCAACAAAAGAGGAAAGCTAAAATATCTAAATATAAATATGTGGAAACTAAATCATACATTTCTGAACAACCAATGGATCAAAAAAATCAAATGGGAAATAAAAAATATTTTGAAACAAAGGAAAATGGAAATACAATATAGCAAAACTAGTGGGATGCAGCAAAGCAGTTAAGAGAGTTTATATTGATAAGTGCATACGTTAAGAAATTAGAAATATCTCAAGTAAAAAACCTAAAATTTTACACCCTTAAGGAACAAGACGAAGAAGAACAAATTAAGCCCAAAGTTAGAAGAAGGAAGGGGTTAATAGAGATGAGAGAATATATGAAATAGAAACCAGAAAATAATAGAAAGGAAGGACCGAGAAAACTAAAAGCTAGTTCTTTGAAAAAAATAAACAAAATTGACAAATCTTTAGCTAGACTAATAAAAAAGATGACTCAAGTGATGCTAAATAGGATAATTAGAGACCTCTATGAACAATTATATGCCAACAAATTAAATAGCCTAGAAGAAATGGGTATATTTCTAGAAACACACCCTACCAAGACTGAATTAGAAAGAAATAGATAATTTGAACAGACCAATAACAAGTAAAGATATTGAGTTTATATCAAAACATCCCAACATGTCCACTGTCTCTATTCCTAATGCTGTACTCCGCTTCTTGTAAGTATATACATACACGCGCGCACACACACACACACACACACACACACACACTCACAAACTTGTAGTTGATATTAATTGTTCAGCTTCAGCTTCAGGTGTACAATGCAGTGATCAGGCATCTACATCATCCCTGAGGGAGGGGGGTTCACACAGTGTGAGGGATATAAATGATAAACGTCTAAGTATTACTTTGCCTTGTGCACCTGAAACTAATTTTTTTTTTAAAAATCACACAGACCCCCCCCCCAAAAAAAAAAAAAAAAAAAGCCAAAATCCCAACATGGAAACCCAGGACAATATAGCTTCATTGGAGAATTCTAACAAACATTTAAAGAAGAATTAACACCAGTCCTTCTCAAACTTTTCCAGAACTCTGAAGAGTATGGAACACTAAACTCATTCCACAACGCCAGTATCATTCTGATATCAAAACCATATAAGGGCACCACAAGAAAACTATAGGCAAGTATTCTTGATGAATATAGATGCAAAAATGCTCAACAAAATATTAGTGAACCAAATTCAAGAACACATAAAAAAGATTATACAGCACGACCAAGTGAGATTTAATCCTGGGATGCAAGGAAGATTCAACATACACAAACCAATAAATGCAACACATAACATTAGTAAAATGAAAGAAAGTCACATGATCATATCAATATTTGCAGAAGAAGATTTGACAAAAATGCAACCTTTTTTAATTGATAGAAACCCTCAAAAGACTGACTATAGTCAGAATATACTTCAATATAATAAAGGTCATATACTAGAAACCCATAGCTAACACTGTACTCAATGGAGAAAAATTGAAATATTTTCCTCTAAGATCAGGAACAAGACAAGAATGTCCCCTCTGACCACTCTTCTTCATTATGATACTGGAAGTCCTAGCTGGAACTATTACTGTGTTAACCCGAAAATAAGACCTACCCAGACCATCAGCTTTAATGTATCTTTTGGAACAAAAATTAACATGAGACCCAGTCTTATTTTAATATAAGACCTGGTGTTTAATATAATTAATATACTATAATACAATATATAATATAATACCGCATCTTATATTAATTTTTGTTCCAAAAGACACATTAGAGCTGACAGTCCGGCTAGGTCTTATTTTCGGGGAAACGTGGTAGACAAGACAAAAAAAATGAATGAAATCCAAATTGGAAAGGAAGAAGTAAATTGGTTGCAGTTGATGTGATTGATCTTATATGTGGAAAATCCCAAAACTCAACCAAAAATACCATTGGAACTAATCAACGATTTCAACAAAGTTGCTGAATACACCATCAACGATCAGAAATCAGTTACATTTCTATATGTTACTAATAAAACATCTGAGAAAAAAGAAAAAACTTCCCCATTCACAACAGCATCAAAAACAATAAGATACTTAGGAATAAATTTAACCAAGGAAGTGAAAGATTTGTACAACAAAAACTATAAGACATTGCTGAAAGAAATCAAAGGAAACATAAAGAAATGGAAAGACATACCATGTTCACGGATCAGAATATTGTTAAAATCCTATACTCCCCAAAGGCATCTACAGATTCAACGTCATCTCCATCAAAACCTGCCAAATGTATTTTTCATAGAAATAGAAGAAATAATTCTAAAATCTCATACAGAACCACAAAGAGCCCCAAGTAGCCAAAGAAAGCCTGAGGAAAAAGAACAAATCCACAGGTATCACATTCCCAGATTTCAAACTATACTACAAAGCATAAAAACAGTATGGTCCTAGTATGGTACCAACACAGAAATAAACACATAGACCAGTGGAACAAAACAGCCCAAAATTAACCCCTTGCATATACAGTCAACTAATTTTCAATAAGGGAGTCAAGAATACTCAATGTGAAAAGGATAGACTCTTCAACAAATGGTGTTGATAAAAATGGATAAACATGCAGAAGAAGAAAACTAGACACCTTTCTTACACCACTAACAAAAATAAACTCAAAATGGATCAAAGACTTAAATATCACATCTGACACTATAAAACTCGAAGAAAACATGGGGAAGAAGCTCCTCTATTGGTGTTGCCAATGATTTTTTGGATGTCACCAAAAGCAAAAAAATCAACAATTGGGACTAATCAAATTTAAAAGCTTCTGCACAGCAAAAGAAACAACAAAATGAAAAGACAGCCTACAGATTAGGATAAAATTTCTGTAAACCGTATACCAGATAAAGTGTAAATAATCCACAATATATAAAGAACTCATGCATCTCAATAAAAAAATCCAATTAAAAAAGGAAATAACTAGACATTTTTTCAAAGAAGACATCCAAAGGCCAACAGATACGTGAAAAGTTGCTCAACATCACTACCTGTTAGAAAGGATAGCATTAAAAAGACTAAGATATAACAGCGTTGGCAAGGCTGCAGAGAAAATATACTACAGGGTCTACTATAGGTGCGGATGTAAATGAGTACAGTTACTATGGAATACAGTATGGTGTCTCAAAAAATGGAAAATATAACTACCACATGATCCAATAATTCCACTTCTGGGTGTTTATTCACAGAAAAGAAAACCACACTAAAGATATATGCACCCCATTTATTGCAGCATTTTTCACAATGGCCGAGATACGGAAGCAATATTAAGCGTCACCACTGATGGATAAAGAAAATGTGACACACACACACACACACACACACACACACACACATTTGTACAGAGGAATATGATTCAGCCATGAAAAAGGATATCTTGTACCACCTCACCCCAGTCAAAATGGCTATCATCAATAAATCAACAAACAACAAATGCTGGCGGGGATGTGGAGAAAAGGGAACGCACTGTTGGTGGGATTGCAGATTAGTGCAGCCACTATGGAAAACAGTATGGAGGTATCTCAGGAATCTGAAGATAGAAGTACCCTATGATCCAGTAATTCCACTCCTAGGCATCTACCCGGAGAAATCCAAAACTCCAATTCAAAAATCTATATGCACTCCTGTGTTTATTGCAGCACTTTATACAATAGCCAAGATATGGAAACAACCGAAATGCCCATCGGTCGATGACTGGATTAAAAAGCTGTGGTACATTTATACAATGGAGTATTACGCAGCCATAAAGAAAAAAGAAATCTTATCATTTGCAACAACATGGATGGATCTAGAGAACATTATGTTAAGTGAAATAAGTCAGAAAGAGAAAGACAAGTACCATATGATCTCACTTATATGCGGAATCTAAAGAAAAGAATATGTGTATGAACTAATCAGAAACAGTTTGGGGGACACAAAAAACCGAGAGTTGTTAGATGGGCGGCGGGGAGGGGGTTGAGGATGGGGGGAAGGGTGAAGGGATTGGGGGGCGGCTGGTGACCACAGGATGGCCTCAGGGTTTTTTGAGAATTACTTTGGGGAACTTATTCAATAGTGTTTGGGGATTTTGTTGGGTGTCCGATGGACATGCGTCCTGTTTGGGAGACCACCTCAGGGATGCTGTGGATGCCTGGTCATGGCATTGTACACCAGAGGCTGGACATTAATGAATGCCAACTATAATTTTATGTGTATAATGTGATGGCTCGGTGTGAGGTCGGGGTGGTGGTGGATGGGGGGAGGGGGATTCACGGTGTGAGGGATGTAAAAAAAAAAAATAAAAATAAAAAAAAATAAAAAAATAAAAAAACATAGTGCTGTAAAAGAGACCCAAATCTGTTACCCACCTAAATAAACTGTTGTATTAGAAAAAATAAAAAATAAAAAAAATAAAACTAAAGAAGTAATCTCGTTTGGGAGCCCACCTCAGGGATGATGTAGATGCCTGATCACTGCACTGTACACCTGAAGCTGAACAATAATGAATGCCAACTATAATTTTATATATACATGTATATATATGTATGTATATACTTACGAGAAGCGGAGTACAGCATTAGGAATAGAGACAGTGGAAATGTAATGGCTCTGTGCGATGTCAGAGAGATAGTGGATAGGGGGAGGGGGGTCCACACAGTGTGAGGAATATAAATGATATACGTCTAAGTATTACTTTGTCTTGTGCACCTGAAACTAAAAAAAAAAAAAAAAAAGAATATCTTGCTTTTTGCAACAACATGACTGGACCTTGAGCATATTGTGTGCAGAGAGAGAAGTCAGAAACAGAAAGACAAGTACTTTATGATTATCATTTATATGTGGAATCTAAAAAAGTCAAACTCATAAAAACAGTAAAATGGTGGTTACCAGGGATAGGGATATTGGGGGATATGCTAAATGTTGTTTAAGGTGTATATACAAACTTAACAGGTACTCTATAAACCAGAGCTCTAATGCACAGTATAATATATGTGTAGACCATGTTGTACTGTAATCACACTTGCTAAGAGTTTAGAATTTATTCTAACCTTAAAAAGAGAAGGATAATTATATAATATGATAGAGGTGCTAATTATCACTACAATGGCAGTCATATTGCAATATATAGCTGTATCAAGATGTTTTATACCTTAAATTTATATAATGTTCTATGTCAAATATATTCAATATTTTTAAAGGAAAAAAAAGGAGACGGCTTCTGTTGCATAAAGAAGTTAAGAGCAAGTGGGCTTTGTAGTCAGATAGCCTTGGCTTGAGTTCTGGCTCCAGCACTGCTGAACACCTTGTTTCAATTATTTAACATATGTATTATCCTAATTTATAAACAAGAATAAAAGAGTACCTACCTCATAGCATCATTAAGGGACTCAATGAGAGAAATACATGTACAGTGCTTAGGCTACTTGCCTGCACAAAGATGTTTTCCTCTAGAAGTTTTATAGTATCAGACCTTATATTTAAGTCTTTGATCCATTTAATCTTGTAAACCTTATTTTCCCCAGGAATATAAATTGTGCCATTTACACCATGATTTTATTAGTGGAATTTCAGAAGCTACTTAGCAGATAGAATCATAAAGTAAATATTTGTTTAATTTATACTATATATGTAAAGTCATTTTAAAACATCATTTTGAATATTTGCAAAAAATATGTCATAGTTAAAATAATCTAAAATTCTGTATGAATTTTTAGATCAAAGATACATATTCAAATGCATAGATTAAAATCTATACATGAATATCAAAGGGTATTGCCAGAAGAAAATGAAAGGGGAATTCTAACGTAACTCCTTAAAGACCTGCATCAGTCTGCTCCGAAGAAGTAAGCAGTGGAAATTCCCTGTATATGAACAGGTTGAATGATACAAGCTTTTAATTGTTTTTTCTCTTATTATTAGCAGTGGCCTATGACTATGGACTTGAGGGATTTGGTATCATCAGATTGACCAAAACACCTTAAGAAGAATGATTCCTTAAAGTCCATAGACTAATTATACTGGTAGTAGGAAACATTCATTCTTTTTCATTATCCTTTCAGCCATTACTGTATGATTGAAACTCAAGGAATTTAGTAATTATCCAAATCTCTGGTTTTCACATTGTGTGTCATGGATCCCTATAAGTTCATTGGTAGCATATGGTATGTGTATGGGATGGGGAGTCAGGCCAGGGGTGGTATACCACAGGGCTGGTACCAGCTTTTCTCTTCTATACATTAGGCTACTGACCAAGGTTGGTTGGTTAGTTTCTTGCTGAATCTATTCTAATTTTCTATGATTGTCAATGGAATGTGTCATCATAACTATAACTGGTTCATGTCTTTGTGTATAATGTGAAATGTCATTATTGGTTTTGAGAGTCTGTATAATTCATATGTGCTGTGAAAGTCCCAGAATTTTAGAGCATTTCAAATAGACCTTCAGAATCCCACAAATTAAAGTATTAGGTTATATAATTTTAAAAATTAAGGCAAATTTAAATATACAAAGAATGATAATTTTATGTTATATGAAGAGAATAAATTGTATTTATCCCTTTTTACGTTTGTAATTTAACTGTTCTGGAACAGAACACACTGTGTTCAGATCCAGAAAAATTAATAGATTTTATTTGCATCTGATTCTACTGTTTCCTTGACAACTGCTATAGATGCTGCTATCACCATGGGGATGGTTCTTCTAAATGAAGCAGCAACATCCAAAGGAGATGTTGGAAAAAGACGGAGTAAGTCTCTGTGTTGGTATTTTTGTAATTTTGTTTTAGTCTTAAGATTCATGTAAATCAAATGGGAAATAAATAAAGGTCCTTTGTAAATATTAACTTGTAAAGAAATGTTCCAGTTTGAGAAAGGGTATGGTGTTTTTTGCTTCTATTTCTTGGATGTCTGTGTGCAAATACTTAAAAATATATTTCTTCCAAAATGGGATTGGATGATTTCTGTGGAATCTCGCATAAAGGAAAGCTGCTATCTACTCTTGTCAGGGGTGCCCTGACCCATCTCTGTTGAAGCTGTGTTCTCTGGAGAAACATCCATCCTACAGGGGAGATGGAAAATTCTGTGGGGAGAGGCGGATTTACTGGCAAATGGTATGTCCCCTATGCCAACAATCAGGTATGCATTCAAGGACTGACTCAGATGGAGAAGTTTTCACGTAGATTTTGTACACTGAAGTATTAGAATATTTTCTAATTACCTCCTAACTTCCTCTTATCAACATTTAAAAAGGGAGCATATCTTAATCCTACCTTTTCCAGGGCATTTGCCTTTTCTAGTGATATTCCAAGGTTTACAATTCCACCGAGTTCCAGTCAATTATGTTTTATCTTTTGATGAAAATATTAAGGGGTGATAGAATAAAACAACATTCTTTTATAAAGTAACAAAACTTGGCAGGAAAGGGGATCGACACATGGAAAAACTCTTCCCTGAAGAGCCTAGGTTAGGAAAGTACAGAGAGACTTAAATTCAGTATTTCCTGACACAGACCTTTTTATCATTATGTCAAGTCCCTATGTGATTTTATGAGTATACCTCTACAAACCTATAGGTAAAATTTTTGTCAATATGCTTTGCATTTCTGAACCCTTCTTAAAACCCATAAATTATGTATGGTGAGCATAGATGCCTGAGAAAGATTAATAATTTTTTAAGAAGTTTAAAATAAAAGACTTATTTTCTTTATGGGATTTTAGATAGGGTGACATGTCAGTAAGTACATCATACTGATTTCTAAATACTTAGGTATCTTAAATGTTGAAGTGTTTTGGATGTAATTTATAGATTAGTTTACCTTCTGGTTTTCCATGATGCTATCTACACCCTGTTATAAAGAAACTACAGGGTAAGAAACAAATGCATTACTTTGTTTAGTTAAGCATTGTTCAGAATATCATTTTATGATATAGCTTTTAAATAAACAATTTGATGGTCTTGGGATTGACAGATAATGTTTATGAGAACAAATTCTTAATGTGATTATATATTTATATGTATTCTGTCATTTCAAGGTAAGTAATAGTAAGAAATATGTATTAATTTTTTTAACCTCACAATGTCTATGATAATGAGTTTATAAAATCACTACTTCCAGCTTCCCTCTTGGTAGATATTTGTATATGCGTGATTCCAACACCCCCCCACACACATTGCGTAATTAATGTGTGTGTGTGTGTGTGTGAGAGAGAGAGAGAGAGAGAGAGAGAGAGAGGTGGGAAATATATTTTTAAATTACTCCTTTTTGATTCTAATGTGGTTTTTATTTTTGGTATAATACAACTACTGTGATTATTATTGGCCAGGTCAGAATGTTTGTGTCATTATAGCATCTTCTTCTTACAAGTATGTAGTCTTGGATGGGCTACAGTGGTTCCTTTAGTGATGACTAACTCCTCACCACCCATTCGATTCCTCTCTCTTCTCCATGTACAAGTACTTGAGTTACATTATTTTGTTCCACTGCACTGATACAAATATATTCCCTTACGTGATCACATATTTTGAGCCTCTTTTCCCGTTGAGCATAACCAAATGCGGCTACTAAAAGTGGCAAAGGGAGTGAAAAGTGTTTTGAATATTCAACTTCTAAAAATTTTGTGTCTCTTTTTTAAAGATAGAGGAAAGGAAGAAGTGTTTGATAAAAATACCAAATGTAGGAAGGTATAAAGTAAAACATCATGTAATTAAGTCTAGGTTTAGTAAGACTGTTGTACGCAAAGTTGTTAATATGCTGTGTCTAGTGCCTGATGTCTGGCATACTTGGATATTCTACAATTTTTAAAAAAGGTGTTTTTCATTTTGTGATGTTCAGCAACCGTTTTTTATCTGCCAATATTCATTTGAAGTTCAACCATATGAATATTGTCTGAAATTAAATGTCATAGAAGTTTCAATTGAATGCTATTAAGTGCTTATGATTTTTAACTATTTATACTCAAAACAGAGAGAATGATATTCCTACAGAGCTGAATGAAAACCGACACAGATTTCTAGACCATACCTTGAGAGTCCATACTTTTTGTACTCCCTGGTTTCCAAGACTGTAATTAAACCTGGTTTCATTTATATGCTAGAAGAATTTTTTAAAATGTATTTATCATTATAAGCATATATAATAACTTTAATTTTCCTTGTGGTCCTCTGCCTTAGTATGTTTAATCTATTTTTGCCTTCTCCTTTCTTTTATAATTATTTCAGCTATTTTTCAGTATTTTTAAATTATTTCCTGAAACTTATAAAAAGATACAAGTATTGTGCAAATATTTTGTTCTTAAGAATGCTTAAGTGTTTATTACTGAGAAATAATTCTAATTTCTACTTATTTATAAAACCAATTTAAATAAACTTCAGTTTTTAAAAATATATATTTATTTTATTCTAAACATACTTGCATTTTATTGTCTCAGATTTTTAAACATTTAAATATTAGAAACATATCTATTTTATTAATAGCAATGAATCTTGTTTAAATATCCATAAATGTATATTTAAATATGTGAGCATATTTTTATTTTATATGATATGAATGTATATATAATTACTCATCTACTTTTAAGTAAAAGAGAAAAGGGAAAAAGTAATTTTCCTATTGTCAACTTGCCTGGGACAAATATTGAAAACCTAGAGCACAGCACATTCTACTGTAATATATTACAGCCCCCATTCCATTGTTAAAACAAACAAACAATAAAACCTTGACACTATTACCTGCTACTTAGGGGGTCTTCTCTCCCTTTGTCTTTTACAGAGTCCATATTATCTTACTCTAGAAGCTTTTAACCCTCGCCTTCTGTACACCAGGATGAACTATTTCTAAGTAACAGGCTATTTCTGAAGCAGTAATCTAAAATTATATTTCTTTGTAAATATTGCATGGCCCTGAAAACAATGAATTTATATTTATCATTGTAATAACGCACATGTCTCTGCCAGTATATCTAGTGCTTCATAATGCAGGGGCTGATAATCTTGTTTGTGGTCTATCACATAATTTGTTTTGTTTTGTCCCCTGGGGCATTTTAGTATTCTTAGGAACTCTTTAAGAAAACAACCAGAAGATTTAGCTCAGTTACTTTTGTTGTTTTCATACTCCAAATAGTACATTTTCATTAAGAATGTGGAAAATAATGAATCCATTACATTTTGGATTATCTGATTTGTTGTATCTGTATGTACCATTAACTATTACATGTAAGTATACTGTACTTAAGTGAATGCATCTTAAAAATACAGACATTTGGGTTTCATTTGTCTAGATGCTAATAGTATTTTATCTCTTTTTAGTAATTTGCCTAGTGGGATTAGGCCTCGTTGTCTTTTTCTTCAGTTTTCTACTTTCGATATTCCGTTCCAAGTACCACGGCTATCCTTACAGGTAATATTATTTATACTAATGTGATTGCTTTCATTTTCAACTAATAAACAGAATTTCAATTGTTAATCTATATTTAAGGATTGACTTAAAATAGCTAACTCATTTGCCAAGTGATTTTAAACTCAGTAAAGCAAGTTTTTGAGCATCCACCATATGTTCAGCATAGAGTATACAAAGGAGATACCGTGTTTCCCCGAAAGTAAGATCTAGCCAGACCATCAGCTCTACGTAATGCGTCTTTTGGAGCAAAAATTAATATAAGACCCGGTCTTATACAGTATACTATATATAAGACCGGGTCTTATGTTAAAGTAAGACCAGGTCTAATATAATATACTGTATAAGACCGGGTCTTATATTAATTTTTGCTCCAAAAGACTCATTAGAGCTGATGGTCTGGCTAAGTCTCGTTTTCAGGGAAACACGGTATAAGTCATGGTTGTTGTTCCCAAGCAGAGTACAGTTTCCTTTTAGAGACACATAATATATATTTTATATGTATATATAAAAACATATGTATATACACATATAACAAAATGGATTGTAAGCTTTGTGGACTTCATTTTTTTTTTCCTCTTGGTTTATCTGTTATGATTTTGACTTGATTTGCAGTTTTTTCCTAACTTGCAAAACTTTTCTCATCTGCTATTCAGTGTATAATAAACTTTGCATCAGCTTTTAAATCTACAAAGTTTTCCCTTTTTTCTAATAAGAAAAGTCAACTTGAAAGGGAAGATTAAATGACAAAATATCTGAGCACTAGAAGTTGTCATAATATCTTGTAAGATTTTCACCAACATATTGTCATGATTGAAGGTGGGAAGATGGTGAAAATTCATTCTGAGACCACACTGTTACAACCAAACTTTAAACTTTTACTAAAACACAATACAATTAGTGTGCCAGATTATACTTGGTCATTTTATGAATTAGGCATAAGTTTACGTCTTGAGTATATTCCTTCTTCAGCTTCTCTTAAGGAAATAAATATTCCACTTTCTCTTTCTCTAGGGAGTCCTAATAGTTTAACCCATCCTTCTTTCTAAAGAAGAAGTAAAGGTCCTATATGTCTTTTTTTCAGAGATTTTAAATACTCTGCTGAGTTAGTACAACTAGTGATATGTTGGTAGAAAATAAAATCTCATCATTCCTTATATCCTTTCCACATAACCGTGCAGTTATTTTAAGAGAATGTTTCTACATGGATGGTGGCAACAATATATGGCTTTATCGGGGTACAAAACTAATCCCATTAACAGGGAGATCTGATTATGAGGTTATAATGGAAAAATAAGACTCTTCAACCCCACCTCTTTTCTTACATGAACAGAAGCACATTTCTAATTATCTTTTTCCCACTCCAATTAAATATAAATATACTAAAGGAATGGAATAAATGTATCAGATCTGAGCTGCGGGATCGTCTGCCTTAAATCCTTCCTGCAGTGTAAATGAATTTTTAAAAACATTAGTTCCAACGGTAATTACAAGAGTAATAAGACAGGCAAGTAAAGCCTCCAGTTTCTTCATTTTGTTCTTGACATCACATAGCCAGCCAATTTTGGTTTTGAAAATACGAAATGATCAGACTAATCAAATCCAGATTAAGTATACTCAAGAAAGATGAAGTTATGTGTTACTCTTTCTCTTTACCCAAGAATTGAGAATCATGGTTCTGTATGAATTGAGTGTTAGTTTGACTTATATGTGTTCTAATAGAATCTATAAAAGATTATTTGTATTATTTTTTTCTTTTTATGCAGGATGCCAAACACACTTAAAAATTAATTCATTTCAATTGACAGCACTTAGAATATGTCAAAGAAAAGGTATCTATTTTTATAAAAGATAAAATATAGTAAGAGATGTTGTGAGATTCTTCTTAAACACTGTTTAGTTAGAGTCAGGAAATGGGGGAAGGTAAAGAGAAAATTATAGCTTTCCTTGTATATAAAAGCACCTTATCCTACCAGAATGTCATTCCCTATCTAGATTCTCTGACAGAGCAATATAATGAGGTGGAAAAGTAGAGAAAATTAAGTTTTTACTACTTTCATTGAATAATGTCACATTTGACAGCATTATTTTTGTGTGTGTGATATGAAGAGTTTTCAAGTTTATATACCCCCGCCCAAGGAGTAGTTGTCATTTTAATATAATACCTCCTCCCCACTACTCTGGTTCTTTATCAGGAGTGGACATATAAATCACCCAGGGAGATTTTCAGAATATATATTTTAGGCCTTACCCTCAATACACATAATAAGCATTTCTGAACCAGAGTATAGGCTTGCTTATTTTATTTATAAATGAAGGTGGCATTGAACATTCTTACTGTGTAGCCAGCCACACTCCCTTGTCATGGCCCCACCAGACTAAACAAGGGATGGGCTTGCCACCAGCTGGCCACATGGAGATGGAAATGTGAATGAGATCTCTTGGAAGAAGTCAGAGATGGAAGTCATGTCCAAGAGTGGTTTGTGAATATGAAATTTGACATAGTTGAGATGGAAACCCTGAGATGCTGCCAAGAAACAGAATCAAACAGAGCCTGGTAAAGAAGCTTAGGAAACGAGGTTTGCTGAAAGAGTGGGGCATGGGGCTGCAGAGAAATGGATTGCAGGCTCCTGCTATTACAAAAGCTCTTCAGCACTCTCTCGCATTTGCTGTGCTGTGTTACGACTCAGTTATACAGCTGTTCCACCGTCCAACTTAAATCATTTTTTTTAGTTCAACTGTCTCTTTCTATATGATATAAAGCTTTCTAATATTTCTCTCCAGCCTCCTTAAAATTGATTTGTATCCACTTTTCCATCTTCTGTCTTTTCCATGGATATAGTGGTTCGTCAAACTTCCATATATCCTTACAGGTCTCATAAATCATCCCTCTCTGATCATTTATACTCACATTCTCTTACTGCCAGGTTTATGGGATATATGTTCCTTTCACTACATTTACAGTATCCCTTTGAGCTAACAAAACATGGTAGAAGGAGGGGAGAATTATGAAAAAAAAATTTTTGCATTTGCGAATATTTATTCCTTTTTATGTCTGGTACATGGGTATATACAAAAGTCGCCTTAGTGATGGTAGATACTGCTTTGGGTTTTGTTTTTATTCCATTACATCATTTTTCTTCACAATAAGCTTTTTTTTTCCCTCAGAAATTTTATCAACTTTCTTGTGAATAATCATGATGATAAATAAATGAAAAAAATCAAGAGTAAGTGTTACTAAAAGGATTGCAGAGAGTATATACCAGAGATTTGGGTAAATCTTGAGCTAACCTCTAAAAACCTGACAGTGCAGGGGAAAAAATATACACATATACGACTAGTTCACTGGAGAAAAAGCAAGGGTGAGGACAGAAGCAATAATGAGAGAGGGAATAAAAGAGAGAAAGGAAGAGAGAAATAATAGCTGAAAGGGGAAATGTTGGTACGGAAGAAAAAGAGACCCTTTCCCACTAAGTTATCCTCTAGAACAGGGGTGTCCAAACTGCGGCCCATGGGCCAACTGCGGTCCACAATCCATTGTTAATTGGCCCACAGCAAATTCCAAAAATATATTTAGTTTACTTAAATAAATCAGGTGAGGCAATACGTACTTCACCTCGAATGAGTCGCCCGGCTGTTTGTGTATTTTACCGCATATGGCCCTTGATGAAAACCGTTGAAAAAAGTTTGGACACTCCTGCTCTAGAAGAAGCTTGGTCAATTACAAACATAGCACCACAGTCTTAAGGAACACTTTGCATTCCCAGAAGCATGTATCTGCATCTGCGGCATCAGCATTATAGTACTTGATTTAAAAAACGAACGAACCAACATTGCTCGTGTCAGATAAAGGCAGTTTGTAGGGACTGAGAAAAATGAGATGCAGGATAGGACACCATCATTACAGGAAGAGGAAAATCTGCAGAATATACCAGAAGGTACGTCCTAGCCTGAGTACTCCTGTAAAGATATTTATGGATGTCCATCTTCCAAGTGAGTTAGGCTCTACTATAGGAATCATAAACTTTGGGAACCAAAAGCCAAATCAACTTAATCAGTTGTGAGACATACATTGAAGTAGGCTTGCAAAAGAAAGGTCTCAGCCGAAACCATATCCTTGACATTGAGATAAGCTGAAAGGACAAATACTCATTTTTCTTCAAAAACAATGGAAAAATCTTCCGCTTCTATGTACTTTAGATAATATCTGTACTTTGGGTAAAACTCTTGAGATATGCCTTAGAGAAATTACACATTTGAACATAACACCATCTACTAATTTAAAAATCACCTTTCTCCATGGGCTTTAGCTCCAGAGCCAAAGTACTTTCTTGGGTGTGTGCCACTGCCTTTTGGACCCCTCAATATCTTCCTTTTGAGTTTCTGTGAATAACTTTTGTGACAAGAAATACCATGGATGCACAGAACTATGTCTAGAATTTTTAAACTAATTTTTTTTCATTTTTCCCTTCCAATTATGAATTCTGTTTAATCTGAAACTTGTAATTTCTGCCATATGGAGTGATTTCTATTTTCATTTTTATTTTAATCTTAAACCTTACAAAACTAACATTTATGCCGTTCATCAGAATTTCTTAGTACCTCATTACCGCTATTTTTTTTTTTTTTTTTGGTCAATGTGCATGTTGAAGGGGATAAAAGCGTATTTTAAATGTTCATCCTATTTCCTTAAAACTTCCCCACTTTTTAGTGTAAAGGATTTTTTCCCTACAGTATGTTTCATACTATCACTAAATTCTCCTATATTATCTTTTAAGTTTCAATAAGCAAACTTCCTGATTTAAATCTCTGACCTGCTTGTTACTGACTGTATGACTTTGGACAAGTTACTTAACTTTTTTAAACCTTGATTTTCTCATTTGTACATGGAAAACAACTACACGCTACACTTGCCCATTGTAAGGATTACATGGGAGAATGCATGTAAATCACTTAGCACATTGCCTAGCACATTGTAAATGGCATATAATATTAATTACACAATAAATGTTTGATGCTATTATCATTAATTCTGATATGAATATTTTAAACTCATTTATGTTTAATCTTCTTTTTTCTAACCAAGATTTTTCTTTACACTGAAGATTAAGTAACTGTTACTTTATATTTGCATGATTCAGTTGAGTGAAGAACAACTTTTCCCTGAATCTTTTGATTAATTTAATTGGACTCCTGAGTCCCTTGAAACTACCAGTGAAACATCAATATGATTAAGAATTTGATCTAATTACCATCTGAGCCATAGTTCAGAAAAATATATTTTTTTGCAGTGCTAGCACTGAATTCATTTTGTTTATTAAAGATTAACTTTAGGGTTTGTCCCATTTTCTAAGAAGAGCGAAGTGCTAGTAGCTATATATGATAGTCTTTGCTTATATTCTTATCATGTCTTTGATAAGAATTTCACTGGGGTTGCTGAGTTCCAACCTTGAGGAAGGATGTAAAGGCCCAACGATTCAAAGACGAGCTGTCGTGCTATGAAGGCACCATTGTCTATCCCTTGTCTTATCTAGATAAAGAATACACTGCTAAATCTTGTAATAATGTTGTACCTACAGAATCTTAAGGACTATTTTTTCCATATTGTTGTATTTCATTATGGTGTTTGGAAAGTGATCTGGACTTTGAGTGAGAAGATGTGATTTGGACCTTGGCACTTTAAAACTGTAACCTCAGGCAAGTCTTTTAATCTTCTCTGATCCTCAGTTTTCCTCATCTCTCAAATAATGACCATAAGTTTTATCCCGTAAGAACAGTTAAAGCAAAGTATTTGTTTTACAAATGTAAAATAACTTTACCGTGAGATCTCATATTACAGTCTTATGCTGTTAGTACTTAGCTGTTACAGGTATAATTCCTCAAATAAAAATTTCCAGCTATAGACTTTGACAAATACAGTATATATTTTAAACAATACCATGTTTCCCCGAAAATAAGATCTAGCCGTACCTTCAGCTCTAATGTGTCTTTTGGAACAAAAAGTAATATAAGACCTGTATTATATTATATTATGTTATATCATATCATGTTATTTCATATCATCTCATATAAGACCCGATCTTATATTAAAATATATTGATTTTTGCTCCAAAAGACACATTAGAGCTGATGGTCCAGCTAGATCTTATTTTCGCGGAAACATGGTAATATTCATATACATGCATATGCCCTCCACTCCAAACAAAATATAATTCCATTTGTTTACTTCTCTGTTTTATTACTTTAGGGTGGAAAGCAGAACTGGAACCATGGATAGAAATATATTTAATTCCACCTATGAAAACTAGTCAAGTCCCTTTTCTCACAAGCAAGCAACATAAACTTTAATATCCATGATAATAAAACAAAATACAAGTCTTTTAAACATGGACTAATTTTTTTAATCAATATTTAAGAAATAGATACTTAGGAACTACTACATAAATCCAAAGTAATTTTTATAGAAAATTTAAAATCCAGGTTTTTTGATTTTTGCACTGTAGATTCCAAGCCCTCAAACCAGAACACAGTCTGAGCACACTTATACATCAAAGGTAGCTCTAGGCAGGGGTGTCCAAACTTTTTTCAAAGTTTTTTACCAAGGGCCATATGCGGTAAAATACACAAATAGCTGGGCCACTCACTCAAGATGCAGTACGTATTGCCTCACCTGGTTTATTTAAGTAAACTAAATATATTTTTGGAATTTGCTGCGGGCCAATTAACAATGGATTGCGAGCCGCAGTTGGCCCGCGGGCCGCAGTTTGGACACTCTTGCTCTAGGGGTTATGTTCATTGTAAAAATACACGGTTATTACTCTGACAGAAAGTCCACTATTTAGTCACGCGTGGAAGCTCCAGTGGTCTCAGAGTTCTTTGTCTTTATTTCAACCTTACCCTACATGCTAGGATCATTGTTCTTTTTCTCCAGACCTAGCGTCCATGTTTCTGACCATGCCTAACTCTTAATAATCATGTTATCAAAGCTCTTACCTGAGCGTTATTCTCTGTGTATAGAAGTGGCTTTAGCAGTGTTAGACTTGACAGTTGCTACCTTGTGTAACTATAGATATAGAAAGATTTTCATTCCCAGAGATCTCTCCCAACTCCTAATAAAGCCCTGAATTTCTTTGGGCCTTTTTTTTTAAGATCATTTAACTTCCAACATGAGGACTTTTCTGGGTTCAGTAACCTATAACAAAGAAGAGAGCCCATGGCTTTTGGCTAAAGAGACCTGGCTAACAGCCATAATGTACTTTTGCCTGGCATCCCCTTAGAACACTTATGAATAGGGTGGAAAGGCTGAAAAATCCTAAGAACGGTGAAGCAGTGAGTTCCACTCACTACAAAGGCCAATGGAACAGGCGAGAACACCCAGCTAGTGGTTTATCCATGCTGTGAAGCAAGGCTTTTCCTCCCTCCTGCACTTTTTTTTTTTTTTAAATTTAGATACTAAAATGAAATCCTAGCAGCTACCTCTTAACCATATAAATGATTTCTGTGAAAAAGAGTGCCCTTAAGTAACCACTAGTTCTCCCTGACTCCTTCCCCTGTTTGAAAACAGGAACTGAAAACTGTATACAAGAAAATTCTGTCCCGCTGAAGATCTCAGTAGAGAATTCAGTCAGCTCCCAATTGGACAGTATCCATTTGTTCAAGAGCACTGTGCACATCCTGAGAACAAAAAGAATACTTCAAGAGAAGGGAAAGCAAAAATAAAACACAAACCACTATTTGGTGCCTGTTCAGATATATCACAGGAAGAGAAAAGGAACAAATAGGCTTTACATATCGTATGGGTCTCCAGTGATCCATCCACTTATCAAATACAGAGGTCTCTTCTCATTGTGTAATCCACATAACCTTTTCAGCACTGTAGTTGACCAGCTCCTCTGAAATGTTATACCATGGATTTTGTAAATGTGACACTCTTCCACCTTCCTCTTTCCTTCGGGGTTACTTCTCAGTCCCAATATACTGACCAAATCCTAGCCTTACCCCCTCACCAACATGTCCAAAACCATCTCTGTTTCCACACTTGTTTCTCCCCTTTTCCCCATTTTCCCTATGACACCATTATTCTCAGTCATACAAGACAGAAACCTTGGAGTCATTTTGACCTAACTCACTTTGTGTTCCCACTGCTGCTATCTGATTTATCGTACACAGTATCTTTCTCAGACTATCACCTAACCTCCTGACTTTATCTCCCTATATGTAGTCACTGTCTTCTCTAAGCCACCACTTATTCTAGAGGAATGCAGAATTATTTTAAGATACATAGATTATGTTGCTTTTTCGTCAAAATCCATTTGATTTTGGCTAACAAGAAAGGGGAGGAAAAAGGTAATACATGTTCCTTCTAGAAGATATAGATAATCAAAATGAAGACAATAAAATTTTCATAGTCCCAACACCTAAATTATCAATGTCAACAGTTTGGCTTGTATATATTTAGAACCTAGGAAAAGATTATATCATGTTTTTTCTCTTTCCATACATCATGAGCATATTTCAGTGGCATTAACTAATATTCTACAACATGATTTTACTAGCTATGTAATAATTTCATTGTAATAATTCCTATGTAATAATCCAATAAATCCACTTAACGTTTTTTTTTTTTTTCTTTTTTTAAGTTTGGTCCCACCTGTCCCTTCTATTTTTATAGTATACTTCAGTACAGGGGTCAGGATACAGCCTGCTTTGTGGGCCAGATTTAGCCTGCTGCCCACTTTTGTGTTCCACATAAACTAAGAATGGTTTTGACAATATTAAATCACTGGGAAAAAAATATTTTCTGACATGTGAAAATTATGTAAAATTCAAATTTAGTGTCCATGAATGAAGTATAATCAGCACATAGCCAGATTCACTGGCTTATGTATCATCTATGGCTACTTTTTCACTAAAACAGCTTAGTTGAGTAATTTCAACAGAAACTATGACTCAGAAAGTTTAAAATATTTACTTTCTGGTCTTTTACAGAGTGTGCCGACTACTGGTTTAGCCATGTGAACACAACACCTAACGTGTTTTCATTCTTTGGTACCTTTCTTCAATCAGCTCCTTCAGCATAGGCTATCCATCCCTTCATTTTACTTGTTCTCAAAGTCAGTTTTGCTCTGCCTCCTTGTTTCTAAATTCCTTAACATTTGACTTGCCGTCATATCAAGTATATCACAGTGCTACACTTAATTGTATCCAGGGCTTTTCCTCCTCTGAAAAAGAAACATAATGGCCATGATTTTCAGGCATCCCATTTCCTGTAACTCCCTTCTGTGCACAACATGCATCTACACTATAGATGATCAATAGTCGTTATGGAATACTGATTGAAAATGGCATTTTTAGTTCTGAATATGAGAGAACTACCACTTTAAATAATGTTCTCTAGAAAAAACTCTGAATTTCCAGTAATAAACTTGCTAATGAATCTTTAGAACAGCACTCCTCAGCAAATCAGGGACTGCATTTTTATCTAAATCCTGAATGTTTGCTGTTGTGGGGAGAGATTAGGAGAGAGCCAGACTTACAGAGAGAAGTGTTGGGATCTTCATTCCATTCCTTCTTTGTATACACAGCGCCCTCTGCGTCCCTGATAGTGCTTTAAGCAATAATCAAGGTACGCAGACTAAAAGGGAATGGTTGCACCCCTTTAGGTTAGGAGAACAGGGAGCTTCTGAGGCATATGTTGCTGCTTCTGGTCTGCTGTCTAATTTCCCTGTGTACAAGTCACTAGCCTTGCCCAGTAGCTTCTGTCTTATATTGCGGCCTGAGTTAAAGTTGACCATGCATTCACTTCAGAATACACTAATCATGGTAGTGAGTGTTTGCACATGCAGACAACCATGAAACACACTGCAACACTGAAAAGTACATTCCAAGTAAGAGGGATATATTCAGCTTTTAGTGTTTTTGACAGTTTCTATGTATGACACGAAAGCATTCTGTACATTTTTATGGTAAGCATTATTACGAAAGCTAATAGAACCTTTTGAACCTTTCTAGCTGCAGATAAAGTTAGGAAGTATAACAGCATCATAAACAGTCAAATGACTGTCCTTGCTTTATCGTGCTAATATTTTTAGCAGTGATAAAAGGTTATCTTTATAGCTGTATAGCTATATACAGGTGCTGTATAGCTTGAAATGTTCAGACTTGTCCTTTAAAAAACTAAAGAAAGAAAAACTACAAATCTTCAGTTTCTTTAAGTTATCATTTTTCCAAGTTTAATTAGTTTAAAATATTTTATGATCAAGTTTTCTTTTTTCATTCTTCAGATATCTATCTCTCATTCTTCAGATAGTTTTATCTTCAGGCAGGTTTTATCTTCAGGCAAGCTTATTATTAAATGCAGAAAACGCTCAAGAGTTAATTTACATGTGGCACCTCTAACTTCTTTGCCACCCACGTTATTAGGGGCAAGGAAGATTGAACAGCAACTGGAGCTTAGTGCTCTTGACTGCGGTTACTGCTCTGACATTCTTCATGGAAATGGTTACCCTTGCGGTACTTCAGTCATAACTTGTTATCTTGAAAAATACAGTGTCTTATTGCTTGTAGATGCCAGCACATAATTTATAACTTTTAATTTAGTAATTCCTCAGTAACAGATACAGAGTAATTGTTTTAGTTTGTAATGCACACTTTATGTTTTCATTTGTTACATATTTTAAATATATAATATGTCAATGCTTATGTTTTATAATAAATTATTTTTAAATATATATTTACTTTTAACACATGGTACCACCAAGATCATAAAATATTAGCACTGGAAAGAACTTTGGTGATCATCCAAAACAATGAGGAAATCGTTTCACTAATGAGGAAACTGAGGTTCAGAAAGACAGAGAAGTGTATGCCTAGGATACTATAATTTAAACATCCAAATAATTAAAAGTACTAGTTTTCCAACTACATGACTTTTCAACTATAGTAACCAATAATTTCATTTTTAATATTTAAAATGAATTTGTCTTTGGTTGTCCTACAAAGTTATATTGTTAAGACAAAAAAAAAAAAAAAAAAACTTGCCACATGTTAGCAGAAAGACATAAATATCAAACAAAAGCTTAGTAATGTTATTTAAATTGACTTATTTTTTTACAAACTTAAATATATTTCTATGTATAGATAAAAGCTTTGCTTAGGGAAGTTAAAAACCAAAATAATTGTTACCTTTTACTTTTATTTCTATATGTACAAGCATGTATTTGTGTTGAAACGACACATCAGGCTCTGATAATACTTTAATGATCTGTGTATACTTTCTGGCTATTCAATATAATGAAATAATAAATTTCATGAAAAAGATTAAGTGTTTATGTAAGCAAATGAATTACAAATTGAATGATGAGAAAGAGACTAGTTCCCTTAAGGCACTGAAATGACCCACTTTGAATATTTGTTTCAATCAGTTCCCTTTATTTCCCCTACATTGTCAGTTTAAATGCTGATTTAACTATTGATCTAGCCAACAATGATAGTGGTTCACAGAAATAGGGTGTTTTATCCAAACTTAACCAATACGAGTACAAGTTCATATCAGCATCTTATCCCACCCTGATCTATTCTGACCACATTTCTGACCCCGTTACAGGAACTAGTTCAGGGAAATTAACCTGATTTAAAAATTAAAATGAGCTGAGTTAATATAATTATGACATTTTTGTTATATTTATATGTACTAATTTAGAACGGAATAAAAGGCATATTTTGTTCTAATTTTAAGTAAATAATGTTCTTTGTTTTTCAGCTTTTTAATTAAATGAAGCAAAGTGGAATTTCCATAAAGTGAATATTTACCATGAAGATAAATGTTCCAGACATACTAGTTTGAATTCTTAAATTCATTTCCTTGTGTTCTTGTGATAATCTAGCTTATTCTTGTATAAGTTTTTTAAATGTGAGATTTCCTAATAAATGTAATTTAAAGAAATTGATGGTCAAATTAGATATTAGCATTGGAAAGAACAAAGGAAACATTGAAGTGTTTTTCAAGCATATTATATTCAGTGTATGCTAGACTGAAGTGACAATGTAATTTTGAATTCATGCTTTAGAGCTATTCACTTATTAGTAAAGAAATCCACAATGTTAGTAAGAGGAAACTGTGAAATGTGTGTTAAAGAATTCATATGGTTGTACAGAGATTAGGTATATGCATGACAATGCTGTGTATTGAAAAATTAAACGTACTTCAGTTTCAATATAAAGGACATGTATGGTTACAGGATTTTGTTCTCATTAATCATAACTAGATAAAGGAGTATAGTACAGGGAGCTGGATGAATAGTACCTATAACTTGGATACCTAACTTGGGAGGTTCTTCCCAGGTTATAAATCTAAAGCAAACATGACTAAATTAACATGCCTCAAAGGCATCAGGCAATGAAAACAGTGCACCGGAACTGGGAATTAATTCCTCTCCAACTGTAGAAGTGACATCCAGGAATCTAGACCTATAACCTATAATCACAAAACTAACCCAGTATGGACATTTTTCCCTAGTGTTATATGGAAGAACCTTGCCATCAAAACCTCATTCCCTAAATCCAGATAAAGATTAGTTATCCTAATATGAGTGAGGGACTCAGTGAAGTTTTCTTGCAAACCAAATATAGGAGTCTAACCATTATTATTTGTATATTCTGTTTACTTTATAAAATTTAGTTTATAAGCATCTTTGCATATGTTACAGTATATTCATAACAATTCTGTAAATTAGACAGGAAATGTAAATTTTGTCTGACTTTTAAGTACTAGAAGCTGAAAGCCAAAACGAATAAAAATTAGAGCTTTTGGTTAAGCTTTCAAACTCCCAAACCTGAATTTTCATGTTCTATAGCACACAAAGCAGGATTTAGAAATACAGTCAGTCAGTTCAGTAAACTCTTTTTTGTTTTCCCTATTTAGGCTTTGCTATCTAATTTTCATTAAGATCCAAATAATATACCATGGAGAACTTGCTAGTTGGAAGTTCCAGCTATATTCTCAAACAGGAACCAGTGCACACCCACTGAATTTACTATCCTTAGGTAGCACTTGATCTGTCCATCTTTATCCATTGAATAGTTTTGTATGACCTAAAGTTCATTCAGAACAGACATTACAATTGGAGTTTGAGGCCAAGTTTTATAAGTAATAAACATTTATTTATTAATTATAATGATTTCTGTTTGTCCTCTTAAAGGTCAAAATTTTTGTCTTCCAGTTTGCAATTGACTAAATTAACATACAGTTAACCTCTATAGTTCTCAGATATTGTGACCTAGGTAAGAACTTCCCTATCTCAGATTAGTAAAAGTTTTCTAGCCTCAATTATATAATTTCCTCTGAACATTAAACATGTGCCACTATAAAAACATTTTGTTTGTTTGTTTTCTTCTAGAATTCCATAGTTTAAAATGCTATTTCTTCTCTATAGTCAATTGTTACATTATGGAAGTGATCCTCCAGGGAAATAAACTGCCTAAAGATAAGGTGTGATTGCAAAGTGCTACAGGCAAAACTAGAAAGAAAAAAAAATGGCTCAAATGTAATTTGCTTTCAGAATGTAACATGCAAAATCACATACGTAATATATATCTTTACCTTTGCCAAACCATTTAAATTGGAAAACTAATTTGTATATGGTATGTTATATCCTCCAATGTCACTTTTCAACCAGATTCATTCTATTAAACACTCCCTTAAAAACTGATGATATGTTTAACAATCTCCAGTTAGGATTAAAACAGTTACTTTTTTCCTCAGTTGGAGAGAAAAATTCCATCTAAAGGAGTTTCATTTTATAACACCTGATGAATAATGTGTTGCATTTTGCTCAGCATACGGTTCCTTGCATTACATGTTCACATGAGTAAAGCCAATAGTGTTGTGTGTTTATTGTAATTTTCTTTTGCCTGTAAAGTAACATCCCTTGTCAGCAAGCACAGTGATTTGGGGAGATTAGACCTTGTAAACACAGAACTTGACAAGTATCTCCTTTCTTGCTTTTATGAGAACCTCCCTAAAGGTATATGAAGGGAGTAGTTATTCTAAATAAGCTATGACATTATTTGGAGATTAAACATTGTATTTTAAGAAGGACTGGTGATAGGGGCAAACACATTAGCTAGAGCACCTAGGGACAAAATGTTTGAATGGACTAATGGAGATTTAATGTTCCTCAGAGTTCATAGAGCTCATTAAGTTTAAAATATGAAAACAAGGTATATTTTTCATCCTCCAGCCAGAAGCTATACTAGGTCAGACCAATAATATGTCTACTATTATTTTTTTTCTAATAGTGGGAGAAAGGTTAGCATAGTAGCTAGTCACACTCAAACGGTACAAGTTTGTACACATTAGCCACTAAATTCCTTTATTTAGTTCATGAGTATCTATCATTTATGAATTTTGTATATTCCTCCTTTAATCTAAAATGTCTGACATGCATGCAAATGTTTATATCATGTAACTAGAGAGTCTAAATATTTATACAAAATTTTAATGAAACATCACACCTTCAGACTATGATAGGAAAATCATGCTATGTTCACCCAAATGTTGGTGTATCTACTTCCATTAAAAATTACGCAGATATGTCAGTGAAAATGGCAAAACAAGGCTCTTTGGGGACCCACCCACTCCACAGAAACACTAGGAAAGCTAATAAAAATTGTCCAAATAGATTTTCTTCAAAGTCTGGAAAATAGTGAAAGGTTTACAGCAACCAAGTGAATGCTTCAACAATAAAAAGGTGACAGAAACCCAGTACGATAGCTTAATGGCATTTTATCTTACTCTTCTCCCTCCCTTCTCTCCAGTTTGCTGTGCTCTTGAAATGTCAGCCTGTATTACTGGTGTGGATGCCTGGTTTTAGAGAGAGCAGAATGGACCTTCTTCCCAAGGAACAGTGTTTGTTTTGACTAGTTTGGCGACTCCCAATAGGATTGATGCAAAGGGCTTCTCTTTGTTTCACCTCACACAGAAGTTTTTAGGGTAGAAAACTATCTATGCAGAGAAGGTGTTTCTCTAAAACATTGAAAGGTAAATAAACATGCTGCCTGGGGCAAATAACAACAGTTGGAAAAAAACAATAAACACTCAAGTGAGGGCCTGGGGGGAAAAGCTGGGGACTGAAATGCTTTGGGAAACAAGGCTTGGAAAGCTCCCACATATTCTAAGGAATCTAGAAGACATGTGACATGCTCATATTCAGGGCAGGAGGTACACTCAGAAAAGACCTGAGAAGACCCTAAGTTTTTACTTCTTACTAATCTTTATACCCAGCCCAAACTGGACATGAAGGCTAGAACAGTTGTAAACACCCTGGATAAGTGCTGAAGGGGAGCTTCAACACAAAGCCAATTTGCAAAAACCAGGAGAATATTTTATTTTTTATTTTTCTTTTTGATTCCAGGAATTTAAGGAAACCTCTAGGTTACCACTAATCAAATGAAATAAAAACTTTATAGGCCACACATGAAAAAGAATACAGTTTTTACAAAAACTGCTTTAAAAAGTCACTAAACTACAACCCACAACAAGCAACTGAAGGTAACTCTGGAGAGGGAGTAAAATCCAATTTTCGTAATTGCCACAATATCCAGAGTGTCCACTTTACAAAAAAAAAAAAAAAAGAGGAGTGGAGGCTGGGGAGGGTGTAAAGGGGCATATAAAGAGGCATTCAAAAAAACAAAGTATAGCCCATTCACAGAAACTGCTCTTAAGGAAGAAATTCACAGAAACTGCTCTTAAGGAAGCACAAACGTTAGACTTACTTACTAGATAAAGACTTTAAGTGTACTTAATACACGCAAAGAGCTTACGTAAACCATAAACAAAGAGCTAAAGGAAGCAGGTGAACAATGTCTCACCAAATACATACAAATAAAGAATTAGAAATTATAAATATGAGTCATAAAAAACCTGAAGCTGAACAGAAGCTGAACAATACCATAGAATTGAAAATTTCATTAAAGGGACTCAAGAACAGAATAGGCAAAAGAATGAATCAATGAACTTGAAGATAGGTCAATTGAAATGAACCAATATGAGGAAGGAAAAAAAAAAGATGATAGAATGAAAAATGAACAGAGCCTAAGAGACCCACCATACACCATAAGTACACCAACATGTGCATAATGGGAGTCCTAGAAAGGAAGGAGATAGGGAAAAGGACAGAAAGAATATTTGGAGAAATAATGTCTGGATGAAATCTGGATTTGAAGGAAGATGTGAATCTAATACCTAAGAAGCTCAATAAACTCCAAGTAGTATAAAATGCAAAAGGTCTACACCAAGACAAACTATAATGAAACCGTCAAAAGACAGAGAAAAACCAGAAAACAGCAAAAGAGAAGTGACGTGACATGTAAAGGAGTCCTCAGTAAGATTAACATCTTGACTGCGCGTTAAAAACCATGGTGGCAAGAAGGCATTTTTAAAGTGCTGAAACAAGCTGTCAACCAAGAATTCTGTGTGTGGCAAAACTATCCTTAAAATGTGAAGAATAAAATTAAGACCTTCCCAAATAAATAAAAGTAGAAGGACCCAGTTGCTTGTAGATGTACCTACAAGAGAAGCTAAAAAAAAGTTCAAGCTGAAATGAAAGAACACTAAACAACAATACAAAGCCATATGAAGAAATGGGAAGAGCCATATGAAGAAATTCCATATTAACAAAATGATGGAATAGGCATTTCTACCATCATCCCCCTCCCCCAGAGAAAAGAGGTTCCAGCACACAGCTGAGGCAAAAAAAAAAAAAAAATCAAAATTGAATACATTGAAGAGGGTAAGGGGAACAGTTTCACCTTGCCTGCCTCACTTCGGTCACTACGCAGTATAGTTCATGGCCAAGAGAGACACCATAAGCCGACAATTTCTCTCAGGGGGGAAGGTGGGAGTAAAGTGAGTGTCCAGCTACCACAACTGTACAGGACACTTCTGTGGAGGCCCACTCATTTCTTGCCTCACCCAGAATACTGAAGTGATCTGTAAGGCTGAGGGCCAGGGAGAGGCTGGGAGCACAGTGGACAGAACTTAGAAATCAAAGGGACACAGCACTTACTAATTATTTCAGAGACTTCATGAGCAAGCCTGCTCATAAGCTGCTGAGATACCTCACGACCAGATTCCCCCAAATGTACCACAGGCACCACCAAGTCACCACATGCCTCACGCATGCAAGACCACCCCAGCCCCGCAGTGACCAGTTCCCTATGAGGCGAGTATGAGTCTTTTTAGACAACTAGTAAATACATGCGGAAAGCTGACCTGTCTGCAGGATTGGGAGAAAGCATGCAAACATGAGCATTTCAGGGTATAGCCCTGGAAAGCAAATTTAAGGCTCTCATCACACAGCCTGGCTGTACAGAATTGAGAGAAGGCAAGAAATCTTAATCCCCTCCCTCAAGAGGAAACAAAACATGTTGAACAGTTGCATCCATAAAAAAAGCATGAGAAAGCCTTAATATGCCTAGCAGGGCTGAGCGAGTTAAAGTTTTCTCTCTCCATAAGCAACTCAGAGAATGAAAGATGTTAAGTACAGCTTCAAATGCAAAACAGCAGCAAGACTACAAGGAGTGCAAAATATTAAGAAAAACATGACATGAAGGAACAGTTTTCCAGTGATTTTTAAAATGCCTGACAATTAAAAGTAATTGTTTTAAGGAAATTGAAAGAAGTACACAAACAACTCAATGAAATCAGGAGAACAACACAAACAAAATGAGAAGTTCAACACACCAAAATTCATAAAAAGAACCAAACAAAACTCTAGAGGTGAAGAATTCAATGAATGAAATGAAAAATTCAATACAGAACATCAACAACAGACTAGATCAAGAAGAAGAATCCGAACTCAAAAAATGAATCATTTATCTAGTTACAGGAGAATAATGAGAAAAGAATGAAAGAATAAAAAAGCCTATGTGAATTATGCAACACAGTATTAAGCAAAACAACTTACTTAGTATGGGAGTTCCAGAAGAAGAGACAGAGAAAGAAGCAGAAAGCTTATTTAAAGAAATAATGACTGAAAACATTCCAATTTTAGGAGTGATAAGAATATCCACGCTCATAAAGCTTTTAAGTCCCCAGATAGATTCAACCTGAAGAGAGATTTTCATCAAGATTTGTATACAAAGCTGTCAAAAATCAAGATGAATTTTTGAAAGCAGCCAAAGATACTCATGTACACCCCCTAGGAGAACCCCCTAAGGATATACGTGGATTTCTCAGCAGAAACCTTGCAGGCCAGGAGAAAACAGGATGATACGTTCAAAGTTCTAAAAAAAAAAAAAAAACTTCCAATTAAGAATATTTTGCCTGGCAAAGCTGCCCTTCAGAAATGAAAGACAGATAAAGACTCTCATCTTAATGGCAAAATAGCATTTGATAAAACCTTTTTTCAAGACACAAATTCTCAACAAATTTGGTATAGAAGCAATGTATCTCAACATAAAAAGACCAAATGAGACAAGTCCAGTACTAACATACTCATTGGTGAAACACTGCAAGTTTTCCCTCTAAGATCAGGAACAAGACAAGGATTCCCACTTATTACTTCTAGTCCACTTGGTACTTCAAATCCTAGCCAGAGCAATTATGCGAGAAAATAAAGGGAATCCCAATGGAAAGAAAAAAGTAAACAAACAACTATTAAAACTAGTAAATGCAGTATAACTACGTGATATTAAAAAAACAGTCAACGTACAAAAATCAGTTATATTTCTATATATTATCAAAAAACTACCTGAAAGAAAAATTAAGAAAACAATTCATTTTGCAATAGCATCAGTTCAATACTTAGGAATAAAGTTAACAGAAGTTAAGCAAGGAAGTTAAAAAAACCTGTACACTGAAAACAGGACATTAATGAGAAAAAGTGAAGAAGACACAAATAAATTGAAAGATATCCTGCATTCATGGACTGGAAGAATGTATGTTGTTAAAACGGCCATATTACTTAAAGCAATCTACAGATATAATGTTATCCCTATCAAAATTCCAATGGCATTTATCACAGACATGGGAAAAACAATTCCAAAATTCATATGGAAGTACATAAGGCCACAAATACCCAAAACAATTTCAAACAAGAAGAACAAAGCTGGAGGCATCATACTTCCTGATTTCAATTTATATGACAAAACTACAGTAAACTAAGCAGTACTGTATTGACATAAAAACAAGATGCATAGGCCAATGGAACAGAGAACCTAGAAGTAAAACCACACACATAGTCAGCTAATCTTTCACAAGGGCATCAAAAACACATGGTGTGGAAAAATAATCTCTTTGATAAATGGTGCTGGGAAAATTGGATAACCACATGGAGAAGAATGAAACTGAGTATCTTATACCACTTACAAATATTCACTTGGATGGATAAAAAGTGGATTAAAGACTTGAATGTAATACCTGAAACTTTGAAACTCCTAGAAGAAAACAGGAAAAAAGCTCCTTGACATCAATTTTAGCACTGTTTTTTATGATAGGTCTCCAAAAGCATAGGAAACAAAAGCAAAAATAGACAAATGAGACTACATCAAACTAAAAAGTCGCACAGCAAAGGAAACAACACGAGTAAATAGGCAACCTGTGCAATGAGTGAAAATATTTGCAACCCTATATCTGACAATGGGTTAATTTCTAAAGTATATAAGGAACTCATAAAATTCAATACCAAAACAATCCAAATATTTAATTAATAACTGGAGAAATTACCTGAATAGACATTTTTCCCAAAGAAGACATGCAAATGGCCCACAGGCACATACAAAGATGCTCAATATTACTAATCATCAGGAAAATGCAAATGAAAACCACAACGTGATATCATCTCATACCTGTTAGGATGGCTATTATAAAAATTACAAGAAATGAGTGTTGGCAAATACATAGGGTGCCAAAAAAGAAAATGTATACACATTTTAAGAAAGGAAAAAACTATTAAAATTGTAATACTCAATATATACCTTTAACAAAAAATGAATACAAGTCACGTTTGACTTCTGCAATTGCAAGAGGTGCTCAAAGTGGTTACCATCAGGGTCCAGACAGTTCTGATTACAGCAAACTGTTGCTTGAGCAATGTTGACCAAAGTGTCCATTTGTATACTCATGTATTTTTCTGGCACCCCTAGTATATGGAGAAAAGGAAACCCTGGTACCCTTTTGGTGTGAACGTAAATCGGTACAGCCACTAGGGAAAACAGTATGGAGCTTCCTCAAATTCTTTTTTTAAATTAGAATTACTATATGATCTAGCAATCCCACTTCTGGGTATCTAATGGAAATGAAATCAACATGTCGAAGAGATATCTACACTCCCGTGTTCATTACAGCATTACTGACAGTAGTCAAAATATAGAAAAAAAACCTATGTGTCTGTTGCTGAATACATGGATAAAGAAAATGTGGGATACACACAAACACACACAGGGTATTAAAAAAATGTATATGTATTTTAAGAAAGGAAAAAACTATTAAAATTATGCTGATGGTAGCCACTTTGAGGACCTCTCATAATTGCAGGAGTCAAGCATTACTTGTATTTATCTTTTGTTATTGCTATATATTGTAATTTTAATTCAGTTTTTTTTTCCTTTCTTAAAATGTGTATACATTTTTTGGCCCCCTCTGTACACACACACACACACACACACACACGGATTATTATTCAGCCATAATAAAGAAGGGAATCCTGCCATTTGTGACAACATGGATAAACTGGAGGACATTATGCCAGTAAAATAAATCAAAGACAAATACTGTATTATTTCATTTATATGTGGAAATCTAAAAAACTCAAACTCATAGAAAGAGTTGAATAGTGGATGCCAAGGGATGGGGAATGCGGAATATTGGTCAAAGAGTGCCAACCACAATGAAATGAAACTAAGTATCCATAATAAGGAAAAATACAAAACTCACAAATATGGGGAAATTAAAACGCCATACTCAAACAACCAATGGATCAAAGAAAGTATAAGGTAAATTAGAGAATACTTTGAGATGAACGAAAACAAAACTACTACATATCAAAACTTATGGGATGCACTGAAAGCAATGCTCTGAGGAGTATTTTTTAGCGTAAATGCCTAAATCTCAAATCAATACTCTAATTTTACACCTTAAAGAACTAGAAAAAGAAGAGTAAACCCGAAGGTAACAGAAAGAAGGCAATCAGTTATTAGAGGAGAGACAAACAAACTAGAGAGTAGAAAAAATATAGAAAAGATCAATAAAAATTTGATTCTTTGAAAAGATCAGCAATATTAACACACCTTACCTAGAATCACCAAGAAAAAAAAAAGAATTCTCAAATTACTGAAATCAGAAAGGAAAATGCGAACATTAACAGCTACCTTACAAAAATAAAAGTGTAGAAAAGAGTACTATGAACAATTGTACAGCATTGTCAATATAGTCAATGCCACGAAATTATACTCATTAAAATTGTTAAAATGATAAATTTTATGCCATACTGATTTTACCACCACAACCAAGAAATTATCCTATATATAGCTATTTAAATATTTTTGTCCATCTGTACCCGATGTTATTCAAGATGACATGGTCCTCTCATCTGGACTCCTGGAGTCTAAATTAGGTACAGCATGACCAAAAATGTAGATTTGCAGACATATACATAGAGATATATAAATAAAATATCCATAATGGTGAAAAGGCAAAATTTAATTCTTACAGAAAGGAGGCATGACTCCTGAATATGCCTCCTTTTTCCAATTGGATTGTCCCTTTGCGTAGGAATAAAGAGGTTGATTAGTGTGGAAAGCAAGGTAAAGTGGGCAAATAAATAAGTAAACTAGTGCAGAAAAAGGAATCCAATTTAAATGATGAGGGATGCAGTTAATTAACAGTTTTTCAATTCCTCTTAAAATTTACTATATAGTTTAGTCTTTAGATATAAGAAAGATGCGCTTATCTAATTCACTGCTTTCCACATGCATCGTTTTTAATGGTAAAGCACTTTTCGCTTATCACTATAAAAAGGACATTAGTTATGAAGAATATCTTAATTGGTGATTACGCTTACATCAGCAACCGTTTTGCTGATGATGAAGCAAGATTCACCCTCATTTTATAGCTTTTTATTGTATATTTTTTTTAATTTCTGGTGCTTCCTTTTTACCTGTGATCATGTAGCTACACTGTTTTCTATAACCCCTCAGGGAAGAAGGCATTTCTATCTTCAGCATCTATTTGTAGTTTCCATTCTGAAAGGATGAATATCCTAAAAACGTCAGCACATGGCCTCCCATTCCTCTGGGAGATTAGGCTGTTACTGGATATCTAGGGAATACTATTTTTGAAACATTTGCAGTACTTGATGTGCCCATATGCTCTTTTCAAAATTTAGTCCTATTGTGTCTTAAAATGCATGATTTAGATATTTATTTCCCAATATATAGTTATTTATATTTGTAAGTTCGAACACAGCTTTTTAAACTTCTTTGTACTACCATTATTTAGTGTTTAAGAAGTGTCAAAATTCAGTTATCACTTCACTAGATATTCAAATCAATTTTTAACAGCTTGTGGAACAATTTTTAGTAATATTTTTGCCTCATATCTATTATCTGTAATTGGCAATGAGCTATATTACCATTTAAAAAATTTCTTCGTAAATCATTTTTCATTCTACCCTTGTAAAGTATATATTATTTTAAAGCCTTCTTTGGATATTGCAACTATCTTAAGTGGTGTCTTCCAATACCATTCTATAAACCTCTATAAATCTAAACATTTCACTATTATCTGAAAAAGGCAGAGTAACATGATGGAAAAAATTGAGGGTGAAGTGTTAGTTAAGTTTAACACTGTTTTATGTTCATTACAAAATCATTTAACTTCTGGGTGTCACTATGTATGCCTTCACAACAAAGTCATGGCACTATACCCACTGCAGGTCGGTTGTGAAACTTATGAAATATATTTTACGTGTTTGTTTAAAGTCTCACAAAGTATTTCTGGCTAGAGTCTTTAAAGAATAGAAGGCACAAAAGCTGAAGACATGTTCAGTCCCTGCCTTCGAAACTGGAATGGAATACGTCAAATAAAGGTTAACTGCTGCTTAAAATCTCCAACTTTCAGTCGTAACAGAATAACAGCTGGGAGAAAGTATAGCAAAGGTACCATGATTGCCTTCATACTTTTTGTGGTGAGTAAAAGGTGTTACCAAGCTGTTCCCAAAGATGAAGAAACAAGGCTACATTGACTCAATGACTTTCCTGAAATCCACATTTCTTTAACCTCAGTCCTCATTAACCACAAAGGGAGATTTAATGGGATCGTATCTTGGTGCCAGTCCACAAAGTCAATGGGTAGAGTATATATCTCTCTACATATGTTGCTTAAACTTAAAAACATAATTCAGTTTTCCAGTCTACTGATGTTAGTGGGTACAAAGAGGAAAAACATATATCCCCAGAGCTCAAGCAGATATAAAGGATATCCATTGTACTTGCTTTTATATGGCACCTCTACTTTTTGAAGTATTTACACATAAGTTATCCCATTTCATCCTTACAGCTTCAAGTTGTTGATAAGGCAAGTATAACTATATATTTTGTAGACATCTGAGGCACAGAGAGGAAAAAAGCTCAAAGATTAAAGGCCTGTGATACCTATTGGATAACTGTTCCTGATTCTTCCCTCTTTCCTCTCCTTAAAATTCCCTTTTAAAATATTATGTACACACATACAAAACACACACAAAAAGGATAAATTCATAGAAGTTCTTAAAGGTTAAGGCTATTGATGGACAGTACTGTCAATCTCTTGGAGAGATTAGCATAAATTTAATGTAGATAGACCAGATTAGAAATGATCCAACAATCTATGTTTAGATCTCGGAATCATAAAGAGCATCCTCATTTCCCTCTCCTTGCCCCCACCAGTCCCACTGTGCCCTCACATCAGAGATGCCAGGCCCATACTGTCAGGTGGAAATACCAACTAACATCACCATTGCTCCCAACTATGTAATTAGGAGTTCCTTCTCAGGTACCAAAGCTCCTTCTCCCACCTGATCTCCACAGGCCCTGATTTACATTTGCTCTGAAAACTCTAATTAGCATAAGATAACAACCTGAAGTGTGAGAAAGGGTTACCAGTAACAGAAACCATTTCCCTATAGAATGGTATCATTTCAGGGTCCTTGGAGTAATAGACAAGAAGACAAGGCAGAGATCTTTGGACTCTAATATTAGTTGTTACTAACTAATCAGCATCCCCAGACCAAGGGACTAAATTCAAGCCTCACTCAAAGAAAACTATTAACAAAGATTTTATAAATGTAAGCATCTTTCTTTTCCTTCTGCCAACATTTATCTTCACCATGCTAAGCCCAACATAAAAGGTGCCTTATGCCATTCAGCTAAAATCATTATTACTTAGATTTTATGTTAAATAAAGGAAGCGTATATTTCCTAATGTACTTTCCCCAAAATGTACTCTTTCCTTAGAGAAAAGGGACTCTGGCCACAGAAAGGCTAATGTGGTTCTCTGGGAATGAAAGTTACAGTAAGAAACTCAATCTGCTTTGAGTTAGATATAGAAAAATGAATGAGGCATTTAAAAATGCTCTGTCTTTCTGAGTTTACATTAATTCCGTTGGAAAAAAGATCTGCTTGAAACTTATTAAATCCCAAAATCTCTTTAATTCACTGTAGTACCATCTCTACATAAGATTAACTGTAATAACACTTTAGTGTTAGGGCTAGAGATGAAATATTCTGTTTCACTTATTTTCATATACATCCTGGAAAAATACTAGGAGTAGTCCACTCTCAGCATTATATATATATATATATATATGTGTATATATATATATATATATATATATATATATATATATACACATATATATATATATTTATATGTAATATATATGTGTATATATATTATATATATACATATATATATAAAATACTTCTATATATATATATAATACTTATTTATATATATAAAATACTTCTAGCAAAAGAGTAACGTTATACTGTTTATCCAGAAATACTGTGATCAGTGGGATCAAGGGAAAAGCCCATGTATCTCCACCATGAGAAACCAGGAGCTTGAATAGAGGTTATATGATTGGAGTGTGAAGAAGATGGAGAAGTATTGGATACAATCCTGAAGAAACCCTGAAATCAGAACATTCACTGTCAAAGAACCCTGATTTCTATTATTTAGTTAGTAGTAGTTTAATAATAATAAAGAGAAGAAATAGCCTGGAGCCTATGAATAATTTGTTACACACACAAATTACACCAAATTTACAAATAAAAATCACCCATTAAACAGTATATCACAAAATAAAGTGAAAAAACTTTGGAACATTAGGAATAGTTTACACAATATATTATATATTGACCTTTAGATACCAGCAATACCAAATACAACCATCATCTATTTTTAAAGATATTGGAAGAAGAGTCACTCATATATTTAATTGTAAAAAAAAGCACACATCAAAATTATGTTTCAAATACAAAACATTTCATTCTCTAAGCCCATTTATTTTACCCTTATTCTCAATGGCAAGGAAGAAAACATTCTTTCTAATTATTAAATCCCTTCCAGTCTTTTCTTAGCCACATGAAATAATTTTAAGTTTTCCTTTAAAAAGTTTGCTTTTCAGCTTTTAAAAAATAATTTTAATTATTTGGCTTCTTCTGTTTCCTATCACTATTCACATACCTGATCTGAATCCAAGTATTTAGTGAACACCAACTGCATTTTGAAATTCATAATCTTTATAGCCCCAAGAGTTTATCTGAGGTGTTGGGTGGGGATCTTTCTGGAAAAGTTTCAAGAGATAGAAGAAGTACCTTAAGCTTCCATGTATTTCCATCAGTCTTGGACTTCTGCCACGCGTCTTCCTATACCAACAGGTATAAGTCACTCTGAACCTGGATTCTCAGCATCCCCTAGAAAGATTTTGAAAGAGAGAGATCAGGGATATAAAGAATGGAAGTAGTGATGCAGATTCAACAGCGCATCCATCATTTCAGTGAAATGTTGGTGAATCTTCTGAAATTTAAGGGTGGTAATAAAAGTCTTCATGATGTTCTTGGAAATTCTTCTATGACACTAGTGAGACTCTTGATATCCTCCATGAATTTGTCCAAAGATCTGAACAAATGCCCCAAATTTCAATTGAAAGTCATTGATTTATTAATTGAATTGGGATGCTACATAGATAAGGCCTTACTTAATGTGACTGACAGGTTCCTGAAAACTGTGACTTTAAGCAAAACGATGTATAACAAAACTGATTTTACCCTCGTCTAATTGATAATAAACACGAGTTAAGTTCCTACAGCATATATTTCTGGTCATCACCAAACTTCTAAATGAAGACCCAAAACACTTCTAATATTAAAGATTAAAATACATGTGAATTATAAACTCCTTTAAAAAAGATTAATAAAAAACAAGTAAGAGAATTATTTTCCAATCCACTTGCTTTTCCCATTTGGGATCACAGGTGGCCAGAGCCTACCCCAGCAGCTCAGGGCATAATGTGAGACCCAACCCTGGACAGGACTCCCTCCTATCGCAGGGCCACTTACACCCACACCCACTTACACCCACACCCACTCAGACGAGGACAATGTAGACACACCAGTTCACCTCACTCGCACATCTTAGGGATGTGGATGGAAACCGGAGTACCCCAGAAAACCCATGTAGATAGATATGAGGAGAACATGCGAACTCCACACAATGGCCCTGGCCGGGTATCAATTTTATTTTATTGTCATCAATGTTATAACAAAATGAAATGACATTATTTGAGGACACACTGTACAGTCCAATAGACTCACTAGTTAGAAGTAAACACAGAAAAAATTAAAGCTGCTTTGTGTTTTCAACGAAAAGTAGACAACAAGAACAAAAACATTAGGTCCAGAACAGTGTAAAATAATATGAAAGTGGACATGATGAAGATAGGAGAGAGAATTAAAAGGAGATGGAATGGGTGAGACGATGCAGAAAAAAAATCAAAATAGACTTATAAACTGAATTAAAAAATTAATGAACAGAAGCAAATCTGCAGGAAATTAAATCAGTATGGTAGAGGAAAATTTGAAACTGTCTAAGAATTCCCAGGGGGTATTAAGACATTAAAACAGCAAGCAAGGACATAAAAAGAAATATTTAGTTTTTAAAAAGTTAACATTTTAAGGAAGACTATAAACACTTAAATTGAAGTAATATATCAGAGACGAAAGCTTTCCTGTACTATACAAATAATCTGAATATGTACACCAAAATAGCTCAACATGCTACAGATGAAACTAATATAAGAAACTAATCCCAAAATATCTCCTCAAGAAATCATTAAATTTCAAGACTAAAGGGGAAAAAATCTATAGCCTAGAAAGAAAAATTACTCAAAAATGAACAGAAATCAGGTTTGTCATAAAAGACTCTGTATGTTACATCAAGTAAAAGACATTGTGTCACTTTAGAGTTGAGGGAAATAAGTGACCCTAAATTCTATACCTATCTAATATGTTACAGCTTTAATTTCTCTATGAGCTCAAAATGTTTCACCCATGTACTTTTCAGGAGGAAAACAAGTTATTCACAACATTCTTTATCTAATCACATGATTAATTAAATATAAGAACTCAAGAAACAAAAAGGTAGGCACAAGAAAATATCACTTAGTATTGAAACTATTGCAGTATGAAAGTTTTCTAAACATTGATTTGAATAAGGTAATTGATTTAAAAAATTCTTAGAATACACTGAAAATTATAGTAAATACTTTAAATTTTAGTAATAACACTCTTAATACATCCCTACAACTTACATTGTTAATGACTAAAAGGGAGTAAAAAATGTGCTCAATTTCCAGGATTAGATATAAAAATTAATGCCTTATTTTTTTTAATACTGTAAAAAAGGATAATTCAACTATTTTTGAAAAACATAAAAGTAATTACGTTTTAACATCTTCAAAACCACTGGAGAAAAATCACATTCACTTCTGATTAAACTCTTACCAAACTAGGTAGAACTAGGTAGAGAAGCAGAAGAAAACATCCTCAATCTGGTAAAGAACATCAACAGAAACCCTACAGCCAATGTCATACTTAATGGGGAAAGCTATAATGCTTTCCTGTTAAGATCAGAAACAGACAAGAATGATCTTTCCCACCATTTATATTCAACAATAAACTAGAAACTTTACCCAGCACTGTTAAGCAAGAAAGAGAAAAAAAAAAAAAGACATCTAGACTAGAAAGGGTTAAGTAAAGCTATCTTTATTCACAGATGACGTAATTGTCTATGTAGAAAATCCAATAGAATCTGGTAACAAAAAATTTACCAGAACTAATAAGTTTTTAGCAAAGTTAAGGATACAAGACCAACATACCAATATCAGTTGTACTTCTACATGTGAAAAAAAAATCAGAAATTGAGGCCAAAAGACCACTTAAAATAGTATCAAAACATATGAAATACTTAGAAATAAATCTGATAAAGTACAAGATTTATGCACTGAGAACTATAAAACACCACTGACAGAAATGAAAGAAAACCTAAATACAAAGAGATAAAGTGTGTTAAGATGTTGATTCTCCCCAGATAGATCTATAGATTCAATGAAATTGGAATCAAAATCCCAGGAGGCTGGGTTTCCTCCCCACCTTGGTTAGATATTGACAGACTGATTTTAAAATTGATATGAAAAGGCAAATGACCTAAAGTAGCTAAAACAACTTTTTAAAAAAGGAAGAATTGCATTAATTGATTTTAAAATTTAATGTAAAACCACAGTAATTGGAACAATGAGATTATTTCCATATCACCTCAGGGATACTGTGGATGCCTGACCATGGCACAGTACACCAGAAGCTAAACAATAATGAATGCCAACTATAATTTTATATACATAATGTGATGGCTCGGTGCGAGGTCGGAGGGATAGTAGATGGGGGCAGGGGGTTCACAGTGTGGGGGATATAAATGATGAACGTCTAAGTATTACCTTGTCTTGTACACCTTTAACTAATAAATTATAAAAAAAGTAAAATAAAATAAATAAAATTTAGATAAGTAAAAAAAATATTAACGTGTACATTAATAGAAAGGAGTAGAATCCGTAATTAGGGCCACAGATATGGAGAACTGATTTTTGATAAAAGTGCAAAGGCAATGCAGTAGAGAAAGAACAGTCTCAGCAAATGTTGCTGAAACAATTTGATACCCATATGAATAAAAATCAACTTTTATCCTACTTCATACCTTAAAAATTAACTCAAAGTGGATCATAGACCTAAATTTAAAACCTAAAACACAAGACTTTTGGGATAAAACCTTTGTAATCTTGGGTTAAGCAAGAATTTCATAAATAGTACACTAAAAGTATAATTAGTAAATAAAAACAAATTGATAAATTGGACTTCATTTAAAATTAAAAATGTCTGTTCTTCAAATGGATACTGTTAAGAGAATAAAAAGACAAGCCATAGACCAGGAGAAAAATCTTTGCAAAGCATATATCTGATAAAAGACCTGTATCTAGAATACATAACTTTCAAAATTCACTGAGAAAACAATCAACCTATTTTAAAAATATAAAAAATTTGAAGAGGCACTTTCCTAAAAACACAGTAATAACAAATAAGCACATAAAATATGTGTGGCATCATTAGTCAATTAGGAAATACAAATTAAACTACACATCCTTTAGAATTGCTAAAATTAATAAGAACAAGTATACCAAGCGTTGGTGAGAGTATGAAGGAAATGGTGCACTCATTCACTGCTGGTGGGAATATAAAATGGTGTAACCTGTTTGGAATACAGTTTGACAATTACTTTAAAAGTTTCATATAAAATTACCATACTTTCCAGCCATTTCACACGTGAGTATTTATCCAAGAGAAATGAGAGCATATATCTATGCAAATACTAATTCACAAATGTTTCTACAACCTTTATATGTAATAGCCAAAACTAGAAACAATCCAGATGTCCCTTAACAGGTAAATGGATAAACAAACTGTGGTACATCTTTACAGTGGAATGCTACTCAGTCATATGAAGGAATATATTGCTACATGCAACAGCATGAATAAATCAAAGTAATTATGCTGAATGAAAGAAGCCAGCCATCCCCCCCCAAAAAAAGTACTTACTATGATTCCATTTACATAAAATTATAGAAAATACAAACTAATCTGTAAGAACAGCAAATCAGTGGATTATTTGAGGTATTACAAGGACGCAAGGAAAGTTTGGGGGTGATGATATGTATGCATACATATGTTAAAACATTAAATATATGCATTTATTATAGGTCCATTATAACATTCATAAAGCTGTAAAAAAAATAAAATTCAGTTCCCCCAAAAGTAAGAAAATAGAAGGACTCGATGTAAAATTGAATGATAGAAAAAGGACTATCAAAAATTGCAAAAAAAAAAAAAAAGTAATGTAAGGACAATAATATATCTGATACTTTATACATTATCTTAGTTTATTTGGCACATTTAAAATATTAGAAATATAAAAAATTAACAAGAATAAAATTTCAGTGGGAGATTTTAACACCTCTGTCAACTTTGATACACTAGACCAAAAAAAAAAAACAAAAAAAAAAAACACAAAAAATAAAAAGACCATATTACATTTCTATAGAGAATATGGAATATGTATTTTTAAACTATCCATGAAACAGAAAATGATCAGATATGTATATTATTTAAAAAAAAACTAATAATGCCTTAATGCAGAAGATGCATAAAATTTAGAAACAGTTTCAAATCCTCACAACCCAAACCATTTCATAACTTTGTCAAAAAAATGTAAGTTATGGAGTTACATCAGCATCATGGAGGCATAAATCATTTCTCATTTTTCTCCCCTCCTTACTTAGAGATGTATCTATACATTAACAAAAATGCCTCAGCCTTATGCCAAGGGACCTGGGAGGACTCTTGTCCACATGCACATCTGAAAATAAACAAGACCTCTGTAAAGGCTGTGGATCCATGGGAGTTGGCAATACTGCTCCACCCGCACTCACAGTCAATGATGGGGATGGGGGAATAGAAACCTGTAGACTGTTGACCTGAGCAGATACACACAATTGAAAAAGAATTTGTAGAAATCCAGTCAGCCTTAAGGCGATTCTAGAATACCACCAGAATGGGAGACAGATAAGTTTGGGTGCAAAAGAGAAGCTCTACCAGAACCATCCTCCTCCCCAGAGTGACATTGCAAGGGGTTGAGGTGCCCAGCAGCAAGGGACCTCTCCAGCGGATGAGGGGGACAGCTGTGAGTACTAAGATGGTGGACTGAGCACATGTGTTTTCCACACTTCTCAAGAGACCACTGAAACTTCATTACATGCAAACAAACAAAAAACAAACAAACAAAAAATCCAAAACAGGCTAGATAACCACAAAGTGTGCCATCAACAGTAAAGAAGTTTTTAAAGTTGATTTCCATAAGGCAGGAAGGCACTGAAATGTTATCAGCAGATTCACAAGAGAAGAGATAGTTGGGAAGAGGGGGAGGTAGGTTATTTTGTTTACCTCAAGTTGACCAATCAAGAAACAGAAAATTGAAAAATCTCATTTAGAAACATAATGATAATCAGAAAGATAATTCGACAAGCGATGACTAAGTATCTTCCTATGGGAATGCCACTTGGGACACAGGGTGAAGGTTTACAAAGGAAGGAGAGTAGAAGAAACTTAACATGTTTTATACCATTATTCATCGTTTTAATGTTTTTGCCAAATTCTTCTATTACTCTAAAGTGATAACTGAAATGTTATACCTAAATATATTTTTCAGAGGATGAGGTATGCCTATCAGGGAGTTAATAATGATTAGTTGTGTTCATTTTTTTAAATTGGTTGAAATTGTTACAAGAATGTTTATCCATTTACTTAGCTATCTTTCTATTTGCACAAGAATTATATTTTTGTGTAGAGCCCAGTCAATGCAGAGAATCTTAGAGAGGGGGATCTAAGTCTTCCCTGCTTATTACTCCACGTCACCAGGTAGACTTTGCTGATAGTTTGGTGGGTATTTTACCTGATTTTCTTGGATGCACATTCATACAACTTTTATAATGCCTATCAAAATATGTACTTCATTAAAAAAATATAAATCCTCAATAATATTAAGATGTAGAATATGCTCATTGAACTCTTAGGTGAAAAAGGATTACAATAAAAATTATATATGCATTATTATTATAACAAAGTAAGCAAAACAACAAAACCTCTGCAAAGAAAACCTATATGAAGGTATTCCAAAATGCTCGTGTGTTTTATTGGATAGATATCTTTAGTAAGAAAAACCAACAACAACAATTCAGTTCTAGACTAAAAATTGAAAAACTTTAATCATATTTCTGCCATAACCAGACACATGTGACCTTGGAAGAAAATCCTTTAGCCATATGTGAAGTCATTGTTCCAATTTATAAAAGGAAAGATTCATTGAATGATAGCTAAGGTCACTTCAGGCCCTAAAGTTGCTTTCATTCATTTCAGGCCCTAAATTTGCTTTTTCATGATTCAAAATAAATTTCCAAGAAATTTATTGCATTATTAAATGGGATGAGAAGACAGTATACAGTCTAGCTCTATGTTGGACTTCTGAACTAGTTTGGAAAAATAATATTGTTTTATTTTAAAACTTCTCCCTGGTATTTCTACAGCGCATTTATCTAGCACTTTTCAAGCCATTCTCACAGTCTTTGTAACATCTCATTTAAATCCTGAACTGAAAAATATCTGTATCTTCATACCATGTCTAAAATGTTATATATTTTTGAGCCAGGTTTTAGCAAGATCCAAGTGCGACCCTACGAAAGTGAACTAACTTTGGGGGGAAAAAAACAAAACAAAAAAACAACAACTTACTCTTACTCAGAACTTATGATGCTAGCTTAATGAAGTAGTAAGTTACTAAATGTTACCCCCCCAAAAAAAATGTTTATAAATTGAAAATATGTATCTCAAAGTAATATGATCCTGTACAGATCCCTAGTAAGGGAAAGTATTTTAATATGTCATTAAGATGAAAGATAAAAATGTGGAAGTCTAAAAAAGAACAGAGAGAAAGTGCTCAAAAGAAAATTTGACTTGTGTTTCATCACAAGATCTCAGAACAGTAATATTTTCTTCCCTTTTTTAAACCTAGAACTGATCAGGAAGGTCAAATAGAGAAAAAAGTGCATCGTACATTTCTAAGTCCTTTAATCTTTACAAATACACACACGAAGACACACACACTCAAAACATACAAAGAACTAGTTAGACATGAGACTAGGGTAGAATGAAATACCGGATTAGGAGAAAGGGAAGGGGAATTATGAAGTTTAATGGCTTTTAGTCAATATTGTTACTGGTTACATTCTTATTTTTTTCATTGTATTCATTCACCACACCACACTGCATCTCAAGATTTAAAACTTTGGCATTCTCCAGATAGTTCAGATATATAATTATAATTTTATTTGAGAACTTTTGTGATTTAATTTATATCTTTTTCTCTATGGCCAAAATTAGGCTATCTCTTATATCTTTTTCAGAAAAATGAATTACCTTAGAAATTAAAAATTGTTTTAATACAGGTAGTATTAAATTCTGAGATTCTTTTTCAACATGGTTTCAAAAGCAAGGTACGCAAGTTGTTTTTACTACCAGCATCATATACACTAATTATAGAATAATGAAAATATCAGTGCACTGGTTAATAGTGGATGAGAACCAATCCTTGACAATGAAATTAGGCAAGAAATATGAAAGACAATAGACAAGGTAGATGGTGATTTGATCTATATGAAATCCTGCCGACAGATTATGTATTTATCATTGACTATATTTCCTGAAGTGTTCGGGTCAAATTCTTGTAAAAACTGTCAAAAAATACATTTGAAAGGATTTTATATTGCCAATAAAACCTTTCTTAGAATAATGAGACCAGGATTAGTCACTGCTATATATTTTCTCACTAAAACCACTCACTTTTTTCTCTTCTGATATGTTTTTCCTGAAGATTAGAATTTGATGCTTTCATTTCCTAAGAGGTATTTTCTGTATTGGCTCTTAATACACACAAAAATCAATCTGACCAGACATGTCTATCACTAGACTGTTCATTCCCCTTTATCCTAGATTGAGAGTGTCTTTGAAAATAGAGCCTACTTCCTAGGGTTAATACTAACAGCACAGTTCATATAAATCCTTCTCATTTTTCAAAGAATTAATGCTTACTGGGTTGAACTTTAGCCATAAGTCCTAGTATTTTTTAAGGAAAGTCATCATTTATCACTTGGCAAGAAAGTAAATGGAGTTATATAGTCACAACAGGTAAATTATTTCTCAAATGTTCCTTTTCTCTCCCTTTTATAAAAAGTAATTTAGGAGGGGCATATAACTTTCAGGGAAATGCTTCCCCTGCATGACTGGCCCAACCCCTCTGCCCTGTACTGTACTTCACCTTCATAGGGTAATCAAGGCCTTAACCGACCATGGCTATGTGGAGCTTTGAAAAACCAGCCAAGAATATCTGGGAGAAAATTCTAATTTGAAAGAACTTGGTCTAAATTAACTAAATTAAATCAAAGTAAATGGAAACCAGACACTAAATAAGTCATGATAACTTCACATTAGAAAAGAGATATTCTTCCATTCCTGTGGGAGAGGCAAGTACTTATCGGAGAATTAAATTTTTAAAGCTTGTTAAAAGAAAATCAGGTCTTTATCTAGGCTTCCTGTCTGGAAACTGATGGAAACATCAATAAAGAGGACTATCAGGTTTGTTTCACCGCCTGTTATTTAATCTGTCTCTTATTTCAGAGTGCTCGAGATGCTGTAGGCACTCGGGAAACAGTACGTAATGGCAACAATGATGTTGCTGAGAGCTATTAGCATACTTATCATTCTGGAGCAAATCGGTAAGCTGGAAAGTCACTCTCCTACTTATGAGAGTAAGGGGGCTTCAGAGAAGTTATTGGTGTTTCTATAATCCTTAGCCATTTTGGGATACAAGAGGAGTCTCACTGGCAGGTGTTAGATTATTAGGAAAATGAAGCAGATGGAGTTGACAAACCATGCCTCTCCTTTTCCTCAGCTGCCCGGAATTCCTACCCTGAGGCAGAGCTTCACATATGTTTGTTTAGTAAAATGCCTGTTATTTCTAGGAAACAGACTGGTGTCACCATTCAAGCACTCCCAGAACTAGGAACCGATAGCATCACCCACATTTTCCCAGAGTGTTAGGCGAAAACCTCTTTGTATTCTCTGTGTCAGTCATACCTGCCAGGATGGATTTCACTGAGGCACCTCATGTCCCTGGCTCAGAGGAGGAAAGTGCATTCATCTCAGTGGTGTTTGCAGTGTTGAGCGAATGGACCTGACACCCTATGTCATCACATGAGCAAGTGCAGCCTAGCCTCACATCTCTGCACAATGAAATAACAGAAAATATCATTTCCCAAAATAGTGCTTCCTATTGTCTACACCTAGTCTACTCTGGCACCATTACATTTGCCTTTTAGTCATAGGTTCATCTGATTTATCAGGCGGTCTTAAGAGACAGCTTACCAGTTTATTGACAGAGGACCTCATCCAGGTGCCTAATTAGGACATTTACATAATGAAGCCATGCAATTTTATGAATTAAAAACATTCTGAAAGTTTAAATCACCCAGAAAACAAAATGAAGAGCACCTGTGACTGTCTGTATCAATTACATATCGTATATAATTAAAATACAATCAATTCTAAATCTATTATAATGAGCAAAAATTTGTTATTCAGCAAAGACATAATGAACTTTTACCAAGAGCCGAGCACTATGACACACTTTGGAGTTACACTAAAGAACAAGACAAAAACAGTCCCTGCTCTTGATGAGCTTACAAATGACAAGGAAAAAAAAAAAGCAAATGGCAATGAAACAGAAAAGGGCAGGCCCCTGTGAATACACAGGGAGGACACACAACCTCCAGCAGGGCAGAGGCACTAGTGGAAAGCCTTGTGACACATGAAGGACAGGAGGAGTTTGCCTGGCCAAGCACACACAGGAGAGAACTGCTGGCAGAAACCCTAAATTGAGGAGAATCAAGGTATATTTGAGGATATTATTTTAGTTCAACAAGGCTGAGATGTGTGAAGAGAGCAGGAACCAGAGATGTGACTGGAGACTCTGTGGGATTCATTTCATGAAGGAGCCTGAAAGCCTTCTGAGGACCAGGTGCTGAGTCCATCTGCAAGCCACTGGATTTTCAGCAGGGGGTTGGCTCAGGTAGGTTTGCCTTGCTAGAAACAGCACTTTAACTACTGTGTAGAGAGTGGGATGGATTGGGGCAGGTATGCAGGAAGTCACAATACTCAAGGCAAAAAAAAAAAAAAAAAAAAAGATGAAGTAAAAATTGCATAATGGAACAGGGAATAGAAAGAATAGATTTTATCTACCAAAAAAAAAAAAATCCACCATTTCCCAACAAAATATTTTATGAGAATCACCAGAATGACCTTCACCAAACCTGCCAATTTCTTTGTCCATTTGCTAGTATAGATACTAGTGTAATGATAAAAAAACAACATGCAAATTGTTTTAGTCCATGGTGTGTGATTACACACATGCACATACATTCACACACATATATGCACATATCCCAACTGTTTGCCTTTACATATGTAATTATGTGTAATGGTAGTGGTAATTCTATCACTATGAACAAAAATATACGCTTTGTTTTCACATTAATGTATACACAGAACCACCCGCCTGAATGCCTGGCACAGATTTAATTGTAAACCTGGACTAGAGATGACCTAAACTAGTTCCTGTTTGAATGACAGGGCTGGGAAACTCACTATTTGGAGAAATACTGTTTTATCATTGGCCAGCTTTGTCAGAATTTTGTCCTTTTACATGAGGCCTAATTTCCTACCAAGAAATTGCATACCATTGCTAATGCTGAAATACAAAACCATTCCCTTTATTCTTATCTTAACAGACAGGAAAGAAACCAAAATTGAAGATAAGAAATCAAGGAAGCTCGTTTAAGCTCTGTCATTCACATTTTAAAAAATTCACTAGTTTCAACTCTTGATAAAGCCAGGAGGGGTCTTCTGTTAACTAGGTTTTTTTTGTTTTTGTTTTTGTTTTAATTGTCTTCATTATAAGATATGTACATGCTGTTTCATCACTCTAGTTTATTAACTGATTTAAGCAACAGATCTGGTTCTGTGACATCATCTATGTGGTTAATCTTCACCACCTTCCTTTTCCCAGTGTGAAAAGTCACCTATGGAATAAAAAATTAAATACTAAACTGTGTTTCCAAGATGTTCGTTTGTTGAAGGCTGTATATATTTTCCGTTTGTGTCATCAATTCTGTTTGGATGAGAAGAGTGTTGTGGTTTATAAGGCAATGTCTGCTTTCCAGTTTGATTTAGAATTCAGAAAAGAATCTTCTATTAGCCAACCTCTAACACACACACACACACACACACACACACACACATTTTTAAAGGGAGTCACTATTCAATATTGATTGGACACCTAACATTCACACACATATATACACCCACCCCAAGCAATATTCCAAGCAATGTTTCAAATACTAGCAGTGAATGAGGTAGAAAATATGACTGCTCGCACCTTTTCATGAGAAGTAGGTAATATCCAGACAACTAAACAAGAAAAATACATGTGGTACATGCTATGCAGATAATTAAAATAGACTAATGTCACAGACTGAGTGGTAACTGTAGAGTATAGAGAGACTTCTAAGGAGATATGACCGAACAAGGATTACATTATTTCACATCTGCACCTATAGCTGAATTTATTCTGAAGAAAAACACATGACCATGCTGAGGAGTCTCCGTTGAAATTCATGACCATGTACTTCTAGAAGACCCCTGACACTGTTGTAATACAAGTTTCTAGTCCATTTCATATCTACTATTTCTTCAGACCTCCAATATCTCCTTTTCTCACTCTACTGAGGTCTCTGCTTCCTATGTCACTGAAAAAAGAAAAGCAATCAGAGAGATGTTCCTTAGGCACCTACTGTCACATCTACCCTTTTATGATGTCTTTTCACCTGCTGCTCTGAAGCTTCTGGGCTCGCACTGTAAGGCTGTACTCCTCCCCCTTTTGCACCAGGTCCTTTGTCCTCTGGCTTACCCTAAGACGTGGCTCTGTCTGCACTCCCCTCTCTCCTACATCTTCCATATTTCCTTCTCTCCCTCATCAATCAGCATTTCAACCTGCCTGAGTATGAAAACTCTGCTTCCAGTCACACACAGTAACCAAGTCCTTACAAAGACTACAAAGCTCACCAAGATCCGGTCTCTGCCGTTTTACGACCTTCACTCCTCCTCTTCCATCCCCCTCTCATACTGCTTCAGCCACACTGGCCTCTTCGCTGTTCCTTGAACATGACACAACACACTTCCAGCCCATGGAAGTGCTGCACTGGTTTTTTTCTGCCTTGATCTATCTCCCTCCAGATCTCTGTGTGACTCACTTCCTCACCTCCTTTGTTCTTTGTTGAAATGATTTCTGAGACCTTCCCTATACCCTAGATGAAACCCTCAGTTACTCCATCTCTCACTGTCTCCCTTGCCAGCTTTGTTTTTCTCATTTCAAATGTATTATCATTCAAACATCATGTTTCATTTATTTAGTGTATAGTCTGCCCTCACAAACTCAACTGGAATTTAAGTTCCATGAGGGCAAGATTTTTTTTTAAAGCTCAGTCTCCTGGTTTTTATTTGGTTTTATTATTACTTTATCCTCACAATGTAGGGGGACAAAAAAAAAAACGCAAAAAAACCTGGCATGTATGGGCTCTCACGAAATGTCTGCTGAATGAACTGTGAACGCACAGGAGAAGAAACTAGTAGGAGTGTTTGAGGAAAACAATGAAGGCCAGTGTGGCTAGAGGAGGAGGAAAGAGGTTCAAAACACTTCCTCCTGAGGAAGAAAGGGTCAGAAAACTGATAGCTCTCTCCTACTAGTCTCTGAGTGATGCCTGCCAAGTCCTGATGCTTTTCTCCCTCTACTCGCAAGGGCCTCCAGTTACTGAGTAGTGAATGAACTGTGTATTTCAGTTGCAGATCTTTTGGAACGCTATACCTTCTGCTGCTTAATGGCTCCTACAAGATCTGCTGCAGGATCTCAACGATGCCTTGGCCCTTGATAAACACTTTCCCCTTTGTCCTGTTTTCTACTTCCCCTCTTCTTGCCCATCACATTTTTCTGAGGATTCAGACTTTTTTTGAGACTTTTTTTTTTCTACAAGGACACAGACAATAAAAGCTCTTACTGTTTCTAATAAACTTTATACTAAAGAGGTGATCATTGGGTCTTCCATGTTTCCCTCTAACTGGAAAAATCGGGTTAACTTTTTATTTTGTAAAAACTGATGATTCCTCTTAAATAAAAAGACAGATCTAACATAATTTCACTTCACTAGAATGTATCATCAAGAACTGTGAAGGATATGGGATTGGATCCTTCCTGCAAGCTAACAAGTGAGCCTACCACCGTTTCATGGGTGTAGGCAGAAGACATCAGCTTCCTCCTCATAGATAAAGGACAGTTTGTTACTCAAATCAATAGCAGTAGCCAGAATAACTGAATTTTTCTGCCTGTATCCTGAGCTTTAATTCCAAGACAGCAACACAAAGAGGGCCAGGTGATGCCTATGCCAATAGAGGGTTGAATTACAGGAAAGGAACCCTAAGCTTTGGAGCCCAATTTTTTTTTTTTTTAAAGTAATGAGCAGTAAGTAAGCATATTTGCCCTTTGCTCCAAAAGGTAACATTACCTTTATTATACTGGACTATAAATATGTCTGCCCTTTGCTCCAGTGAAACAAACTCCCTCTATGTTTCATGACTGTTTTCTATACAAACATCCTTTAAAAAACAATCTAAAGGAATGTCTGTACATCTGATGAATAAACCAGATGTATAGAAATGTGCGAGACCCCTGAGGAGTTACCTCCCAATAATATTTATCCCATGTTTCTCTACCATCCTGTCTTCTTATGAACGTTCCATGTGCCACTCTGACAGCCACTCTGCTGACAGAGGCTGGGACAATCTTTTTAAATTTGTCTTATGTACCATTTAATTGAGAATCTTAGCAATAGAACTCAAGTGGCAGTAGTGACCTCAGCCATGATCCCTGGAATCCCAGACCCAACCATCTGAACAAATACCTTAGGCTGTCAGAGTTGACTTTAGAAGGCAAGAAAGCTAAGTTTCTGTATTGACTATTTCATCTGACCCAAAGCATTAATCCAAGTATAACAGGATATATTAGCATTTGCCCAGACTCTGCCTTGGTCTTCAAGCAGAAAATATAGGGCAATTTTGTCATTTATACAGTGTTTCCCTGAAAATAAGACTTAGCCGGACAATCAGATCTAATGCATCTTTTGGAGCAAAAATTAATGAGACCTGGTCTTATTTTACCATACTATAAGACTGGGTTTTATATAAGACTGGATCTTATAAAAATAAGACCAGGTCTTATGTTAATTTTTGCTCCAAAAGAAGCATTAGAACTGATTATCCAACTAGGTCTTATTTTCAGGGAAAAACGGTAACAAACCTGGCCAGTGAGCTCAAACTGATCTGATGGTTTTGCAGGGCTAACGTTGGCATCCTTCATCACTTCAGCTAAAGGAAGGGACTAATTCTCCCATTTCTAATAGCAGGATTCCCAATGTATAGATAACTACCTGCAGTTTGATTACAAATAATGTGTCAATTACCCTTCTAGAGGCTCCCTTGATTAACCAACCATAGCCTCACTTTGGAGAGATTTTTGAGGTCATCTGAGAGCTTTCATGTCCACTTCTAAGATATGAGTCACCATGTTTTCAGGACGGATGGAAGAAGTGCTTGTCTTCACACAAGAAGCATAGACCAGAGAGGGCATGGTGCCCCTGGAAAGAAAGCGTTGTTTACATTACTCAGTAGTCCAAGTAGTAACTACACCAGTTTTTGTACATAGGGTGCCAGGGTCATAGACTCCAAGCTGGCTGGTGAAATCTAGGGTTTCCAGTTTAGTTTGAATAATGTAATCAATCATTGTTTTGGAGGGATTGCTTGAAGTCAGTGGGTCCAATCTTCATACTAACATCTGAGTGGCATTTTTCTACCCTACAGCATTTTCCAGAGTCAGATGAACAGGCTGAAATATCAACAATGCAACTTGAAAAAGTATCAAGACTGATGAAACACTACCAATAGTCCTGAAATGGGGTCAAAAGTTCAATGCCATCAGTCTGCCAGGAGTGGATTGGACCAATACTCCAAACCGTGTGACCTCTCTCACCTTGAGGCAAACTATTAAACTTCTGGAGGAGTCATAAGTCAGGCTCTATCAGTTGCCTCTGCATCAGAGATAGTCCTTTCCTCAGTACCCAGTCTATGTTGGTGGATGCATTACCATGCCTGGTATCATGATGGATTCAGAAAGCAAAAGTGACAATCTGATGCTTAATTCCACTTTGGTATCAGACAACAGGCTCTTACTGTGTATCTACATGAGTGACCCAGACAGTTTTATTGGCAGCTATGAATTATTTCCCCAGTTCTTGACCTCATAAAGGGCTATGTTTAATCTGCCAGTTGATAGTTTTCCAAGTGACATACCAGACAGCTATGCTATTGGGAATAGCCTAAAAGTCACTAAAAATATAACAAAATTCACCAATGACTGTAGCAGCCAGAGCTACATAAGAATGGCCTTGAGTTATGTCCACGGACTGGAGGGAACCACACCATTTTCTGCACAGCTGCAGCTGAGATAAAATAGCCTCAGCAGCCTCGTTATGCTAGTGGGTTTCAGTTCAGCCAAACCATCAGTGAACCAGGCTGAGACATTTAGGGGACAAGGTACACCAAGAGCTATCAATCTGCGTAATGGATTCAACTACTCTTACGAGTCTGCCACAGTTCAGCTGGGGCTATAAGAGGAACACCTGAATTCAATTGGCAATCATCTGCTGTAAACCTCTAACTCCTACTATCAGCTTTTTCTGCTGAATGTATAAGGCTGTTGTATTGAGCTATTGTATTTCTTACTAGCCTCCTTTTAAGTCCTGAATCCAGCCTGCAATTTTCCTTTCTCTTTCTGCGAAGTTATACTATTTCTGTTAGACCAGCCAGGGGAGGACAGGCATGCAAGATGGGGGGCAATTTTCACATCCCACTAACAGTTCTCTCTATATGTGGCTCTTCTCAGCCAAGAGAATTAGCCCTGGCACTATGAGACAGGGAAGTACAATCATCACATATGGATTTCTACTATCCATTCAGATGTAGAATCATCAATAGGGCACAGAATAGTCACACAAGGTCACATTAGCTCCTCTTCCCCACAGGGAACACTTTCCAAACCCAATTAGCTGAATCTAGGCACCCTTTTCTTTCATCGGTTGGTGTAGGATATTGCCTGAGGCACCTGCACCTAAAAAGCCATAAAAGTTTTCATTTCTCCCCTTTCAAAGTTTCTAAGCATATTCAGCTGGGTGGTATGCTTAAAAATTTTGAAATTCTTTAATTCCCCCTTGAGGACAGGGAGACCTCAAATCTGCATTTAACTCTTTTTCTCCGTAAAGTAGCTGAGGTCAGCATAGAGTGAGAGTGAAAAGGGAAGAAGGGAGAGGGGAGAGAGGATGAGACTGAACCATGAAACAAGGCTTTGCATTTACCTTCAGTTTTGAGCAGTGTGGCATTGGCTCTGGTTCAGCAAAATGAATTTCAAATATTTTCATCCCACCCAGCACTCACTATTGAGTAGTGGGATCCCTTGAAGCAGCAGCTCCCTCACACAGCTTTCCAGCCAGGACCACTAGGCTTGCAACTTCCGGCTGACTCACCCTTCACACTCCCAACAACAACCTTTTAAAGGAGTCGTCTTTAATATGGGACACCTGTGGCCCTGTTTCCCGGCCTCATCTCTCAAACCTCTTGCCTCATTTTAACGTAAGGGCTAGGGAAGTTTCCCATGATGGTGTGGCTGACCACAAAAATGTATCTAAATTACTTTGGATCAGTTTCTTATTATCCAGTGAGTCTCCTTTATCAGCATTGTAAATCCCATCCAGGGAAGTAAAGATTCAGTCAATGTCGTCTACAGTTTCCTCAGGTGTTTTATTTTCTCAGACAAATCTGCCTGAGAGAGCTAGTAAAACCTCCTTATCACAGCCAGAATACCCTGCAAAATGAAATAAAATAAAAACAACAAACGAACCTCTGAGTCCTTATTGTATTGTCTTCAAATAGATCTACAGTTGGCTTGATAGCCTGCAGCCAGAATTGAGCCAGAAGATGGCCCAGCTGGTGTATTTCTTCACAAGCCCCACTCCCCTCAAGTCCTAAGGAACCAGCCAAGGTTCTAACAATTAGCTTAGTTTTTCCAAATGGTACTCCCAAATTTCCCTCCTTTCACACTCATTGTGACCTGCACCTCTGTAACTGTTTCCTGAAAGGGTCAGGAAACTTTTGCCTGCCCTGGATGAACCTCAGCTCTAGTTATTACCATGCAGTGGACCTAAGCTGACTACCAGGTTCTCAAGGAAATTTCTCTATCTCTAGGAAAGTTAACAATGACACACCACTTGGGAAACTGTTTTTGAACTTGCTTCTTGATACTCTCAGTCTGTAACCACCTCCCCTCATTAATGATCAATGGTAAAGGGCCATTTATTGTCCAGTTGATCATATGATTTGGTCCACATGCTCACTGCTAATTCCCATGACTCCCATCAAATCTTGTTAATCAGCCCACAAGATCCTCATTGTTTATCTTCTAGAAAGGCATGACTTGGTCGGCATCCTACCCTCATTGCTAGAACTGTCCAAAACTGTGAAGCATCTGAAATTTTACCCTACTTGCAAGTTAACAAGTTAGCCTGCTACATTTTCATAGATGTTGGGAGATGACATGAAAATCCAGGTCAGAGATGATAGACAATGCACTACTTTAAGCAGTAGCAGCAGCCAAAGTGTCTGCAGTTTTTGTGCCTATTTCCCGAGCTGCATTTCTAGGAGAGCCAAAACTATAATTAAGTCTGTTTGGTGATGTGAGGCTTAGCGTAATCAACTCCATTTTGAGCCTGTTGTCTTGTTTTAAACAAGTTCTAGTCCTTCCAAAACACTAACGTTAATAACAAGTTAGATTTAGGGCTATGGCTTATTTTTAGAAGCATCTAACTCTAGCATTTCTCACTCTTCTAATATACAACTAGTTTGATGTACAGCTTCACAACCAGGTTGTCTTAACAGCAAAGACAGGGTTGTATTTACATGTGGCAGAGAAAACACGGTTTGCCTCTGCTCTGCCAGGAAACACATTTAGCCCCCTGATATGTACTTTCACTCCCATATGAGGCTTGGGTGTCTTTTAAAAATCCCAGTGCTCGAAAGATATTTAAGATATGTCATTCACGTGTCTAGAATCTAACAAGGAGAGCCCCAGAAAGAATGAGGAAAACTTACAGGTGAGAAAAGAGAGCAGCCAGCGGGCGTTAACAGCAATAGAGACACACTTGTCAAATTTCACAAATTTGAAATGCACCGTTTTGCAAGGATTCATTTTAAGTAAGAATGTTTCTGTTTTCCCAAATTTTGTTCCCTGTGTAAGGGAAATAAAAACTGAAATAAACGTAAACATTTGCATGAAAGGGTAGGACTTAAAAAGGCCAATTAAATCTAGCTGGTAAAATAGGTACTGAAAGCATAGCAGTAAGATGAAGCATTTCTTGTAAATAATGCTTTACAGACTGGTGCCCACTCATAAATGCACATTGGTAAGGGTGTGCTCTGACCTCATGTCCTAAATTAAGATGCAGAGAAGTCCACAGCAAAGTTGCTTGGAAATGAAGACAGGAGAAACTATCACGCTGTCCCCCAGCTACTAATAAAATTATAACTATAATTATTCCTGATGGTTCACAAAACAGTCATAGACTTCCAGAGTGCTGCAAAGAGAACCATTTAGTGAGGAGAGCACATCAATCTTTTTGTCTATTAAACCCTTCAGTGAGTTTGATGCCTGTTGTGTCTAAACTTTTCAGGGATAAATGTGTTGTGCTCTGAATTTTGGTGGTATGGAGTTGTGGAGGAGTGAGGGGGACCATTTAAAGAAGAATTCAATAATGTATATGGTGGCTGAGAGCAGGTTTCCAAAGAAATCCTATTTGTGTGATAAAACACCTTCACAAATTTTATTGTAGGAACATTGAACTCAGCTATTATTTCTTGTTAAATCTTTTTGACTAGCATTCATGAGGAGATAAAACAAAATGACCTTTCCATTTTGGTGTCTTGTGGTTTTTAGTAAATATGACAGCTCGGGAGGGAGACAACTTAATCACATACCCTGAGAGAGACAAAAACTTAAAACCACAATGAGTTGTGGAAGGCTGGGTGTGCTGGTCCATGAAGGGTGAACCCTCTCTCTGCCTCAGAGGGTTCCCGAACTACAAGAGAACCTCCTGATATAAAGTGGGGTACTATTTGCCACAGTGAGCCTCCTGACATGGAGGAGAGCAGTTTCCTTTTAGTTGGAGATGTTTGTAGCAACAGAATATGATGGGTAATGATGTTCTGTTTGAGGAATTGAATAAACAAGTCCTCTGAGGAAGGTGATGGTGGGGGCTTGGAATGGGACAGAGGATTCAGGGGACCTGGGAGACGACATCACCAGTTGAAGTTAGAGTTGCTTTTAGTCTCTTAGCAATTCCCATTTGCCCCCTAAGACTTCAGCTTTGATCAGCTATTCTCCTTAGAGAATCCTGAGTAATGCCTGTATTAGAGATGGAGTTAGATAGAGCCTGCAGTGTTGTTAAACACGACTTTTGCGTGTCCATGCCTTCTTTTGGAAGACACATCACGTAGGGGTAGAATGAGGAATGTCTACAACCTCAGACAAAGCGCAACAATCATTGAGCACATTTTAATTCACAATAGGGAAAGGCCAGCTGTTGTGGGAGACACTGGATGAAATCACACACTGCAGCTATGGAAGCCCCAGAAATCACCAGGTATTTAACAGTTTTCCTCTTTTTTGTCAAAATACACAGGATTAATAAACTGTGTTTGTTGTCCATGGCTCTCAAGTAAATTCCACTAAGGTTTCAGTGCCTCTTCTGAAAGATCAATTATAGCCACTGTAATTTGGGAAGAAATATAAATAATTGCAAAATTCCTATAAAAGATTTTTCTTTGCCTAGAAAGTAATCTTATTGATTTAACATTTAATATCTCTGTTAGAACACTGAGGTGAACAGATCCTTCATGCATGAAATGAAGTTTAAAAAAATACAGCTTGAGATTGGACAATCGCTGAACTTCAAATTTGTTAAGAGAGATGTGACTGGACAGTGTCTTAGCTGACTCAGCTTGCCATAACACAATACCACAGACTGGGTGACTTAACAACAGACGTTAATTCCTCACGTTAATTCCTTCTGGAGGCCAGAAGTCCAAGACGAGGGTGCGTCCTGTGAGAAGCAGGCAGTTGCCTTCTTGCTGTCTCCTTGCACGGCCTTTCCTTGGTGTGTGCTTGGACTGTTTAAGGGAATGGTGAAGTTTTACAGAGCAGAAGCCTTGAGCCGATTAGTGTGACATACAGAGATGCTGAGGAGGTGGAGAAAGGAAGACAAGGACACTGTGGCAGCAAAACCGCTGGTTTCCCTACAGCTACGTACTGAAGTCTGTGTGGGTCCCTGGATAAGAAGAGTGAAACGATGTCCTTGCAAATCTTGTTTTCTCTACTTGTAGACATAAATGGAAAGTCCAATTTTTCCTCGTGTGAAGCATAGCTATAATTGCATCTCTTGAATAGACAGACACAAGGTCACTCACTTCTTCTTTTTTTTTTTTTTTTTGGTCCAGAAATATATCTCTACTGGTCATATAATCCACACAGTGGTCGGTCTGAGAAACATTAATCAGAGAGCAGACAGAACGCTTAGGTAACTCAAATGAAGCATATCTTCTCAAAAGAAAAGCTATTTGTGTAACCACATCCCCAGGATTTGGATAAATGTAGCAGAAAATTGCTAATTATAGTCATGCTCAGTGGTCATTCCAGCATTAACTTTTTAGAAAAATTAATAACCTTAAGTAATTATTATGTGCGTACTATGTCACCTGCAAAGAACTGCTGGATAGAAACAGTATTCACTTGAGGTAAATGTGTGGTGCTTGCAAAAAACTTATGGCAATATCGACTGGGAGAAGACAGGAAAAAAAATTAAAGAACAAGGTCAATGCTGGTGTTCACTCCTTTCTTCTGATCATCATAATCGTGGCAGCAAGTGAACAACGATGGGCGAAGCATTTTCAAATTGTTCAAAAAGTGTTTCGTTTCTGAAAATAGGATTTCTCTTTCAGGCATTGCACTTTTGTGGTTAGTTTTGATCAATCATTTCCAGGAAAGAGATGTAAAGCCTAATAAGAAATATTGCATCGAAATGCATCTATGTCTTAGTAGACTTAGTAAGTGATCATCTGAATTAGGCACATGTAAGGCATTTAAACCACTGTGAAGTCTGGTACTGTTATTAGGCTGTAAAATAACTTTATAAACCTCTATATGACTATATAAATCTGTAACTTCTCTCAATTTACAGTATAATTTCTGAAATCAAATAAAACATGTTTAAGTGAAGATAAGACAGGTCATATTTAGCACTTAGAACTGGAGAATTTAATATGATAACAAATATATTTCCTCATACCAGGTTGAAATAAAAATTGACAGGAAATTTCAGCAGCACAAAAGGTTAAATAGATATTTAAAAAAATGTTTACACTAGTATCATTTTAAAGCCCACGACGTATACTAGTTTATCAACATATTATTAAAGTACTATCCCATATCATTTTAGTGCAGACATTAGGTATGATTTATTTTCTGACCTGTATGAGAAAAGATTTGTACCATCTTCAGTGCATACTTCCTCTATGTGGTAAGCAGGTTGCCCTCAGGAACTTACCATGTTTCCCAAAAATAAGATCTAGCCAAACATCAGCTCTAATGCGTCTTTTGGAGCAAAAATTAATAAGACCGGGTATAATATAATATAATATAATATAATACCAGGTCTTATATTAATTTTTGCTCCAAAAGACGCATTAGAGCTGATTGTCTGGCTAGGTCTCATTTTCTGGGAAACACGGTAGTAGCATTGCACAGATTTTGTCACAAATTTTATTGCATTATCATTTTAATACTGAATTTTATTTTAAAATATTAAACATAAAAATAACAATCATTTTGAAAAAAATGCTGTATCATGAGCAGTAGGGCATAAAAATTGATATACTTACTTAGCTAAGACTTTCTTGATAGTCCTTTGCATTTTATTACTATAAATGAGAGTTTTTGATATTAGACAAACAAAAATTAAGGGGGCAGAAAATTTATTTTTATATATACCTTTCTTTGTCCATTTCTGCCCAGACTGTTCAGAATTACTCTTCAATTTATAACCTTCAAACCTGCCATTATTTCTTCTTCCATTAAGCTAAGAACATGGATAACAGAAGCAGTCAATTGCAAAAGTATTTTATATCCCCCAAAAGTTAGAATGTCAAAGATGGTAGATGAAAATTTGCCTAACAGCTTCTCATTTTTAACAGTTTCTAGGCTCAGATATGTGGGTGTTAGCTTTGGCCTGTTACTGCCCTAGAAATTCTGCCTTATTTCTGATTTGCTTATCCCCTGGTTTACTAGGTGCGCTTTTACTGAATCTGACAATCCCTAACCTGTACCAAAAATTCTTTTTAAAGGATGTATTTGTAGACTACAAACACATATATTTATGTATAACTTAAGGGTCCTTATCATTTGGTTTTCCTTACACCTGGCAAAGGGGCACTTCACTCAGCCTTAGGGAAATCATTCAACCCTGTATCCGTCCTATTCTTTAGGACCTTAATGTTTTTCAAACTCTAATAAGTGTACGAGTCATGTGGAGAATGCCCTTGTTAAATCATCTAATTAAAATGCAAATTATAATTAAATAGTATGAGGACAAAAGCTGAGATTCTGACTTTCTAAATGCCCCCAGGTGGTGCTGCTGCCAGTGCAGGGATCACACTTTAGTAGCAATTCTTAGAACAGTGTTCTCAAGGTGTGGTCTTTCGACCAGCACAGCAGCATCACCTGAGAACTTGTTAGAAATGCGAATTGTCAGGTTATATCCCAGACCTCTTCAGCCAGGAATTCTGGGATTAGGACCACAGCCTGTGTCATAATAGGTCCTCCAGGGGATTCTCATGCTCACTGTGGAAGAGGACATAAGTGGAGCCATGTGAAAACAGAGGTGGGGTAGCGATGTCAGAGAAACTGTCCAGCACATCTTGTTTCATTTTCATCTTCTGAACTGGACCAAACTGCCAACATTCCAAGAAGTCAGTAACAACGAGAATATCCTGTTTGTAAGGATATTGGACTTTGCCAAGAACCGAATTGCCAGCCAATCAATGAAGTGCAAATCTAGCCTATTCCCTGATGACCAAATCTCAGTGAATCCATGAAGTACAATTTAAACCTCTTTCATCCAGAACCAAGGAACTCTTCTTTAATGCAACTGACTTCGTCTTCCTCCCCTTTTGCCATTTAAAACAAACAAACAAACAAAATACTTAATCCCATCTCCAGTAGGAAGGGGGAGAGACATTATTTGGGCTTCAACCTGAATCTGTTCTCCCCAAATTGCAATTTTTTTAACCCAAATAAATGCTGTTGCCTCTCATTTCAGCTTTTTAACTTTAGGTTAACATAGCATAACTGACCTTTGAATTATGTTGGAAAAGAAGTCCTATAGCTTTTTGATAATCTAGTAAATCTGGGCTAAATTACGTTTTCAAATTTCATTGAGGACTGTCACATTTGTCTGAATACCAAAGCCTCCATAAAATGGCCGAGCCAGTTCTCCAACTACTGATTTTAGGAAGATTAAAATAGAAAGGAAAAGAATAGTAATAGGTATTTGAAGAAGTGGGAATTTTATGTTCTCTTTGATGATGATCTGTGAAAATATTTTGCCCATGGTTTCTTATTGACTTAATTTGCATTCCTTTTATTCTCCAAAGAAATAGAACACAGGATGGAAGACAACTTTTATTGGTTCTCTTGTCAAGGTTTTGGGGACATTCAACTTAGATGAGAAGTTTTAATTGTGTTTTTAGCAGGCATTAAAGTGCATCGTAAGTTGAAATGTATTTGCTGCCATGAATATAAAGTTTATAAACAAATAAGTACTCAATGTAAAATTATCCGAGTTTCTTCAGCTAGAGAATTGTAGACTAAAAGTTTCAAAAGAATCACAAACTGCAAACATGAGTGTTGTGGAAAGTAATAGCATTCAGGAGGCTTTTTGTTGTAGCTTTTCTACAGGAATCAAAATCTGAAGGGATGATAGTGTATACATTGGTACAAATACTAGTGACACAATTTGGGGAAATTGCTTTTGATTCTAATATATTTATTTTCTTGTTAAAGAAATAGTCTCAGAGATAAAATAGGTAATTTTGTGACTGCTATAAAAATGTGACCATGGCTGCAACCATTTATATAAGAGGCTTCATCTTGTCTCAATATAGTTCTCACTGAGAAAATACATGTATTTCTGGCCATCTGTACCACAACAGCAGCTATTGATCTCAATGCAACTTATTGGGCATCAGAAAACAATGGGTGTTCAAATCACTCCCAATAGTAGAAAATCAACAAATATTGCTAGTAGTATGTGAGTGGTGATATGTTTTTGTATTAACTTTATTGGGGTGACGTTGGTTAGTAAAATTATATAGGTTTCAAGTGTACATTTCTATAATACATTATGTACATGTTGCATTGTGTGTTTACCACCCAGAGTCAGTTCTCCTTCTATCACCAGAGGGTAAGAGCGGTGTTATAAGAGGGCAGAAGAGTGGTGACATTTTAAACATATTTTTGTGTTATTCCTTTGATTGTAATATCCCATGGAATGTAAGATGCACTGTGATTTATGTAACACTAAAAAAAGAAAATAATGCTGCCATTAACCTAGGACACAGTGCTTTCATATCATTGAGAATTTACATTTTATACTTGCTGGAAGAGTTCACTTAGATTTTGATATTGTACAATCAACCAAAAGAAAATGTAATGACACTAGATTGGTTAAAACGTTCCTGAAAGTTCTTCTAATTCGGGTTCTGATTCATCTGAAATTGCTTTCAACTCAAGGTAGCTGAGTCCTCTGTGCCATTAAGAGTATTGGTGATGTAGCATTTCTTAAAAACAAAACAAAACATGTTACTCCTATCTCTGGGATTTTCATCTGGCCTCTGATATCATCCTGAAAATTTTGATGCTGATTCTTGAGCTTACCAGAAGGTATCAGATAATAGCAAATACCTTACAACTGTTCTCTTGCTGACAGTAATTGGCAAATGCTATAAACTTTCAGGTGCATTTTAATTTTTACATTAAAAATGATGTAAAATATAAATAATTAAAATGGAAAAATGATATTTCTTAGAATCTGTGAAATATAATATGTGGGAAAATGGAATCATTTAACTTACAAGTTTATATTGAGTACCTACTATCTATACATTTCTGGGATAGAACAAGATAGCTTATTGCCAGATATGAGAGAGCTTACCTGCTAGTCATTAAATATTGTTCTTCAGTCATTCAACATTAATGCAATCAAAGTGTTATGAAGTGGTGAAAACACAATCTCCCTAGCCCCAGGCTACCTGGGCCTAAAATCTGGCTCTGCCACTCTTTGCTTTGTGACTTGGAACAAGTTACTTCACTTCTGTGTGTCTCAGTTTCTTCATACCATGTTTCCCTGAAAATAAGACCAGGTCTTATATTAATTTTTGCTCCAAAAGACTCATTAGGGCTTATGTTCAGGGGATGCCATCCTGAAAAATCGTGCTAGGGCTAATTTTCCAGTTAGGTCTTATTTTCGGGGAAACATGGTAATAACATTATCTACCTCATTGGGTTATTTGTGAGGACTAAAATGAGATAATATTCATAAAGTACTTAGAATAGTGCCTGGACATAGAAGGCTTTTGTATCATTTTAGTCCTATATTAGTAAACTTTGCATATAGTACCTAGAAATGTGGGACTTTTACTTACAGAATTTACTCATCATTGTCATTTAGTCTGATATAGCATCAGCAGGCTTCTCCAGCCAAAATTAAGAGATTAAAAACTCAATTTAATTGCTGACTTCTAGTTATGTTTAGTCTTTCTGTGACAATGTGTGTGGTATTCCTACCAAGTTCCACGATAAAAACATTTTTCTTCCAGATGGATGCAGAGACAAACCCATCAAAATCAGTTACTGCTTTTGTATTACCTGATGCTCTGCAGAAACACATTCACCTCTGAATTGAGAAGCAAATTGGAGAAGTGAGAAAGATGCAGTTTTCATTCTACTAAGATGTAAATATAAATACCTCATTTTTAAGCCCCTCCATGCAATGCATTGGTAGTGAATATGTTTTGATTCAAAAATTAGTTGATTTTCAGGGGATTTGGGTGCTGACGGACTTTAACTGAATTTTTGCAAGTCCCAAAATATCGATTGGTCCAGAAATTGAATGAAAAATTTACACTCATGTTAACATACACATATCCACATAATACAAGTCCTTTTTGTTTGTTCATTTCAATGATCTAAAGAGTTGCCTTATGCAAAGTTTTTCCCCTGAAAAACCAAAGATTCCAGATGACCTCTGGAGTTAGCGATTCACCAATGTTAAATATTAAGAATGAGAAATCGTGTCAAATAACTAATTGTACAAAAATATGTATGAATACCTAGAGATGTAATGAAAACCCAGTCACCCAGAATTTAAGTATATATTCAGTATATTACTGAATACTTAATGACAACAGTAAAGTTAGGTCTGTGCTAAATGTTACTAAGTAAGAGAGAACTGTAAGACAGGTTGTTTACCCACAAATTGCTTATCATTTGGTTGATAAGAAAATACATCATGAAAAAAAATACATACAAACACACAAAGGTTATGATAATCAAATAACTACTGATATAGATAATGAGATAGTATGTCATATAAAAATGTATACATTGAATAACTGTCACTAAATGATTTGTACATAAAAATCTCAGTGGAGACGTGATTTTGAATCACACAGGAAGTGGATCTGAAGGATGGATAGAATATTAATAAATAGACAGTAGAAAGGAATTCTCATAAGGAGTAGGAGCAAATCCATGGACATTATCACGGAGGAGTTTTGGGGGTGGGGTACGGAGAGATAGTAAGGAAGTCAGAATCTTAGATCAGACAGAGTTTCTTACGGAAATAATAAGAAATAATATTTACTATTAAAGATTGAGTCAGATTTCAGAGATCCTTAAAAGAGCTTAAATGTGTTTTCATGAATACAGTAGACTACTAAGAACTATTATAAATTTCTGAATGGAGCAGTAATATGAAGAAGTTGTATTTGAAGCTTAAATACAACAATATATAGGAGACATTCAAGCAGAGAAAGGAGAGACACAGGAGAACAATTAGAACTGGGAACAGAAGTATCTGTCAGCAATCTGTGCAGCACAATCATTACCTATCCCCGGTGCAAATGTTACACAGAGTCATGGCTTTCTAATGCTCGGCAAATCCCACTTCTTTGGGCATCTTGCCTCTCTTTTCTTAGTCCTTTACAATGTATTCAAATCTCTTGATTCAAATACATTACAGCTGAGCCCCTTATTAAAGAACTTGCAGACAGTATCACTAAATGTTTTCTAAAGGTGAGTACTACAAATTATAGAATAGCAAATTTGGCATCATTTCCAGGGAACATTCCAGAATAAATTGCCTTATAGAGCACTTAATATGGAAGAAGTGCTCTTTAGAGTGCTAACCTGGGCCCATAAATAGCAAATCATGGGACAAACTTCATTGCATCTTCTGGCAAAGTTGTCAGAAGGAGGAGGAAGAGGTACTAGACATATTGAATCCACATTTCAGTGAGGCAGTTTACCCAGTGTATCTGGTGAGCTTTCCATAGGAACGGCAGTTAGGGTGAATGACTGCGTTTCCCTACTTAGCAGCTGTCTGTAGACAACTATAACATGGGGGGAGGTCTGTAGGAACTTCTATAAAACTTGGACTTTGGCTGTGCCCCAGTTCGTGAGTCAGATTCCTAAGATGTCTCAATAGATTTCAATAATGGAAAGGACTGAAGATGAGTTTTAAGAGGCATATGGAAAAGCCTCATTCTTTGACTTAGGCCACCTATTGCACAAGTGTAGGCTGGGAATACTTGAAAAATGAGGATACAATGAGAAAGATAGCAGTAAATGCATTTTAACTGTTCTCCTGAGAACAAATGTCCAGCTGATGTCATCCGGTACATTAAAAATTTTCACAGTGAAGATTCAGGCAACAGATTAAGAAGGGAGATACTATGGGACATGATCTGTGAAGTACCCTGGCACTAGTAGCTACCATCAATGAGTACTGGAAAGGCTGACTTTTCTGTCCCAAGGGTTTGGGGATTTGCTGGTGCTACCTATAGGGAGATGTAATTTATATGGTGATTCCCCCAAGCAACAGTCAAAGTGCTTTAGGTCAAAGCTTTTATCACATTTTAACCTCTAGTGTTTGTGACAGAACATACTTATACATGCACTTTCATTCCCAATAACTTAGAATTCTTACAGAGTATCTGTGTGCTTTGATACTCAGCATGTAATTCAGTGTCATTCAAGTGAAATACAAGCAACTTGCAATCATAGTTTAGACTTGGTTGTGTGCTTATCGCAGAATTGAAGATTTACAGTTCCTGGCAGCACCCACTCTCTGATGTTACACACGAAAGAAAAAAAGTAAAGATTTTATTTCTATTATTGCTGCTCCAAAATGTTCTTCTCTTTTATTTTGTTGGAAAATAAAATCTGAGATGTGAAGGCTGGCAACTGAAATTACTAATTAGTAATTTGGAACTTGCGTTACTGAGAAACATTAAGTCAAGCTGTAATTCCCGTATAATCTGGTCATTACCTAAAAGGGATAGTCAGTCTCTTCAGACGACTGCTATTAATGAAGACACCTATGGAGTTGCTGTCTTATAAAAACTCAGTCAGGCTTTTTTCTCTGTTATTTGGAAGTATGAGGTAGTGGAAAAAGCACAACTGTGAAAACATTAATCGGGATTTAGGTTGTTGAGAAATTGGGTGACTGTCCCGCCCCCTCTCCACCGCATCAGCACTCTGTTTGCTACCCAACCAGAGAACAAAGAAATCAAGTCTTGAAAAATACAAGCTCAAAGGATAACAGTATGACACACTTAGCAAACTCATAAAATGACTTACGTAATAATACAAGCAGGAAATATACTCATTTTCAGTTTCAAATGGCTTGTAGGCAATTAGTCAACATTCATGGAGCTCTATCACATGGAAAAACCTTATATTAGGCATGACTAAATGCAAATGCATACAAAATATACATATGAACTAAAACATGAAAACAAACATCACAAAAATATGTTTGTGTTAATGCCATCAAGAAATAAGTTTTATTTTTTAGCTTGCTGATGTATGTTAATATTTTGGGGGTATAAGTCTCATCTATTTTACTTGAATGTGGTATTATAATTTGTAAGGTTCCAGTAAAATGAATTATTTCATTTACTTACTCAAACATTTGCTGAGCACCTTCTATAGATACTGTTTATTATTGTTATTAATAATAATAACAATACCATATTCATCACTGTATAATAATGTACTTAATTGATATGATTAATAATAATAATTATTGTAAGCATTTTTCAGATACTTTCTTTATTTCAGACATTGGCTAAGTAGTTCACATAACTCATCTGTTCCTACTGAGATTCTTTGAGATTCTCTGAGATCCGCCTCTTATTGGTGAAGAAATGGAAGCTAAAAGAGGTGAAACAATTTAACATTTCAGAGCCAGTGATGTGCAATGCTTGACTTTAGGTTCACATTTTTCAGAAACAGAAGCCCTGGCCCCTAACCCAAACACTATGCTATCTTTTATTGATTGCACTAATGTGTTTATTTTTAAAATGTGTTGTATATATATATATATGTATAATATATATACACATATATATTATATACATGTGTGTATATAATATATGTATACATGTATATGTTATGAAATAATAGCTAAATGCATGTAGATCGGAATATATATATGAAAATCTTAAATTATAATTTTAAATTATGAACAGATGCATTAACAGATGCCAATATTATTTAATATTTGTTTTCTTTTAACACTCTATATATCAAATGTGTAAGGTTGAAAAAATATTTTAACCAAAGTAACAATTATTTTAAAGTATTATAATAAGAAATCATTCATTTAGTTGAAAATTTACACACACACAAAAATGTATAACTTAGTCCCTTTCTTCAAAAAGAACAATATACAAGCAAACAAGGGTAACAGCAGACTTTTAACTGGTTGTCGGTGGATAGGCTGCAAAAAAAGAAGACCCTAAAATTAATGCTTTAGAATTTAATATAGGAGAGCAATGTTCTTTCTTGAAAATATATTCTGCTTCTGTCATTTTTCCCAAATTTCTGTCTGACACCCTTCAGTGCTAAAGAATTTGGTCCTGTATCTGGATTTCTCATTTCTTAGATCACTGGCTCTTAAAGTGTGGTCCCAAGAGTAACAGCTGTGAACTTGTCAGACTTGTGAATTCTCAAGCCCCATCCCAGACCTACTGAATCAGAAACTCTCAGGTGAGTCCCAGCGTTCTGTGTTTTATCAAGTCTTCCAAGTGATTCTAAATTCATGCCAATGTTTGAGAACCAGTGTCTTACATAAACAGCAAAGCCTAGCTTATAAGCAACATATCAAACAGAAAGCTTTATGCTAATTCCGAATAGCACTATCTGTTTAGATGATGATCATACATACAAATTTATTGTCTGAAAATGAATCAAATGAAGTGTTTTCCCTTGTATTACGATTACAAGCATAGGTTAAGTAGTAGCATATAACTAATTGTACAAAAAATGCTCACGAATATCTTGGGTTGTACTGAAAACCCAATAGCCTATGGCTCAAGTATTTAAGTGCCTATTGTATACTCAATGATAAAGTTATGTCTGTACTAAGTACTTCATAGCATAAGAGAAATATGAGAAATATTGGCTATTCGTAAGATGCTTATAAGCTAGCTATTGGTAAAACAGATACATGAAACAAGTAAGAATATATATATGTATGTATATATATATATATATATATATAAAACTACATTAAATGTTGCTATAATTGAAGACTATTGATGCAGACAGCTTGATAATAATGACATATGAAAAAATATTATTCATATGATAAATTGTCAGTAAATGATTGATACAAAAAAATACTCACCAGAACAAAGATTATGAAGGCTAAGCCATCAGTTATAGTATCACACAGGAGGAAGAACTAGCGCTGGATTATTGGGCTTGGAAGGAAATTGATAAATGGATGAAAGTTAAAAGACAAGCTTAATAGGGTAAGTAGCAGAGTAAATCCTTGGAGAAGATCATGGAGGATTAATGGGGTAAGCCGGGGAAAGAGTGTAAGAAAATGAGCAGGCTGAATAAGACGGATTTTATGAGAAGAAATAACAAAACAAAAAAAAAGCATATTGAGAGCCAGATTTTAGCGATGCTTAAAATAGTAGTAGTGTTACTAGATGCAATAAATAGGCTAATAGGAACTACCATGAACTCTTGAGTAGGGCAGTAATAAGATGAATATTCTGTCTTGAAGTTCAAACCACAGCAATGTATAGAAGAGATTCAAGTTGGGGGAAAGGCACATAAAACAACAAAAATGCAACTGCTGGATCTGTAAGTTAGACTCATGTCTGTGCTTTTTCTGATTTGCATGCTTCTAGACAGGAGAGACAAAACCAAGAAGCCAGAGAAATCCTTGGTGTTAAACATGGTTAGATAAAAAGAGTTTTCAGTCTGGACATAGGCAAACAAGAATGTGATTCTAGTCATAATGATCTGAATCTGAAAAACCAATCTAAATCATTTTATGGAATATGACAGTTATGATGTTATTATGGGGAACTGAGAGGGAAGCACGGTCTGGAATCCAGGATTTATCCATTCTTGCAGAGTACTTGATTGACATGGCTCTAAGAATGTAGGCAACTGGTTGCTATCAAATAGATAGGAGATACTGAAAAGACAAGTTTAGATAAAATGCATAGCGATTACAATATTTATACACAAGAAGTTCACTAGAGATGGACTGCACAGCATGGTTAACCAAGAACCATGTTCATGAGCATTATTTGCAGTCTAGAAAAATACCTGGTACTTTAAATTGTGGTACATGGCAATTGATGACCTTAAATACCAGGAGGTATTTAAGCTATACCTACTGCCAGCTTATCTTGCAGATCAAGAGACAGAAGCAGAAAATTAGTGCATAAAGAAAACCTACTTAAGCTTGACTCTAGGTAAGAGCCTACTGTAATTTTCAGAAGTAACACTTGTTTCATGGTCTGTGTTCCGGTTTCCTTGATTAGTTCATAGCTATTAATACTTTTTTAGAAAATTTCTGTGTTACTGGTATTTCAGCAGTTTTTCTATCATTGTTAATTATCAAATGGTTTCATCATAAAATAAAGTTTTTTGAATTTTGAATATCCAACCACTGTCACTGTTCTAGTAAAAGTATGAGGCTGAGTCTGAGAATTGAGATTTTGTGTCAGCAGGAAAATTAAATATCCATTTAAACACAGAAGTAAACAATTAAGAGAAAAGTAGGTAATTTTTCAGGGTTTCCAGTAAGCAAAATCTCATATGGTTGGTTTATTAGTTTATTTCAGGTAAGTTTATTAACCATTAGACTTTCTCATATTTAAGCATAAATGCAAAACATTTTTCATGCCCACACTTAGTGTTTTAAATTATCATATCTATTCTTTCTGTTGGCATAGGTTATTATGATTACTCTCTGAAAGAAGAGTATTGCTTAATAGAAAGATCACTTTTAAAGATTAAAAATTATGAGTTAACTTTGGGACAGGTGTTAATTAACCAGGTGGTCATGTATAGATGTCCAATAGGCAGTAGAATGTATGGAATTAAACTTACAACAATTGTTCTACATATAGTCATGTGAGAGCAATCTGAAAAGAGGCAATTGTTGGGAGCTTTAGCTTGAATGGGATAGATCATCATCATTACCATAAGTATTTTCATAATTACTTTATATATTATTAATACTTTTTTCCTTTTAGTGTATTATGGATACTTGACACATTATTTTTAGTGTTTAATTTAAATGTTATACTAAGTTTACAAAAAAGGAAGTGAAGTTCAGAAAATTTAAGTCACTTTCCCAAGACTACCTACCTGTTAGAAAGAGGATTTCATGTTATTATTATTTGATTCCAAATCTGAACATCTTCTCCCTCTGCCATGATGCCGCATAAGACAGAGAATATGTAGGAAAAGAATGAGTTGAAGAAAGAACTGTGCTGAGCAGAAGGGAGAGGAGTAAAAGGGTAATAGGAGTGATATCAGCAAGATAGCAGATAAGATGTCCCTTGTTCATACCGGCCCCCCCCATCTCAGCAACGCCAATTTGGAATAACATGAATGCAACTTCAGAGTGTTATACCAAGTGAAATAAGTCAGACAAGAAAGATAACGCCTGTATAATCTCATTTCAGGTGTAATTTTAAAAAGATTAATTCATAGAAGCAGAAAGTAGAATGCTGGTTGCAGGGCTGGAGAGATGTTGGCCAAATGGTACCAACTTCCAGTTAAAAGATAAATCAGTTCTGGGGATATGATATATAGCAGGATAGGATAGTTAACAATACTGTATTGTATTAAAGGTGGCTAAGAGAGAGAATCTTAAATTTTGCCACTAACAAACAAACAACAAAACAAAGATGATTATGTGAGGTGGTAGAGATGTTAAGTAACATCTAGTAAACATCTGTAAAATGGAGTCATCGTTTTACAACGTACAAGTGCATCAAATCACCATGTTGTACCCCTTAAATTTACACAATGTAGTATGTCAATTATAGCTCAATAAAGCTTTAAAAAAGTTACCATAGAAGAATTCACTGAAGTTGTAGGAGAAAAATGCAGTATCATGAAAGGGATGAGGTTCTAATATTTTGAGAGAGGCTAGTCAACAATATTCAATGCATTAAGATAGCCAAGGAGGAGAAGGAATATTAAGTCCGACTACATTTCAGCACCATTCTAAGAAAACTGCATTCCTGGTCTCATTGAATCCTCATAATAACCAAAATAAGTGTGTGCAACCATTTTTTGACATATGAATAGGAGGAGGCTTGGAGCAATTAAATAATTCACCCAAAGTAAATCATGTAGCATAATAACTGGAAGATTTGGGAACTCCAGTACTTGTCTTTCTGCCTCTAAAATCCATATTCTTGAAACTAACACATTTTTTGAATGTATTTTTTAGGTACCTATCATGGCTCAAGTGTGAGGCATGAATGTGAGCCAGCTGTGAAGACAAGTCTTCAGCCTTACACTGTCAGCTTTCCCAAGGTCTGGTCAGAACAAACAGCTGCCTCCCCGAGGTCACACTTTTTCACTGATCTAGATGGAGTGGGAGGTGTAGATTTTGGAACAAAAGCCTACCACAGGCGCTCTCAGGACCAACAGTCTGGAAATCTATGTGTGGTTGGGAGAGGCTTTGTTGGGCCTAGATCATAGTTTGTCTTCTCCTTCTCCAATCTTGCTTCCTCTGCTTTCCTGTCATAGGTGTTGGTCCCGACTAAAAATCTTATCCCCAACCACTATCTCAGGATCTTTTTTCAGAGAACTTGACCTGTGGTGCTAAACTGGCGAAAGATGACAGGCAAAGAAACACAAAAGACTGCAACAGTGTTAGAATCGAGTCAAAAGGCAGCACTCACACTGGTGAGTCTAGGGGTGCAAAGGAGGAGGCCGCTGAAGGAATGCATGCAGGTAGGAAAAGAGGAACAGAGACATCATGACCATGCAATTCCAGGTCTCAATTCCAAAACCGTGCAAAGGAGCGGAGACGAGATTAGGTTGATTCAACAGAAGAATTGAGATTATTATGAGATCCTGCCATGGGATCATGTCAAGACAAACTTTTAAAAAATTTTCTTTCCTCAGTTGATATACTGAAAAAAGAAAGAAAAAGAAGGACACTTACTGTTCATTATTCTTTTCAGTGATTGAGAGAACATGTATTCAGAGCAAACATCGTGTAAAGATTTTGCATATCATTGTACTACTTCCGTAGAAATCTTTTCAAACAGCTTTTCAGGCCTTTCCTTAGAATGGTCTTCCTGTTTAAATTATTATTGTACTTTTACTTGCCTCTTTAAAATACCTTCAAGGGTACTCTATTTTTAATTTTCACAAAATTGGCAAACTTCAATGTTCTTGGATTTGTTGATTGTGCAGCTTGAATCTAATAATCTTTCTCCTTCTTACCATTCAGCCTTTGCCTCTGACAGGTGATTAAAAACGAGCTCCTGAAAAGTAGAAATCTTTCATTTCTCAAATCCTCTGTGATTGACACTGAGGATCAGATGAGAAAATTTAAGCATAATGGTACAAGTGAGACTATGTCACCTTTTAAGTTTATAGCTATGAGGAACATCTACAATTATAACCTCCAACTGGGACATATGTTTCAAACTACTTATTCTTTTAAGAACTAAATATCATTGTCCTTGCTTCTGTTACAAAAATAAATTAAATTGTTGCTGTCCCAACTCATTACAATCATTCACTTTCCCTGTTGTGATTTTTGTAACATTGTTAACTTAACAGTGAGGGCTTTATTTTTAAAGTGTAACATGCTCACCTTGTCTTTCTTAATAAGACAAGTCAATATGGATAAAAGCATTTCTTTCATCTGGTGAAAATTCAGAGCATTCTTGATTACGCAGCTTATTTCATTCTCCATTATCACAATTCATTGATGGTTCCCTGAAAGTTTATACTTAAATGTAAATTAGCATCTTCTCAGATGTAATGTCAGTAGACTGCATATAAACCATTATCCTTTAATCATTGTTAACCTCATCTTCATTCTGCATTATTTAACATACTTAAAATTCTTTTCCTTATGCTCTAATTTCACTCAGTTAAATATAAATATTCACTATTCTATTCTGCTTCCTTTTCCACTCTTCTTCATTCTATTGAGTATAACTACTTTATTTCCATAATCTCATCCTTCTCCACTATTACCTCTAGGCAGATCATTCCTAATCTATATTTCCATTTTGAAAATTTCCCAAGTGTTAATTCCTCAGTTAACTGTCACGGGCATCTCTACTTAACTAGCTCATCAACTTCTCACAATAATGACGGTTCCACCAACTCCTTTACTTTCATACTAGCTATACTAGCTAATTAATAGTCTAAGGATGGTAATTAGGTGTTTCTCATATTTGCATGTTTTTCAATACTTTGCACAGTTGGTGTATAGAATTGAAAGCTGATAAAAGTTTGGTTCGCTAAATTCACCTGAATTTAGTAATGTTGCAATACTCTAAAAGGATATCTGCTGTATAAAGATGATAACAAATGGTTAAAATGGGTATTGGTAAGTTCTTTCAATCCAAAAGTCACACTGTGGGCATTTTAGGGAGGTTGAACTTTTTTTTATAAACCTGGGCTTATTTATCAAAGAGAATGAGATCTGTGCTTCCTGTCCTATTATCTTCATTTATTTCCTTTTCTAAACATTCTTGTTAGTCAACTGGTCTGATTTCAGGCATAGCCCTTGAGTGAAGGCAGTGGTCAGAGTTCCCTTTATTTATCTCAAGCCCACTCTAATTCTCTAAAATGGTAAATATTAATGATATATTTATATTTCTTTGGCCTTCTAGTAGGATTAAATACTTAGGGGAAGAAAGGCTCACTGCAGAATATTTCAGATTTTAATCTGACTTATTCCATATACATCACTTTTTCTCAAAGTGCTCATTAGAAAATCAAATGTGGTTCTGTTTACCTGCCTTTACTACACCAGACTCCTGGGAATAATAGAGAATTATTCAGAAATCTTTTGCCAAAAGTGGTTAAGTAGTACTCTGGCAAATACCCACACATCTACTATAATTTGCTGGATAAATTATGATTTATGTCAACTGAGATATCCTGGGAAAGGGCATAGAAGATCATCTTAGGATTCATAAGACCCCTGGCTCAGTTGTCAGTTAGCTATGTGAACTTGGTGACTTTATGCACCGTTTCTGGATTTTACTTCTACAGAAGAATATAGTAATAGCTTTCACTACCCTTTCCCCTCTGAGATCTTAGAAATAAGATTACTTTTTGAAAGTTAAATGGGTAGACACAACATCTAATTCATATGGCTATAGGTAAATAGAAATCCAACAGTGTCACTAATTAGTTGAAGCATATGGGCCTGAGTTCATACCTTAGGCCTCTGTTTGACATTTCACAAGTTATTTAGCTCCACATCCCTCAGTTTTCTCAACTGTAGTGTGATGAGAAGACCAACACTTATCTTGAAAGGTTGTTAGTAGGATTAAAAGAGAGAAGGCATATAAAGCATTAATATAATGTGTCATGTAGAATAAGCCCTTAATAAGTGTTACTGCTATTATTAATGATACAACTACCTTTATCAACTCAAATCCAATCAATACACCTCACAGGGTGTCTAAAGAAATCATAATTAGAGTAAGATATTTCCAAAGAAAGCTAGAATATAATCAATTATGTTGCACATAGTTTGATACAGAAACAGAGTCCAAAATGGGGAGCCTAAAAAGCAATGAATTGTCAGTTTGTTGTCCCCAGTTTCAGGATACGTGATTCCTTCGATATTTCTTGACAGGCATCTATTCATTCAACAGATATTCAACAGATATTAGCATTTATGCTAGATACTGTTCTAGGTTCTGGAGATACAGGGATGAATAAAACAGAAAAGAATCCCTGTACTCGTGATTTTTTTTATTCCAGGAAGGTTAGATAACATACATTCAAAAATGTTATATGGTGATAATTTCAGGGGAAAAATACAGTAGGATAGATGCAGTAGACAGAGATTGCAGGGAAGAGGAGAAGATCTAACCTTCAAACAAGGTAGCTAGGATGTTTTACTAAAATGAGTTAAAGATGTAAGTTTTTGCGTGGATATACTCGTATGCGCTTTGTCTCCATGGTGTGAAAAGGCCAAGGACATACACGGAAGTTGTTCATTAAACTTTTCAAGACACTGCCTGTTTTCCAAAATGGCTGTACCATTGTACATTCCCAATAGCAGTGTAGGAGAAATTCTAGTTGCTTCATATCCTTACAGATGCTAGCTAGGTATGTTCATTTTGTAATTTTAGCTTTTCTGATGGGTGTGTGTTGGTTCCTCACTGTGATTTTAACCTTCACTTTTCTTATGACTATTGACATAGAGAATCTTATGTGCAAGTGCCCATTTGTGGAACTTGTTCTATGAAGAATTAAGTCATGCTTATGCTGCTAGTCTGAGTAACACACTTTGGGAACCATTGCCCTAGAATATAACTGTAGATACCAAGAAGAAGAGGTTCAAGGACAAAAGTCTGGGGAACTTGTGTTGAGATCAAAGATGAGAAGAAGAGAGAGAAAAGTAACAGCCTGTGAGGTAAAAAACCAGGAAAATGTTGTCCTGAAAAAGATTGTTTTAAGAAGATGTAATCAGTGCTCGCTTCGGCAGCACATATCCTAAAAAAAAGAAGATATAATCAGCTGTCATTTGCTACAGATATGTCAAGTAAAATAAGAACTGAGAATTGACTATTGCATTTCCCAATGTGGAGATTACTGGTGCCCTTTACAGTATCAGTTCTGTTGGAGAGTTGGGGCAAAGCCCACAGTGGATTTAAATTATATTCTTACAGTGTAGACAGAGTTGTTCTCCCTATAACTCAATGACACCAGCTACTAAAATCCTTTGCTGTGGTGTTATCCTCAATGAGTACTGTTTATTGCAGATTTTTTAAATGATAAGTAGATCGACCCATGTTTCCCATTTCATTTATAGTTAAAAATCTTTAGTTCAATTTAATATATTGGCTTTTTGCTTACGGTATCAGTCTCTTCCAAGGTAGTTTAGTCTGCACCAGTTTGTGTAATCCTGAGTAACTTTAGCTTTGTCAACACAGTGGGGTTTTCAAGCTCTGTCTAAAGGACAGGATAAACAGTTGAGGCCCCAGCAAGGTCCCACTCTTCTCTGAAGTTCAACTTTATCTTTTAATTTTAAGTAGCTGCATCCTAGTTTTATCTTAAGTGAGATAAGGATGTGGGCCTGTATATTTTCAAAGTGACTTTTCTCTTTAAAATTCTATCCTTCTATGCCTTTTACTTTAATATTCATAAAACAGTCAGGCAACTTTTTTTTTTCTAGGTTCCCATATTTGTATATTGTAGTCAGAATTTTGGGTAAGTCTTATTAATTCATTATGATCATTTTTTTTCCAAATAAAAGATACCAGTGTGTATTTGAGGTATTTGATTAATAGAAATCTGAATTTATAAAAATTTTAGGCAAATATCTAGAATCCAAACGAAGTCTTAATCAAAGTAAGATTTCTCCATGTAAAATGTTTGTAACACTTCTATTATTTAGAGCGAATAATGAGATCTGAAATAACAGTGCACAAATCAGGTTTCTAATCCTACAGCCAAATCAAACTGAAACTGTAAAGTTCAGCTTATTAAAGAATAACCACCCCATATTACTGGTATATGAGCAGTAAATAACAGGAATCTTCCTATTACAAATCTTTTTTTGTACAGTGTCATTATTATGGTTTCCATTAAGGGCCAACATAAACTAGAACTAAATATGATGCTATTCCTGTATTGATACAGCATTAAGAAAAAGTAGGCGTAAGAAACAATGTCTTCTATTACTTTAAAAAGTTTTGGTTCTGAAAGAATTTAAAATTTTAGAGCAAGAAAATGTTTTAGAAATCAATTAGTGTTATCCTGCCGTTTAATAGGGGAAGGAAAATGAGTTTTAAACAAGGGCATGGTGGCCCTCACTCATGGTAGAGCCAAATTGAGAATCGATCTGTTGTCTCGTAGAGCTAAATAATCACAGAAGTAGAAGATATCTTGTTATTATTTAGTGTCTGACTATGATCTGATGCACGAATTACCCCACATTCTCCTCACTAAGGTACTTTTAAACATCTGTTTATACATAGAGTGCAAGTGAACATACTTAGACCCAAAAATGCTTTTCTAAAGGAGTTAAATCCATCAGCAAGGCATGAGTACCAACTAATAGGTTTAATACATATATACTTTGTGCTGGGTCTCTTTAAAATCTGTGGAGATATTAACTGTTCTATATCTGTCTTATGCAATTACCATAAAATTTTCATCACAAATGTAAGCCAATCTCTTAATTCTGTCAATGTGTAGCGTTTCCTGACTCTTTTGAATTGGAATGAAAGATTTTAATGCCTGTTGGTGAAATTCATTTAAAATACCATCTCTGCGTGGCTTGACTCTAAGTTTGACTCTCACTATTATAAACTAGAAACTCGAGACAAAAGTCACCCTTTTTGTAGTTTATCCACTTAAAGTTTCAAGTCTAATATTCACTGCACTGGTGTCTCAGCCCTTACCAAAGCCATGCTGTTATGTTCTTTGAAGCACTCCTGATATCTATTGCCAGAAATTATAGTCAGTGCTAAGAGAGGGAAGTAAATACAATGTTAATTTCATTCATTCATTTATTTACTCATTTCTCACTTATTAAGCACCTACTATGTGCTATTCTGGTAACCAGGTGGTGAGATGCTCAAGCACTGATAAGGTACTATCTTTATCCTTAAGGAAATTAAAGTCCATCAGAAGAAGTAAGACATGTATGTAAATACATGCCTTGAAGTATTATAGATGCTGTAAGAGATATATACGTTGAGGTTACAAGGCAGAGAGAACCTACTATGTATCTTTTACTCAAATATTTTGTTGTATGGCCTTAGCTATTTCACCTTAAGTTCATGCTCTAATGTATAATAATAATTAGAATGTATAATGATTCTAATGAAATTATTTATAGTGATTAGTTACTGAATCTTTTTTTTTTTTTTTAACTCTTCAAAAAAAAATCAACCCCCTTAAAATAATCAATTTCTTTGCCTGGGTAGTCATGTACAAATTTGAGCACAATAACACTAAAATTTGCTGATGTGACCTAACTTTTAGCTCCTAATAAAATGCCATCAGCATGACATTTTCCAGCTCACAGTGCATTTTTGGGGTACTGGTTTGTTAGCTTGTAAACTGAGCTCAGAGTCCATAATGATACACGGATCTGATTAGTTTAAATAGAGTTCATGCACCTTTTAAAAAACTTTCAGGATCCCATTCTTAAGTGACGGCATTTAGAGGATGGCATTTTGGCTGTAGGGGCCATTTTGAAATTTATGGAATTACTCTGGATCACTGAAATTTTGAGCACTAACAGGATTTGGCCTGACATACGTCAACCATAATCATTCTTCATCTTCCAAACAGTAGATATGTGGCAAATGAATACCAATTAGCACACTCTACACCTTTAAAATGCTTCTAATTGCTTTTTCAGGATGTTCTTTCCTGAAAATACAGGAAAATAAGGGTCTTCTAGCTTCATAATGGTGCACAAAATATCAATACACTGGCGCCGTTTAGAGAGCACTGTTCCCTCATGTGGGGTGGGTAGTTCTGGTCTGCTGCACTCAGGAATAAATGATCCCAGGTCTGGATTTTCATCTGAGCCATTTCCCTCTATTTTTAAGGTTAAGTGTTCTATGGAACTAAATGAAGGCCACCTAGATGAGAGCAAGCACAGGCTATTTATTCAGAGACTGCTATAGCACAGAAGTCAGCCACGTCACTGACTGCTATAGCACAGAAGTCAGCCATCTCACATTTGGTTGAGATTCAAAGGAGGCAGAGGTGGAAGAAAGCTTTATAGGCAAAAGAAGGAAGCCTTTGGATATGCTCTGACTGAAAGTTGTTGGCAGTGGGGAGGTGGACACGGCCTAGCTAGAAAAGGGGGATCTTATTTGATTAGTTTGAGGAACGTATTGGGCTTCTCTGGTTTGTCTTGAGTTGGAGGTAGGGGTTAAATAGGAAAGTCCAAGTCCTTGATCAGGATTTGAGCACCCTGGGCTGAATGTTGCAGAGCTCATGGTCAGAGTTCTGTTACAGATGGTCTCCCCGTTGTCCAGTCGCTCCCTTCAAATTTCTCCCCAAATGTCTGACATTAGCATATTACTGCCTCTTGTTTCTTCCTGATACGAGGGCAAATTAGGAACGCTGAGTATACCCCTTTCTACGATCCTTTATAACTGATAGAGTGACCCTGGGCTAAAATGAGCATGGGATCTCATGTGTAATACTAACATTCTTTGATTCTAACTCATGTAAAACTGAAAAAAAAATACTGTTTGTGGAGGAATAATGTCTTACCTAAGATATATTAGAAAAATATTTACTAAATCATATTCCACCAAACACTAGTGTGATACATGCTATTCATGGATATTCTATTTCAAAGAGGGGGGGGGGAAATTTCCTCTATAAGTAAACTTGAAGACAACTGGGTATAAGTGTGGGACAGCTTGGATGGAGTGTACAAAGAGGGGTTCAGTGAGTATCATTAAGAGTTTAAATTGGGTTTCATGTGTGATACTGAGATACATTAACATTTTTAATTCATTATTATACAGATACATTCTTGTTTCTAGGTTAGTATTGGTAAAAATGGCTTCAGAAAACTAGAAAATGATAAGTATTCATCTCTAGAGCTTAAGCTTGAAATTGTTGCTCTGCTTTTGCCATTGCAGCATTTAAATATTTTTACCCCCAGATTTTGCTAACTTAACCTTTTTGCTTCAGGATGAATCATACCCTTATCCCTACCCATACTTGTTTTGGATGATTTAAATGATGAGATTTGGGACTTTGATTTGATGATATTGATAATGTTTAGATGAGAGTTGATGCTAGACTGATGAAGACTTTTCAGGATATTGGGATGGGTTGCATGTATTTTGCATATGGGAAGGACATGACTTTGGAGGGGCCAGAGGATAGACTATTATGGGTTGAATTGTGTCCCCCTAAATGATTTTTAAGTCTTAGCACCCAGTGCCTTCGGATGTGACTTTATTCGGAAACCAGGTATTGACAGTTACCAAGTTAAAATGAGGCCATTAGGGTGGGGCCTAATCCAATGTGACTAATGTCCTTATCAAAAGGGAGAAATCTGAACACAGAGGGAGACCAGCACTGAGGGAAGATGATGTGAGTAGACAGGAGGAAGAAACAACCATCTATTTATAAGTCCACCTGAGGCTACCAGAAACTAGGCAAGAGGCCTGCAACAGATCCCTCCCTAATGCCTTCAGAAGGACTGTGGCCCTGCTGTCTATCAATTTGATTTGACACTTCTGGCCGTCAGAGCTCTGAGACAAGTTCTGCGTTCTAAGCTACCGAGTTTGTGATACTTGGTTATGCAGCCCTAGGAAACACACAGATCTTGGTACTATTTTTTAATCTGCACTGTGTGCCATTGGGTTTTATATTAACGACTATAGGTGCCCATATACTCTTTGACATTTCAGCTAACGTCCCCGTTCCCTTTGCCATTTAACAGAATGCTATTTGATTCTGAGATGCTGACTGAATTTTGGATTTTTTTATTTTCCACATGTTGTTCTTGCAGCTTTTCTAATGGCTGAAATGTGCTACCAAGCTTTCATTTTATTAACTAGTGAACAATTGAGAATTGTAAGTTTTTACATACTTACTAAAGAAACTGAATTTGTTACCGCAGACTCAAGGGGTCCACTTGCTTGCGCACATCCAAGCCAAAAGAAAACACAAACAGGAGTTTGCAGCAAAGAAAGTGAAGGTTTATTTAATGAGTTGGTGCCAAGCTCCAGACACAGGTGAACTAGGGCTCTCAAAACCCTGGCTCTCTGATGGCCTCTAGTAACTAGGTTATATAGGGGAAAAATCATAAATCATGGTTGCTATGGGAGTTGGGGTCCTGAGCTCTACTGATTGGTTGGGGCTAAGGCAGAGAGCAGTTGATCATGGCTTCAGGTTCTGGTGTCAGTCATGGCATTGTTTGGTCCGGTTTCCAGGGAATGCAGTACGTGGGGCTGTTCCACTTTCATGAGTCTGGAGCTTAAACGTAATGGAGGCCAAGATGTTATGTTTATTTGACTAAAGCCTTATTCTAGTTTGATGTTTAGTTATTGTATCTTTGTCATGATTGATAGACCTGAAGCTTTATTCTTAAATGAATTTGGTGTTGACCAGAACCTAATGTCCTAAGGGCTTAATGATTAAAAGCAGTGGACATACAGTCAATGTATGGGTAGGAGGATCTGGGGAAAGAATGCAAGTGAGTTATAGTTCTACCAGGATAAATAAAACTAGTTTGGATTAAAGCAATATGCATGCTAAAGAAATGAAGTTCATGTACAGTTACAAATTCACAAGTCATGCACTTACTATTGCTTTTGCATCAAAAAAGAATGAGATGTTAGAAAACAGGAAATATTTTCTTTATGAAAATATAGGAAAACATACTATAAGGTATTATTTAATAGTTGACATTTCAGTTAACCTGTGATACCAGAGGCAGGAGATAGAACAATTGCTTGTCATTTATATCTTGGTGACAACCATCTAGATGCTGGCTGCCTAACAAACTCATTAAAGCTGAAAACAGTTTCTTTGATTTTACTTTCTTTGTGTGTTAAATCATTTTGTGTCATTTGTTTTATCACTGGGATAGGAAGGGAAGCCAAGCAAACAAAATTTTGCAGTGAAAGAAAACACATGAATCCTCTAAATATTTAAACAGCAGTTTTCCATGTTGACAAAAAGCAAGATCCAGCCAATTCTAGTAGATTTTACATCAACCTCCTAACTCATGCCCTTTTTATCAATTTCCCCCAATTTTTCACTTATATATTATACCCACACCTGCTATTTCCCTAACTTTTTCTGTTTTCACATTTTATTATTCTCTGTGTGTGTACTACAATTGCATTATGCATATATTTTAATTTGTTTAACCAGTTCCCTGTTAAAGAACTTTTAAGTTGTTTCTATTTTCTAATCATTTATTGTTAGGAACACTGTTGCAAAGAATCAACTTTATTTGTGTCACTTCATACATGTTAGAGCATATATGTGATAGAATCCTTGATGTGAAATTGCTAGATTAAGGTCATGTGTACTTGGAGTTTCGAAACACACATATTGTCACAGAGGCTGATGAGAGATACTGTTTCTCACCCTTACCTAAAGGTGTATTGTTGAACTTTTCAATCTTTGCCAATCTGATAAGAGGAAGATGTTTCAGTTTTACTGCATTTCTCTTATCATGTGTAATGTTAAACATCTTTCTATATTAGTCCTTTGTGATATGAGTTGCAAACATGTCTGAGGTTTTCATTTATTATATCTTTAATTATAGTGGACTTCACTATGAAAAATTCTAATTTTTTGTTATTATTTTTATTTTTTTTTCATACTCCTTGGTTTGGTGTCATACTTAAAACGCTCTTAACTTTGAGATTATGAAGATATTTTCCAATGATTTCTTTTAAGATTTATGGGTTGTTTTAAAAGCTCTTTAAATCTGCAATTCATTTAGAAATTATTTTAAAGTGTGAGACTTAAATCTAATTTATTTTCTAGATTTCTGCTATAAATCTTAATAATATTTATTGATTGGAACACCTTTAACCTTCTAGTCTGAAAAGTCATATTTATCAAATAAATACCTATGTGTATTTGGAACTATTTCTGCATTTTTTTTTCATTTTAATTTGTCACACTATATATAAGACAGTACCACGCTGAGTTGATTTTTATAGTTTTATAATTTATTTTCTTATACTCTCCTCAACTTCCCTTAATACTTTCGATTTAAGGTTGTCTAATACCAAAACTTTTGTGTTGAGACTTCTTATCTCAGGAGATAATCTAGGTTTTCATCTTTTAAATCTTCATTTTTATTTATTAATGTAATTTTTGTTTTGTTCATATTGACTTTGCACATTTTACATTAAATCTATTCGTAGGTTTTTCAGGTATACAAAAATAGTAAGTTTAACTCTTTTTTTGTTTTTTATTTCATATATCTCCAATTTCTTTCTCTTATCTTTTGTTGCATAGTTCCTCCAGAACAAATTTGACAGTGGCCGTAGTAGATACCTGTGTCATGCTATTACCTCCAGTAGAAATGTTTTTATCTTTGTCCATTAAGCATCATTCTATCTTTTCCATATATTTTATCATGCTAGGCAAGTGCCTATTTAGTCTCCTTTTTAAAAGTTTTTATCAAGAATGATGATAAATTTTATTATATATGCCTTTTTTACCATCTGAGTGAATCACCACTTAAATTTTCTTTTTTTCTATGAATATGATGAATTTATATATTTGCCAACATTGAATCAACTTCCAGTCCTGGTCTCAGCATATCATTCTTTTAAAACATTGTTGGCTTCCTTTTCTAAAAAGTTATTTATAAAACTTGATTCAAGGTAATTTTTTTTTCTGTGTGTACTATCATTATATAGCATACACATTATATATCATTTACAGCATTCTTACTTCCCTTTCATAAACAATTTTTGAATACTTTTCCATTCCTTGCTACTCTTTAGTAACTGTAAATTTTTCTCTTATGATAATTCATCTGTTTAGACTTGTACTTTTTGAAATCTTTTTTGCAAGTCATATTTCCCTAGAAAATTATTTTTTCCTTCGGGTTTTTAAACTTATTTATACAGAGGTGACAAAATCATTTTCTATGATTCTTAAAATGTCTTCCTTATCTCCATTATTTTTCCCTGCAACTGTTATTATTATAGAATTTATGTTCTTATTCCCTCCTTTTATTAATTTAAATAATAGTTCAACTGTTTTATTGTCATTTTTTTAAAATAAAAGGATTGGACTTCCTTATTCACAATGTTTTCTATTTCATTAATTCCTACCTTTATATTTCTTATTTTTGTTTCTTTTTTATACCTTTCCTAATTTTTTATTTCCCTAATTATTTTTATTTCTTCATTAATATTTAAGATTACAAAGGTTTCTCTGAGAACTGTCTAATCATGCCCCTCATAATTTGTAGTTAATTTCAAGTTTTATCGCACTGTAACTAGATAATGTTGTATTGAATAGTTGCAATTTATGGAAATTTTCTTTGTACCTAGTACATGGTAAAATATTTTTGGTAGTCTCCATGGAACTAGAGAAGATTTAGTCTGTATTCATTGTGTTGGGGGAAAGGGTGTCAATATATCCTATTGTATTAATTGTGTTATTTACGTTTTATATATGCATTGCTTCTTCTCCAGTGAAAAACTATAGAGATAGTCAACTCTATAGTTGTTCACAATGCGAAGTCTCTGTGTCTACCCCTTGTCTCATCTGCAGATCACCCCCGCAAATGCCTTTTGCCTAAGACAGCCATTGTTTGTGCTTTGCAATTATCTCACTAGACTTTGCACCACTTTTTTATTATTGTAAACAAAGGATTTTGCTTTAGCACCTCAAGGTGTATCACGCATCTTTGACACTTACACTTTCAAGTGTTTATAGGGACAACCAACCAACGTGTCCTCTTTCTGATTCCTTTTTTATCCTAGTGAGATTTCTCCATTTGGAAGACACTCCAGATATTTTGTGGTTTAGCATTTTAGATAATTTAAATTTTAATCAAAGCTACAATTACCATGCCAAGATAGTTCAGTTTCCCGACTCAGCTATGTTATCCTGACTACAAACAATCTTCTTCCCTCACTTCTCTCCAGATTTTTAAATTATAAAGTTTCCTTCCATATTCAGACCCAAATTTTGACCAATTTCTAGCTCTAGAAAGCTGACATGGTGTTCATGAGGAACCTTTACTTAAAAACAAAATTCAGTAGAGCAGAAGAAAAAATGAAAAGTCTTAGAGATTCGGTAAGAGACAAATTCTAAATGTAAAGACCTTGAAAATGTCATAGAAGAAATTATTTAAAAATGTAAATACAGCAAAAGCAGGAGATGGTAATAGGGCATGGAAGAGAAAAAGAGTGGAGTAGGTTTCTAATTTTAAGTCTTTTAATATTCATTTCTAGTTAACACTCAATAGCGTTTTTACAATCTAGAATGAAAAGGTAGACGATAGCTAAAAAAAATCAGGATAAATGTGATAATAATTTTAGCATATTTATGTAGAGAAAATCTCATCATAGTTATGATTTTCACTATTTGAAAGAAACAATAATGGCTCTGTCTTTCCAAATTAATCATACATCCAATTGAATTCCAATGTTGTGATAATTAAAAATGCAGGTAGATTCCTGAGCTTAGTTAATGATATAATAAACAAGAAGTAAAAAAGCCATTAATTAAATGGTAAATGCAGTGTGCATATATGGATTAGCTTGAAGCAAAAAAAAATTCTTTTTGGTCTACTGTTTTATTGAAAGCAGTTGCTAGAGGACATGTATTTTGTGTGTTTCAAAATCCATTATTAACAGCATTAGGAGTCCCTTTAGTTCAATTAAAACCTCTGTTTATATTTTCCATCAGCTGGAGTTGTTCCCCCGTTTGGCATTAATTATCACAGCCATGTAGCAAATATTCAAATGTATTGCTCATCTGCTCTTTAGAAATACCTTAAAATTGCTATATCTTATTATTCAATTTTTTTTAAATCAGTTTGTTCAATTTCTGTATGTCCAGACCTATGGTTCCAAACTCAGTATTTCATAGGTTGACTAGATTAGGAATTAGATTACATATTTAACAAAATTCATTATGGTAATTAATGGATTACATGGAAATATGCAGCAAATAAATTTACTACCCACAGTCAAAATCTTTTATATGCAAATTTTTTCATGTAAGTTTCATTCTAATAAAATCAGCCAAACTGAATTAAATTTTATTACTTCCTTAGGAAACTGTTGTACTAATCCTGATGCAAAGAAATTAATCTTTACTCTTATGAGATAACATTGTTCTTTGTTTGGTGTGTAACTGTAAATGTTTTTCATTTATTACATTTGGAATGAATTCAGTTTACAAACATTTGGAATGAATTCAGTTTACAAACATTTGGAATGAATTCAGTTTACAAGCAGTTTACAAACAAGCCATATATACATCTAAGTGTTTTCTGCCAATGGCTTATTTTAAGGTCCTAAATATTTCCCTAATCTCTTCTTTGAAAATGGTAAAAGATCACATAATTAAGTTAAATCATTATTCTATAGGTGTCTCTGTTGATGATTTGCCATCTGAAATTTTACTTTCAGGTATGTTACCCACATCCCTAACTCCTGACAGCAGTATAACAATCCTTCAACAAATGTTTATTGAGGGCCATGCACTCTTCTAGGAATTAGGGATACATCAAAGAACAGAACCGATACAACCCCTGCTCTCAAGAAGCTTTATCCGAGTCAGTCTGCCTCAGGTTAGAAGTTCATCCCAACAATTAAGAGCAGAGTGACTGTAGGCTGATTACTTATTAATTCAGATCCTCAGTCTGTTCATCTGTATATCAATTCTAATACATACCTCATATGGTTATTATGAAGATTAAATATGACATGGTACATAGGTCATTTAGCACTGAAACATAATAAAGGCTTGATAAGTTTTTAATATCTATATTTATTGATTTTGTCCTGATGGTAACCACAAGCTTTCTGGATCAGTAACAGACTGATTATTTGCTTACTGGTGATCTTAGCATTGGTTTCCCATGGCCCCATCCCCAGCAGGTCAACATGATGAGGGTAGATAGTGAGTGAGCAAAAGCGGGATTTGCACACAGGAGAGCAGCCCTGAAGTTATAAGTCTCAGAGTCTAGAAAGGAGCTAGTCTGCTGCCCCCTTCCCTCCTAAAAGGGGAGAAAAACTTTTGCTCTGGAATGTAAACAAATCCTCTCTAGGAAGAAAAGGGGGCAAGTCCTTAAGCATCTGCTACCCTCTGGAATGTAAATGAAGGGCACCAAGAGATATAAAACTGTACATCACCCCGGGGTATTTAACTGTCTTGAATTTTCAGGGCTTTTGCCATTCACTTATCCTTTCAGCCAAGTTGCCATTAATTTTTGTTCAGAAAGCTCTGACTATGCAGAAACATAAAACTATTCACTTGTTTCTTGACGATGTTCATCAACACATAATGAGGATTGTTCACATTATTAGTAGCAGCTGCAGCATATGAAGGACCATGAGGCTAAGCTCCAGCAGAGAGGGCTTTGGAAAAGTGCCCAATCCTTTGCAAAATGATGACATTTATTCTCATATTGTCCTTTCCTTTTATTTTACTACTTCAAGTACCTCATCATGGGGTTTCTAGACACAGGTCCTCTCAGACTCTGTCTGTGGCAAGAAAACCATAACACTTTAGTGTGAATTACTTTATAGCATCCATTACTAATGGATATTCTGTGCAACACTACTTCAAAAATAAGTTTCTTGAAAAAAGATTCTTGGTCAAATAAGTTTGGAAAAGTCTGTGGAATAAATTTCCCTTCTTGTACAGTCACAAGACACTATGCTATATGTTTTAAGAAGGTTTGCAGAAATGTATGTTTACTGAGAAAATAAAACCAAGTGCAAGAGCAAAACGTAAAGGACTGAATCTACAGCAAAGAAGCCTCCGATTTCTAGACAGTTGCAGAGAAGAGACAAATTTGACTACAGGGCCTTAGTACCCCTCAAAAATCATGTGACATAGGAAAACACCAATTCAACACAAACGTATTTGTATCTTTAAATCTATATCTCTAGCTATAAAGATACATCGTGTAAAGATATATAACAAGAAAGTTTTATATATAATCTCACCTATTATGTGTCAGATTTTATATTGAATATTGAGGATACAAAAACGTCTTATGAGACATGGCTTTGCCTTTGAATATCTAATGTATCCCTAAGATCTGTCCTGAATTGTTAATCAAATCTCCTATAAATATTGCTTAAAGTCTCAGGATAGTCCCATCTAATAAATTTTTGCAAATTCATTAGATATGTCTTCTCAAATGTCCTAATCAATTTCAGTAAATCTGTGTTTATCATATTGCTGATTTAGTCTATCTCTAAAGAAGCAAAAGTCCCTTCCTTTTTTAAATTTTTATTTTATTTTATTTTTCCTGATGTACTGGAATCAAATTATGTAGGGGACAAACAGAGCCAGGGAAAAATGTGATGAACCCAACCAGTGCCTGAGAAGAGAGACGTAAAGTCAGGCAAAGACCACATGCCTAGAACTCAGAATTCTGTAAATTTTTTCCTGTCCATGAATGTTACTAAAATAGCAAAGAGATCATGGCTACATATTATTATATTTATAATCTCCATTATCACAATAATATATAACTTTATAACCTCCAGTTATCTACTAGCCCTAGGAAAGTCATTCTTCAAATCTATGTATTAAGATAAGCATGCCTACCTCATCAGACAACACCTACTTTAGATTACCATCCTATGAATTTCAATCGAAGTGATACTGGCTCAGATCTTTTAAAGCCTACTTATTCTAGAATCTCATTTGACTTTAAAGCAACAATGGAACAGTATGAATACCTGATGCTCTGAGAATCATCCCTGGATGATCAGGAGTAGTTTTAAATACTTTTTTGCCACGCTTTAAAGAGATATATTCTCTTGCCATTTCCAAATACCAAGAAAGATTTTAAAAAATTACAAGGGAAGCAGCAGATCAGAAAATGCAACTTATGAAATGGAATGAGTACAACCTAATTAAAATTCTCTTTTTATTTGAACTCATCTAGAAGGTTATTAGTGGTACCAGTAGGGTATAATTTTGAATTACAACAGCAAGAAAAAATGTGATAGTTAACATTATTAAGTAATTAAGTCCCTCAGGTCATGGCTTACTGTAATTTGGGTGGTAGCTCTAATCAACTGTGGGCTATGTAATGGGCTACCTGGTCCTTGTCCTGCTCCAATACCAGTCAGCCATGTGACCCTAGGTGAGGTCTTGAGTTCTGAAAAATAAGGAGTTTTGATTTAATTGAGGGTTCCAATAGTTCAGGAGTTCTTACTCTGCTAACAAGTGCTGAAGAAATCCCTGAACTTCCTAAAATTGTATGCAAACTGCATTAATATGCATATAATACATGTATTAATATGCATATGTAATATGCGTACATTTTTTTTTTAGAGAATGAATCCCAAAATTCTATCAGATTCTCTTCTCCCGTGAAAAAGTTAATAACCACTGAACCAGGTGATCTCTAACATTGTCCTTTAGTAGAAAACATTTTAAGGTTCTGTGATTTTTGCAATTTATATTTTAGTCGTGTTTCTCAGGGCACAGCAAGTGTTCGGAGTAAATTGGATCTCTTGAAACAACTGATCCATTTGAAGTCCCGAGTTGTCATATTTGTAGGGGGGAGTAGTATTTTGTTCTGCTCTAGGAGTCGGGAAAAGTGAACACATAGCCACTCTTTTCCATTTTACTCTTGTCCATTTTACTTTTTTGCATTACGGATATATATATATTCAAACACTATAGACCAGTGTTGTAGTACTCATGTATAAGAGAGGCCTCTTTTCAGGACAATTCTACCTTTTATGGTAGTCCTTTCAGATATAAATGTTGAGTGTCTTGAATATACATATCCTACATAAGTTCATATGCCTCAGTTTTTAAAAAGAGTACTTCACATAAGCGTGGTAAACAGCAGCACACAACCTGTAAACCCACAAACATAAGTCTGAGGGAAAAAAAAGTATTCTATCATGTGGGCTTTCTGCTCCCCACACTACACACACATGTCCAAATCTCAGACTCTCAAGAGAATGCCCTGACTTGTAAGAGGAATCTCTGGAATACCTCAGTATAAGCCCAAGTCTACACCAAGAACAGGATAAGGCCATGGCTTTTGAAATTAGATCCATCCTCATACCTCCATTCTTTCCTATGGATTTCAAAGAGATTTCTGGACAGGTTTACAGGAGACTGGAAGTAGCAGGGAGAACAGAGGAAGAATTGTGGACCCCTGTGTTCTGGCATGTATGTGAGAGTGTATATGAGATGGAGAAGAAAGTGTGCTTCTATATGATGTCTGGAGTAAAGAAAAAATTGTCTTGGGTACACTTGGTTCATTTCTCTTCATTTCCTTTTGGTCTGCTGGAAATACTCCATTCCTCTCCCACCTGCTTCTCATTTTTCAACCTTTTCTCTCTGGATGCAGATCTCTCACTCAAGGTGCTTGGGTCTGAATCTTTTAAACAGCTGTCCTTGTGTCCTGAACACAGGTATCCATGGGGCATCCTCTTCTTCTGCGCTCCCATCCCCACTGACTTCTCTTCTTCTCAACTACATTCTCTAACCAACATTGATTTTACCTAGCTGACACCATCTTCTTTGCTGCCCTCTCACATGGCAGGCTGTGAGTTGTAATGGAAAGAACAGGACCTTTAAAGTATTTTCATGAAAGCTCTGACTTGGAAAGCTAACTTGCATTTTTTTAAGCCCGGTGATCTTGAAAATGTGGTACAACTTGTCTGAATTCATATTCAGAGCTTAACAAGGAATACAACTCAGGAACAAAGCTCAGAGGCAAAGTTTACATACAAATCCTGAAGATCAATATCCAATATGTCTACTTTGTAATCAAGTATGGCACTGGGGGCCTCTCTGTACTTGTCTAACACAAGCCCTGGTACTCAACAGGACACAGATGAACATTTGTTGACTGAGTGAAGAGCCTCAATATCCTTCTTCAGTCTAGGAATAAACATACCTTCCAGGATTGTTGCAAGAAATAAAGGAGATGATTGATTCTTTCACTCAGCAACTACTAATCACTGCATACAAATTACGTAGCCATATGGTGGGACACAGTGGACAAACAATATATGTTAACTTGCTTTTCCCTTCTTTACCCCTGTCCACGACTCACTGTAGGAGACTGCTGAGAGCATTCCTCTTACTTCCCAGTGCCAATCCTGGCCTCGTGTTATCATCCTCAGCTTCTCCACAAGCAGAGTAAGCACATATCCTTTGTCTGTAGTCAACTGAAGGAAACCAATTTATCTGATTCCTGGCTGTCATGGATCAAGGACCTGCTTTAACTCTCCCTCCCCTGCTGTTACAGCAGTGCAACAGTGAGGATGGAGTAGAGATTCTTCAGCTTGGAGTTAGGACCCGTTGATTCGGGTAGGTTATTACATTCATAGGGAGATACATTTCTCGGACTAATCCGTGTATCCCATAAAACAAGGAGGTTGGATTATTTGATCTCTAAGGTACTTAGTTGTAAAAAATCTAGTACTTACCTAACATTTAATCTCACAGAGTATCTGATAGTATTTTATTTTGTTTCAAGTCTTACTTCTTTACCTCAAGTGAAACTCTTTATAGGCAGAGATTATGACAGCTATTTCTAGATCCCTTGCATGCCCAGATCACTCTTTAATGAAGTAAGAGCTCAACTTCTTATTCTGCAATTAGCAAGAAGAAAAAAGAATGTTTCAGATTTGTGTAATAGCCTCTGGGGCTTAAAAATCAAAGATATCACATTTGGTCAAGGTTCAAACACTCAGTTTGCAGAGTGTTTTACAACCTATAACATTCCACATCTATCAAGGTATTTGGAGTGAATATATTATACATATCACTTTATACTTAAAATCATATATTAAGAATAACATTTATTTCACAAAGGGGACTTGCATAAGCCTAAACTTCATCATCCTGGAATTTATTTTATGAAAGATATATGCCTATCTTAGAAAGATTCATCAGTTTCCAAACAAGAAATTTTTCAGATGGTAAATCCAAAAATTAAGCATACTTGGCCCAAAGGAAAGGTATTATGTTAAATCTGTAGGAGATAACAAAAAGTACAATTAAAAAAAAAAAAGTAAAGCCTAAATCAAAGAAATCCATGATGAGGTACAATCTCCCCCACAACAAAATGTGATTTCAGTTGGGCATCCCTGCTGAAAGACCTCTGTATCTTTCAGTCTCCCTCTTAAACTTGCAAACCCTGTTGGGGAGGCTCCAGGGATAGGAACAAAGATGGCTGTGATGGGACTGGGTTTTGCAGAGCCCAGCAGAGCACCTATCCGTTGAGTGACTTGCTCTCTGCCCTGTCACAATGAACTGTTATGGTTCCACGGCTTTCTCTTGGGTTAAAAACCTAAAAAAGGAAAGGCAAACAGCTTGGAAACCAGACTGTGTGTCTCACCCCAGTGCTGAGCTCTGGGGAGGGGGCATAGGTCCGTGCCTCTGTTTCAATGGAGAAGGAAAGCAAGACAAGGGCTTTAGGGAAGTTGTGCTAAAGAAGACTGAGTGCTTAAAACATTCTGTCCAAGTTGTTTTCCATTAAAGGTAAAATTTGATACCATTCATCTTTACCTTCCTCTGTCTCCTTAGGGCCTCTATTTCTACAATTGCGATCTTTGTCCTAGTGTAGCTGTGACTGTGATTTATCAAGATGTTAGATCTTGTTTATCTTTTTTTGCCATAGCTTATTTTTCAAGCATTATATCTCTGAAATATCCAATTTAATCAGCCTCATTCAATAAGGTTCATGGTACTCTGAGACTATGAAGTTAAATATTAAATCAGTTATGATTATGTAATGTTAGAATTCATCCAAAACATGTTATTTCACTCAGAAATGTTGAGGCAGTGTCTTTAATCTCAAAGCTAATGTTTGTCCTCAGTAAATCTTTCCATTTTGGTTTTTTCCCCCATAGTTGATTGTATAAAATGGCTATTCCAATTTAGTTATATTATTTGTCATATAATTTTACTTGCTGACATTTATATAATTATTTCCTACTTAAATTCACAAGCGATATTTTTCTACTAACATTCTCATTGCTCAAATATTATTCTGAGTTGCTCATTTCTCATATATATTATTTCTAGCCTTATTACTGTATGAGAAGTTTCTTGCTTATCAACTCTTTCCCATTACTTTAATTCAACAGGAATAAATTATTATTGGCTCTGTGCAAATTCTATTTGTCTGTCCTAAATTGTCAACCAATATTAATTAAAGAATGAAATGAAACAATCTAGAAAGAAATGGGAGTGAATGATAACCAACTAATTTTAAAAGGATACTGTAAAAAGAATTTTCAATGAAAGTGTTGAGATAATATTGAGACCAAAAAAAAGGGGGTTGGGGGAGAAGAGTTCTCTGTATATTGTGAGAAACAGGAGGGGCCAGGTAATCTTCAGAAGCAGATAAGTTTCATTTCTAGCTTCTATGAATTGAAATTGTCTTGGAACTCCTCATCTCTGTATTCCTATTGTTATAAATACTGATCCCATATATTGAGGAAGCTTTTGCTTTTCTTAGTCCTGAGAGCTAATAAGCACCATCTTCCATACATTCTAGGTATTTATTTTAGTGATGATGGTGAATTCACTGACTGTTTATAGTAAATAGGAGCTGTAACACGTATCAATCAATGGTTGGTGCTGACTGGAAAGTGATACTTTAATAGCAGATCTAAATTATCTAAAAATATGTTTCATCATCTGGAACCATCTGGAAAGTAGTTCCGTTTTCTAACTTTTCTATTTTGACCAAAGCCTTGTTATTTTTTCAGTTCCCAAGGTCAAAATCAGAATAAAAAATTGTTTAACTCATTATTTATTAAGTATCTGCTATGTCCCTGAAGACATTGTTCTAGGTGTTTGTGCTTTATTCATCAACGAACAAAACAGACAAAAATCCCTGCACTTGGTGGATCTAGAGAAAAGAGACAATATACTACAAATAATTATTGTATGGAAATATTTTACACACATACATACATACACACACATTACTATGAGGTTAACATGTTATTCTCATTTTACAGGTTAAATAACTGTGCTTAGAAAGGTTTAAATATTTTTTCAAAGACAAAGGACAAATGAGCAGCCTACCCAGGGACTGAAACTTGAACACTCTAATTTCAAATTGTGAAATAACTATAATCTTATTACTTCAGTTCAATGTTAACTGATTTCCTCATTTCTAAGTTTCTCTGACACCTTGGGTTGACTCTCCTCCATTTTTACAGCTAACATTCCAATATTAATTTACTGGTTGTCCCTATTACACATATTTTTAGCATCTCCTGCTTCTGATCTAGCCTTCCCATCACAATGAGGGTAATATCTTTAAGGTAGTGCATTTATGATTTTTTCAGATTTCAGCAGTTTTCCACTGTGTACATATTATCTTTCAAAAACTTTATCTTGGCATTAAAAGGTCTCTTCAATGCCATCTACTTTGCCTATTTTATCTTCAACAACCACCATATTCAGAATTTTCACCCGATATTTACTAATGTCAGTCCTCCCAAATACAACATAAAAATCCTACCTATTGAGCCTGTTTCACACACGTAGAAATCTTTTATCTAAAATCTTGTTTAAACAACATCTTTCCATGGAAAATTCTTTAACCATCCTTGTTCACACTGGCTTTTGCAGTCTTTTGTGTCTCAAAGTTTATCATATAACTTATTTTATATTGTAACTTGTTTGGCAAGATATCATTTTGTAATAATAAGTTCCAAAATTTTATAAGCCAGACTTAGGTATGACTCTCATGGATAAAAGGCTAACCTGAACAGGAAACAGCGATAGGATCATTATCTTTGTTCATTCTCAAAACCACTCTTCAAATTTCTTGGCCTCTGGCCCATTGTGCTCTTCTATTTACCCCATACTTTCCTTTTTATTTAAATTTGTGACATTTTATGCCTTCACTTCACCCCTACCTTTCTTTGCCTTGGACCTCACCACCTGATATTCCTATTTCTCATCTCACTCCAATACTAGTCCAAGGAAGATAAGCTCTGGTAGTTCAGGTTGTGATGAGGAATAAGGGAAGAGAAATCAAAACCCTCACTAACTTATTTCTTATCCTGCACCTCTGTCATTTGTTCTCTATTTCCATCATTGATCCCAGCCCCATCCTATCTGCTCTCCCTCTTTCTCCTGACATGAGGCTCAAATCAAATCTGATTTACTGCATCAGACTTGCCAGTACTCTACTCAAGTCTCGTGTTTTTTTTTTTGACGCTTAAGTTTACAGTTAAATTTATCTCTAACTAATCTCTAATTTATCTCTAACTAATTTATCTCTACAGTTAAATTTATCTATAACTAACATAGAACCTTATTTTTTTTGTCTATCATGTTTTAATAATAATAATAAAGAGTGGTAAACATTTGTTTTTTGGTATTCATTGAAGTGGAGAGATGGGAAGGTGATAATATTTACTGAGTGCTAAAAAACTGTCAAACAATGTTCCAAGCATTTTATAAGTATTGACACAATCATTACAATAGCCCAATGAAGTCGGTGTTATTATTATTCCTATTTTTTAGATGCAGAAACTAAGGCACACAGGGATTAAGAAATTTGCCCCGAATTATACAGATATGAAGCAACAGTATAAAAACTCAGATAATCAGGCAGCAGAGACAGTTTTCTGATCCTCTGTTCTGTATCTCTCTATTCTACAACTGGCAGCAGCAAGGGAAGAAGTCAAGTTCATCCCTGGAACATTATGAGAAAAGGAATGTTGTGTCTAGGTAGTTGTCTAGGACAAGCAACCTTCCTATGTATTTAGACAGCTTCTCATCCTTTGATCCTCTGAGGGAACCATCCCTGACCCTCACCCGACTAGAGTCCTCACCTCAGGCCATGGGAGTCACCATTATGCCTGGGAGGACAGAATTCCACTTCTGTTAAAAGAAAAAAAAAGTTCCAAGTGTTATCTGTGATAGGTTACATTTCTAGTATTCTTCATCTAGACACTTCATTTCAGGCAATTTATGGACCAAATAAGCTTTTGTTTTGTTATATTATAAGAAATCTTCAGAACATGCTCTTTGCATTTCAAATAAGCTTTAGAAAACTGAAGTCAGCAGTGCTTCTGTTTTTTCCATCCCATTACACAACTCTAAACACAGCTGTCTTTCAGGACAACGTACCAGGTGTTTACTGGATGTGACTGAGAGATGCCTCCTCCACGATTTAGCTGACTTCCCTCTGTTCCTCTGACTTGGCCAACATTTCATAGACTGATGCCGCTGGTGACGAAGGGGTCAAGTAAGAGTCTGTGCTCACCTGCACTGAACAAAGATAAACAATAACTACATATGTACAAGATTCTGAATTCTCTCTGGAGCTGCTGCTCAGAAAATATCTTTTGTCATCCCGACTTCTTCACTCAAGCCAATGCATTTCAGTCTCCTTTCCTTTAGCGCTTACCATGTCCTAGACTGCCTCAGTTGGTGGGAGGAGGAAAAGAGGAACAAATAAAACACAGTCTTCTCCTCAGCACAATTATAATTGTTTACCTCTTCATGTTAGGATGTAAAAGTATAAATTCATTTAAAATATTTTCATGACTTTTTTCTCAAGTAGTTACCAAGCAACGGACTTGTCTAACAATAGTTGTTTTAGTAAGAAAATAAAAAGATGTGACAAAAGACCTTAAAATAATAATGTTAAAGAAAAAAGAAATAGTGTAGCCAATCCTATTTCTCAGAATGGAAAAAATAATTTTAAAATATTTAGAACTGAATAAAAATTGCTTTTTCATAAATATAGCAGTGACAATCAGAAAACATCAAATTACTTTTGTTGGAATTTGCATAAGGAAAGAAAGATATATAATATAGTTCTACTCCTGTACAAAATGTCTCTCTTTAATAGAGTAATAGATCATATTAATTTTAACTTTATAAAGAAAAGTGGACATAGTCAAATTTAGTACAAATTCTCCCAGTGAACAGAAACAACAAAAGAAACCAATATATGTAGTCTTTTTTTTTTAGTTTGTTGCTGTCTATGATCTTCATTTAAAGTAATCACACCATCATAATAGTGAAAAGATTACAGAAAATATCAGTTTACAACAAATGAGACAGCTTTAAACTTTAATATGTGAACAGCTTGTGCACATCCCTACTTCTTTGTTTTACAGTCTAACACAAATTTCCATGGCATGTTTGGATAGATCAGGAGAAAATTTAATCTGGGATTTACCTCAACTTTATATTGACTCTCTACATCATCTGCCGAAAGGGTTACAGGGTGAATTTATGATTCAGAAGTTCCTACCTGCCCCAGGTGCTTTGGTCTATGAGACAAGAAGTACCTGACACTCTCATCTTTGCTTCTTAGACTCCACTGAATTGAACTGGCTCAAGGAAATCCTTCAGAATCAGCTTAAAATATAAACTATTTGAAAAGAAATGAAGTTACTGAACTACTTCAGGTTCCCTAATGCTATATGAGAACCCAAAGGCAAAGATTATTTGGCAGGGTCCACAGATTCATTTATGTGCAAGATTTATTGCCCTACTTCAATCTGAAGAGGACATCCAAGCAGGCTGAACCCCCGAGACCAGCCAGGTGCTAGAGAGGCTCACAGCCTTTAACTTAACAGGCCGTGCCATCAGTAAACAGGAGAAACAATCTTTTCTACCAAATGTGGTTGAATGTGGAAAACCTGCTTCATGGATCAAAGTTTCCCTTTCCTCTATCTCTCTGAGTTCCAGATTTTAAGCTTTTGAAGATTATCTGTGAGCTTTGAAATCTGTGTTCCCTACGCAGGTTGGTGATTCAAACAGAACAAAATAAACTTTTTCTTCATGTATAAACTGCAAATCATCATTAAAGAAGGACAATTAAAGGATTATTCAAAACTACATATAAATTTGTTTGCGATTAGCAGTTCTTTTATTGATGACAACTGGCTGAGGCTGTCCGGTTTTTGCTGTGGTGTATGAGGGAGTGTAATGTAGTGGAAAGAATGTAGACTTTGGAATCTAACATTTTTTGTGGGTCTGTCACTTAGTGGCTCTGTAATCTCGAACAAGGTGTCTAATCTTTCCAAGCCTTATCTAAACCACTGAAAATACTCTAGGAACACATTGCTCTTCATAAGACTACAAAGGTGTATTGACACGAGACACTCAAGATGGCATTGCTTTTTAGAGATTCATGAATTGGTTGGCTTTACTATGAAAAATGCATGCCATTGGAATAAAGTCCATTCAGCAGTTTTTCTGTAGACAAACACATGAAAATATAGAGGGCTGGCAGTGACATCAACAAAGCACAGTTTATTTATCATCAGATCCCACAGATTCATTGCAGAATTTGTCTCTTCACATGGATTTACTGCCACTTTGGAGGCAAGGTCCTGTGAAAAGGTTTTCAGACAGACTCCCCTCTTTCAATTTCAATTTTGCCTTGCCACTGATTTAATCTGTGTCACTTTCAAATTACTTTATCACTTAAATGATGTTTTTCTCTCTGTAGTGTTGTGATAACAATACCAAATTTACGTGTGGGCATCAGGGAGTTTAAAAGCAATGAGGTATGTGCAGTACCTGTTTCTGTCAGGTTCTCCCTTGCCTCTCCTGTTTTTTGATGGTCAGAACAAAGCTATATCTAGGATGAAAGTCAATGCATAAAAACCTCACTCCTGGCTGCAGCCAGCACATTCAGGTGAGCTTCTGAGCAGCGCACTTAGCAGCCGTTCTAAGCCCTCCAAACTGAGTGGCTTCATGCAAAACTAACTCTGCTCACTTATTAGAAAGCCTAATAAAATCCACAGAGCTAGAGAAATTGGCTAGCCATAGCATTTTCAGGTATAAGAATTTTGGAGGAAACGGCATCAATTATTTCAAAACTCCCCAAAGACTTAAACATGGCCAGGGAATATTATTTTATAATTTATTTTACAATTGATTATATTTAGAGTATCTTTCTAGCAATTTGGCTTTCATGAAATTTGGCTTTCTCATAAACAGCTCAGATTAGGAAAGAGCTAGTATTAGATGCCAAAGACAAAAGAATATGATTTTGCGAAGGTAAAATTTTCTCCAATGTTCTCACTCCTAACTCAGGAGGAATTAATTCCTCCATCCGGCACAGTCCACGTATATTTATGGAGTACGTTCAGTATATACTACCAGCATTATGCATCATGCTGATTTTATTTCATTCCTGCTTCCTGCCCATATGCTGACAGCCACTTGATGTCAGGGTCTCGTTCACTTATAAATTCCCAAGCCCTAGCACATAAAAAGTTTCTAAAACAAAATCAATGAATGGATGGTCAAAGTACTGCTAAATTTCATTTTCTTGTTCAGTGGGTAGGCCATGTTACCTGAGGAGCAATCTGGAATTAGCTTCACTGTCTCTATCACCTGGCCTTCTCTGATACCCTGTTTCCCCGAAAATAAGACCTAGCCAGACCATCAGCCCTAATGCGTCTTTTGGAGCAAAAATTAACATAAGACCGGGTATTATATTATATTAATTATATTATATTATATTATATTACATTACATTACATTACATTACATTACATTACATTACATTACATTATATTATATTATATTATATTATATTATATTATATTATATTATAATGTTATGTTATGTAAGACCTGGTCTTATAATGAAATAAGACCGGGTCATATATTAATTTTTGCTTCAAAAGATGCATTAGAGCTGATGGTCCGGCTGGGTCTTACTTTCGGGGAAACGCTGTATCCCCTTCATTCTTCTCTCCTCTCACATTCAACATGAAAACATACCCATAATCAACATCCTTTAAGTCTGTTTGTTAATTAGTTTACTCTTTCCTGTGGGTAAACCTCAGATCTTTCCACAAGAGTAGATTTTTGTCTCTAACATATCTTTTGTGTGAGTACCAACTCAGGCATATTCGTTTATTGGTGAAGTAAACATTACCTTACAGAACAAGTGAGTTTTTATTTGTTTGAGGCAAACAGGCTAAAGCCAGAATGAATAAAGAATATTTTCTGGTCAGTCCAGCTTGGACATAGCTCTTGAGGATAAAAATACCACCATCTTCCTTCTGTCCCACAGAAGTTTAATACCATAAGGAAAAAGAAATGTTAATGTTTTATTTATGCAAAAAGAAAGAAGTATTTATATGTTATTTGAACTTTGGTTTACAGTAATATAAGTAAGTCATGACACGTGTCTACTGTAGTTTAATAATTTTATCAGCTATAACAGGAAGAGAGTATTAAAAAACGAAATTGGCAGTTGCCCATGCATTCATTCATTACATAACTATTTACTGAATACCATCTTGTGCCAAGAACTGTTTTAGGCACTGGGGATATGTCATCATTTTTCCAATTATTGATATTCCTGGGGTATATCATTATTAACGAAAATTATCTTTCATAGAAGAAAAATATCATAGTGTAGTGATACTGTGATTTCTGAAAGCTTTCCATTTTGGAGTCATCTCTTGTTGCATACATCCAAGATACAACTATGAATGTTCATAACATCTTTATCTATCATTTAATTTTTATTTCAAGGGCTACAACTGTAGTTCAACGTCTCTTTACAAGAGTAAACAGAATTTCTGTTTACAATCAAGATAGAGAAGACAGCTATTTATACCCAGATAACTATAATTAAAGGTATGATTTTTAAGAGAAAGAGAAAAAAGTGTGTCACAGTACAAAAAAAAAACAAAAAAAAAAAAAGAAGAATTTTATAATGTTGTAATGTTGTTCCGTTCAAATACTTCAATGGCTTTCCATAGGAAGAAGTTACAACTGCTTAGGCAACATTAAATTCCTTTCAAGTATTTTCCCAATATACCATACCAGTCTTATCTCTTTCCAATCTTCCAATCCCCTAGATTAAACACAGGCTCTAGCCAAAGCAATCCTTTATTGAATGCCAAGTGTATTTTGTTCTTTTCTGTCTTCATGTGTTGCCTCTCTTCTACTGTTTTCTCTTAAATTGCCCTGTAAAAATCTTACTTCATCCACTAATTATCTCTGCATACCTAAGATAAGTCTTAGTAAAGCATATTTATTTTATATTTATAGAATAATTACATTCTCGCTTCTGTGATGGTTATATGTTGTCTGTCTCTCTGTCTCTCTTACACACACATACACAAATAGTGTTTCCCTCCCTCCATTAGTATTTAGCAAAATTAGTATTTAGCAAAATACTTTGTAGAGAACAAAGCAAAATACTTTGTAGAGTAACCTTAATAAGTAATTAATGTTCTTATTGACATATGTTCTTTTTGTTTGATCAGTTTTTCTGGATTTGCCTTATAAACTTCTTTTTAAAACAATGTCATGTTGCTATGTTCTCTCATCTTCCTTTCTTTGTGGCCTAAGTTTACAATCTCAACCTGGATCTGACTGAAATCTTTAGGCATGCTCCATCACATTTAACATTTTTATTTCCTTTGAATGTCTTCAATGACTGTTTTATTCCATTTTGTTTCTTTTCCCCAAAATGACAGCAGCTTATACTTCACATTTTCATTTGCATTCAAGAACCATCCTTTCTGACTCAATTGGCACTTACTTAAAGGATTTGCCTTCATTGAAAAAAGCCTGCATGGAATCTATTCTCCAAGTTAAAATGCTAACCGTTCCTTTCATTTAAGGCCTGCTTTCATTGTAACATTAATTCCTTAACATGTAAAACAAATATACTACCATGTTGCCTTGAAAATAATTCCTAGCCAAACAATCAGCTTTAATGCGTCTTTTGGAGCAACAATTAATATAGTACAATATAGTACAATATACAACAATTACTATAGTCTTATAGTAAAATAAGACTGCGTCTTTATAATATAGTATAATATAATATAATGTAGTGTAATGTAATGTGATGTAATATAATATAATATAATATACGACCTGGTCTGATAATATAATATAATATAATATAACATAACATAACATAACATAACATAACATAACATAATATAATATAATATAATATAAATTATATCTGGTATTACATTATATAAAGATCTAAGGTCTTATTATCTAAGATCTTTATCATACATATTATATTATATAAGACTGGGTCTTATATTAATTTTTGCTCCAAAAGACGCATTAGAGCTGATTGTCAGGCTAGGTCTTATTTTTGGGGAAACACAGTATGTAGCATCAGCTTCAACTATAACATTTGTTTCACTCATACTTGAACAAGTCTTAATTACAGTGTATATGGTAAACATTTGCTTGTTTTCGTTGAACTTCCAGCTAATTGACTATATACTTTCCTACAAATAGTTGTGTTATTTTCACTTCATTATTTCTACTTAATTTCCCACTGCTAAATTCTGCATCAAAATATAACGACTCACTCCACTATGCAGCTTTTTTTCTGTTAATCATTTGTGTTTAATATAGTTCACATACAGAAAAGTTCACACACACAAATTTTACATAGCTTGATAGGTGACAACAAAGCAAACACTTGTGTTACAACTGTAGTTAAAAAAGAGAATATTGTAAGCATCAAAGAAACTCCCTCCATGCCCCTTTTCAATCACTACTCATCTTCCCCAACAAAGATAACCACAATATTTGATTTCCCTGCTTTTCTTTATAGTTTTATCTCCCAAACATGTATAACTAAATACTATAGTTTTAATGGAATAATATAATATGTGATCTTGATCTTTTGTAGCAAGCCTCTTTTACTCTAAACATTATGATTGTGAGAGCCATCCATTTTGTTGAGTGTAATAGTTACTCCTTCATATGACATTATGTTCTATAACATTCTAATAACAAACATAATGCAGTGTATTAATCCATTCTACAGCCTGAACATTTGGCACAGCTTGGCTGTTTTCTGTTTTTACCTTACAAATGATACCATTATGAAAATTTCTATCATTCTCTTTCAGGCATGCAATTTGCTGGATATAAACTCAGAAATAGAATTGCTGGATTGTAAACTACACATATGTTCAGCTTTTGTAGATACTGCCAATTTTATAAAATGTTCTAAACAATTTATACAGTCCCACCAACAGTTTAGGAAGTGGCCCTTGTTCCAGATCCTTGTCAACATTTGTTGTTGTCACTCTTTTTATTTTTACTAATTCTGAGTGTAGGAATGTGTGAGTGATGGTATCTCATTGAACTTTCAATACACATTTCCCTGGTGACTAATAAAATTGAGCATTGATTCATGTGTTTATTGACTGGATATCCACTGTTACATGACTGAGCTTTTGCCTCTTCGATTTGGTTGTATTTTCCTGGATATAGGTCACTTGCCCTTTAAATCTCTTACTCTGTCTTTTGATGAATATAAAGTCTTAATGTAAATATGTCTAAGTTAAGAATCTTTTTCATTCAGTTTATTGATTTTTTTATTATGTTTCTTTTAAGAAGGAACGTGCTGATTTCATGAACATATTCTCTTTGTGATTTGTCGTTCTCATTAAGATCAAAAATTCACCTGGAGTTGATTTTAGTATATGGGGTGTGATAGGCATTGATTTTCAAATGACCCCTATGAATATAAAATTGTCTTGGGATAACTTATTTAAAAGTCTTCCCTCACCCTACTGCTCTGTAGTACCACCTTTATCAGGCATAAACTGTTAATTCTTGTGTTTGTTTCTGATCCCTATTAAATTCGTCTAATTGTCTATCCTTCCATCAATATAATACGACATTAATTTCTATAATTGTATTATCTTTTGATATCCAGCAGAACAAATATTCTTTTTAAAGAGTGTCTTAGCTTTTCTCGCCACATGTTTTTTCATATAAATTTTAGAATTAACATCAATTTTCACACAAATTCTGTTGGGGATTTGGGATTGCAATAAATACATTTGGAGGAGAACTCATATTGTCAATATCAGGACTTCTAATACATATGACGTCTGACAATTAAGTATACGAACTTGCCACCATGTGCTTACATTGGCAGCAGTATACAAACAGTTTGATAAGGTTTCATAACCTTGGCATATCAGTGTCGCACAGTTGTGTTCATGTTGATGTGTGGCAATATCTTGCTGAGTGTCATTCATTATTGTTGTTGCATGTTTTGTGGGCCATCGTGAGAATGTCTGAGCTTGAATTAGAGCAACAAACAAACATTAAATTTCTTGTTGAAACTGACAAGAGTGGAAGGGAAATCAGGGACATGTTAGTCCAAGTATGTGGGGATAATGCCATGAAGAAAATGGCAGGGTACAAATGGATTAAATGTTTTTCTGAGAGGTGAGAACGCGTCACTGATGAAGAGAGGTCAGGGAGGCCAGACGAGAAGAACTGACGAAAATATTGCAAAAATTCATTGAACTGTGCATGAAAATTGTCGTCTGATTGTGAGAAGCATAGCAGACCAAGTAAACATCAATAGAAAACAGTTAGAATAATATTAACTGAAAATCTTGGCATGAGAAAGGTGTGTGCAAAAATGGTCCCGAAGGAGCTCTTGCATCACGACAATGCACCAGCTCACGGGGCACTGTCTGTGAGAGAGTTTTTAGCCAGTAAACAAATAACTGTATTGGAACACCCTCCCTACTCACCTGTGAATTCTTTCTTTACTGAAAGAAGTGACTTCTTTCTTTACTGAAGATAATGGAAATATTGAAAAAAAGACATTTTGATGACATTCAGGACATCAAGGGTAATACGACAACAGATCTGATGGTCATTCTAAAAAGAGTTCCAAAATTGCTTTGCAAGGTGGACTAGGCAATGGTATTGGTGCATAGCTTCCCAAGGGGCGTACTTCAAAGGTGACCATAGTGATATTCAGTAATGAGCTATGTAGCACTTTTCCTAGAATGATTTCATGAGTGTAATTGTCAGACCTCATATATGGTGACAGAAGGCGATTTTACTTTGGGTGGTGAACGCACAATGCAATATACAGATAACGTATTATAGAATTGTACACTTGAAACCTATATAATTTTATTAACCAATGCCACCCAATAAACTTAATAAACACTAAATCTTAAACACTAAATCTTAAAATTAAATAAACACTAAATTTAACAGAAATACTAAATCTTGGAGTCTGATGTAGGCCTCAGTTTCTCCATTTGTATAATGAGGATAAACATCTCCTATTATAGAGTTGCTGTGAATATCAAATGTGATCATTTATAAAGTTCCTACCATACACTAGATACTTAAATATTACTAGCTTCTTTCTCTTCCCTTTCTTTAATTGTCAATGATTTGGTAATACAAAAATTGTTCTGTCATAAAAATGTTCACTGTAAAGAACTGATACCAAAAAACACAAAACCTTAAATAGTGAAGTTCAAATCTTTGACTATGCATCCTGAAATCCTTATTTTGCGCTCAGAATATTTTAGTGTATTTAATTTTCACAAAGGGACACCTGACTGTTTTGTTTTGTCTGTGAATCAGTAATGTTTTCTCCCTCAGAAAACTGTGCTGTGCTCTTCCTCATCCACAGAGCTATTGGCTCAAAACATGGCTACTTTGCTACTGGAGTCTTGAAATTTTTCTTCGTTTACTCGAATTGTTCTAATAATTATTATAGTGTCCCTCCCCCCATAAATGTGTTCCATCTCTTGACCCATTTGCCTTGCCTGTGGGGATCCAAATCAAAAGGAAGCACTTTGGCCACTTTGGATTTTTTACAACATTTTTTTAAGTAAAGAAAACTACCTATTATTTTTTTTTAAATGTATTTCAAAGAGCTATCATATCCTAAAATAAGTTTAACATGTCTCCTCCACCTTTTAGTTTCTACTTTATTTTTTTCTTTAAGAATATGATTCTGTGAAACACTTATATAAATACAAGCCTCAGATAAAATTATCCTTCAAAATGCTGGATAACAATTTATTCAAAATGCTTATTGAAAATTTCAGCTGCAAATTTATTTAATTCCTTTGGAAGTGCATTCAATTTCAAAAACATTTGCTTAAATGCATTAATATAACCCCCATTTTAAAACTGGTTTGTTTTAAGATATCAATAGAGGTTTTGGACATTTTTCTTCAAGTTTTTATAGTTTAACTATCATTGTCAAAGCAGATGTGCACACTTACATGTATATGTGTATGTATATCTAGCAAGCAACATAAGCATGACAAACTATCACTAAACAGATTTGAAAAAAAGTTTCTCAAAATATTGTGTACTATATAAACCTTATATAAGAAAACCAGGATGTAAGAGAAGGTTTATGCTCCCCATTTTTATTCCTATTAACGGTTCTATTGTTTGTGTTTTTTATTTGTCTGTTTGTTTTTACCACAGACTTGAATGGCAGCCAAGTTATTTGATAACTTTTATCATAAAATCTCAGACTGGGAAAAAGACCTTAGAAGTATCTGGTGTTTGTCAAAAGTGGATGATCATCTGAATCACATAGGATGCTTTAAAAAAAATACAAACTTCCCCACCCCTGAAAATTCTGATACTGTAGGTGAAGGTGAATACCAAGAATCTGTCGTTTTTTTTAAATATCCTGTGATGATTGCCAAGGATGAGCTGGATTTCCAATGATGAGTTCTACAGTTATCCACTGTAGAACTGTATCCTCTCTATAATAACTTTGCCAAATTATTATTTGGTCTTGATTGGACACCTTTGGTGATAGAGAACTCTCTCTAAGCAACAACTTGCATTTTTTATCTCTGTTGTGATAATTTTCCTATATTGAATGAAATCTGTGTCTGTGTCATTTCCACCTACGTTACTTAGCTCAGTTATTGTTTGTGGCAAAAATAATTCTAATTCTTGATCCACTGACAGTTCTATGAATATTTGGAGGTGACTTCCTCAGGTCCTTCAGGATTAACAATCCAAATTCAAGTACTTTTTTTGTTTCTCATGATTTTTTAACTTTTGTCCCATCTGGTGGTTCTCCTCTGGACATTTTCTCAATTGTTTGCCTTTTATCAAATATTTTTTCTAGGTAGTATGAAGAGAAGTGTATTTTAATCATTCTAGTTTCCTTAAGTTTCAAAAGCTATATTTGGTTAAAAATAGCCCTGTTAATTCATATAATTCTTACCTTTAACTAAAATTATCTTTATCCCTCACATGTGCTAATGCTAAATGATGTCTTGTTCATATAATTAATGTAATGACTTTTTTTGGATTAAAATGTCAATAACTTTTTATAGCGACAGATGGTTACTAGACTTATCATGGTGGTTACTTTGCAAGGTACATAAATGTCAAGTCACTATGTTCTATACCTGAAACTAATATAATATTTTGTATCAACTATAATAAAAAATTAAATAGTATAAACTTACAATTAAATAAATTATATTAAAAGTAAAGTGGAAAAAAGCAGAGAGATAAAATAAGAATTGAGTAGTTTTATTTCTCCATTGACAAGTATCCATCTCTCAATCTTATGGAAACTTGGCCTTAATTCTCATTTTCTCTCTCTCTCTCTCTCTCTCTCTCTCTTTCTCTCTCTCTCCCCCTCCCTCCCTCTCTGGTTAGTATTAAGTTCTTTCCTTTTCTCCCTTCCTTCTTTCTTAGCTCCCTCCCTCCTTTCCTTCCCTTTTCCCCTTCTGTCCTGTCACCAAAATAGTTCATATTGGATCTGAGCCATACTTGTGCAATTCGTATATGTTTATGTCACTCTTCTGTATTTGGCTTTGGTTATGATTTCATATTTCTATTTTAAAATAATATTTATTGTTAATTTCCAAATTTTAAATGCAATATATATCCCTGTAGAATTTTTTTTTACCTTGAAATGTATAAGGAATTAAAACATACACACGCAAAAACCCCAACCTACAGAAATAAGCACCAATATGCTTTATTTATTTTTTAATCATTTTCTTATTGTTGCTTTTGCCTTTAAACTTTTTTCCAAATTCATTAAAAATCTGAGGTCATAAGAGAGATTTCTTGCAGTAACACATTGCTCTAGATATTTTTGTCTTCCATCCTTTATCAGGATTGTATTCAATTTGAGTTAAAATTAACTTTTGAGAATTTTCCAATCTTACTGGATTTTCATTTCAGAATCTCTGCCAAAGATTTATGGTCTTTTTCTCTTCAAATTTTGAGATCAACCATCCCAAATTTTAGTTCGCACAAATGAGCAGAGCCAGTTTTTGCTTTGACAAACTGAAAGACCACATGATTGCTTTCCTCATGGTTCCTGTGGAAATTCTTCGAAAACCAATTTTTTTCCTGCTCGTCGGAATTAGGCCCGGAGTTACCACGAGGTTCCGGGTCACTTGACTAATTCCAATTGTCTCAACTCTTTTTCCTGTGATTTTTCTCAGTTTTAAATTTTCACTTGTTTTGTGTCTACTCTGAAGTCTTCTGTTCTTACTTGACAACTAAGAAATAAATATTTAATCTGAGTTCTTGGTGAAAACTATATTCCTCTCTGAAAAAACTGCATCTTTTTATTTTCTTCAGCAAAAAATGAGCACTCTCTTTTCATAAACATTTATGAACAGTACCAGTTTCCTGACATTTTATTGCCATAGGAATTGCATTCATTAGTTTTTGACCAATATTATTTCTAGTATATTTATATGATAGCAATCTAGCTATCATATAGCTAGATAGCATAAAACTATTATTATTTAAAATCTAGTTTTGTATTAAAATATATTTGTCTTTAAAATGAGGAAAACAGAACATAGATTTTGGGGGGAATATATACTACACATTATGACATAAGCTAAGGAAATACATGGGTAAAATTTTAATTTTCATAACATAAATTAGTTTTAATAGACTTATGAAATTAGAATATTTTCTTAAAGAACTCTCCATTTTATTGTAATTGCTCAGTATTAAAAATTACTTTTTGTAGTTATATTTCAACTTTGGTCAGAATTTACAGATACACATATGTAATTTACATACATTACATAGCACTATCATTGGATATGCTTATATATTGTGATGCTACATACATATTTTAAGAAGCTGGGAATTTAATAGAAGTCTGTCAGTGACAAACTGGTAATAATGGTAATAATGACCATTGAAGAAATATCTCACAGTACCAGACTTTTGGGACAAATGAGTGAGTCAGATAACGTTATCTACTTCTAGTCAGATAATTTTGGGTGAAAAGTTTTGACTGAATTAAATCTATAATATAGCTTAATTATAGATAAAAAATCAGGAATGCTTTCCTAGATTTATATCTCTGAGGCCATTTTTCTACTCCAATCCAAAAGGAGTTACTAAAACTTATTATTTTGACAAATTTTGGTTGTAGTTTCTTTGGCAAATCTGTGTCCAGAAATGATGAGAGAAGTTAAAGTTTTAGAGATAAAAGCTGTTAAAAATATACCCAGATGATTCCCATATCTTCTCCAATGGTATTATACCATGATCTTCATACCAACCTCCTTTTCTTTCCAATCTTCTTATGGCATTAGTAGACAGTTCATAAGTAAATTAACAAAGCATGCCATCAGCATTCACAATACTTTACTTGTTCAAAGAATCCTTAGTGAATAATGATGCTATAAATAAAAGGCATTTAACCACATCTCCATCTATTTAAAGATGATATATGCCGTAGGTCTCCTTTCACTTTGTACTCAATCCCAGAACTACGTCATTTAGAAAAATGAGAATTTCTTCTTGCAAATTAAATAAAAACAATTATAGTTGTGTTATTTTGATGTAGTTTCATTTTAGTATAGAGATGCTTGAATTTAGTTTATCCTCAGCTATGTCTGATAATGAAAGCAGATGGAAATATGCATTGCTTTTAGTGCAAAATTCATGAAATAATTTCACTGGTAGAATTATTTTTAAGACTCATGCCTGAAGAAAATGATAAACCTAATAGTCTTAGGAAAATCTTGTAAAACAAATAGCCAATAAAAGTACAGCTTTGAGGGTAATGGAACCCTAATTTTGGAGAAACCCAAAGATTTTCACAGAACGTTGAACAAGTATTGCAGTGAACTTAATCCCTGAGAGTCCATCTGTCTAGGTTTGTTTCTCTGCTCATTTTAGGAGCTATTGTATGTGGGCTACTATTAGTCTTCTTTCTGTCTCAATTCCCTCATGTCAAATTAGGCTAATATCTGTGGTCAGGATTAAATGTGATAACATTTAGAGAATGCGGTAGAGTAATTGGCATCTGGTAACCACTCAGGAAATGTTGACCATTATTATGAAATAGGTTTGCACACTTTGGGTCATGAGTCCCACCGAAGATTATAGGAATTTTGAGAGTTGCATGGGTAAGAGTGAGTATAAATGTTGGAATGAGTGGGTGGGTATGAAGTAAACTCAGATTAGTTCACTGGTACATTGATCTATCCTACTTGTCCATCATTTTGACTGGGTGCCGCTTTCTCCTCATTCTACCTACCTGTTCTTGATCCACTCATCCTGCTTTCCCAAAACTCAGACACAATTGTCACAGTCTGGGTCAGTAATCAATCTGATTTAAAATCAATGAAGCAATAAAAGGTAAAAGATGTTATCATCAATCTTTCCCGCATCCTTAACTCAATTCCATAGCTATTCTAGCTACTGTTGTGGTTGTGTAATGATTCAGGACAGGGAAGTTTGTAGATAGAAAAGAAAATGTTAAGTCCTCTGGCCGTCAGTGAGTTAGCAGTATTGTTGGGATATTTTGGTTGCTTTTCCGAAACACTTTCCCACAAACTTACATGTTCTGTCCAAAGAGTCTGCTGTTGAGCAACAAAGTTTGAGGGAGCTGGGTCTAATACAAAATTCAGGGCCCAGGTGGCTAGGGGAAAGTGCAGTTACAAATTTGGGACCCATTACCCAGAGGAAATAGGGAAAGGTGGTGGGGAGGGGAAGAAGGGAAATGTGAAGGACAAGATGTGTCTATTTCCCAGCCTAAGTTAATGCCATCCTCTCTCTTTTGGGCAACGGGAGAGAATTTCTTAGAGCCCAAATCTCACTAAATTCCTAACAACAACAAAATAACATTCAACTAACACTTATATCACTTCTCTCTCCCACAGACTATAGAAACTTCAGGCATTTGGATATTATTTGGAATATCATAATTTAAGTAGATGCTTTCCTAGAAATGTTCCAAAGCCTCTTTATAGGCAGAGACTACATTGTATTTGTTATCTATTGATATGTAACAAATTACCAGGGATTTAGTGGCTTGATAACACGCGTGTATTATCTCACGTTTATGTGGGTCAGGAGTCCAGGCACAGTTTAGCTGGGTCTTCTGCTTTGGATCTTAAAAGGTTGCAGACAAGGTTATCATCCAGGGCTGGATTCTCATCTGAACTGCTCTAGGGAGGCACCTGCTTCCCTGCCCGTGTGGCTGTTAGCAACATCCAGTTCCCTGCAGCTGTAGGATTCATGGCAGCCTGTGCCTTCAAAGGCAACAAAAGCAGAGAGAGAGAGACTAGGAATGCCCTACTGGCAAGAGGGTACAACATAACCCCGGGAATGACATCGCATCATCTTTACCATCTTCTATTGGTTAGAGGCAAGTCACAGGTTCCGCCCACACTCAAGAGGAGGGATTATACAAGGTGCAAACATCCCTTAGCGTCCCTTAGCTCCTTAGAACCTAAAGGTGACTTATTAGACATATCCACATACCAGGGACTGTGCACTCTTCCTTGCGCATGATATCTGTCTAACTTGTTCCAGCCACCGCTCCTCTTCAGGATTTTCAGAACACACAAAAAATTTTGTCTCTTTATTACTACCATACTGAACGGGTTCAAAGGAGTTTTTATAGATATTGTTATTTGATACTGGTGTTCTTCAGTGTTAAATTTCTTAAGCTTAAATATGCTTTTGTTATTATTTAATAAAATCGCTCAAAAAAGAACAGCTGTTTTTCTATATTTGCTGTTTTTAATTTTCATTGATATTTATTTTCATAGTTGGTATCTGGTTGCTTTATGTTTTAATATTGCAAGGTATTATAGAATAAACAAACCCATATAATCGTTTTTTAAAACTGTCAAAATCTCATAATCATTTATGAGAATGTAATCCCCTTGAAATTTTGATCACCTTTATTCGTTCAGAATGGGCTATCTCTCATATATTGCTTCTTGCCTGAGAATTCTTCGCCAACGTATTCCTTGTGGTTTGAAAAATAAATGTTGCTTTCTTATATTTTTGAGGCAGCATATGATGAAAAGTTGATTTATTTATTTTTTTTGCCAGTATGACTAATAATACTATACATTCTGTTTTCCTTTAGTTCTGACAACCTTAACTAGAAGAAATGCTTTCACATACTTCTTCTTTTACCTACCAAATCAGTCACTGGGGTAGTACAAACCACATCATAATGTGGCTCTTTGGAAGTCTGAGAAGTAAGTTTAACTGCATTCGGTTTCATCAATTCACAGAAAATGCAAATGATACTTTTTGAGTACAGAAAAAGAATGAGCTTCAAAATAAAATCTCAGGTAAAATTTGAAATAAATTTGAACCTATATAACTATATGTAATTTTTGAAAGTCTCTATCTTTGAAAGTAATCACCACTGAATACAAATGTATTATTTCTATTCTGGTGATGCCAGAGTTCCTGGTTACTTAGAACCAGAGCCAACATGGTGTCTCCACTATGACATCAGAATGTAGCCAGAGTTTTACCCTGTGTTCGTTCCCTGAGAATATGCTTACATTTCTTGTTTCCCAGAAACTTTCACACAGGAATGTGGAGGGTACCAAATAAGGTTTACTGAGTACATTAATGACACATTTAATGAATAAATAAGTATTCTGATTCCTGATGTATTTAATATCTGTAGGTATCTGAATACAGATTTTTAATATGTAAGCATGAAAATATTCTTTATCATTTAAAGAGAATTTTGTTAGGTTTGACTTTTAGGGATTGTAACTAGTCAAGACACTTTTGAGGAGACACTTAAAATAACCAAGCATGCATAGCCGTGGGCATACTCATGGCTTTATACCAGAGTAAGAATTTCAGAGAAGTAATCTCAACAAGAATTGAGCTTACAGATCGAGACCTGTGTCCATGAAAATTAATTGTTTTGCAGTCTAGGATATAATGCTTTCTGGTGTGTATCAAGTAAGCCATGTATTATCAGAACGAAAGTATTGAGTAGTAGAAAGCATTCTAGATTTGGAGTAAAAAGGATTAGCTTTCAATTCTAACTCTGACACTGGGATGGAAGTTTCCCTTACACCCATCTTCATCAAATGTAAAATGGGGTAGTAATAGCTTTTTTCCCTGCTTTCCAGGGCTTTACTGCATGCCAAAAACATACCTGACAGTGCTTTGGTAACCTCAAAGGCAACTATAAAACTGTACGTTCTTATTAGGACTCATTTCTTGAAATGTATGTTGTCCTTGCAATATAATCACACACAAATTTGTAATATTAACACTCATGATGCTGCAAGGACATGTACCCAGAAGAAGGCTCAAAATTTAATGAGATATGAGAACAGTAAATACCTAAGTTGGTAAATAATTTTTTCCTACTTTCTCAACATACATTGCAGTAAACTTAATAATAATAGTCTGACATTTAGGGAAAGCTTATGTCTGCTCATGTGTATATCTACAGTTATGTGCATGGGGAAGAAGGAATGAGTGACAAGTCAGAGGAGGCAGATACGCTGTCAGAAATATCATTTGGATTATAAGTGAAAGTATTAGGAAACTTCCTCAGAGAGGGTCAAGTTGTAAGAAATTGAAAATGGGAAATACTTGCCCTAGAGATAAATTCTTCACACAATATTTAGTTTGTCTCCTCAGAGACTATTCCTTCAATTTTAGAACAATACTGCTCACTGAGATTATAAAGTTAAATAACTTTTCTTCAGCTAATTGTAGACTCCATTCTAAAAAAGAGCAGAAGAAACAAAAACATTTGCAGAAAGAGAAAAATACTGCCTGAGTTGAGGTAATATTTCTTTTCTTGGCTCCTATGTTTTAGACATCAAGTATGCTTAATGTAGAGTGTACTTATTTTATTTTAACACACACTGTAAATAAACCCTACTTAAATTTACTGACTTGCTGATATGGCATCAATTCATATTTCTAGATTGTTACCAGGAAACTCCTGTGAATTTCTTTACACAGTATGAAGAAAGCAAACATTAGTTGTCAGGAATACCTAATTTTCAAAGACAAATGAATGGACTATTTCAGAAGAATTAACCAACCCCGTCCACAAAAACCTGAATGCTGTTAAGCGTATGTGTGTTCAAACGTTATTTTTCATTGAGGCCTTCCCTCACCATCTTATTAAAAATTATAATGATGGAAGCCTCTTTGTCAAAAATTATCTGTCCATATTTATGTGGTTTTAAACTTATGGACCTTGGATTCAAAGAGCATTTTATGAATTTGACTCCAAAGGCAATGGAAGTAAAAGCTAAAATAAATGAATGGGACTATATGAAACTTAAAAGCTTCTGCACAGCAAAAGAAACCATCGACAAAATAAAGAGGCAACTGACTGAATGGGAGAAGATTTTTGCAAACAGTGCCTCTGATAAGGGGCTAATATTCAAAATATACAAGGAACTCATGAAGCTCAACAACAACAAAAACAAACAACCCAATTGAAAAATGGGCAGAGGACCTGAAGAGACATTTCTCCAAAGAGGATATACAAATGGCAAATAGACATATGAAAAAATGCTCAACATCGCTAATCATCAGAGAAATGCAAATAAAAACCACAATGAGATATCACCTCACCCCAGTCAGAATGGCTATCACCAACAAGACGAATAGTAACAAGTGTTGGAGAGGCTGTGGAGAAAAAGGAACCCTCATACACTGTTGGTGGGAATGCAGACTGGTGCAGCCGCTATGGAAGGCAGTGTGGAGGTTCCTCAAAAAATTACGAATAGAATTACCATATGACCCAGCAATCCCTCTCTTGGGCATCTACCCCAAAAATTTGAAAACATTTATCCATAAAGACACGTGTGCACCAATGTTCATTGCAGCTTTGTTTACGGTGGCCAAGACATGGAAACAACCAAAATGTCCTTCGATAGATGAATGGATAAAGAAGTTGTGGTATATATACACAATGGAATACTATTCGGCAGTAAGAAAAGATGATATAGGAACATTTGTGACAACATGGATGGATCTTGAGAGTATAATTCTAAGCGAAATAAGTCAGACAGAAAAAGCAGAGAACCCTATGATTTCACTGATATGTGGTATATAAACCAAAAACAACAAAAGAACAAGACAAACAAATGAGAAACAAAAACTCATAAACACAGACAATAGTTTAGTGGTTACCAGAGGGTAATGGGGGTGGGGGTGGGAGATGAGGGTAAGGGGGATCAAATATATGGTGATGGAAGGAGAACTGACTGTGGGTGATGAACACACAATGGGATTTATAGATGATGTAATACAGAATTGTACACCTGAAATCTATGTAATTTCACTAACAATTGTCACCGCAATAAATTAAAAAAAAAAATCATACAACTGGAAGCCTAAAACCTTCACTGCATGGTGTAATGGGAAGAGATTTTTGAATAAATCGTATTTACCTTTCACACAAGCTGTGAACTCACAGCCGTCTAAATTATATCCCATAGCCAGAAGCAACACAGCTTAGTCATAGAGTAGATGGGGTAAGTCTCCAGAACAACACAGCAGGAACATGCTTTCACAAACTTCAGGTAGCGAACATTTCAAAAGGTAGACAAATGTTTCTCTAATCGTGATCTCATTATTGATTTACTGTATTTCCTAAATCACAGTAATAAATGGATTCCAGATGTATTTTATTAAATTTCATGCCAGGGCGTGTCAGTGAATAACATGAATTACAAAGGACCAAAGCAACCAAAGATAAAGTCACACAACTTTGACTGGTTTGATGAGTAGGAAGCTTCTTTTCATCTCATCCCTATATTTTCACAGATTTAAGTATAACACTAGCTGTAATTGTTTTGTTGTGTGACCATAGAGTCTTCCTTTTATGAGAGAAAAAAATCCATTAGTAGTAGTTTGTGAGCTCTGTAGTTAATGTTCCAAACACTTACATACCTGTTAGATACGTGTTCAAAACTCACTTCCAAATGTACTTTTAAAAAGTGACATGCTGGTTCTAACAAGCGAGTGTTAGCATTGAAAAATGAAACAAGCTACTCATAGACTGTTTGCAGCTTAAATCAATAACTCTTCTGAAACAGAATTTCTAGCAATGTAATTGCTAATAGGTTTACCTGACCTGTCCATTCCATATGGATTTTATTTTCCTGTCAATTGAATATACTTGCTAAAAATAATGAAATTTGTAAGTAGATATATGAATTTTTAATTGGGAGAAAACTTGAAAAACCAAAGGATTTCAGAGGAAAGCTTCTCCAAGATGATAGTTCCCATTATTGAATTTGATTGGTTTGAGATGAAGGTACTGATACTATATTTTTAAACATATACATGTATTAAAAGAGCCTATGATGATGCCCATGAGGGAAAACATTAAAATAAAAATAAAATGCAGGTAAATTTGTATTTTAAAGGACCACCTAATTAATGTAATTTTATATAAATTCATGTGTAAAAAAAAATCTCATGGAATAAAATACACTATGTTATATTTTCACTCCATAGAATTCTCTTCTTATCTGAGTATATTAAATGCAACAGGTAGAACGTGGGTAAATGCCATTAGCACCCACTGGTTGTATATGATGCAGGTTTCCTGAAGAAGGGTTGGCCACCTAAATTCTGCTGAATATACCTGCATCAGTTTAGGGGGACCCTGGAAAATAACATATGCAATGACAGTTTGTAAACACTCATCCTTTGATCTTAATATTCAATAGTCATGAAAGATTACAGGTGTATTGAACTCATCTGGGAGAAGATGATGCAATGCCACCAACACTGTTTTCTGTATCATAGAATAGCTTTCAGACTACCATGTGTAGCCCCAAATTGTCAGACCTAATATTTATATAAGTTTAAAACTTGGAATAAAAATATCCTTAGGAAAATGAGCCTATTTTACATAATATATACTGAGCAGAGAAGAGTGGGTGAACAGAAAAGTTTGTAGAAAAGAGAGCAAGTTCATACAGATCATGAGAAAGCAGAATTTTAAGCAGTCTAAAAAGTTTCATTTAAGAACTTGACTTCAAATACAACCTACTCTATTCTACAGTTAGACAGAATGATGTTTCATATGTAAAAGGCAGATCACACCTGACATATTTGGGCCAGGGGTGAAATTAGAGTATTTACGCTCTCAGGGACTTTTCCCAACTGTTAAAAGTCATTCTACCTTCTGGTATAATAAGGACTACCTTTCCATTTAGTTTGCCTGGTAGAGCTTAAGTAAGCAGTTTACAATTTTCTTTTCTGGAAAGTAATGAACATTTCTTCATTTTACCTTCCTCCTAATTTGCTCACTTAAGAGCAAACATGAAAAAGGATCTGGCTTTGAGGTGGAGAGAAAGAAGCACACAGGTGACACGGACAGCTGCAAATACCATTTCTGTACTGACAACTTGAAACTAGTCATTACGTTTCAACAGGGTTGGGAAGCTCTCACAAGACAGAAATTTCCCCAGTTCTCCAATTAAGATACTAGATAATTCAAAGGAGAAATGTAGTCCCTTATTTTTATGAAAGAATAAAATCATTCAGCCTAGAGGAAACCAAAAAGAACCTTATTTCCTATCTTTATGTAACTGGATTTATAATAGGAACATCAACATGCCCAGCAGTGTCATCTCAGGTCAAAAACGTTACTTTAGATGATTTATACTTGGTCACGATGTCAAAGATGAAAGCTACTTCTGTGTTTATGACAGAATGGAGACTTTAGTATTTCTAAGGGTTCATACACACCTGGGTACCCCTGAGGTCTTCTGTTGTAGATAGGAATTTGGTTCAAAACACTCTTTATTTTTGTCTAGACTTCTCATAAGTGGTGAACAAACTGCTAAAATTCTGGATATACTTGAATCCAGGATTGAAAGAAAATGGTGCTTATTGTTCTGTGGCTATTGTCACTCAGTGACTGCCAATGGAGCTTCCCGCCCCAGTTGAAGATTCGCTGGACTGGAACCACTGGCAACTGCAACTTAGGTGGGAACCAATTCTTGTCTCAAAGAGCCTAATATCTAATTTTATAATCAGAGTCCCACATCTCTTCCAGGTTTATTTGGGAAGAAAATTGCTGTACATACAGTAGACTGTCATGTGCTTTCTGTAAGATAATGGTTTATTCTCCCGTACCATTTTTTTTTCCTTTTGGAGCCTAAAAAATGGCATGATTCCACGGAATGGCTGGTGCTGATCCTGGGGGGCAGACTGACCATAAGTGAGTATCTCTATGCATCCTTTGATTTCTTGCATTCTGCATTTACTGTTTATATTTGTTTTATTGTATGCAAGTTGTAAACATTATTGCCTAAGTATTTGTATATAACTTGGGCTTTGTAGCTTTTATGTATTCAGAACTCATATGGCGTTTTAATGACTTATGATGTTGTTCTACTCTGGGCAGCTGTATACTATCATCATGTGCTAAAAATCATTTCCCTTAAAGATCTTTTAATATGAAAACAATACTTTTCACAAAAAGGAAAAAAATGGGATATGTAAAGCCATTTTTAATTTTCTTTTTGAGAAATGAACTAATCTGAAGACGTTTACCAATATTCAAAACTATCTGCTCCCCCAACACCCTTTCCCTAGGGAGAGATCGTTTCCTCACTCTTTTTCTGTCCCTGGGAATATCTACGTCCTAAGGCATCAAAGGAATTTTTTTGCTAAATATGATCGAGGCCCAGTGAGTCATTTCCTCAGGTGGAGGTAAGGAGAAACAAATAATACTTATTTTTGTTCATGAGGAAGAAGTAAAAATTTGTAAAATTTGTATGTTTAATAAGAATTGAGGATCAACCTACCTTTTGCTTATTAGGAAGATTGTTTGGTGAGGAGAGTGAGTACTGGGAGAATGATGACAGATTTCTGTTTGCCAAGTCCTCATTCCATTACAATCAGCAAGTCTGTGAAGTAGATAAAAGTGTTATCAAAATTTATCAAAATAATTTTATCTTATCTTTAATAAACATTTATCAAAATTATTCTTAAAAGCGTAAGAAAAAAATGTAAAACAAAGTAACTTTGAGTCTTTCTGTAATGAGTTAATATGCAGCAATTGCTTAGCACAGTTCCTGACCATTGCAAAAGACAAAACAGTAGCATTTATTTCCAGTATTACCCACTATTCCAGCTGAAACACACACACACACACACACACACACACACACACACTCAACAGAATGACCTACTAGGTCCAAAAATGTCTGTGGGAAGAAATTGTGTGTTTATTGAAAACCAGTTCAAGAGAGGTGGGAATGTATGCTGAAAAGAAGGAAAGATTAATATTTCAGGGCCCCTACCCTGAGACAGCCACGGTGCTGCATCTCACATTCTTTTTGCACTTACCAGGGAATGGAAAAGGATAAATTCCTTAAAATGTTTTCTAAGGCTATGTCTGTGCAGCAATATAATATGGTGGCCAGAACCCAAGTCTCTGGAAGCAGAATGCTTCAGTCTGAAGTTTGACATTCACTTTCTAACCAGGTTCCTTGGGTGAGTTACTTATGCACTGTTCGACTCTGCTTGCTAACACATATAATGAGGATAGTAATCATACATGTGGCTTCTATAGGGTTAACTGGGATAAATGAGTGTAAACACCTAGAGAAGTGCCTAGAACATGAGAAGTACTTAATGAATGTTAGCTGTTACTGTTTGGTAATAATAATTTACTTTGTCAAATAACAATTTACCAGGTGTCAAAATACTTCTGTGTGTTGTACCTTATTTGTGTTTTACCTTTTCCTCTTTTACACACACACACACACAATAATGCACATTCATCCACAAATCTGTAATGGATCAAAAATTACAATTATCATGCTTTGCTTTGTGAGGCCTAGCTTGCCTGGCTTACCAAGGTAATGTGTGGACTAGAGTCAGTATTTTAATTCCTAGTCTCATTCTTGCAGCAGGAAATGTTCTGCCTTAGGAATCACTTGACTGATTGACAATTTGGATAATATAGACAGCCAGACTAGATAAGACTGGCCTAATTATTTAGCTAAATAAGAAGCTTGATTCAAGCCTTAGGGAAATTTGGCTTCGATGTAACTTAAACATGGGAATCTATTCCTTTCTGAGAGATGAAAATGCAATGAGGAAAAAATGCTTCTTGCCAAACCATCGAAGCCCACAGATTTCTAAAATGTGAGAAAAGACTGAATAATTGGTACGTTTTGTTTGTAATTTTCCTATGTAATTTTATGTAAACTATTCATGTTATACATAATGTATATAGGCTTCAAGGGTAGACTACATTTAATTTGCTATATTCAGCCTAATGATGATGAATTCTATAATTATATCATCAAAGGCCATGATACAAAATTTCACTCATTGAAATGAATATGTATTGAGCCATCATTATACACCAAGTATTTTCTAGGAATTGAGGATAAATGGGAGAATAAAAGAAATATCTTTCCTACCCTCGTGAAGTTTCCGTTTTAGTTACGAAGATGGAAAACACAATAGGTAAATAATTAAGTGTTATGATTTTATAATATATTAAATACCATGAAGAAAAAGTGGAATAAAGGAATAAAGAGTGGTGGTTATTGATAGAGGAAGAGGGTGATTAGTGAATGGGTAAATTAGGGTCAGCCTCTTTGAGGAGTCAAACTGGCAGGATGGACATTCAGGTAAAAGTTGATGTTACAATCTTGAGTCCAAACTCTTCAGGACAGGCCAAACCTGGTGGAAAAATCAGGCAATCAGGCAAGGTTTCTACATTTCAGTCTTGAGGTAAAATTGCTTCTTCTTTCGGAATCTTCAGTCTTTGCTCTTAAGGTTTTTTGCCTGATTGAATGAGTCCCCCCACACACACATTATGAGAGCAACCTGCTTTACTCAAAGTAAACGGATTTAAATGTTAACAAATACCCTCACAGCAATATCTCCCCTGGTATTTGTCCAAATAACTGGGCACCATAACCCAATCAAGTTGACATATAACATTAACTATCACAGGTGCCTAGGACTGGACAGGTAGCAATGGAAGTACTGGAACATCATTAGCTTCTAGATATGTTTTCAAGGTAGAGCCAACAGGACATTTCCTCAATGCCAAAGTAGCCAGATGATTACACCCTCCTCAGCAATAGGAGTAGTGGAAAATATTCCCTGGAGAAAATGAAACAGAAAGGCTCCTAACTCAGGGACACCAGGCACAAAGAAAACAAGCACAATGGACTGAAAATACATGATTAAGTGAACGGTGACATACTGAAGAGAACCTAAGCACCCTCCCTTCAGTGGTCTCCCCAAAAAGTGAAAGCTAGGCAGCCAATCTTTAGATCCTAAGAAGAGTCAACAAGTTTCTCTAAATAGGCTGAACTGTTTCCCTCAGCAGGGCCTCACCCATTTGAATGACAGTGACATCCACTATTTATTCCACCAAATTTGCTGTACACACCGAGGTCCCCATGAGCTCTTTTGAGACTCAATCTAAAGTCCAATTCCTACACAAACAATAGGTGCAAAACAAATAGGAAATGTCTTTTGCTTTTAACCATGTTAAAGAAACCAGTTTCAAACTAGTGCTCCATTGTAAAGAATTATAAAGAATAGAATACGTAAGATACATGTTTCAAACACTGGATAATAGGCAATATAGGACTATGATTCCTAAGAAAGTATACAAATGAGGCAAGCCCCACATCTGCCCCCTGACTTTTACCTTGAGGTATTTTTTGGGCTATAACACACACACACACACACACACACACACATACACCAAAGAGCTCAAATCAACATAACGGTCTTGCTGAGCTGAGAAGATAGAGATGAGTGTTCAAGGTGATAAAAGTGTCACATTCCTGTCTCTGTATAGATAACAAGTCCCTCCCTATGACTAGGTTTGTCAGTGCTCCCAGATTCTTCTCTCCTTTCCCCCCTTCTTTTTACTCTCTACCAAAACTGATCACCATTTTCTCATGAATAAGTAAAATTATCAGTTATTTCCAATCCATAATAGGTATCCTTATTAGCAAAAAATGAAGGCCAAAACTACAAGTTTTAAAATTTGTTATTGATAAGAAATAGAGGAAGCAAATAATCTAGAATAATCTAGGCAACATTTATTGCCAAATATGACCCAGAGGATTTAAGACTTAGTAGGAGAAAATGACCACAAGAGAAAGTGTATAATATTAAAAATTTTGGGGGCCAGCCCGGTGGCTTCAGGCGGTTAGAGCTCTGTGCTCCTAACTCCGAAGGCTGCCAGTTCGATTCCCACATGGGCCAGTGGGCTCTCAACCAAGGTTGCCAGTTCAATTCCTTGACTCCCGCAAGGGATGGTGGCCTGCGCCCCCTGCAACTAGAAAACGGCAACTGCACTGGACCTGGAGCTGAGCTGTGCCCTCCACAACTAAGACTAAAAGGACAACAACTTGACTTGCAAAAAAGTCCTGGAAGTACACACTGTTCCCCAATAAAGTCCTGTTCCCCTTCCCCAATTAAAAAAAAAATCTTAGATAAAAAAGATTACTTTAAAAAAAATTTGACATGGACAAAAAACTGAATAAGAATCAAGCATTAATTAAAAACTTTAAGTGGAAAAAAGTTGAAACTTTTTAATAAATAATTTTAGTAAGATAATAAACATGAAAAATAATCTGAGAAATTTGCATCAATTAAAAAAATTAAATTGACTAAATTCCAGAAAATGATTTATGAATGAAATTTATCAACATCAATAAAATTGTCATTACAGTATTGTATTAAAAATGGTTTGGGAGTCCAAACAATGGAAGCAGAATATCTTCCTGCAATGAACAAAATGCCTATCATATAGTAGAATTGCAATACACATTTTCATTATTTCCCAGTTTTCTTCATCCTGGGAATATAATGGTGATTAAAAAACAACAACAAACAAATAAGCCAAACAAAATAAAAACCCTCTGAATTCTTACCCTGGAATGTTACAGTCTTGGAGAATAAACATATGAACACTCATAAAAAATTTCAAAATGTAAAAAACTATGAATGAAACGAATAGTGTAGGCAGGTTCTATAGAATAACTCAGTAGTTGTGGTGGGGCCAGTTAGGAAGGATAATCAACAAATGCCTCAATGTGGCATCAAAGATGGGCAAGGCAGTCCTGCTACAGGGTTTAGCATGAGTATCTGTGGGAGGGAAAGTTCAGGGCATATCCTAAGACTATTTTATCCCTCAAAGCTCAAGCCTAGATTATGTAATGAGCAGTAGTAGTAAATATGAGTAAAACCACACTAAGGATGTGTTAGACACAGATAACATGGGATTTAGTCTTTAATCTTTAGACAACAAGGAATCGTTGAAAGAGTTGTACTTTAGGGAGATTGTTTGGGCAGCGGTTTAGAGGAATTAAAGGAGAAAAGAGATTAAAAGGAGGAAGTCATTCAGATAAAAAAGACTTTAAGAAATAATGAAATCCTGAGGTAGAGGGAATGGAAAGGAGGAAATACTTAGGCACTGATGAGATGAAGGAGGTTAGAGAGTGGGAGGGCTATGAGACTACTCTGGTCTGAATCTACTATAGAAACAGAATAAGATAAGAAGCAGGTTTTAAGAGGAAATTTATGAATTTATTCATTTTTGACATTTTTAACTTAAGGTATTCCTGAGAATGCAAGTGTAAAAATCCAGCAGAGAAATGGATATTAGGTCTGTAGTTTAAGAACCAAAAGGAAGTGTTGATAATAGCCAAGGAAATAAAAGTAGATGAGGTTTACTAAAGGGGAGAGAAAGCAACGAGAGCAGAATCCAGACCTTTGGGGACTGTATACCTAGGGGTTCTACCTAAAATTTTGTTTAGAAGTAGATATAGGTAAATATAATAATACATTGAGTAACAGGGGATAGAAATTAGTGGGGAAGCCCAAGACAGATTGTCAGATAAGGAGATGATGGCGTCCTCTCAAGGAAACCAAAGAGTAGTGCAGGTAGAGTGGATTAAGAGGTGGGCTAGCTGAGTAGTTTTTCAGGGTAGCATTCCATACAAGTCACTGAAGTATTGTTGATGTAATACAACATCATTGGAAACTTGAGATAGGAAAGAGTGTGTGTTTGCCAGGCCTTTGTTAGAGTACTACACACAGTGGGAAGGAATACTTTGATAAGCTATTTGAAAAGGGAAGCAGATCTAGAGCCTGAGGGGATACTCAAATCAAAGCTGGGACTAAGCCTTGTGTTCAAGTTTGGGAACAAATCAGAGTGGCTAGGATTCTACAGAGGATGAGTGTGATTATCATTAATCTTCCTCCTCCTCCTCTTCCAGTCCTCCATGAGGTCTCAGTTTCTCCTACCCAGAAATGTTGAAGAAACACTTAATAGATATTGGTTTGAAGAGGAATTGGCTCTGGAGAAAAAACGTACTTTTATAGTCACTAAATGAAGTCTATAACCTTGATTATAACTAGTCAAATGCTTAAACCTTTTCTCCCATTTTAATTAATTTAAAAATTAGGTAATATATAGTTAAAAACTTCATAAAACATAGAAGATATTGATATAAGTACATAATTATATGTATATTTTTCCTCTAGAGATATATGAAAAATTTGCCAGCTTCTAAGAACACTTTGATCCTAACAGATAAATAAAACTGATATATAAAAGTTTAAATGACCCCTAAGAAGGAGGTACACCTCAGTCTATGTATCAAACAATCTAGATATGAGAGATCTCTAAAGATCTCATGAATTAGTAGGCCAAACCTTTAAGTAAGGTTATAAAAATACTTTTTAAAGTTTGAAAGTATAAAAGAAACTATGGTCTTTAAGAACTAAAAGGTAATTTCCCCAGAGAAAACATACTAGGAAAGTTTAGATATTTTTATTTTAACCTAGAAAGATTCAAAGATTCACAGGAACCAGAATCTCTGTCCAAGGCTGCAAATCCACATCTCATTTCTGCACGAGCTCTCTAAACAACCACAGAAGTTGGGATTTGTTCCAATACACAAAGTTATTTCAAAAAGAAATTAAAATGGATTTCCTATATTTCCCCCTTACTAATAAAATGATATAATAAAGGTATGATTAATATAAACATTAAAATTAAGAGCTGACCTGTTGAGATGGTGTCTATTTTTTTCGGTCTAATTCATGTCAAAGCAATGTAGAAGATTCATTCACAGGTAGTTGAATAACTTGATAGTTTGATCTCATATTGGAAAAGTATCTTTGCAAAGTGTTTACTTTAAATCTGTTTTTTCTCCTTTTTTTTTTTGTAATCTATACTTTTCTAATTGTTGTTTTGTAACTGGATGTATTCCTTCAGAAGAAGATGTGGCAATCTGAATATCTATTACATGAAGTTCTACTGACTTGACTTTATTTTGATATATATCAGATGTGTATATATATACATATATATACACATAGATACATCTGATTCATATATATATGTATATATATACATGTATATATATATCAGATTCCACTTTCATTAGAAGAGAAAAATTGGTAAAACGAGCAAAACATTTCAGTTTCACTTGCCCCAGGTGAGAGTGGTTTCTTCTGTAAATATGCACAATTTTGCAACAAGTTTTCTTTTTCTTTTGTAGAATGAAAATAATCTTACTATCATTGTGAGGGTAGTATTTTATGATGAAGTAAGCAGTATACATGGTATTAGGTATGGAACCTCTTTAATTCCATATTTTCTTGCACAACAATTGCTATACATATTGAAATCTGAGTTTATAAATAGCATCACTAATAGTAGCAGTTACTATTAATATGTGTATTAATACATGAGACATTAATATGTGTATGACCAGGCACTTTGCTAAATGCTTTACGCTCATTAGTTCACTGATCCTCATATCCACCCTATTTTACAGATGGGAAAACTGAGATTCAGAATTTATACAACTTTCTCCAGCTCATGTAGAAGTCAGCGGTAGAGCCTAGACTGCCTCTTGCTGATCTTATTACCCAGTTCCTAGAGGTTATTATGCTATATCCTCTTTTGGCTAACTCACCATTCCTACTAAGCTGGGAGGGATAAAGCTCTACAGGTGGAGCTCTACAATGTAACAATCTATTCTACTTAGACATTCTGTTGGGATTTAAGAAATCTTTTTGTAATTCACTGCTACCTTGACATGTGAAACAAATTAAGAAGCTATGTTTAATTATACTATTTATATAGTGAAATCTTAAATGATTGAAATTATGAAAGAAGAGATAATTTATAATGAATAATTATGTATCAAAAGGAAGAAAATAATTAGAGAACCTTTAGAAACAATGTAATTTATCATTTCATAAATTAATAAAGAAGTGACAATTACCAAACATAGAACCTGATTCTTACAATCTTAGGATGCTAGGAACATTAAGTGCATTAATAAGTGTTTATTTAGCACACACAGGGACATAATTTAGTATTAGGATGATGAAAATATGATCCTGTATTTAAGGTGGTTTGAAATCAAATTAAGGAAACACAAAATTGTAAGTATATAAATATGATTGTAAAAGTGAGTGGGAGATAAGGTGTGGATAAGGCATGCTTACTACATAGGTCTGTAAGGGTAAGTAGAAGAAATGGAAGGATATGGTTTGGGGGAAAGTAAATGGAATGATGTTTCAGGCAACCTCGTTCTTGTGCTCAAATATCATTTCCCCTGTGGCAACTTTGTATACAATTAATTGCTACCTGGCCTTTTTTACCTTATTGAGTGTTCCTTTCTCTGTACTTCCACAAGAGGATGAAGAATGTGGATATATCTCTATTAATTCATAGTTTTGTTTGCTTTTAATACTTAGTTTCAAGTGCACTCTCTCTTACTATGAATTTTTTTTATGGCAGTGGGGAAGTCTTACTCATCTTAGTGACTCTGGTATTTACCATAATAGCTGGGTATCCAATAATGAATAAATAACGGATGAGTCAATATGTCCATAAGGAATGAGAAAGAATTTGGATGGAGAGGATTCTACATTTTTTATGATAACTATTTTTTTCCAGGCCTGTTCCCTCTACCTCCCCTATTGGTCATATGTAGGTTACATTTCAAACTCTCAATGGCCTGTGTAAGATTACTGAAAATATAAATGATCACAAATATACTAGTGGCAACTTTTTTATATTTGCCTTGGATTTCTCCATGAAAAAAGGAACAAAGACTCAGATAACACATTAGCTTCCTTACTTCTGCCCCATATTCTACAAAGTATTCTGTAGAACAAAGTATTCTACAAAACAGTTTTGCTGGTTTGAGATTTACTGTTCTCATTTACTGAACATTTATACAGAACCTATTCTGTGCCCATCATTGCATTTGACAGGAATACTGAGTTGAAAAGCAGAGCCTCTGATTTCAAGAAACCCTAATTTAATGGGAGATAGAAAACTGCTATAAAATTTATTCTAAATACTACGTTAGAAATGTACACAGACTATTATAAAGAACGTGGGTGTAACCTCATAGAGCTGCAGGAGTTAGTGAAATTACTTGGAAATGGTAAATATTGAGCTGAATTTCTACTCTGACAGATAGAGAAGGTGGAAGAACAGACCAAACAAAGCAAACTACACAGGCAAAATATGTGAACAAAGGACAGCGTGATCTCTTAGGGGGCTGATAAGAAGTTTGGTGTGACTTGACAGTGGATACTTTTGGAGGGTGGGGAAGTACAGTTGAAGAGTGAAGAACGGAATACTGAAGAGGAATGTGATGTCTGAAATGTGTATAATTCAGTCTAAATCATGAGCCTTGCATGCCAGCCTTTTTCCTTAACACTTTGCATTACACTTGAAAGAATATGACCTTGTCAGATTTATGGTCTAGAAAAGCTGTAGTGACAGAGGGATGAAGAATTGATTAGAAATAGTGACATGTGAAGTAAGGAGGGACATTACTAAGATATTGCTATATTTCTCAAAGATGAAGAGGGCATGGACAAAGTGGTAGCAGCGAGAATGCAGAAGTACATTTGAGGAATGTTTAGGAAGTTGGAAAAGCAGATTAGATTTGGGAAGAAAGTTAAGGGATCATAAAAAAGAGGTAAAAGCCAAAATTTAGTGTCAGGCTTTATTTATTGTTCTTTCTTTCAATGTCCCAGCAAATAAATCTCACCGAGAGAGAGAATTTAGGGAAAAACAGTTGAGGGGTTACAAGAGATGATAATGAATTCAGTTACAGAGAAGTCGTATTAAAGATGCTGTAGTTCACCAAAGAGTATATGACTTCTAGAAAAAAAATGGATACATTTCTGTAATTCAGAAAATAGGTGTTGTATAGAAGTCATAAGCAAGGAGTGACAGGAGGAAATCATACTGGGGGGAGAGAATAGAATGAGAAGAGGGCCAAGAATGGGACACTTGGGGACAGTGACACTTAAAGGTCTTCTCTTTCAGAAGAGAAGCCTGAAAATGATGCAGTAAAGGAGTGAGCAGAGATATAGGAAGAAAAGCGAGGTATTGTGGTATTCCTGATTCAAAGGAGGAAACAACACAAAGTAAGAATGATCAAGAGTGCCAAAATGGAAGATAGTTTGAGCCAAAAAAGAACTGAAAATGTACATAGGATAACAGGCTATGTTCTCAGGAAAATGGAGAAGATGGAAAGCTAACAAAAAAGTTATAATACTATGCTATATGTAATTAATAAATTAATTCTGACTGACTAACACAAAAGAACTCCTGGAAATGCATCATTAACCACTCAGATTGCCTTATCTGGACCATGGAGACTCTATCATACATGAAAAAAAAAAAAGTAATCCTATTGGGGTGGAGTTGAGTTGACCCTGCCTTGCACAGGGAGGGAGGTCCTTTTTCTGGAGACATGTAGGGAAGATGGGGCCTGGACTCTGAGGTAGGAATGTCAGAGAGCTCTGCAGTGGTGGGTATGAGCTGGCGCCTCCCCTGTAGAAACAGCTGCATGCATGCCAGAGAAGGCCTCTGCGTTTGGATCTGGGCCTGTCATTCCCAGGGGTAACAAGAAACAATGTAAGTCACTTTCTGACAAGGAATTTCTTTAATTCCCAATTTAGTAAAGTTTGCTAAACATAAGTTATTCTTAACTCTAGTTTGAAGGAATTGAGTGGCTTTTGTCTCCACTTAGAGGGCCTTTAAGAAGCTGCTTAGAGAAAAGCATGAATTTCTTTGGTTTGGAGGACAGACTTCTGGCAGAAGTGACAAGCAGTTACCAGGACTGCTTGCAAAACAGGTAAGCTTTCCAAGGAGATTCTTGAAAGTTACTTGGGGAGCAGAATCTAAAATTGGAAAGGATATTTTAGTATATGGAAACTTGGACAACTTACATATTGTATATTAAAGGAAATGTTCTTCTTTTAAAAATACTGTGGTAGCACATGATGCAATAGAAAGGACATCCAGCCCAGCCATAGGGAGATCAGAAAAGACTGCCGAAAAGAGGCAGCATGTGCATGAAATCCTAAATAAAAGACATGATTAGGTCAATTGGTTTTAGTTTCTGACATGCAGAGGAGGTGGCATGTCAATGACTTGAAGGTAAAAAAAGAAATAAAAAAAACCAAAAGATGGCACATCTGGTAACTATAAGTAGTTTGGGGAATGCCTTACATTCTAAAAAAAACTTGGATTTTATCCCAATAGTAACAGATAATCGCTAAACAGTTTTAAATCTGATCCCATTTAAAATTTAGAATTTAATAAGATTAAAGGAGGCATGACAGGTGGCAGTGGGACCAGTTAAGAAGTTCTTGTACTACAGAAAAAAAAAAAAAAGATTAGGGTCTATACCAAATGGGGATAGTAGGTATAATGAAAAATGGTCAAAAATCAGGAACTTTCTAGTCGATACCAACAGTCTATGGTGATAAATTGAACACGATAGGAGAAGGTAGGAGAAGGGAGACATCAAGTAACTTTAGGGTTTCTGGCTTGGTCAATTGGGGTGGATACTGGCATCTTTCTACACGAGGAAGACACAAAAGTAACAGCAATTTGAGGGATGGATAAAAAATTATGACTTTAATTTCGGCAACTGAGCTATCTCTGTTAAGGTAAACATTCAGTAAATATTTGGATATATTCATCTGGAATTCAGGAGAAATATTTGAATTGAAGATACAGATATGGGTAAGTCAATATTATGTCAGCATTAACTACATACACAGCAGCAGACTGCAGCACTCAGCTAGCATGACAAAGAATCCTAGAGGGCAAGAGGCAGGACTCTAATACACACACACACACACACACACACACACACACACTTAAAGCACATGTAGAGGAAGAATCACCAGCAAATCTGACTGAAGCAGAATGACACAGGGCATAAAAAGAAAACTATAAAAGTATAGATTTATAGAAGCAAAATAAATAAAGTATTTTAAGGAGTTGAGCCATGATGTGAATTAGTATAAAGAAATCAAAAGAAAAGTACAGGAAGTTGTCCAATAAATTTTGCAGAATTTGCAACAAGGCAATCAAGAGTTCCCTTGTCAAAAGAAGCTTCATTAGAAAGATGGATTCAAAAGATTGAGAACCTGGGAAGCAAGGAAGTACAGAGAAAGATAGGTTTACTGAAAAAGAAAGGGAAAGAACTAGAGACATATGTGAGGTGTGCTTCAGGTTGCACAAGTATTGCTTAAGACAAGAGAGGCCTGAGGATATTTGGGGTAGAGAAAATAGAGAGCTTTAAAAAATATGAGAGGGAGTATAACTGGATGAATGAATTCTCTGAGGAGTTAGGGAAAATATGAGGCCCAGAACAGGAGCAAGAATTACACTGTTTCTTCCATTATGACACCAGAGGACAAAAAGATTGCTGTGGATGTAATTTAATGATAAGCGGCAGGTGATATGAGGTGAGGCTATGTAGCATGAAATAGGAGGTGTTTATAAAAGTAGAGTGTCCGAAAAGAGGAGACAAGTTTTGAAATTGCCACTTTGGAGAGAGAGTTGAGTAGGGAAATGTAGGATTCATAGGGTGAGTGAAAAGCCTAAATTAAATTTGAGTTGTTGGATTCCATGGCACCAAATCTTATGATTGTACAATTTTCCAGTGGTGCTCAGAGACCAGGTGGAAGTGAACACCAGCTAGTTTGGATTGATCTGTGGTTGGAGTGTTTTTCTGGGCCAGGTTTTAGGAAAGGAGCAGAAAACAACGAAAATCAGAACTGTTGGGAAGGGTGTAGTTCAGGTAATGGATAAAATGGTGTAGGGAGTGAAGATAAAAGGAAAACAATAGGATGAGAACAGAAGGGTCAAGAAATTAAAAGTCTGATTAAAGTGGAAGAATAGCAGCAGTAGGAGTAAGGGCGTGACAGAGCTGGAAGGACAGAGGCTGGGATATTCACTTCTGCAAGACCTTCCTGGGTGAAACAAGGCTTAGAAAGTGTCCATTATTTGGGGTTTCTGGAATCGAGTCAAGTACCCATAGAATTAAGGGAGGCAAGGAACTCTTAAGCTATAGAACATGATTTTCATTACCTTAAAAAAATCCTGTATCTTAATTGGAGACCAATGCAATATTACTATACATATATATTAATGTGCTTTTATACGAATATTTGTATTAGAAGTAAACAATCCCTAGAAAGCATTATCTACAATTTGTTTAAAAATAACTGGATTTTATTTTTAATGACATTAACCAGATCCTTTTTTACCCCTCTGTCTTGTAATACAAATATTAACATTAACCAATAGTCTTTATCAGTAACATATGCCCTGGTTCCTTCTTGTTTCCCTGGGCTAAGCTTCTGTGAGGAGCCAGAGGTTTTGCACCCTTGATGTATTACTTTGTCTTGGCTCTCTTCTCCTATGATAAAGTTCATTTAAGGATCACTTAATGGCCCTGGGATGTCCTGGCTACATACGTTTTGACCAGTAACACAAATCAAACCTGGAAGGCGGGAGGCATCTCTCTAAATCTATCCTCATTCATACCTATCTATTCTCTCATATTTGTTCAATCATTGTGTTTTCAATGACCGTATGCCAAGATTAAGAGGATGAAATAAAGGTATCCAATTGCGGATAATATCATCTAACTTTGTAAACAGTGTTGTAGCAACTCCTAGCATCTTCAAATCACCTCATTGACTTTATTACCACATAAACAATTTGAAATTGAACACTTACTGAATATTGTTGATTATTATAAGATGGTCCTACAGATAGTGTTTATGACATTAACTGCAAACACAGCTGATTAAGAGCTCTGTATAAACAATAAAGTGTCATTTTATTTCTCCAGCACAAAAATACAATGAGTCAATTATCATAAACCCAGCTTTTAAACTAGGAATTCTTATGAAAATAGCTCAGCATGGGAAAATTAACATCATTTATAAAATATATGGGGCTTATATTTTTAAATTATTTAAAGAAGATGAAAATATGCATGATTAGATTACAAGGTCTGACAATTAAGTTTGTAAACTTGTTGCAATGCTGTTACTAACCTTTTTTGATATCAGAAGGATTATCATTATGAATTTGTACCAACTGGAAAAACAGTTAACCAAGTTTACTATTTGGAAGTGCTGAAAAGGCTGCGTGAAAAAGTCAGACGACCTGAACTTTTCGCCAATAATTCATGGCTCTTGCATCATGACAATGCACCAGCTCACACAGCACTGTTTGTGAGGGAGTTTTTAGCCAGTAAACAAATGACTGTATTGGAACACCCTCCCTACTCATTTGATCTGGCCCCCAATTACTTCTTTCTTTACCTGAAGATAAAGGAAATATTGAAAGGAAAACATTTTGCTGACATTCAGGACATCAAGGGTAATAGAAGGATAGCTCTGATGGGCATTCCAGAAAAAGAGTTACAAAATTGCTTTGAAGGGTGGTGCCAGTGCATAGCTTCCCAACGGGAGTACTTAGAAGGTGACCATAGTGATATTCAGCGATGAGGTATGTAGCACTTTTTCTAGGATGAGTTGGCAAACGTAATTGTCAGACCTCGTATATTGAGGTTTTAACATGCTATATAGTTCATCAGTGATTATCCTAAAGGAATCCATAGATGTGAAATAGTGGCCATGAGAAGGCGGTTGGAATTTAGTGAACATGATAATTTAAGAAAAAGTAGCCACTTTGGGTATATTTGCAAAAGGCTCTGTATTTGCAAAATTTCCCAAACCCTAATATCTCGATTTTCTCTGTCATGTTAATACGTAGGAGTATTTATTTTGCATTCCAATGTCCCAAGAATGGAACATGATCCAACGATCATAGCATATCTGAAGATCAAGGCTAATACCGGACTCTTAGTACTGCAAATTAAGCACAATATGTTGGGTATGTTTTCACCTTAGAATAGAAATGTGTATAAATTCATTCTAGTTTCTGATGTTATATTATTATATATGCTTTTTGTGAGAGACACACCTCTCTTGCTAGCACAACTCTGGATGGCTCATCTGGGACCTGAGGGAAATTAAGAGAAACGGGTTGTTCTGGTTTGCAAAACTGTAGATAATTTTATTGTCAGTAACTATGGGAAACTGTCCTTCCTGTTAAGATCAGAGAGGATATCGTATCATCAAGGAAAAAGGAAAAAAAAAGAACTTTATGCATTGTAACATTTACAATCATCTCTGAGAATTAGTCCCTCTCTATCATGTAAAACTCACTCCTAAAGCTGATAGATTGCACATAAAAGGAGCATAGACACATTTCACTTGTGAATATTGATGCAAAAATCCAAAATAGATTGAGGGCAACAATAATTCAATAACACATCAAAAATATAAGATGAATAAGTAGAATACATTGCAGAAATCTAAGGATGTTTGAAATGTAGGAAATCTATTATAGAATTCATTATATTAATGGACCTAAGAAGAATAAATGAATTAATTTTCTCCATTAATACTAAAAGTGGATTTAATATAATGCAACAGCTCTTTATAAAAAAAGAAAAGTTAATAAAATAGCAACAAATGGCTAATACCTCAGAATAAATAAATCTGTCTATAGATCTATCTATCTATCTATCTATCTATCTATCTATCTATCTATCTATCTACCTACCTACCTACTTACCTACCTACCTATGTCAACCTGAAGCCAGCATCTTTAATGGGGAAACCCAGAAACATTTTCAGTATCACTACCCCACTATTTAATTCATATTAGAGGTATCAATAATTAAAACTATCTCTATATGCAGATAATATAATGGTATACCTGGAAATCCCAAGAGAATCATTAAGAATACATTGCTATGAACATTGAAATAATTCAGTAAGGTAGCAGGATTTCAAGTCAATGTACACAAATCACTAGTCTTCTGACATATAAACTCTAATCAGAAGATATAATGAAAACAAAAATCCCATGTATAAAAGAAAAAAAAATAAATAAACATAAGAAGAAATATGCAAAATCTATATTAGGAAAACTTAAAAACACTATTGAAAAACACAAAACAGTTCCATATTGAAGATATGGAAACACATCTTGTTTTTAATAGAATTGATGCCAGTAGGGCAAATCCCAGAAATGGGGACTCAAGCCCAAAGCCAAAAATGTTCTTGGCTTCAGGTAGGAAAAAATTCAAATGTACATCGATGTAAAGTTTAAAATGAAAATGAGTTTATTTAGCAGAGTGAGTAAGAAAAGGCCATCCCACAGACCGAGTAGCCATTTTTAATCACCAGGAAAACAGAGAACCCCTCCTCCCACCAAGGTAGGGTTTATATGTATTTCCTGTTTCTGTGGAAAACTTCTTGGTATGGGAAAAAGGAGGAAAGAAGTAATGTACAAAAGGAATAGGGGCAGGTCATAGTTTTGTAAAGTACAGCCTGTGGCTAATTTGTAATAGATTGAATTACTGAAACAGCCATTACAATGGAATCTCTGCTCAGTAGGCTTTGGATGGTCTTCTCTCTGTGATTGATTAATGTCTGCCCATGTTCTGTTTTTGGTAGCATGTAAGTAGCAGGCTTGGAATCCAACCTCCTAGTTCCTTCTTTTGTAAAAATAGTCCTCATGCCTCATCCCTGTATTAGAATGGCTTTCTTGATTAATATATCATTTTAGCACAACCCAGAGAAAAACACTGATAATTTTTTTCTGGAATTAGACAACTTAATTTTAGAGTTCACCTAAAGAAACACACACACACAAAAAAAACAACAACAAAAAGCATAGATATACAGGGAAATCCTGAAAAAGAAGAGCAAATGGGATGAGTCCCACTAAATAGTAAATTATAATATAAAGCCTTGATTATCACAATAATCTAGTATTAGTGTGAAAATAAACAGACTAATGAAACAGAAAAGAGAGTCCTGAATTGACCCAACTACATATGAAAATTTATTTTATCATACAGGGGGCATCTCAGAGCACTTAGAAAAATGCTGTGCTTTTAAGAAAATTTTTGTTTTAAAACTCAATAAACATTTGGAAAAATATAAAATTGGTTACTATGTCACAGAATAAACAGAATATGTTCCAAAAGAGTCAGAGACATATATGACAAAAACAAAACCATACAAGTTTTAGAAGAAAATAGAAGTGAATTGCTTTATAATCTGAGAGTACAGGAATATTTCTGGTTATGAATAAAATCCAGAAGCAAGAAAGAAAAAGATTGATAAATTTAACACATTGAATAAAAAGTTTTGCTTGGAAACAACATAAAGTCAAATGACAAATTATAAAGTAGGGGAAAAATAATTGAAATAAGACAAACGACCAATTCCTGAAATATATAATTTTTTTTAATTAATAAGATTAAGAACCTTATAGAAAATTGGCAAAAGACATAAGCAGACTGCTCACTCAAAAAGATAAAAAATGTTCAACTTTACTCATTAAAAAATGCAAATTAAATCTACAAAAAATAATATTTCTCACCCATACAATTACCAAAAGTTAAAAACAAATGGATAAAATATTCTGAAGGTGAAGTTGCAGAGAAACAGGCATTCATACGTTGCTGATGGGAGAGCACCATGTGGAGGGAATTCAGTGATATTTCATAAATTTACAGATACATTTATTCTTTGAGCCAGCAGTCCCATTTCTAGAAATCGACCTTGAAGATACACTCTTAGGAATGTTACCCTAGGCAGAAAGAATAAGACTGAGAGGAGACAGGGGGAAGGAAGGGAAGGAGAAAGAGTGTGTGTGTGTGTGTGTGTGTGTGTGTGTGTGTGTGTGTGTAGGGGGGAACAAAAAAAAAAATAAGAGGAGATGAGATCATTCTTAAGACAAGGTGCAGCTATAGCTAATTGTAATGGATTGTAACACTCTGAGCATTGCAGGAAAATTCTCCACCCCCAGTGTCGCCATGACAGTTCCTACAAGAGCCATGTAAAAAGCAAGGGAATCCCACCTCCAGTTGGGAAGGAGTGGTCAAGGAGGACAGCAAGGACGGACTCTGAGAATGCTTGTGTTGACTAACCAAAATAACTTTCTAGAAAATCTATGAAAAGAGCAGTCTATTTGGGAAAAGATAAAGAAATGAGACCACCCCAGGAGTGTGTGAATGCACACTTCTGACCAGAGCTCCAAGTGACCGCACATGTGCAAAAAAGAGAGAGCCTCCCTAAGCTAATCTCTCTCTATATATATTGACATATGAATCACTCACCTGGAAGTTACCACAAAGTTTAACAGGAAGTCAGGACTAGAGAGTTAACAAGGGGCCCAGCTCTGCCCATAGTCCTCCCAGCAATATAATTAATCATCTTAAGATGCCAGTTCACTTTTATCTCCTGAAACTCCATCCTTAAAAATTGACTATTTTGCACACTCATTCTGATAAAATTCTAAGCCCCTTTGTTCTTTGGTGCAGTTGTTCTTCTTCTGGGCCTGCCCACTCTCATGCCATCTTGAGAGTGTACTATTTTTTTTTCTAAAATAAATCTACTGATTGCTTGGCTTTGATCACATGACTCATTTAGTACATCCTTGAATTCTTTCCTGTGATAGTTACCAAGAACCCTTTCTCTAGTAACAGGAATATAAAAAAATCCACAATATTACTTAATGCATTATCATTTATAATAGCATTTCTAAGGCTGGATCTGACCAAGGAGGCTCTTAGCCACCTGAGAAATTGCAGATATTTTTCTTCAGGCAGTGGGAGCCATTTAAGGCATTAACAGGAGAACAGTTTGCTTCTTAAGAGGTCACCATGGCCTCAGTATAGAAAATAGAGTTGGAGGAGTTAGATTGCAGAGACATAGTTAGAAGGTTAATATCGTCATGTAGGGTGATTGATAATATGAAACCCCTTACTACCAGAAAACAGAGGCATAAGCTACCACGATCTTGGAAATTTTATTGATCATATTGCATAATGGGCACAGGAAGCAGCCAGTGTTTTATGCCAAAACTGGCATGGAGAGACTTGATCTACATGCCCTCCTAATTATGCCTTCTCTGAGTTTGCCATCTCTGATCAGAGGATGTGATTGGTGTTGTCATAAGATGTTGGAAGGGGGATGGAGACTTTTCCTCTACTTTCTGTGTTTAAAAATTGGGGCCTGTGAATTAAACTGACAAAAGGCAGATTAGCAAGACAAAGCCTTGCCAAGGAGGCAGCTAGATTTTAGGACTTAATATATCTACAGTCTTAATAAGGTAAGGGAGTGTAAAAGTCACTTATGAGGAAACAAGTGACTTTTAGGAAAGATAAATTGGCCATTAGGAGAATATATGGGAGACATGATAGTGTTGAGATACGAATGTCTATGTAGAATAGTTTTTACACTTTTAAATGGTTGAAAAAATTTCACAGCGCAACATTTTATGACAGATGAAAATTTGTATGAAGTTCAAATTTCATTCCATAAATAAGGTGTGGTTTCCTTTAAAAAATTTTTATTCTTCTTTGCTTATGTAACACTCATTCATTTACAAATTGTTTACGGCTGCTTTCACACTACAACAGAATTGCTTAGTTGTGATAGAGACAGTGTGGCTGCAAAGCCTAAATATTTACAACATAGCCTTTGTGGGTGGAAAATGGGCCACAGGTTAACTCTGACAAGCTCAGGAGACTGAAAGTAACCACATAGGATGGCGAGAATGTAAAAATTCCTAACTAAATTGGGCCATGATGGGAAGTCACATCTTTAGTCTTTATCTTCCTTGATAAGGTCAATCTTTACCTTAAATGAACCTGTCTACTGTCTTTTTGCACCTAATATAACATCCTTGTAATGTCAGTAATCCCTTTTTACCCTGACCAAAGCAGGAAACTACAGAACCCCACATTGTCATTCTTGTCGGCTGATTACCATCACTGTGTGCTATAAAAAGTGAACTATTAACCTTCCTGTACCCACCTATGCAGAAGAAATACCTGTCTCTCCAGTTTACTTTTATCCAATCCCAGAGATTTCCTGCCTTTGCTTTCTCCCATGCCCTTAACCTACCACCAATGGATTCCATGTAACCCTCCTCTTTTGACTCAACCTATAAAATAAGCTGTAAACCACCATTTTGTGGAGCATTTTCTCAATCTGTTGAGATTTTGCTTATTGGCAATTGTCAGTTTGGCTCAAATAAACTCTTAAAAGCTTTCTCTTAGGCTGGATGTTTTTTTGTTGACACCCTAAAAGAAAAAGTTTGCCCACTTCAAGTCTAGGGCCATGTTTGTTTCATAAGACATTCTAACTTGAATCCTGGGAGAAAAATGGACCAAAATCAGTCATCATGCAAATGTCAGTTTATTTAAAGGCATCCTACCTTAAGATAAATACATGCAAATAATATGCATATGAGTATATGATGCTTTATGATAGATATATTGCATACTCCTTAGCAGAAATCTACTTTGGGCATTGCTGTATCCTGTTCAGGCTTGGGAGTCATGACATTCAAGTTCCCCACTCTTCCATCCTTCCTGGCAGCTAGGGCTGGCAATACAATCTAATTTTGACCAATAAACGTCAGTGAAACTCTGCTGGAGAGTGTAAGTTTTGGGAAAGCTTTTGCTTTCCTTTAAAAGTTCCCAAATTACCTCAGTTCTCTAAATGAGAACTTACTTAGAAATCCTATCCACCTTCTACCAGCTTTGAATGTAGAAGTGATGGCTGAGGCTGTTACCGCCACATCATGATAATGAAGTCACACAAAGTGAAGTACAGACATATTGGTTCTGACTTCGTTGAACCTCTGAACAAGCACGACCTTCCAAAAAAAAAAAAAACGTAATAAATTGGCTCTAGTAAGTAGAGGTCTATATCATCTGAGACCATACAAGCTTCCTGAAAAAAATAATGTTCACCCAATCTTTTATTGAAACACCTAAGAATTCAAAATTCAAAGGCATAAATCTCCTAGCATCACAAGTAAATGTATTTATTCACTTAGAGACGAATACAGAAAGAGAACATCAAGACAAATACTGGTCTTAGAGGTTTTGTCTACAAAGTTTTCTCATATCTTCTTTTCCTTGTATGCCTTCTGCATCTTCAGGTGCCTCTGACTGAGACCTCATTTTAAAATCTATTTTTTTTCTCATTGTGTTATTGCTCAGGCTGTGGCCATAAGCAGTGCCAATGCTAATTCTTTCATCTCCACTTAATAACACACAGCAATCTCTATTAACCCTGACCAACTCTCCCAGTGGCAAACTGCCCACTGCAGTGTCAGAGTGATGCAGAGAAAACCTCTTACACTGCTTCCAAATCTGTGCCAATCAACTGTTCTGGGAATCTGTGTAAATGGTTTAAAGAGCTCTCTCCTCCTGGGGAGAGAGGCCCAAAATAAAGTGGTTGTCCGCTGAGGGTGCAAAAGAATGATTAAGGTAATAAGACTTCTGGAAATAACCGATCAAAACAGTGACAAATGGATTGTTTTAGTACCTGAGTATTTCCTGATCAATATTTTAACCTAATTATAATTTCTCAGAGGAATTTGAGTACGTAGAGATACTTATTACCCAAATTTTAAAATTCTCTACTTCCCCAAAGCTAGTAAAGAATGTAATGAAACAAAATACAATTAATATCAAGAAGCCACCAAATTTACAAATGGATAGTTTATGTGCAGAGAACTTATATGAGATAATAACAAGAGGCCAATGAAATCTTCACATAAAACCTCGCTCCCCAAGAACCAATCACAATAGCCCAAAGACAGGTTCATCACTGATTGGTGTTCCTGGATATACAAGTAGCATCCTAGTTAGTGCCATATTATATGCCCAATGTTATTAAAATGATTTCCCAGGTACGTTTGTTACAGATCTAGAGTTGTTTAAACAAAAAACAGAAAAGGTTGTAGGCATTTCAACTTGAGTGAAAATACACTCATTTTTTAATAGAACAAAATATGTTATACATATATGCTACATGGAATGAATTGTTGTGTTTGCACAACCATTAAAGAAACAAAATATTTAGCTACTTATATTTAAGGCCACAAAATAACTCAATACATTAATTATTCCATTAGTAATGTCCTGTGAGAAAATTTCAAAATTGTGAATAATTAAATTCCCTAGTCTGAATACACCATTTATTTAAATTTTTAAAAAATGATTTAAATTTGTTTAACAAACAGGAAACAAAATGGAAATTGCTAGTTCAGAGTATCTGAGGAACTGCCCTGTCTGCCTTTTAGTTGTAATCTGGGCTTTTGGCAGACTTTACTGCCTCATTTTTAAAATGTATCTGTAGGGAGAAAAAGTCTCCAAGAGAAAAATTCCTGCAAAATAAAACCAATCCTCATAAAGGGGTAAGCTCCCACTGAGATAATAAAGCATTTGTCTCAGCCATATGCAAAGGCAGATAACTTAACAGTAAACAAGCATCTTTGAAAGCAGGTATTACACAGAAAGTTCTCATCCACTGCAGATTTTCAGCAGGCCCTGTGTCAACATGGCTCTTCTACAGCCTGAAATGTTCAGTGCAGGAGTGCTTTTCCAATTTAGAAAGGAAAAACACCAATTAAATAAAAATAGATTTAAGAACACTCAGTCCCTCAAAAAGTAAAAAACAAAACAAAACAAAACAAAAAAGTTATACTTTTTTTTTTCACATTTAAAGCACGCTGGCATGTACATTGTGTTGCTCAGATTAATTCTGTGCAACTTGCACCAGTTAAGCAAAATGGGGGAATTTAATGTTTTATCTAACCAAAAAGCAGACGACGGAAAAGGTGGGGATAGATCTGGATATAGGAACCCCTGATCCAAGAACTCAAACAACATAAAGACTTTCTCAGTGTCTCCCATACCTTCTGCTTCTGTCCATCTGGCTTCACTCTCACCGACCGGCTTCTATAAAGATCTCTGAAGAACATGATCTTGAAATCTATGGGCTTGTTCTTATAGGTTAAGAGGACATGATGGGGACTCTCTTTTCCTGAAATGCATCTTTCCTTAAACCATTTATCAGAGGTGAAGTAATTAGGTAATATATAAAAGTATGAGTACCACTTGGGTCCCATCCCTGTGGCATGGGGGTCAACTACTATGATTGGCAAACCCCATTGGAAGCATGGGGTCAGGGTAGGAGTGGAGGAGTTACCTAAGAGAATTTAAAGTTCAATACATATTACAATATTCATACACAAATACTAAAATTCCTTAAAGTTTATACAATTTGCGCTTTTTACAATAGAACAATATTTGTTTTCAGCAGTGTTCCCTAAAGAAATCAACCACTTAAAAATCTTTGTGATATCTGTTTTTCAAGCAAACCATAATGTCTAATTTTCAGGCTACACATATTAAGCTGGTTTTTAAGGTTTTTCTTCAAAGTATAAAAGAAGTGAGATACACATTTAGAGAAACAGACTTGAGCAAATCCTAATACATGAGTCCCAAATCTGGTCATACCTCCAGGGCACTTTTTATATTCCTGAAAGATCCAATCTGTGGGCCATCCTAGAGCCCACACAAACCAGGCAATAGCCTGACTTCCAACCTTACATGTCAAATTTTCAACACAGGCACAATTTACAGCCTCTCCCAAGTAAGCTGAGACTACCAAAAAAGCACCTTCCCTTTTAACTAATGAAGACTAAGGATAAGTTATTTAAAAAGGAGGATGCTTTCCTCTCTTCCAATTTTCCTGCCCTTTTAAAGAACTCAGGCAAGAACTAAGTTCATTAAAAAGAGCAGGCTGTTTCCCATTCTTCTGATTTTCCTAGAGGTTTGAGAAGTCCACATAAGTAGTGACTGCTGTATGAGAATACTGATGGAAATCGTTTTGTCCATCAACTATTGCCTCTTCCCTGTTGTACTAGGAGACACCTGGTCTCCTAGTACACCTTCCCACCTTTCTCCTTCCCACCTTTCAAATTGGGGTTCACAGGAGGGCATACTCTTCTCCTAGACCCTAAAAAGATCCTGGCGATTTGTTCTAAGCATTTCTGGTACAAGATGACACTTTACAGGCCCTCAAACTCACCTTCAATCTTTTAAAAGGCTTACCATGTGGTTGATTGTGACAATGGCAACGCAGTTTTTCCTTCCATCGGTGACCATTGGTTGTGCTCACCCATAATGTTCAAGCTATCTTTAATGATCTGTTTTGGCAAACAGAGTATTGTCAAATATGTTACAAAGGGAGGCTTAAAAAGCCTTGTTCATCGGGGTTTCCCATTGGTGCCCTGAGCCACCACGGGGATGAGCTCAAGTTATTCTGCTAGATGATGATAAGTATGTAGCCCACTTACTCCTGTCACCCCAGCTCATAAGGAGGTACATCCCAGAAGCAGAAGGGCCTAGGTGACTGAGTACTGTCACATGTATAAGCCCAACTGAGCCCAACAGAAAAATCCCAACTAAGCCCAGACTAAACTGCCAACTCATAGAATCATAAAAACAAAACAAAACAAAACAAAAAAGAAACCATGGTTATTGTTTTAAGGTTCTAAGTTTTGATGTGGTTTAAGCATTAATATCTAGCCGATAACAGCGCTGTCATTAGAGGTTGGCAAATGGAGCCCTAGAGTCATGTGACTCAAGGAACCCTGTAGTTTGTAACTCCTTCCTGAAGCTATTGTAAGCCTTCCTCAGTAGCTGTAACTACTGAGGTGAGGTACTACAAGTCCATTTATCACTTCTGGAATACTCTATAATAACCCCTCCCCTTGACTAAGAAAAACAAAAAGCAAAAACTGTAGGATGAGCAAAAATAGACAAGCTAAGAATGAGAAGGAATCATTGTGTGTGTGTGTGTGTGTGTGTGTTTGTAATATTGAAGTAAACAAATTCTGAAAGAACTAGAAAGATATATATGTTCTTAGAGCAGAATATGTTTTTCTCCCAAAATTAATCTATAAGTTTAATGCAATTTCAATTAGAATTCTCCCAAAATGATTCTTTTTGAAGTTGAGCAAAAACTATGTTAAATTTCACGTAAAAGAATAAATGCTCAACCATAGTGAAGGGAATTATAAAGAGAAAGAACAGTAAAAAGGACTTTCATTACTAGAAATTTTAAAGAAATACAAATCTGCTGTAATAAAATCAATATATCATTAACCCAGGAAGAGGCACTAGATCAACAGAATAGAATAGACAATTCAACCTACCTCCCTATATGTGAATGTAACATTTGAAAATAGTGTCACACTGATTCAGCGAGAGTAAAGAAGGCTATGTAATGATACTTACACTGAGCCCAACTTTATCTCCACAGGGCACAAAAGAAATCTAGTTCTCTATTACATTTAAAGATTTAAATATAAAGTATGTATATGGAGAGAGACAATATTTCTATGAACAAATGGAATTTTCCTACATAAAAATGAATTAAAATTTGGTGAAAATAACAGAAAAACAAACTTGGAAAAGTATTTCCAATAATGAAAATTATTTTAAATATTATATTGCACATCTGACATGCCAAACAATGTTTTAAGTTCTTTATATGTTTTAAGTAATTTATTCCTCACAGCAACCCTTTTAGGAAGTTACTAATCTTCTTTAACCCATTTAAAATATTTCTTTTCTTTTAAAAAAATGTATGTATGTATGTATTTATTTATTTACTTATTTATTTAAATTTGTTAGGGTGACCTTGTTTGTAAAGCTATATAGGCTTCAAGTGTACATTTCTATAGTATATCATCTCTATATTGCATTGTGTGTTTACCACCCAGAATCAGTTCTCCTTTTACAACCATATATGTGACCCCCTTTACCTTCTCCCATCCGCTTACCCTCTGCTAACCACTAAACTATTGTCTTTATGAGTTTTTGTTTATTTGTCTTGTTCATCTGTTGCTTTCAATTTTATATCCCACATATGAGTGAAGTCATATGGTTCTTGACTTTTTTCTGTCTAACGTATTACATTTACCATGACAACCTCGAGGTCCATCCATCTAATCACAAAACTTCAGTGGCTGGGGTTGCTCTCCATTGCTCCGCAATGAAATACAAAGTTACTCTGAAATTCCAAGCCTTTTACAATGATCCAGGTTCCCTTGGTGGTCTTATCTCTTAATATCCCTGTCCATGAATATACTCTGGGTTTTCCTTTCTTTATTCCCTTACTTCAGTAATAAATTCTGCTTTGGTACTTCCTTTACTCCACCCATTTGTGACATGAAATCTGATGGTTTTGTCAAAGTCCTGCTTTCTCCATGTATTCTTTCCTTATTTCAGATCAGGTATAATCTCACCTATATTCAACACCCTTCTAACTTTTCTTGATGCTTTTCTTGTGTACATGTAGTGAATGCCCTACTGAAGGATCAACTATGATAACAGAGAATATATTTTACTTATCTGTAAAGTGTTTAGGGCAGAATAATTGCTTGAGCCATATTTATCGAACCCACTACATTAACAGAGGAAAACGGCGGTTTCTACTAGGTTTACCAGTATTTTCTACTCAAATTTTTATTGACTTCTCAGAGTCTATATTCTGAATATTCTAGCATGGAATATGAAGTACAACTATTCCAATCTTTTATGCAATTTTATTATTTTATAATTACTTATAACAAAATATTCTAAAAACTCATTTGTATATCTTGGATTCTATTTTAACTCCTGTATTAAAAATTTTCAACATGTTTATGCTTTTTAGTTTTACAGCTTTTTATTCTTTTAGTCTTAAAACACATTATCTTGAACATATTAGAACTTCCTAAATAGGAATTAAAATAAAATCCCAAGATACACAAGTGAGCTTTTTTAATATTTTATTTTGCATAATTATAAAATGATAATGAAAGTTATGTAAGGAAAGAATTTTTAAAAACATGTTACCAATATATCTTAAGATTAAGATTAGGAACCAGGAGTATTAGGAACCAGGAGTCTATCATTCCATTTTCTATACTTGTTTGTGTAAAGTTTGTCAAGTCTTTAAGCTCGTTAGGTTAGTTTTTCTACCTACAAATGGAGATAACAACATGACCACTGGCTTAGAACATAATCTAAGGCTGCTGTAATGCTCCGTGACTGTGCCCCGTGACTGTGCTTTGTAAATGGAAAGTGATTATAAAATATCAAAATTTTGTTTTAGACAAGATTAGCTGTTTCCAAAGACCTGATATTCTACAAGATATTAATAAGTATTTTAAAAAATACAACAAAAAGTAACTTGGTCATCTATGTTTCAGAAGTGCTATATATTACATTTCTTCTCTGGAAGATCACTCTATTTATTGCTCTACTAAAAAGTACAAATTTGTTCATTGAAAGACCTGTTTAACTTCTGTAACATTGCGTTTAACAAACTTACTGAACCAAGAGATATCTTTCAATTTTTTAAATAACATATATTAACACCTGGAAGAATCAATGCTTTTATACATCCAGTTTAAGCAAGTTTGGACTAGACACTAAGAATTTAACCTTTCATTTAAATTAAAACACACACACACACAAACCAAACAAACAAAACACACACACACACACACACAAAATTGTCAAGCACACACTGCCTAATGGAACATTTAAAGATGCAAATTGGCAACACTATTTGTATAAATCACTACTAGGGAGTTAGTTTTATAAGTTGGGAAAATATTCTCTTCTTGGTCCTGACGGTGCTGTATTCTATGCTGGAACAGTCACTACCTCAATGATACCCTCATGGTCAGAGTAGTTCATGTTCGGCGCAGCATAATTCAATTCCAGGATGTAATTTATACACTGGAGTAATCTGGATGAGTATGTTCATTTTTATGGCTTTTCTTAAATCCATAAAACTTTGAATGATTCACAAAAGACAAATTATCAAGCTGTACAGACTAACAACACACAATTTAGTGCATATTTCTTTTTTTTTCATTTATTATTCATTAGGGTAACAAATCCATTTACAAATATGGATTTGTAAAATGCAGCACACAAAAATCTTATCTTACATGATTTAAATAAGATTGGTATTATTTCAGAAAATATTCCATTGTTTTTATTCTATATGTTTGACCCTGGGCTAATGGACTAATGTTTTAAATGCCATCCTAATGATATTTGTACCTCAAGATTAGATTTGGCTTCTCCCAATTTACATATTAGAAACCTATTTTTTTTTAACATGAAGTTGGATAGATGGAAGATTTAAGTTCTTATCTGTATCTAAGGCTATAGGAAAGAGGTAAACAAGGGAGAAAATTATATTCATGTGGAAAAATGATAAAGCTTTTAGTTTTATCTTATCCCTTTCCACTATAACAAAATATAAGCTTTGAGTGTTTGCTTCTTCCAGTGCTTTAAAGAGGGATATTATTGTTTAGTTTACATTCAGCAATAGTCTCTTAGAAGTGTGGTTCTGCCTCATCTCTGTGAGCATATTGTGGAATCTTCGCTATAAAAGTTGGTCATTAGCGCAAGGATTGCAAACATAGAGCCCTTTTTACTGTGGTATCAGAAGAAGGAAAGCCTATAGGGTATGAAAAAGCCTCACTGGTACAAATTAGTAGTCACAATATAGTCATAGGGATATGAAATACAGTATGAGGAATATAGTCAATAATGTGGCAAAGATTATTTGGGGAGCTAGATGGGCACTGGACTATTCATGGACGGTGTAGATGCCTGACGACTGTGCTATATATTTGAAGCTGAAGTTGAACAATATTGAATGTCAACTATAATTATAATTATTTATATATATGTATATATATGCATATACATATATGTATGTATGTATATATACATATGTATGTATAGTCATGGGATGTGGAGGACAGCATAGGGAATATAGTCAATGGTATAGTAATACCTATATATGATGTCAGAGGGGTATTAGGTTGAGGGTGGTTATGACTTTGTGATGGGTGTAAATGTCTAACTATTATTTTGCTTTGTACACCTGAAACTAAAAACACCCAAAAAAACAAAAACCCAAAAACTTAAAAAAAAAAGAAAAAGTCTCACTGGTGATTCTAATTTGCCTACTGGAAGTTTGGGGCTCCCTTCCTGCCATTTTACCTTTGAAAGTTGGAAAATCACAGCCATAAGAGGAGTGTCTCTCTATGGGCATGACACTCAATAAATATTTACTGAATGTATAAATGATGATTTGTTTAAAAAGCTATTACACAATGCTATTTTAATCCTCTCTCAAAACAAACAACAACAAACCTTCAACATCTCCTACTTGGTTTTAGGTCAAGTTGCATCTCCTTAGACTATCACAAAGGTCTTTCTTAATGTGGACTTTTGATGCTCTGGTTGTGGTAGAGGAGAGAGGAAGGAAAGTGTGGCACATAAGTAGAGTTGTCTGCAAGTGAGTTTGTGAGTTCATGGACAATGTGCTGGCTGGGACCTAGGTCGTCCCTTCTCCCAGAAGCAGGGTGCGAGATCTAAGCAACTCAGTTTCCTACTGGAGCAGGCACTTCCTTCATCTTCACCCTAGTCCTCAGAAGAGAGGACTGAAATACTATGAAATGCAAGCTCTCCTTTAACAGGGCAGCTGGCGATCCCAGACTGTGTTTGTCAATAGATTGCCTGCTGCCAAGCAGCTTGTTGACTTCCTCATTGACTTTACTCCTTTCTTTAAAAAAGGGAGACCCACGATGGGAGAGTTCCCTCTATTGTCTCATATCTTATATTTTCTCCCTCAGAAGTAAGGACCCTGGCAAGCCTCTCTAATTGATGACAGAGAGACTGAGGGATAATACATATTTCTGTCCTGACTGAGGCCTTCTGAATTTTCTCTTTTCCTAGTGAAGCCCATTCCTAATCCCTATTTTGTGGCATTGTAGAGAAACTTAAAAAGGACTTCCATCCATGACAAAACAAAATTGAAACGATATATCAATATCTACCTGCAATTCATGCATGGAATAAAGACAATCTAGAAAAAAAAAGCCCTCAAGGCAAAAGACAAGACTTGAATAAACAAATTTTTAGCACTCAGAGTTATAACTAAGTTCAAAATTCTGTAGATACAATTGAAGACACTGGTTTCAGTTGAAAAGGAGATATAAATCACTCAAATAAACTCTAACAGACAGAGGAAAAGGCAGAATTAGCAAAAAGAGGATTTGAGAGATATGAAGAGGTTGTCCTTGGCTTGGAAGACATGAAATTTAAAATCATGTGGCAATAGAAGTCTTGAGAGAAAACAGGGACAAGATTTTGCTACCTACTTCTTCGAGCCCAACACCGAAAATATCTTTGCGTTTGTGTGTGTGTGTGTATGTGTGTGTGTGTGTGTTTTCCTGAATCACCCTAATATAAGGTTGGTGCAAAAATAATTGTGGTTTAAAAGGTTAAAAATAATAGCAAAAACCGCAATAACTTTTGCACCAACCCAATACAACCATGTAAGCTGACTAAATTAATAACAACAGATTCATAGGGAAAATGGCTTTTTATTGGCAATGCAATACACAAAGAAAGAATGACTAGCACCAGTAGCCTGTCTCCTCAGTCTGGGAGCCTTGTTCCCCACACTTGGTATCACAGTTTTTTCCTGTAGGTCAGATATGTCTCTTGATGGTGACACTGGTGGTTAAATTATTTTGAACCAACATCACTGCACCCTTACTTTGGGTGTTTTCTTAAGGGGAAAGTGAGAAGTCCAGCGAGGTCTGAGAAATCTTTAGAGATGAGCAGGATGCTCACTGCTTGTGCCCAGGGTAGAATCTGATAATTCCCCTTTTATTTCTATCATCAGAAACGACAGTTTTCTTCTCACTGGCTATTTTCTCACAAAAGTATTATATCAGACACAGGTCCTACTTCTTCTTCATGGAGTCAATTGCTCTTATTTTATTTTATTTATAGGAATATTTAGCAACACCAGAAAATGAAATTTATTGTTTATCAAATGCTGATAAATACTACTGTTATTTCCGTTATCTGAAACTCCATATTGTCATTTTAAAACAGAAACAGGATTAATAATTTGGAACTCCTGCCCTCATTCAGGGTAAAGAGGAATTATTTGGAACCAAGGGAACCTGAGCTGATGCCACCCCAAAGAAAGGGAAGAGGAGAGCCAAATCCAATTTCTGTGGTGTCTCTCACAATGTAAACGAGACATCAGAAGGAATTATGCTCTTTTGAGGCCCACATGTCAGCACTGCTGTCTCTCAGAGGGCAGTTAGAGACCTACACAGCAGAAGACAAAGTTGGGGAAATGTCACCATCAATTACTTCACTCTCCTTCTTGGGTCTTCATTTCTCCCACTTCATCTAAAGTGTTTGATTTTGCAAGACATAAAAAGGGACTGATGAAAAATTTTCCCCATGTAAGTGAGGGAGAATTTTCTAAAGAAAGGAGTAGAAAATAGCAGAGTAGACGCTTTGAAAGAGACAACTGAGTAGATAGGAAATGTGGCAGGTAAAAAGACTGTCCCCCAAAACACCCGTTTCCAATGCCTTCTGACATGCTTTCTTGCATTTTGGGGATTAGAAAGCCAAAGGGGGGGGAATTCAGATACCCTCATTGCTAAGATCCTGGAAGTAACTGAATCTCTGTCAATCTCATGAGCTGAGTTATGTGGAATAAAAGACGTGAGGCATTTACTCAGCTAGAGAGAAGTGGTATTAGAACCAATAGTGGTAGCAACTCTATGATTTGATTGACCATTCCCTGCTTTGGCTCTTTTCTAGTCGTGGGACTCATGCCATTGTTCTGTGGTGAAAATGCTCTGATCTGCAGATTCCTGATCAGTGGTAGGGGTAGCATTCGCCTTGGTGGTCCAGTTCTGTGGTAAGTCATTGGTGGCAGCTCAGTGTATAGGCTATGTTTTCAACCCTTGTAACAATTCGGCAACATATTTATACTTTCTAATTCATTCTATTAAACTGATTAGAGTAATTTAATTTGCCTGAAATTAAGAACTTGTTGGAAGACAATTTTACAGAGTCTCACATTTCTGCTCATCGTACTGCCTTTGTTCTTTACTATCTTTTGAAAGACATTAGCATAGTAAACAGCCTTGGGAGGGAGTGATGGTTTGCCCTCTGGAGCAAAGAGGAGGCTTGCTTACTGTCCAATTTAATAAAGCTGTTATTTTGTGAGCTGCCCTACAGAGAAGCCCACATCACAAGAAACTGAGGGTGACCACCAGTCAAGGAGAAAGAAGTCCAAGAGCCTGTGTAGGATTGCGTCCTGCCAGCCATAATGTAAGTGAGCTTGAAACAACTCCTTCCTTCCGCAGTTGAGCCTTGAGGTGACTGCAGCCTTGTGAGAGGCCTTGAAGTAGAGGACCCCCCTATGTTGTGCAAGGAGTCCTGACCTACAGATAACCTGAGGTAGTCAAAGCTTCTGCTTTCAGCTTCCAAATCAAGGAGTAATTTATTATACAGAAATAGACACCTAAAATATTCCCTATCTGAGCTTCTGGCGTTGGGAGATGGATGGCGACCAAAAGATAGAGGAAGTCATTGTTTAGAGAAAAGCTGCCTGACTAGCAGCACAGGTTTTGGATTTTTATGTGACCTGAAATTCAATTGCTAAGTCACGTTTATTTGGGGGTGGATAAATAGAGCAGCTAGAATTACTTACCTTAATAATATATTCTGTTTTCTCTTAGTATTTTCTTATTTTCTTGATATATTCTTGACCCAATAGTGTGCTGTGTAGATTTCCCCATTTTTTTCAAAATGATTAATTTTAACCGTTTCGATTTTTTCTCCTCTACTGATTTGAAATTTGTATATTCTACTTCTATTTTTTTCTAGTGCTTTCCCTTAACCTTTTAACATATGTATGTAATGGGTCATTGAATAAGCAGGACTCATAAGTTATAATCAGAAAGCAATTATATTTGTCTCCTACTATTCATTAAAATTTGATTCAATGAGGAAAGTTTGCTTCTGTTCCTACATAAAAAGGCAGGCAATGCATGGCTTGTCTGATAATTATTAGGTAATTCAATGTCTTATAACAATTTTAAACAAAAACCAAATAAATTTAAAAAAAAGCAAGAAAGAGCTTGGCATGTGTACTACCTACCGTGTTTCCCTGAAAATAAGACCTAGCCAGACCATGAGCTCTAATGTGTCTTTTGGAGCAAAAATTAATATAAGACTGAGTCATATTTTACTATAAGACCCGGTATGATATATTATAATATAATATGATATAATATAATATAATAAATATAGTATAATAAATATAATAAATATAACAATAAATATATTATAACAAATATAATGTAATTAATATAATATAATATAATATAATATAATATAATATAATATAATATAATACTGGTTCCTCAGGTATTTCTAATCCACCCAGAATTTGAGAACCACACAAAACATAGTCTTGATTTAGAAATTAGAATATCCAGTCCAATATGTTCATTTCCATATTAATATCCTTTAGAGAAGATTCTTCCAGATCCCCTCTGATACGGGATGCCCTCTGCTGGTAAAGCAGGATGGTACTTACCTTCTCTTCAGGAGGTTAAGTGGCCTTGTGTCCTTCCCTGGGTCTCTTTCTTCTTGAGAAATTTCTGATCCATCTAGCTTCAAAACAAGAGAAGAGAAGATTAAAAGGAGGGCAGGAAAGTTCTTGTTTGGCAAGCTGAAAATTTTACATGTACATTTTACCAACAAAATATTAGTCAGTACAGTTATCTTCCACCTAAAGAATATAAGAATTTTAGAATGTTTTAACTCTCGTTATCCTATCATACATATTAGTATTGTCTAATCTCTTAGATTATCTATATTTTTAATCTTACCAAGTTGGTGGTGGTTGTTATCATTATCATTATATACAGTCAAGGTTTACTTACATGTTTCCCAATTGTTTTGTTCAGTATTAGTATTTGCCTATTGAAGCTTACTCATATGTTTTCCAATTGTTTTGTTTAATGATATGATTTGCGTTTTATTACTCTTCAGGTTTTCCTTGTGTTCCTTTCCAACATTACTCTGCATCCCTTTTCTCCATATAACCAACTATCCTAAATTCTAATATGAGAGATCATCTTCACCTATTTCTCTCTGTCTTCAAAGAGCTTTCCACTGGCTATGGACTTTTAAACTCATTATTTTCTCTCAACCTCTTGAAGATACAGTAGACCCTATTCTATGTGCCTATCCAGTATCTGGTCTTGCATTTTCTCTTAGTGAGAGAATACTAAAGCCAAATGGTAGCCAAATATCTCCACTCCCAGACCTGCTGCTAGAGGTGGTCATTAACGCAATTCTTGCCAATAAGATATAAGTGAAACTTTACTGGTCATTTCTGTGAAACGTTTTATTTTCATAACAAAAAAAAAGACAGATGTTGTTGACAAAATCCTATGTTTATTTCCATCTTGGATGTGTCTGTGACTTCTGTAGCTACAGCAGCCATCTTGTGACTTTCAAATTATAAGCACGAGGAACAAATACAATTTTAGAGATGCCAACTCTGACATTGTTGAGCCATTTAATTAGTGCCAGCAACCATCCATCTGATTTTATATTTTAAAGAATCTTATATATTATATGATGTTATATATGACACAACATATACATTAATATTTTTTGCACTGGCTCCTCTCTCTGCTCTTCTCTGTCTCGCATGCCCCTTGTTATCCATTCTTTAAGTCCCAGTTCAAAATTTACTTTTGTAAATATTTCCTTGAATTGTTCCCTCAGCAAAACAATTCATTTTCATCTGTGTTCTAGCCAGAATTTATTAACATTTATCACATTATATTGTAATTCATTTTTGGGGTCTGTCAATCTCAACAGATTGTTTTGCTCTACAAGAACAGGTGTCATACTTTCTTTTTTTAAATTTATTGGGGTGACATTTGTTAGTAAAATGACATAGGTGTAATATAAACCCCATTGTGTGTTCACCACCCAGAATCAGTTCTCCTTCCATCACCATATATTTGATCCCCCTTACCCTCATTTTCCACCCGCCACCCTCCCCTTACCCTCTGGTAAGGTGTCATACTTTCTTTATCTACAGTAGACCCCTCCTTGTCTCCAGTTTTGTTTTCTGTGGTATCTGTTATCTGTGGCCAATTAGAGTCTTAAAATATTAAATGAAGAATTCCAGAAACAAGCAATTCCTAAGTTTTAAGTTACATGATGAAATCTGGCCTGGCCATGCCCTGGATGTGACTCATCCCTTTGCAGAGTGTCTGCATTATTGATGCTCTCTGTCCATTAGTCATGTAGTAGCTGTCTCTACTATCAGCTTGACTACGGTGGTATCACAGTACTTGTGTTCAAGTCACCCTTATTTTATTTAATAATGACCCCCAAAGCCCGAGTCGTGAGGCTGGCAATTCAGATATGGCAAAGAGAAGCCATAATATGCTTCTTTTAAGTATATAAACTTGAGTAGAGTACAAGAATATATTTCAAGAGACTACATTCATAAAACTTTTATTACAGTATACTGTTATAATTGTTCTACTTTGTCATTGGTTATTGATGTTAATCTCTTACTATGCCTAATTTATATACAAACTTCATCATAGGTATGTATGCATAGTGAAAGAAAAGTATATATAGGGTTCGGTACCATCCAAAGTTTCTGGCATCCACAGGAGGTTGTCTTGTAACATATCTCCCTATGGATAAGGGACAGCTAATGTATATTTTAACACACATAAGTGCTTAAAAATTGCTTATTTAATGAATTAATCCATGACTGATAGGCCTCGTTTCATTATTATTAAGATATTTTTCCTCTGGCTTTCTTTTTTTGAGTATGTTTTGTTTAGTGGCTTTTACTGACAAATGAACACAGAATTCCTGCAGGAACTTTGCAGGACAAATAATTCATCCAGAAATCTCCCCAGGGATTACTGGAGTTCTTGAGCATGTTTTTAACGAGCTTTTTGTTCCTGGAATACTGCAGAATGTTATTGTTAATAACACTAGTTTAATTCTATTCTTTTCTCAAAATGCTGAGAGTGTAAATATAAAGTTTCCTATAAGAGAAGAAATACTATTTTTACATCTGTTAGGCTAGAAGAATGATTGTTTTTATTTAGAGCAGACTTGGAGAAAAAGTACCAAGATAATGTTAAAGAACATTGTCTAGGAGCAAATTTTACATTTCAGAATGATTTTACTATTTTACCATTAAGGTTAATCAGACTGGAGAATATTTTTATTTTTACTGTTTTTATAGGTTTCACTGAGCTTTCTAACTAGGAGTTACTTTAATAGTTGTTGATTTTGCTTTCTTTTCTGGGACATTGTTTATGGATTAAAAACCCTTTGTGTTTATAGACAAGTGAGCCAGACTCTGATGATCAGGGAACTTACTGTGAAAGCCCAAAGGCATCTTCCTATAAGGGATTCATAACTAAAGAATGAAGGTAAGGCAGATAGACAAGCAATTTAGTTAGACGAAAATAATTTAAACCTGGCGGAATAAAATTGTATTGGAAAATAATACCTTGATACTACCAAACTGGAGTAAATTAAACCTATCATGATTTCAGACCGGACATAAATTATTTCAGTCCTTGCTAGAGAAATGTTTGAGAGATTGCTAAATTCTCCTTGAATTGTCATTCCTTGAGCTTTAATATATATTCAAACAACAAACCCTTTAACTATGCTCGATACGTTTGATTTACTACTTGTTCATATGTATTACTTTTTTAGTTTCTATCACCAAAAAAATATTTCCATTCTTGTATACAAATATTTTTCTTGCTATCTCATCGTTTTACTCAAATTGTTCTTCTTTGTTTATTTGCTTTAATTAGAAGAGAAAACAATTTTAAGTTTCGATTTTGTTTGTATGAAAGCAGAACATTCCATGGGAGATGTTGCAAAAAAATTCCTGCAGGAGATTTGCAGGTGATATAAATAAAAGAGTTGACCAACTGGGGAGTGGGATTGTGGGGACTTTTTGATCAAAGAATACATACCTTATCAAAAGTAGATAGCTGCTACTTAGCTCTTGCTAATTATTAAAGGATTTTTTTCCCAAACACGTTATGCATCAAGATACTTATGTGATATCTCCATTTTCAAAACTGCTACCCTACCTAGACATTGAACATAAACGACTTAACATGACAAAGAAAGACATGATGGAAGAATAATATATCACTGCCCATGAAGCAGTCCTATAAATAAAAAAAATAAATAAATACATCGAAGGTGAACAAAATGTAACTTCTAGCTCCAACTCCCAATTTACAAGGATACAGAGAACACAGGAACTCGTTAGACTACACCATGGGGATGCAATCAGCACAATCCAGCCTGTGGGGAACCACAGGACCAACAATATAGTTTCTTCAATAATTGCAAGGGAAAAAAAAGAGAGAGAGCAATGGATGGGTAATTTATAGACTAAAAGAGATTTAAAAGATACATCAACCAATTACATGTGTGAACCTGTATGGATTCTGATTTTTTAAAATTATAACATTTATGAGATACTGACTAGATAATTGATATCAAGGATTTAATGCTGATTTTTAAAAACATAATAAAGTTGATGTGGTTATGTTAGAAAAGCACCCTTATCTTTAGTGACACATGCAAAATATTTATGGATGGAATTTCAGAAACACATTCACATTAAAACAAACAAAAATACTAGGTGAATGCCACGTGTCTGCAAGCCATGTGTGGCTTATGTGCTGACAGTTTGTCACTCTGGGTCTGTAAGAATATATGCAACTAATTTACAATTCTTATTTCTCATCATCATCAAAAAACTAGGATATATTAATTATACTTAAGAGCTTTAAAGACATACAGGCCACAGTTTTCACTGGGAGAATATGAGATATGTAATAATATATCACTGCCCATGAAGCAGTCCTATAAATAAAAAAATAAATAAATACATCAAAGGTGAACAAAATGTAATAGTAATACAATATTAAATAGTAATACAGTATTGCTACTCACTCACCTTCTGTTGTAATATTCAACTCTATAAGTGTATCTCAAATTGCTAGACTTTTTGAATGCTTTCCCAGATTTATAGTCTGATAACAGTTAACATAATGCTTCCGAGTAATAACAAATGTAAGTTAGTACACAGCTTACGGGTCACTTCTGCTGTGAAGTGTATTTCTGAGCAAACCATTCTTCCCAGGTCTACCAGTCAACAAATGCTACATATTCAGAGTGCTTAATGCCATTATACAACACGTTGCAAAATGAGACCATTCGGGGACCAATCACACCCTTTTCCAGGGTCCCTAGAGACAGCTTATCATGAATTTGTTAGAATCACTGAATTCTGTCTAATTCCCTAAGTCCTACTTGAGGGAATTAAAGTTAAGAGATTTTGGATATGTCATTGGTGAAGACCCTCCTGAGCCCCATTGTATAAAAAGTGGCTTCAGTACAGCAACTGGCACTTACATATAACGTGCTCAAAGAAGGCTGGTTCCTTTCCCCCTCCCCCACCCACTGCTTAATGAAGGCCCTGTAATGGATAAGGAGAATCATCTAGTATAGTGCTTCTCAGTCTGGGGATGAGGGATTAAAGGTGGGAGTAAAGGTGACATATTAAACTTACTTGGGGGGATTTTTAAGTATATATACTCTCATCTATAGATGAATCAGAATTTGAGAAATGGGAAGGACACATGAAATCTCAAAAAATACTCCCCACGTGATTCTAATATGTCATATTTCTGATGATGCCTCTGCTTATGGCCCCCTGGAATCTCCCAGCCCCTTGTTGAGGACCATTGCTCTGTCAAGATGGATCTCAGAGTCTTAAATGAGAGAATTTGCAAGGATGTTGCTATTCTGGTCTAGTCCATCATCAACTCCAGGAAGTCTGTCATTCTGTACATTTCTTAAGCATATCAAATTTAAATCTTAAAATCACAAGAATTATATTCTATTGGTTTCTGTTAAATAAGACTCCTTCAAGGAATTGAATTCCAGGAATTCAAGGAATACTTTCCTACAAAACATTGTACTTACAGTTCAAGTGTGAAATAACTCACATAGAAACATAGCAGAAGGGAAGAAAAGACTGTTTATCTATTATTAACTGGAAAATAAGTTATAGAATAAGGAACAAGAAACTAGAAATTGGTATAAGCAAAGAAATAGGCCTTACATGTAGCTAGTATGCAGCTGCTATAATTTTATATATGGAAATAACATTAGAAATGAGGTGGAGTGGAAGCAAATGACTGCTCATGGACAATTAATCAAATTTAATTGCCCAGTCTTAATTCTGCCTCTTATCAGACGCTTCCATGGTCTGTGGATAGCTGCCACCGCCAGTTCTTGTACTTGTGACATCTTTCATTTGAAGATGAAAGAGTTATGAAACTTCCTCTTTTCATTGTCCCTGAAGGATCTGACTTTTTTTTTTTGCGATACAGAAAATAGATTAACATAGATTTTTGGCTTTCCTTTTGGAGGATGAGAGTCAAGATATGAAAGGATTGATGCTTTTCAAAATTCCTGTAAAACCTATTCTATGTCTACCCTCTCGTTTCTCCTTTTATGCTCCTTTTACGTCTTCCCAATCATCTGGTCAAGGGGCATCAATGCCAACAGGCTCACGGCACTCTGTCCTAGCTGGGTACGACTGGCATGAAGGCTTCCAGGGCTCCCAGTTTGCTGACAGAAGGTCAACTGTAAATATATTTATGAGAGGTATGCACCCACATTGGTGTAGAGGAATGAGTGGGGCCCAGATGATTTCTTATTGCTATAAAAGCACATTTAAAGAGTCCTAGTATAATGTATTTATTGTATGTATCATTTTAAAAAATGAGATTACAAAACTAAAGAGGATGACTTCTATTGTGCTATTCATTAAACAATAAAGGAAAAACCAACCTACAAATAAACATTCCTTTGAAGATTATATATTTATACAAAGTACAAATCTCAGTTTAAGTGTCAGAGATGATGCAATCTCCTTATATTTCTCTAACATCTCAATTCTTACTATGTACTGCTCATTGTCTGAGGTGGTAATTTGGGGTCCCTACTTTCTTTTCCTTACAGTTTTATCTAAGGTCTTTGTTTTCCAAGTATTGGGCACTGAGAGGACTTGATCACATTTATCCTCTGGACATGTATCACAAGCATAATTGGCCCCCAATTATTAGCACACACAGATTGTCACTGTGCATCTCTCTTTCCTGTGAGAGAGCTCCTTTTTGTCCTCTGCTCAGCAAGGGATTGATGTATTTCGGCACCATGCTGAGTTCCATAATTGTCTGAGTAGCAGTTTTAGTAGCTTCTTCTAATCCCTCATCACCCTCAAGGCAGGGGACAATTCTGCTGCTTCCAAGCCATGCTGGGCCACATGAACTTCTTGTGACTGTCTCCAGTTCACACAACTCAATATATTCCACAAATCTTGCTTTGGGAACCTTGCCTCTGGAGGGCTCTACTGAAAGCAGGGCACAGCTTACTCTTCTGAATGTACTAGGAAAATAGCTTCCTTCCGTTACAAAGCTTTGTCTGGCATAAGCTGGTTCTTTTCCTTTTAATTTTCCTTCTCCTTTTAATCAACTTTATTGTGATCAACATAATTTATATACCATAAAATGCACGATAAGTAATCAGTTTAATGAATTTTGACGAATCTCCATAGCCATGTAATCATCACCATAACCAAGATATAGAACATTTTCATCAACCTCCCTCAGGCCCTTTGCAATCAATAACTTCTCTGAACCCGGAACTAGGAAACTTCAAGTCTGCTTTTCATTACTATAGATTAATTTCAACTATTCCAGAATTTCTAATAAACAGAATTATGCAATATGTACTCTTTCATCTTTGACTTCTTTTACTCTCATAAAGATTTTAAATTTTCCACATGTTGCTTAGGGTAACAGTATTTCACTCCATTTTTTTTATGGCTAGTAGTATTCTATTGTATGAATATATCACAGTTTGCTTATCCATCAGTTTGCTTATACACCTGATAATAGATAAATATGTTGTTTTCAATTCAGGGGTATTACTACTGAAGCATTGATGTACAAGTATTGTTTGGATATAAATTTTGACATCTCTAGGTTAATTACAGGATTTTTAACCTAGATTTGCTGGATCAATTGATAAGAGTTTGACTAACTTCATAGGAAAATGTAAATTGTTTTCCAAAGTGGTTGTATCACTTTACACTCCCAGCATCAATGTCTGAGGATTCCAATTCCTCCACATTCTTGTTGATACATGGTATTGCTAGGCTTTTTCATTTTAGTCATTCTAATGAGTCTGTAACAGTTTATCACTTTAGTATTAATTTTCCTAATTAAAGACAATAATGAGCATCTCTGCATATGCTTCTTAACTAGTTGTATATTTTTCTTAGTTAAGTGTTTAAATCTTTTGCCAAATTTGTAAACAGATTTTGGTCTGTTTTATTGAGTTGAAAGAGTTATTTATATATTGTGGATACAAATCTGAAATACATGCCAGATACATGTATTTCAAATATTTTTTCCCACCCATACGTTGCCTTGTAATGTATTCATGGTGTCTTTCAAAGAGCAAAAGTTTTTAATTTTGATGAGGTCAAATTTATTCTTTTTTTTTTTTATGGTTTGTGTCCTATGTAAGAAATGATTGTCTACTTCAAAGCTGTAAAGATTTCCTTTTGTCCTTCTAGAACTTTTATAATTTTAGTTTTTCCAATATATTTTCTCTATGCTCTATTATGAGTTAATTTTTTTGGGGGGGATCTGTTCTGAGGTTAGTATCAAGGTTCACATTTTTTTTCCACATGAATATCTGGTTGTTTCAGCACCATTTTTTTGAAAAAAAATATAATTTCTGCTTTGATTTACCTCGGATTTTTCTTGAAAATCAATTAATTGTATAAGTGTGGGTTATTCCTGGACTCTGTTCTATTGATCTATATTTTATTATTATACAAATAGTACACCTGATTTTTTTTAGTGCTGTCTTGAAATATATTTTTTCTAAATAATTTGCATTTTAGAATCCATTTATTAATTTACACATTACAGCTTACTGGGATTTTAACTGGAATTGTACTGAATCTATAGATATATTAGTTGAGAATTGACATTTTAATATTGAAGCTTCTAGCCCATGAAATTGGTATATCTTTACTTATTTGTCTTCTTTAAATTTCTCTTCGCAATGTTTTACAGTTTTCCGGGCAGAGGTCTTACCCATATTTTGCTAAATTTACCTCCAAATCATTCATATTTTATATCAATATAGATTTCCTACCAATAGGAAATCTATTACTAACCTTTAGTGTTTGCCATGAAAAACAATGAAGTGTTCCCTGAAAATATATAAGCTGTGAATTATATTATCATATTTCTCTTTTGGAGATTTATAGTACACATTAGTGTGTTAAATGCTCTGAGTAGTCTTATAATAAAGGTATCTTTAGTTTTGCTTAACTATGTGATTCCTCAAGGAATTTGACAATGGAAATGTTTTGCTTAATACCCATTAAGATCTATCTTATTGAATTATGATTCTGAGGAACACGTTGTTTGGGAAACAGTGATGATGTCAAGATGATGATTAGGTCCACTTTAACCCCACTCCTTCTGTGGGTAGGAGGGTGTAGGTCACATGACAATCTCTACATTTGAAGATGCATCAGAACACTGGGTTCTGTTGGTCATTAGGGGACAGTGAAACAACAAACAGAGGGTAAAACTCGCTCTTCTGGTTAATTATTTCACATTTAGTTTTGCCTGGGATCTTGTTTTGCTCTTCCAGTCACTCCACCCTTGAGAAGTGTGGGTCAATTAACTGTCAGTAAAAATAAATTCTGATGATTTCCATAACTGGAACTGTGAGTACCTGATAACACAGAGGTAAGGAAAATCTTCTAAAGGTATGAGAAACAACCTTAAACCTCTTCTCCTGATCTTTTAATGCACAAAGGAAATAGAGCCTGGAAACCTGCTTTGAGATAAATGAATAGAAATGCTTATCTCGTCGACATGAGGTCTTAACATTCAGACATATATTAAATGAAATAAAAACAGTTTTGTAAAGATTTGAAAAATATGCTAGAAGTGTCAGTATTTAATAAACCCAAGGTGACAGTTAATATTTAAGTATAAATCATTTTGGCTTCTGCTTATAAGAAGCTCTTCTGTGGTATGACAAGGCTTTTTTTTTTCTTTTTGCAAAAATCAATATAGCAAGATAAATAGATGAGTTAGTTCTTAAAGTGCTTTTAATTTATTTTTTTATTTTTTTGATGATGGTTAATCTTTACTACATCCACTGGCAGGACATTATTAGCAGTGCAAGGAAAGCATATATTGCAAGGAAAGATCATCTACAAATGGGCCTGGATTCAGGGAAAAGAAGATGAAGATTGAGAGACTATGAATGGCTAGTGCCAACATAATAAAAGCAAAATACACACCTCCACTGTCTTATTTTATACTCCAGAATATGATTGCTACATATACCTCATATCCAGTTTTCATACAGCTAGACCCTTTCATTCTGTGCCTTATTCATGTGCCCAAGATTATACTCATTGTCTTCTCCACAAGTACATTGAGTTTGGGTAGTAAACTACATTTGTTTGTTTGTTTTCATTATTATTTTTTAAATATTCTGTTATTCTCAGGTTATTTCTGGATAGTTTTAGCTCCTCTGTAATCCCATTAAAGCTAAGTACTCCATAGTGTTGGAAAGAAAGGTAAATATCTTCAACTATAGACATTTCCCACAGAGAGACCATACATGATTTGATTTAAACACCACATCAGCAAAGAAGGGGGAGCATTATTATATCACTTCTATTGAGCACATGAAGATTTAGAGAGGTTAAATTATTTTGCAAAGATTACATAGCTTTGTTGGTAGAATTGGGATTTGAATCCACCTCTGACTGCATACCTGTGTTCTTCCTTGGTATCTCTTTCCCTACAAGAAGATGATTTATTTTATTTTTTTTGGTAAAGGTTGGGAGCTTTCATGGCAAATGAAGGCTGTAACACATATATTCCTGACCTCATTTTCTTTACTATTTATGTGTAGCAACCAAAATAAGCATATTGACAGAGCGTTAAAGATGTGTCTGAGACTGCCTTTCCTCTGGGAAAGATACTTATTAGGTATTTTCTGGTGAAAAGCAGAAACAAAAAGCAGAACAGAAAGTTAGCATATCTAACACCCTTGACAAAGACCAGATCTCATGATACCTAAGGGGGCTAACAGAGCTGCTCAAGTATATCTAATCTAAAATATTTATAAGGCATTCTATGAGTCTTTTTCCTTAATGAAGGTGTGACACAGACTTATTTCAAGTTCCATTGCTTATAACTTAGAGAACATAAAAAGAGAGGAGCATATATTTTCAGGTTTTGTCAACATGTATATTTTAAAAGGGAAATGTATCTTGATTTTATTCTGTTTTGCCAAACACTATTTGTTTCTCTAAGCAGCAAATACAAAGTCTCATATAAAATGCATCCAGACCTAAGGCTGAGATGCATCAAGACTATTCCCACAAAAGTTTCTCCTTCATTCAGTTTCTATACAAGGTGTCTCCTGCAATTTTTATATTTTAAAAATTTCCTCATATATCATATATGCATCTGAAATCCCAGCTCCCAAGGAAGCAGTGTTGAAATTTTTCTGAAAATACTCTCAAAGGAAACTTTTGAAATTGAAAAAGTTGTTTTGATGTTATAGCTGGGAGTTAGCAGTGTATCAATGTATGACTTTAGGTCATTAAAGAGTCCCCTAAAAGGCAGAGACCAACTGGTAGACACCATTATACTCTCTGGGAGGGACTGTGTGACCTGGGGTAGAACTGGCTCAGAAAACTTCAGGTGTCAAGGAACACCAGTTAGGCATAATTTATGTGTGGCCAGAGATATGGACAAATAGTTAGAAGAGCTCTTTGGCATAGTCTAAGCACAGATCTCTTATATTTCAGATGTGGAACAGAAGCCAAAAGGGATTAAGTTCATTTGACCCTGGGTCATACAATGAATTAGTGGCCCAGTGTTCACTTCCTTTTCTTGGTTAATGACTATCTATCATACTTAGAAAACTGAAGAGTAAAGCTGGTTTCCCTTCACTAGTTGAAAAGCAGAAGCAAATCTTTATAAATTAATAATTTCTAACATTGAATGAAATTATTTTCATATCCATATGTATATTTTTGTTTAGACAGATAAAACTATGAATGAAGGAAACAAGAAATGACTAATAAAGGAACTACTTCAGTGATTAATGCTATTATAAAATGACAGAAAATAAACGGGAAACATTCGGACACAATTAAAACAAGTAACAAAAAGCTGTGCTTTTCTGTCATTGCCTTAAACAGACTTTCAATATTAGAAACACAGTACCTCAGTTCTTCAGAATCTGTCATTACAAATTACATTAAGAACAGAGTAAGTCAGTGATTTAAAAAGCACAGAATCATCATTTTCTGGTAAAATGAGATTGAGGAAATCACTGAGAAGTGAACCAAGATGGCTAACAGGGAGAGACATGCTTTCACTTTTGCCCAGTGTTGAATACACCCATTTGTAATTATTGTTTTATTAAAAACAAAGTCTAATTCAATATAGTTAGAAATAAATCCACTAAATAAATCCACTATAAATGATTATAGAAAGATGATTTTAAGCGTTTTTTTTTTTTACTCCTTCAAACTAAAGTTTTTACAAAGCTTCAATACAGATTTCAAAAACAACTAAAATAAGGTTGAGAAAACCACTGGCTTTTCATCCATATTTGCTTTGAACAATTAATCATATTTGCATATGTTAGATATAACCATTTGTACATTTACCCATTCCACATTTATTTTATTTAGAATATTCAATACATTAACTACTTTGATACACACTGGAAAATGATCATGGAACATGTGATGTAATAGTAAAAGCAGAGAAGTCATTTAGCATTTACAATACGGTATGAGTATTATTCTGTACTGTATTATTATGTACTATAACAGAGAAAATTCTGAGTACATGGAGTGTCAACTAAACTGGTTTCATGGTATATATTGGAAGTACAAATTAATCAGCTTCTTGTTCATATACTAAGAACCACTTTTCCATATCTTTCCAACTTATATGAGCTTGGCAGTGAATTTCATAACACAAGACTTTGCCATAATTTTTTTCACATGCCATTGACAATGTTTTTAGTTATATATAATATTATATATATATATATATATATATGTTTATATGTATATACATGTTCCTATATGTATATAGAAACATGATTAGTCACAAAAATTAAAATAATCAAATCTATCAAAATGTACACAGCAAAGAGAATTGGCAGTAATCATTTAAGGTACACAGTGGAGCAAGAATTAATGCTTCAAAAGGGCATTATATTATATTAACAATATCTCAGCCTAACACACATTCAAACCAACAAACATTGCAAGGGACTTAAGCTGTATTTAAAATCTATAATTTGTAGGCCCTTCTTGCAGCCACTCTTTCTAAACATTTTTTTTTAATTATACACAAGAATCCCATACTGTCTGAATTATTTTCTTGTTTAACATTTTTTCTGACAAACTTTTTATCCTAAAAGGCTATGATGCTGCAACTATGGTTTATTAGTTTCTTTCTTTTTTAAATACCTTCAGGCATACAGAACAACATAGTGATCAAACATTTATGTAACTCGCAATGCGATAACCCCAACAAGTCTACTATCCACCTGACACTGTACATAGTTATTAGAACATTATTGACTATATTTCCCATGCTTCACTACACATTCCCGTGATTATTTGTTTAAATTATAGTTGACATTCAATATTATTTTATATTAGATTCTGGTGTACAGCATAGTGGTTAGACATTTATACAACTTATGAAGTGATCCCCCAATAAGTCTATTACCCATATCTGACCCTATACAGTTTTTATAATACTAGTGACCATATTCCCCATTTGTACTTCTTAATCCCTTCACATTTCTCACCCAATCCCCCAACCCCTTTTCCATCTAGTAACCATCAGTTTGTTCTCTGTATCTATGGATCTGTTTCTGTTGTGTTTGTTCATTTATTCTGTTCTTTAGATTTCACGTATAAGTGAAATCATATGGTATTTATCTTTCTGAATCTGACTTATTTCACTTAGCATAATACCCTCTAGGTCCACGCATATTGCTGCAAATGGTAAAATTTCATTTTTTATGGCTGAGTAATAGTCCATTGTATAAATGTACCACTTCTTCTTTATCCAATAGTCTACTGATGGGCATTTCAGTTGTTTCCATGTCTTGGCTATTGTAAATAGCACTGCAGTGAACATACGGGGTGCATATATCTTTTTGAATTCGTGTTTTGGAATTCTTTGGATAAATACCCAGGAGTAGAATTGCTGGGTCGTAAGGTAGCTCTATTTTTCATTTTTTGGAGGAAACTCCATAGTTGTCCATGGTGTCTGAACCAATTTGCAATTCCACCCACGGTGCACAAGGATTCCCTTTTCTCCACATCCTCGCAAACACTTGTTGTTTGTTGATTTATTGACAATGGTCATTCCGATGGGTGTGAGGTGATATCTCTTTTTGGTTTTAACTTGCATTTCTCTGATGATTAGTGACATTGAGCATTTTTTCATATGTCTATTTCATATGTCCTCTTTGGAGAAATATCTGTTTAGGTCCTCTGCCCATTTTTAAATTGGATTGTTTGTTTGATGTTGAGCTGCGTGAGTTTTCTATAGATTTTGGATATTAATCTCTTATCAGATGTATCATTGGTGAATATCTTCTCCCATTCAGTAGGATGTCTTTTTGTTTTGTTGATGGGTTTCTTTGCTGAGCAAAATATTTTAGTCTGATGAAGTCCCATTTGTTTATTGTTTTCTTTTGTTTCCCTTGCCCAAGGAGACATATCAGAAATAAATATTACTAAGAATTATGTCTCAGAGTTTACTGCTTATGTTCAAGTCTTTAATCTATTTTGAGTTTATTCTTGTATATGAAGCAAGAAGATCATCCAGTTTCTTTTTGTTTTTGTTGTTGAATGTATCTGTCCAGTTTTCCCAGCACCATTTATTGAATAGACTGTCTTTACCCCAATGTGTATTCTTGTTTTCATTGTCATAAATTAAGTGACCATATAGACATGGATTTATTTCTGGGCTCTCTAATCTGTTTCACTGATCTATATGTCTATTTTAATGTAAATTCCATGCTGTTCTTATTACTATAGACTTGTAATCTAATTTGATATCAGGTACTGTGATCCCTCCAGCTTTGTTCTTCTTTCTCAAGATTGCCATGGCTATTCAGGGTCATTTATGGTCCCATATAAATTTTAGGATTATTTGTTCTAGTTCTGCAAAAAACACCATTGGTATTTTGATAGGGATTGCATTGAAGTTATAGATTGCTTTGGGTAGTATGGACATTTTAACTATATTAATTCTTTCTATTCATGAGCATGGTATGTGTTTCTATTTATCTGTGTCTCCTTTAATTTCTCTCTTCAATGTCTTATAATTTTCTAAGTATAGGTTTTTTGCCTCTTTGGTTAAATTTGTTCCTAGGTTTTTGCATGTTTGTTTGTTTTTGTTTTTGATGCAATTGTAAATGGGATTGTTTGCGTAATTTCTATTTCTGACAGTTTGTTATTGGTGTATAAAAAAATGGAACCAATTTCTGAATATTTTGTATCCTGCTACTTTACTAAATCATTTATTGATTCTAATAGTTCTTTTGGTGGAATCTTTGGGGTTTTCTACATGTAATATGTGATCTGCAAATAATGACAGTTTTACTTCTTCCTTTCCCATTTGGATGTCTTTTGTTTCTTCTCTGTGTCTGATAGCTGTGGCTAGAACTTCCAGTACTATGTCAAATAAAAGTGGTGAAAGTGGACATCCTTGTTTTGTTCTTGATCTTACAGGAAATTATTTAAGCTTTTCTCCATTGAGTATGATGTTAGCCATGGGTTTGACATATATGTCCTTTATTATATTTAGATATGTTCCTTCTATTCCCACTTTGCTGAGAGTTTTTCTCATAAATGGATGCTGCATTTTGTCAAATGCTTTTTCTGCATCAATTGATATAATCAGATAATTTTTGTTTTTCATTTGTTTATGTGGTGCATCATGTTAACTGATTTGCGAATATTGAACCAAACTTGCATACCAGGAATAAATCCTACTTGATCATGGTGCATGATCTTTTTAATGCATTGCTGAATTCAGTTTACTAATATTTTGTTGCGCATTTTTGCACCTATGTTCATCAGGGATTTCAGCCTGAATTTTTCTTTTTTTTTGTAATGTCTTTGCCTGGTTTTGAAATCAGGGTAATGGTAGTTTCATAGAATAAGATTGGTAGCCTCCCCTCCTCTTGATTTTTTTGGAATAGTTTAAGAATAATAGGTGTTAATTCTTCTTTAAATGTTTAGTAAAATTCACCTGCAAAGCCATCTTGTCCAAGACTTTTATTTGTTGGGAATCTTGTTGATTACAGATTCAATTTCATTAGGAGTAATTAGTCAGTTCAGAGTTTGTTTCTTCTTGATTGAGCCTTGAAAGATTATATGCTTCTAGGAATTAATCCACGTCTTTTAGATTGTCCAATTTGTTGGTGCATAATTGCTCACAGTATTTTCTTAAAATTTTTTCTGGTGTCAGTTATCACTTCTACTTTCATTACAGATTTTATTTATTTGGGTCCTCTGTCTTTTTTTTCTTGATTAGTGTAGTTAAAAGTTTATCAATTTTGTTTATCTTTTTAAAGAACCAGCTCTTGGCTTCATCAATATTTTTAGCTTCTATTTCATTTACTTCTGCTCTTATCTTTATTATTTACTTCCTGTATGCTTACTATCACTTTCCTGAAGTTGTCACATAATTTCTTGAGCATTATTATAACTAGTGTTTTAAACTCTGTCTCTGGTAGGTCAGTTGCCTCCACTTCATTTAGTTCTATTTCTGGAGTTTTCTCTTGTTCTTTTATTTGGGACACTTTTCTTTGTTTCCTCATTCTGGCTGCCTCTCTGTGTTTGCTGATATGTATTAGATCTCCTGTGTCTTTCAGTCTTTGCCGAGTGGCCTTACGTAGTAGGTGTCCTATGTGGTCCAGTGGCTCAATCTCTCTATTCACCTTCAACAGCGTTAAAGGAACATATAGTCAGTCAGCCCTCTGTAACTTTGGGTTCCTGCATCCAGGGATTCAACTGACTTCCCTCTTCCACGGGTAAGCAGGGGTCCCTGCAGTCCCCAGCAGTGTGTCCCAGATTTTAATCTTGACTTTAGACAGCTTGTGGGGACCAACTCCTTTCTTGCCAGCACTCTTTAGTCTCAGGTTCCTGGGGCCAAGAGACCTCACCCACTGGGGTCCTCCACCAACTGTATCCAGCAGGGGAAGGGGCATTTTCCCGGTTGGCCTCAAAGGCAAACATAGAAAGCCCTCAGTTGTTCTGGACCTATTTCTGGAGGCCTGAGCCCACATGAGCCTCCATGCCAACTTATGGTTTGTTATTTTCAAGAGCTACATTTCTTAAGTCTGACATCATTAGCCTTCTATTATATGGATATTTATTTTCAAGATAGTCTTCTAGCTACTTAGGATACTATTGGAATTCTAGATAAAAACAATGAAGGTCAAATTTCATTAAGAGAATAAACAGAGAGATAGATATGTAGATCAATCTACGTTGTGTTTAAATATGTAAATCGGCAGGAAAGGAAACAAGAATATGAATCTGTCAATCATATATTTACGAACTATTTTTCACTACAACATTGTTGCTATACAAGCAAATTAGAGTCTGAAATGAAAATGTAGAAAGCAAATTGAACGCCCTTGAGACCAAATAATATAATTAATATGTCTCTTCTTTTGGATTCATACCCACTAAAAATGTTACCCTATCATCAATTTTAATTATGATTTTCCATTTATGAAGTACCAGGTGCCTTATGAATCTCACTTGATATACAACAAGAACACAGTTCCCAAAAACAACAATCTTCCAGCTGCAGCAACCTCCTGAGTGGACCTGCTGTTTATATCCCTGGCAGTTCACAAGGTAACTTTAGAGAAAGCTAAGAAAACAATTTGGAAAGGGGAGGGAGTTTTCTGTGTTTTTTTTAGGACACTTTCTCAAGCATTAGCACACAGGAGAATCACTGGGAGGCCTTGTTAAAGTGCAGATTGTTAGACTCCACCCTCAGAGTTTTTGATTTTATAGGTTTGAGGTACTGCCTAAAAATTTGCATTTCTAGCAAGGTCTAAGATGATGCTGGTGATGCCGGTCTAGGGGCCACAATGTGACAATCATGGTGCTAGGAGATGAAAAGTATTCAGGTTTCCTCACTTCCTGATACATTTAAGTCTGTTTTCAAAATTTTCCTCATCTCCACCCAGGCCTCTACTTCCCATCTATTCCCACATCTATTCTCATATGATCCACATCTCCGGGCAACTAAGAATCATTCTTCAGAACCATGTAGGCTTTCTCACCATAGAAGAATTTGGCACTCAGTTTCCAAATTTATACGTTTATATCACTTATGCACTTCCTTTTCCTAAGGGGAAAAATGATTTCCTGAAGAGATTTATTTTATTGCTTAACAATAAATGAGCTGGTTAAAACTAAAGTAACTAATTTCTAGAATGTCAAATTAAAAGACCGAGTAGCACTTGAGCCTGAAACAGCTGCAAAAGCAGTTGCAGAAGTCAGCACTCAATCAAAGGAAATCCAAAGCAGCTGAAGCAGCTTTTTTTAAAAAACACTTAAGTGCTTTCTTCTTTCATATAGCTCATTTTCATTCAACTGCATTATGATATTCTCAAAAATGCCAACATTGTCATTCTGCATATATCTGTAAACTTCTTCTTCTGAAGAGATGAAATTAAATTTTCAACCTCTAATAACATAAAACCAGCACTTGATATCTTGCTGCATATAAAATATATACTCCATTTGCTTCTTCAAGACCTGGAAGGTGTGATGACAGATACTGAAAAAGATTTGGGGGCAGCCTTTCTCTGCGTTCTGCACTGCACATGACTCTCGGATTGAAGGGAGTTTATAGTCTGAGCTCCTCCTGTGCAGGCTCCATGTTGAGTGCTCTGACACAGCTTCCTGGCTAGGTGACCATGTAATTAATGTCTGTATTAGTTTCCTATCGCTGCCTGTTGTGGATGGAATGCTTGTGGCCTCCAAAATTCATATGTTGAAGACCCATTCCTAATGTGATGGTATTTGGAGATGGGGGCTTTGAGAACTAATTAGGTTTAGAAGAGGTCATGAGAGTGTGTCTCCATTACAGGATTACTGTCCTTATAAGAAAAGAAAGAGACACTGGAGCTCTCTTTGTCTCCTCCATGTGAGGACACAGTGAGAAGGTGGCCATCTGCAAGCGGGAAGAGAATCTTAACCAGGAACTGAATCTGACAGCACCTTGATCTTGGACTTCCCAGCCTCCAGAACTGTAAGAAATAAACATCTATTGTTTAAGACACCTAGTCAATGGTATTCTTTTTAATACCAGCCTGAGATGACTAAGACACTGCCCTAAAAATTACTGTACTCTTAGTATCTTAAATACATTTATTACCTTACAGTTCTATACATCAAAAATATGGTATAGGTCTGATCAGGCTAACATCAAATATGTCTGTCATCAGGCTATGTTCCTATTTGGAGGGTCTAGGGGAGGATCCATTTCCTTGCTCATTTGGGTGCTTCGTAGAATTCAGTCCATTGTGGTTATAACACTGAGGGTCCCCTTTCTTTGCTGGCTTTGAGCAGAGGACTATTCCCAATTTGTCAAGGCCGCCCACGTTCCTTGTTCCCATCTTCCATCTTCAAAGCCAGGAAAGACAGGTCAAGTCCCTCTCATGCTTGAAATCTTCCCTCCTTCCTTTTCTGCCACAACTCTCTGATCCACTCAAGAAAGTCCTGCCTTTAAGCCTTCATTGGGTCCACCTACCATGTTTCCCCGAAAATAAGACCTAGCTGGACCATCAGCTCTAATGCGTCTTTTGGAGCAAAAATTAATGTAAGACCTGGTATTATATTATGTATTATATTATATTATATTATATCCAGTCTTATAGTGAAATAAGATGGAGTCATATTAATTTTTGCTCCAAAAGACACATTAGAGCTGATGGTCCAGTTAGGTCTTATTTTGGGGGAAACATGGTAGGTAATCTAGGATAATCTCCACATTTCAAGGTCCATATTTATAATCACATCTGCAAAATCCCTTTGCCATGTAAGAAAACATATTCATGGGTTCTGAGAATTAGAGCATGGACATCTTTGGAGACATTATTTTGCCTATTACAATGTCCAAACAATGTTGCCTTTGAGAATGAAAGAGAGCACTATTAATAATTATGCCACAATAACAGGAATAAACCAGAACACAGGCCACCAAATCTATGACACTAAGAGTTAAGACAAGAGTCTAAAATAAGGTGTATGTGTGTGGGGGTTGGGAGGTATTTTTTAACGGGAGAAAATAAATTGAGCTATATTATCAGGATATTATCTAACCAACTGAGTTAAAATAAACATTTGGCTTTTATAGGCCAGAGTATGGGGTGGGGCGTGCTAAAGAGATGACTAGAAATACAGCTGTGCCTTCAAGAAACTTCCAGATAATTTTCCATATATGTGTTTATGAATGTCCACCCTGAATCGCAACCATGCTCTAAGTCCATATGAGTTAGAAGGGATGAATGAGCATCTGATGGCAGAAAAAGAGCATTGATTGCAAAGAATAAGTTCTCCTTGATCATGAAGGCACATGGAGTGCAAGATGATCAGAAACTCTTCTCCAAGCCTGTCGGCTGGCAAACTAGGACCATTGGGTTTAACTAAAAAGAAGATAAAATGAATGTCCTATTTAGAACATTCCTTTAATTAAGAAGTAGACTACTGGGGACTCTGCTTTAATTAACCACAGAGTACCACATTAACCTTTTCTTATGTTGTTACAAAGTTGAAGCTCTACTCCCCTAGGTGGAATTTCTTCAAATGCATTCTGTGATCCTTAGGCATACGCAGATTGAAAAAAAATTAAATATGAAGATACTGTTTCCATTAAAAAGTAATTATGAAACTCAAATTATGCATGTATTCATACATGATTGCATAATGATTTAAAATGAAGCAATTACTTTGAGACATTCATCGGCCCTCGTTAGAAATGCTTGCATATTTTATGAGAATGTTTTATATTTATTTACATTTGAATCATTATACTGTAAGATGAGACTTTTTGGCTTGGGAATCTTAATTTTATTCCTTATCATAAATCTATCATAACCCTATTTGTACAAAAATGGCTATGATTCTGAGTTACACATATACTATTTTAATATTTTTGTAATCATGTAGTATTTTATGCATTATCTGAAATAAATTTCTTCATAAATTGTTATAAAATTTACATAAAACTTCGGAGTTGTTTCTAGACAAATGTATTTAGAAATTCTCATTGTTAAGAGATGTATATAAAATAGTTTAATAAATTACTTTCACACTCATCACTAAACAGAAAACTGAACATTGTGAAGTAAGTACTTTCAGATATTTATAATTTAAGAAATTAAAATAGGGGTGGCTGGGTGATTCCGTTGGTTAGAGAGCGAGTTCTGAACAACGGGGTTGCCAGTTCAATTTGCACATGGGCTAGTGAGCTGCACCCTCCACAACTAGATTGAAGGACAATTACTTGGAACTGATGGGCCCTGTAGAAACACACTGTTCCCCAATATTCCCCAATAAAAATAATAATAATAAAAAAGAAATTAAAATAGTACTGACTTCTCTTTTGAATTATTGTTTTGAATGTACATTATTTTTAGTAGAGACAAGAAACTTAATTTCCTTGTGACATATAAATCACATGAAAGTGGTTAATTTTAAACTTTAAACAAAACTATGAAATAAATCAATTTCATTACAAGAAAAATATAACGGATAGAAAACCAAGAAGAGTTGTTCCTTTGAGCATGTATAAACAAAGACATTGAACATAAAAGTATAGAGCAACCTTGAAAATGATGTGATTGATATCCATGAACATAAGTTTTCAGAATAAGTTCATAATCAAGAGAGGAACACTATGTCAAAACAACTTTTACAGAGATAAGAAAATACAAATGTTGAGTTCTATTAGCATTTTCTATGAAATGCACATAAGTCAATATTCTTGTGATTTTTCAGGGTGTTAACTTTCATTAGACACATTTACCACAAGATAATTTAACACAGAATGTGTTTATGTAACAATGTAACTATGAAAAAAAAATAAAATTTGTTTCATCTGGCATATTAAGTACCACAAGCAGCAAACTATATTTGGAATGAATTTGTAAGTAGCATGTAATAAGGGATAGGGACTGAATATGTTACAGGAAAGCAGTTGCGGGAGATGGATGTTGGGCAACAACATAGAAAAGAGAAGATAAATGACACTGGCTGCTAATACAACATAGGAAAAGTCTGGGTCACTCAAAAGTTTTCAGAGCAAGGACCTGATAGAAAAAGTGATTTCAAAATCGATTTTCAATTTTAAAAATTGGAAAAAAATCATCTTTTAGTGTGGTTGAGCAAACACAAATATGGATAAGACATGATCTCTGTCCTACTAAGTGGGTAAGAAAGAGAATCATAAACATGATTATATCACAACACTACAAGTGCTATACAAAACATGAGTGCAAAATGGTATGGTATTATGGTATGTAATGTGTAAATAAGCATGCATAGAAACGAAGTTCAGACAATTCAGTTCATGGACTCATCCTAGAAAAATTGCTACATCCCTCATTGCTGAATATCACCATGGTCACCTTTGAAGTACTCCCCTTGGGAAGCTTTTCACCAACACCAGCGCCTAGTCCACCCTTCAATGCAATTTTGGAGCTCTTTTTCTGGAATGAATGGCCATCAGACGTGTCATCCTATTACTCTTGATGTCCTGAATGTCATCAAAATGTCTTCCTTTCAATATTTCCTTTATCTTCAGGTAAAGAAAGAAATCATTGGAGGCGAGATCAGGTGAGTAGGGAGGGTGTTCCATACAGTTATTTGTTTACTGGCTAAAGACTCCCTCACAGACAGATCCACGTGAGCTGGTGCATTGTTGTGATGCAAGACCATGAATTGTTGGAGAAAAGTTCAGGTCATCTAACTTTTTCATGCAGCCTTTCAGCACTTCCAAATAGTAAACTTGGTTAACTCTTTGTCCAGTTGGTACAAACTCATAACAAATAATCCCTCCAATATCAAAAAAAGGTCTGCAGCATCGTTGCAACAAGTTCACAAACTTAATTGTCATACTTTGTATAGCTTCACAGAGGTGGCAATTTAAGGTTTAAACAGTAATTTAAGGAGTTCATCAAGTGTAGAATAAGGACAAAAATACTATAAGCAGAAAGAAAACCCTGAGTACAAGCACAGAAGCCCGTAGATACATGCAGGGGACTGGTAAAGGACAGCAAAGAACAATCAGATGCACAGCTGGACACAGTTATAAAGGGCCTTGACAGTCATAGCTTATGCTTTGGACTTATTTTGTAGTGATGTAAAAGAACTAAGCATGTTTTTGTAGGGGATGTGTGTATCAGAGGGTTCAGTTTGGTCTATAGAGGGAAAGGATTTGCAGAAAGGGTAACGTGTTATGAGCGTTCTACAATGGTCTAAATGAGAGTTGGGGTGGGATCGACAGAGATCTGACATAGTTGGTATGGTAAGAAGAGAAAAGCTGCAGAAAAATAGTGGAGATATAACTCAGAGGTGTGATGTCGCTAACAGAAAGAGGCCATATAAGAATAGCAGCAAGTTTGAGGACAAGTTGGAAAAGAGATCAAAAGTCCTGAGTTTGATTTTAGACATGTTGAATTTGAATTGCCCATGGGATTTTCCATTAGATGGATTCAGTAGGCAGTTGAATATTGGAATCTCATGCTCAGAAGAGAGGTCAGGGAAGAGATACAGATTTGAGCATGTGGTAAGTGAACCTACAAGAAAGAGATGAGACTACCCAGGGAGAAAACATACATCGAGAAGTGACCTTAAATATTTAAAGGGTGAGTTGGTGAAGAGCTGTGAAAGAAGTTAGAAATAAGTTACCAGAAAAGTATAAAGAAAGTCAGGAGGATAATGCATCTTGTTTGTGATAATTTTTGCAATCTGTGCCACAGGTGTACCCCATTTCTGTACAGTAATGCAGTCACAAATAACATCAATATGTTAATGCAGCTTATTCTTTTTAATGGCAAATGATTTTCTTAGTTATTGGTTGGGGAATAAAATCCAAAGTATTGGTGGTCATTTTTATTTTAAGAATGGAATTGTTGATTAAAAGGGGGGGAAAAAGCATTAAGATGTGGGTCTCTCATCTATTGTGACATCTCTGCTCCAGTATTTCAGGTTTCACTTTAGCAATTTTATGAAGTAGTCCCAAAATACTATTGCTCAAAATTGCAGTCACAATCCTACATATCTATTGGGTTATTTTGGTGTAACACCAGCAAGGAGATGATGAGTCAGATACTTCACAATTCCTCTGTTTCTAAGCATATATATTTTTTCTCTGGTTCTAGTCAGCATTAGCAGCAATGGTTTAAAAATATATATAAAAGCTATGGTGTTAGTTCTCTGTTGTTTCTCTGTATTGAACTTACATTATTTATATAAGCAAACACTATGTGTGCTACATTTAAACACCCTTCTTTATTGTCCTGTTTTATTCTTACCTGAGGCATCCCATATTTATGCTAAGTTTGTTTTCTTGAAACACTGTCACCTAAAAACACTATCTTTCAAAAGTGAAAATGTTATCCAGTGATTCTTTTGCTAACCTTTTGATTATTCCTTTAACATTCTCTCTTTTTTTCTCATACCATTGCCAAATATTTATTTTTACCTTCAGTATTGCTTTTTTAAAAAAGCTTAATTTCCTATTATTTTAGCAGGTAACTTATGTTTACTACACAAGAACTAAGGGAACAGACATTTTAAAAAACAAAACAAAAAGGCAGCCATGTCATCATTCTGGCAGTACAGTCTTCAACAAACTTGGTAGAATTGACAACTATTTACAAAACTCAGCATAAGTAGACTTAGACAAATCTACAGATTTGATCAATATTCACACTCAAATCCAAAGTTTTTCATGCCTTAAGTAGAAATCACTGAAGAACATCAGACACATATGGAAAAGGCATGATGAGATTACACATTGGCTTGGTGTTTCTGTCCTCAAGTTTTATCAAACATCTTTGGAGCATTCAGGGAACTACTTGACTCTCCTAACCAACATGTATGAAAGAAATGAATATGTTTCTATAACTCTATTTGGTTCCTGAATATTAAGGGTAATCAAAGCTTAGCTAATGGAACACAGAAACAAACTAAAATATTTTGCATAAAAGGCCAAGCAGACTGCCAGCTTTTTTATTGATGAATTTTTTTTTGGGGGGGAGGGAGTATGGCTGTGGGAAGAGTTACAATGATTTGAATAAATGGGAATGTGATGTATGTATAGAATTTTTGTCAATCTGAACTTCCAGATTCCTGTCCAAAAGTTTATGATAAGCCTTTCTGGAGAAGGCTCATGGAGAAAGGCTCATGAACAGTTGGGTATTAGTGATAAAGGGTAGAGTCATACATTCTGATATTTAAGATGCAGTCTCGGAGAGATAAATGTGAAGGAATTTTATTAGGAACTGCCCTTAGAAGTTTTGATCAACACTGACCCACCAACCCAATGTTTTCATGGTTTAAACAGAAAATCTCCAATGAAAATTAATATGAAACACATGTAGAAAAGACATAGTGAGAACACATATTTGCTTGGGTAATTTGGGCAAAGAAAGAATCAGGATTGGATATAGGAGAAACTGTGCTGTGATACGGCCTCAGTGAAGGTCTAACCCAAACCGTTGGGACCTCTGAAGATGGGTAGCCCCTAAATCAACCAATTATTGAATACAGGCTGAACCAAGGAAGGGTGTGACTCTCTTCATCTGAGGCATTTCCTGAAGAAGGATAATAGCTGAAGGCTCTCTGCTGGAAATACTCTCAATAGCTGAGGAAATAATCCCTTCAGTTCTGAAGGGGCATACGTGTCCCTTCCACAGTGTCCACTACAGTCCATTCCTTTTATGACTCAGATCCACTTCCAGAAGAAGTTCTTGGAACAGTTCCTCTAAGAAATTGGAAAGCCTTTTTTTGTGGGAAAGTTAGCAGACAAAGGCCAGTAGGACGAAATATCATCCCAATGCTGTAGATGGTCTTAGAGAAGTAACTAATAATCACCATCTCTCTCCTATCAACTACTCTAGATTTCCTATCTTCAGTTACCACCTTGGTTTATGTCAGTGAACTACTTGTCGGCATGACCTACACCTTCCCCTCTGAGGAGTCTGAGGCTGTGGGTATGAGGCCTTTCTAGATTCGTCAAACCATAGTTTCTACATTTGTCTCAATCCTGGCCATAATACCTCCACGTTATACTGTGTCTCCCTGAAAATAAGACCTAGCCAGACAATTAGCTCTAAAGCATCTTTAGACAAATTAGCAAAATTAATTATATATGACTTGGTATTATATTATATTATATTATTATATTATATTGTATTATATTACATTATTATATTATATTACATTACATTACATTGCATTATATTATATTATATTAAAGACCCAGTCTTATAGTAAAATAAGACCAGGTCTTATATCAATTTTTGCTCCAAAAGATGCATTAGAGCTGATTGTCCGGCTAGGTCTTATTTTTTGGGAAACACGGTAACAGACTCTGATGGGCTCACTTGATCTTATGACTTGGGCATCCCTGGACCCATGGTAATTCTGTTTCTATCAGTGTTTAGTAATGCATCAGGAAGGGTTTTTCAAAAGATCTAATTATCCACTAAAGATGATCTTATTAACTTTTGGAGTCTGGTTTGTGATTCTCCCATTGGGATATGCATAAACTCTACATCAGTAATCTCTAATGTTAAAGAATCTTCTGGATCATATAGAGCAAATGCCAGAGATGTTTGAGCTACAGCCTAGAACTGCTTCAGGGCCCTTTATTACTCTAGATTCTATTTAAAGCGGGCAACCTTATGTATTTCCTGGTTTATGTATTTAGGAATGTTTCCAAGTGTGAAATACATCATTTGTTCCAAGATGTAGAACAGATTCAGAGGTTTCCACTTGCCTTTCCACACTAGAATAGATCTCATCTCATAGATGAAAAGAAGTGTGGGGCTATTTCAATTACAAATAAGGGTAACTGGGGAAATACCACTCAGCAGGTCTACAGACTCAGTAGATTTACTGTGTCCCAAATATAGGTCAATACTCTATTTATTAACATCCCCCATAGGCTTTCACTAAAACTGGGGCACCATGATGTTACTCATCTTGGTGAATAAATCTCACCTCCAATTCTGTCTTTATATAAATGTTTATATACAGTCATTTGTGTGAATGGCTACAGTGCCCTTTAAAAAAAGACTTGGGAAGTTGCAGTACATGAGGTCTGACAATTAAGTTTGTGAACTTGTTGAAACAATGTTGCTAACCTCTTTTGATATCAGAGGGATTATTCATTATGAATTTGTACCAACTGGGCAAACACTTAACCAAGTTTACTATTTGGAAGAGCTGAAAAGGCTGTGTGAGAAAGTTAGACGACCTGAACTTTGAGCCAACAATTCATGGCTTTTGCATCACGACAATGCACCAGTTCACAGGGCACTGTCTGTGAGGAAATTTTTAGCCAGTAAACAAATAACTATATGGGAACACCCTCTCTACTCACTTGATCTGGACCCCAATGACTTCTTTCTTTACCTGAAGATAAAGGAAATCCACAGCAAACTCCCTGGGGTGCTCTGAGTTGAAAAAGAAGACATTTTGATGACATTTAGGACATTGAGGGTAATATGATGACAGCTCTGATGGCCATTCCAGAAAAAGAGTTCCAAAATTACCTTGAAGGGTGGACTAGGCACTGGCGTCGGTGCATAGCTTCCAAAGGGGAGTACTTTGAAGGTGACCATAGTGATATTCAGCAATGAGGTATGTAACATTTTTTTCTCGGATTAGTTCTTGAATGTAATTGTCAAACCTCATATACTTGTAGTACTGTTTTAGGATTCTTCCTTCTGAGTACCCAGACTCTCTTTGTCATTTGGTTCCAGATCTGAAAACTGACTCAAATCCAGAAAGTAGACAAGAACTTGCAACTGGTTATTGTGGCAACTACTCTCAGCCTGATCATCCATCCTTGATTACTGTTGTTTGTAGATATAGAGCAACGCTGTTGGTTCTCATCTATTTTGTCCCAGGAGCAGCCAGGGCTCTCTTGACCATATCAATAGCTATTGGCAGACCACTACAACCTTAACATTTATATTGAGTATTAAGTCCATTTGGCTTACAATAATTAAGTGCCACCAACTTTCTGTTCTCTATTGTTTTAGTGGTCTTATCATTTCAATCAGTGTGGTGGATTACAGAGAACACCTTCCACTGAATTTCTTAGTAATGCTGGTGCCCCTTTAGCAGCACATTCCTAATTGCTTTGGTAAGTGGTATCTTCTCAAAACCTTCCTGTGGAACAGAGCATCTGATGGGATTTCAAGCATTACATAGCGTATGTATTTCTCTGAGACTTTGAGTCCCTTCTTTCACCATCTGCTATGACAATTCTGGGTTGTCTACATAGTTTAGACCACCATTTTTCCCATGATTCTCATTATTTCCTAGCATTGTGTTCAATCTCTTTTGGTCTAGCACACTCAGAGTCCAGTTTGTTATATACTTTCTTAGCTGCTCACTAGCCCCAGTACTTCCTCAGGTCATTATGACTTAACCCTAGTTATTAGTCTCGTGTTCAGGAGTTGAGGTGGGACAGACATGGAAAGAAGAACACTCCACCATTTTCAAGGCCCTAATAGAGATGATTGAACTACTTTTTCAGGCTCAGAGAGTACAAAGGAATCTGGGAATTTGATATTTGGGGGTGCATCAATCCAGATGTCCTATCCCGTATGCTAGGATTTCATGTTTTTTTTTTTTTTTTTTCTTCTCAGCCAGGGCCTTAACTTTGATATAGGAAACCTGTTCAGATTGAGAGTTTAATGTTCTGTAGCTCTGCTAACTCATATGGTTAAGCTCTGGGCCCGGTGGATCACTTTTTCTTTCCTTCTGCTATAGGAGATGAGAACTTCTTTATATGCTACCAGGGAGGCCCTAGCGTATTCACACCTAGTTCCATTTTTTTTTAAATTAAATTCATTATCTTTCTCCCAAAGTGTCAGTTATACTGAGTATTAACCACCCTATTTTACTGTGCTTATAGTTACTATCCCCTGTATAGTCTCAAATGCTTGATGTATCTTACTTTCTAGTATATTTTATTCCACTGTAATCCCATCCCAGCTCACTTCCTGTCAAAGTTTTAGTAATTGCCCTATATCCATGGCAGGGACTACCTGTGCTCTATCAATGGTTTATGGGGTTCTCTCTGGCATTGTCATCTGGGTGGGGTGATTCAACTCTCAAATTCTATCATGGAGTTTTCTTTCTCAGACCAACCCTCGCACCACCTATCACAGGTCGGGGTCACTGGGAAGGAAATTAGGGCTTGGAGATCAGTTTCTCAGCAGTTTATCAGGGAAGGTTCTCACAGTCAATACTCGTGGAAGGGGAGGAGAGGAAGCTGAGTTGGGAAGACAGAAGTGGTGGCTTACAATGCAGTCTTGACAAAGACCACAGCAAACTCCCTGGGGTGCTCTGAGTTTGAAATGCGGCCCCATCAACCAGTTATTGAATGGAGGCTGCCACAACAAGGGTTGTACTCTTGGGCAATGCATTCGTTTTCTAGGGCTCTATATAAAATTGAACAAATTAGATGGCTTAAAAAACAGAACACTATTTTATAACAATTCTGGAGGCTAGAAGTCTAAAATCAAGATGTAGCCAACTTTGGTTTCTTCTGAGGCCTCTCTCCTTGGCTTACAGATGGCCACCTTCTCATGGTGTTCTCATGTGGCCTTTTGTTTGTGCATGCACATTCCTGGTGTTTCTGTGTGTTTCCAAATGTCCTCTTTTTATGAGGACACCAGATATATTAGAGAGGGGTCCACCCATATAATCTCATTGAAACTTAATTACCCCTTTAAAGGTAATTATTTGTCTCCAAATAAAGTCATACTCTGTGTTATTGGGGGTTAGAACTTCAACATACATATATGGGGGAGGGGGCACAATTCAGCCAATAACAGTCAATCTTTACTTGAAGACCATCTGTTAGTACACCCAGCACCTGGGCAATACATTTGTTATTCCAGAAGAGGAATCGGGTCAGCATATCACACCATCCACTAAAGTCAGGTACTGACTGTTATGGGATGAATGTTGATGTCCTCTGCAAATTAGTATGTTGAAATTCTAACCCTCATTGGATGGTGTTAGGAAGCGAGGCCTTTGGGAGGTAATTAGGTCAAAATCATCATGAATGGGATTTTGCCCTTATAAGAAGAGACAGGAGAGAGATTTCCTCCTTTCTCCTCTCTCTACCATGTGAAGACATGATGAGAAGATGGCCTTCTGCAAAAGAGGAAGAGGGCCTTCACCAGAACCCTACAATTCTGGCACCCTGATCTTGGACCTCCAGTCTCCAGAACATTAAGAGGGAAATGTATGACGTTAACTTAATGTTTATTATAGCAGCCCAAGCTGACTAAGACACTGACTCCTTCAAATTGCTCATATTTACATTTACTTATAGCCCATCTACATCATCCAAATAATAAGGTTACTCTGCCTGGAGTTCTCTTCTTATACTTCAAATACCAGTTCTTTCCAAATGACATAAATGTTCCTTCCTCTCCTTTACACTCTTTATTGTGATTCATTGAATTTGCTCAGTTTTGCACTTGACTCCTTTTTAGACTGTGAATTCCATAAAGACAGGAATATTTTTAATTTTGTTTTGTTTTTTTATATCCTTATTTAAAAAAAAATGTAGCACTGTTTCTAGCACACAATGGTGATCAATAAAATATGTATGGATTAATTTAATATACTGCAGGGTCATATTTTTGCATGTATATGTAATATTTCAACATTCCCAAAGTCAAGCAAAGCTATAACCAACCTTAGGTTCAAGTAATAAGAAAGTGATTAGAAGTAGTAACTGAGTACTTGCTCAAGCACATTTAGGTAGGGCCTGAGAGTGATTTAACATGAGAAAACAACAACAAAATATTTTATGGCCCAGGTATAGTAGTCCTTAGATGTGGATGAGATGACATCATTGGTGATCAATTTATTTGGATTCAGATTTACTTTTTCCAAGATAAATTTGTAAAATTCAAATACCATTGGAAGACAAAGGCATTATTAGTCATTAATATTTTTAGATGGTTTTAGAAGATTTCTTCAAATTACTCTCCGAAAGACAGCAAGATTAGAAGTAATGACATATAGAAAAGAGATGTTTTCATGTTAATGAAGGAGAAAAATTGAGAATAGGATACTTTGGAGGAGTTTGTGTACTAGATAGGAGTGTCACTTAGCTATGGGAGAAGAATATGGGGTAAGAAAATCTGGGGCAGAAGAAAATAATAAGAATGAAAGAGGTATTAAGAAGAAGAGGGGGTGAGTTCTAAATATGAACTTAAGCTGCTTCAGAATTTTGCCGTGGGCACTCATCATTATTTCTGAATTTTCAATCTTCATCCAATACATAAAATATCATCTTTTCTCCATAAAAGGTTATGGTACAGCATTTCAATTCAGGTCCGAAGTGAAATATCAGTGCAAACAAACTGGCATAAAATCAGAAAACACAGATGGTAAAGGTGATGCTAATAATGCTTTCAATGGCCTCTGAACAATGGAGGAACATTAGAGAATATTGCTCAATACCTAGCACTGAAATTCATAGCAATGAAGTTGGGGGCTGTCTCAAAAACAAACAAGCAAAGAAACATACAAAACAAAGCTGAGTGTCCCAGTTTACAGCATGTAATTTATGCTCTTGTTCTTTCACGATATATATCTTCTAAAATGATGAATGTTTTGGTCCATATTTTACTTACATGTTCTCTGAATAAAAGAGCACTAATTTCTACAGTCAGTAATCCATCAATTTTATGAAAATGTAATATAATTGTCATTATATTACATACATCACTTGCTACTAAATTTTCAGCATTAGTACATTTTATATTTGAAAATAATAGCCCTGTGTTGTGATAGGATCACAAAGTAACATCTTTTCTTAGCCCATTACTAAATTTTCTATTACGTCAATTGAGTTATTTAAAGATAATAATATTTTGACCATACTTTGCCCCCCTAATTATATTTATATCTCCGCTCACAACTGATACCCTCTTTTTTTTCTATCAACAACGGAAAAATCAGTAGTAATAGATTGAAATTTGGATGGAATATTTTCAATAAACAAATAATGCAAACTGTGAACTTTAAATTGAACCATGAATCATGATTGAATGATCTCATTTTTAATGTTGCCAAAGTAAAATTCTTTTTGTGGCAAGATAGTTCACAGCTACTCTTTTCTCCAAAACCTAAAGGTAGAAAGTCTTTGAAAAACAAGGGTGATTCAACAGCATAAATTCAGCAGAAAAAAAAATCTATTTTATTCTGCCTGCCTTCCCTAGAGAAAGTAATAGACAGAACTAGTAAGGAACATGCCTAAGGCACCTTAACATACATTTCCTTCCCTTATGTCGCAAAATCACAGTGCAGCCTGAATTACCTAGGAGCCAACACTTTTAGATAAAAAACATAGCTGCAATGATTTCAGGTAAATATAAACTTAGTGCTCTCAATGGAATCTTTGTTTTAAATAAATGAGAGAAGACTATTTTAAAATATTCTCACCCTGAGTGGTAATTATTATTTACAGTCATAACGTCTTTGTTTGGGACATGGCTAGAGAATAGACAGGCAGAGGATAAACACGGAATATGCAATGTAATTTCATGATGTGTAAAGCAACACATCCCACAGTTGGGAATTTAAAAAAAGATCCCTTAAGTTTATAAAGACAGTGACAGCATTAAATGAATCACATAATCAGAATTTTTGAGGAGGAAGAAGATTTAGAAGTGTTTAAATGCAACCCTTCAGTGTTTTTTTTGTTTTTGTTTTTGTTTTATTTCATCTAAATAAGTATACATGTTTTAGAAAAGAAACTTAAAATCCTAACATTAACCTATCAAATAATTTGAACCTTGGTTTATATTTTATTAAAGCATGAAAACAAGCAAAGGGGACCAATGCCTATCACATTTTCTTAATTTACTGCATTGAATATCTTTTGATATACTGTGTACTACTGTCTATTGTCATTAATACTGATTCTATCTTCTCAAAAAACGAAATCAAAGATGACCTATTTTTAAAGTTTACTTGACACTGAGTCTGTGCATTTCCAGCACTCACACTTGTTCCTAGGGAAAATAAAGTCACTCACACCCATTGTTTAGGCTTAATATGAACACTATGTTATGCCATAAGTCAGATGTTATTGCTTCTGCCAGGCTATTCTGAAAAAAAAAAAAGCCTCTTCATAGCAAATTTGAAGAATCATAAGAAAAATATGAGGACACTTATGGTTATAACTTTGCATTCAGACTACAATAAAATACTTGTTGTTCCTTAGTTCTTGAACGTTTTATACAATGAAGGCATTTTCACTTTAGGATCTTGACAGGAATAACTTAAATACCACTTGATTCTATGAGAGTGATGTCTACAGGATATTATATAGTGACTAGAAAGTTGTGTGTGTGTGTTAATGTGTGTGTGTTTTGCACAAGTAAGCTGGTAATATTGGTAGCAGGGCCTAAGTTTGCTGAATTTGGCTGAGTCACGGATTTATAAAAGCATCACCTTCTGTTAAATAGCTATGCAGCCCTTGAATGCTTAAGAAGGAGCTGTTGTTAAACATATTACTTGAGGCTACTAGTTCACAAGTGAGGTCACCTCAACCTCTTTATGGCGTAGTCTTTGAGAATAAAAATATGCTATCAACATGAAAGAAGAGTCTTCAATGAACATCAGCGAATGTTAACAATGTCAGTTATTTCTTTGAGCTGTCAATGTGACCTTTCAGACTTATCCTCAGAAAAGTTGTCAATTTCTCATTTTGGGGCAGAGATTCCCATCTTGTTCAACACCATTTTGTTATATTTCTCTCAATGTCTTTTCTTGCGTTAGTTCTTTTCAAACCATTAAGATACATGAGTGCACTGTTGAATAGCATCAATTTACAAACACTACAATGTCAAACAAAACAAAAACACACCTGACCATGACTCCTTTGAAAAGAGCATCAGTATAAATTTTAAGGTTCATAAAACTCAGTGAGTCGATCTTGTTTCATCTTTTTGTTAGTTTGAGCAGTTTTTTTATGTGGATAAAATTTCTGACAACGTGTTTCGTGAATTTACTTTCTGACAGTTTCAATATCTGCACAGACACTGTTCACCTGAAATGTCCTCATTTCTACATTCCCTTTGACCATTACAACTTAGAATAGTGCTTTTTCATTCTCCTGAGAATTGTTTTTGCATTTCCTCTGTACTACCCTGATTGTGTACATTGATACCTTTTGGATTTAATAAAAATTCCCAATTTGGAAACTTACCTTTGGAAATAAAATGCTGCATTTTAATTTTCAAGGTTATTTTTGTAACTTTTTATTTTAATATAATTTGAAACTTACAGAAAAGTTGCAAGAAACTCTCATATATCCTTTACCCATACTCATCAGTTGCTTACATTTTGACGAACTCAACTTTATCATTTCATCTATCTATCTATCATCTATCTATCTATCTATCTATCTATCTATCTATCTATCTATCTATCATCTATCAATAATCTATCAATATATCTATCTATCTATCAATCATCTATCTATCTATCTATCTATCTATCTATCTATCTATCTATCTATCTATCATCTATCTATCTATCATCTTCTGTATTTTTTTCTCCATCAGTGAAGAGTAAATTGGAGATGTTCTACCTATTTACCCTGAAATAATTGTGTTTCTTAAGAACAAAGACTTTCTTTCACATAATCACACTACAATTCTCAAAATCAGAAATTTGAGCATTGGTACAGTGTTATCAATCCAGTCCATACTCAAATAATCAGCAATTGCCTCATAAGTGTCTTTTGTAGCTATTTTCTCCCAATAAAGAATCCAATCCAGCATCATATATTATGATAACTTGTCATATTGCTTTAATTTTCTTTAATTTGTAACAATTTTCTCAACCTTTATTTTTCTTGACCTTGACATATTTTAAGGACAAGTCACTTTGTAGAATGTTCTTCAATTTGGGTTTGTCTGGTGTTTCTGCAGAGCGAGATTCAGGTGATGTGTTTTTGGGCACAAAAGGTAATGTGTCCCTCTAATTGCATGATATTATAAAAATGATAGTTTTTTTCCAAAAAGATTTTTTTTTTTAAATGGTGATTTTCTACCTTGGTCTCTAAGTAAATAGCCTATGTAGCCAAAGAATGAAATATAAGCAAATGCAATACAGTTCCTAAGCATCCTAAGAAAAAAATAAAATATGGATCACATAAAACTAAAGTGAATATACTTTTTTTCAATTTCAGAGATACCTTCCCATTTTCATTTTATATTTTATTATACGTATACACTATGTTATTTTCTTCAACAAATATTCGTTGCCTACCCACTATGTTCAGACATTTGTTTTTCTCCTGCCTGGCACCAAATTTCTCAAAATTAAATATTTGCTACTCCATGGCTTCCTTTTATATCCCAGATAATCTTAATTCCATTTACCATGGCAATATCAACATGTCTTCAATGAGTTCACAATTTCTTTTTAATTTACAGTTCAAACGAACATGCTTCAATCCTAGCTCTGTTTACAAGATTGCAACATTTGCCCCCATTTACCACTTCTGTTATGGAACCTCCCTAGATGTTTACAGCTTCTTTCCCTCCTGAGTCTCCTTGCCTATTTCTGATTCCTATTCACTCTCTTCAGTTGGTTATTAATCCTCCAAATCACTTCTTACTCTTGTTTTTTCTCAAGTTCTCCCTGAAAAATCCCTTCACATTCTCTCAAATCAGGACTTCAGTTCTCACTTTTCCCTGGAACTCTTAATCTATATTTACAGACAGTTCCTAGAAATTTCCACTTTGACACTTTAGAGGTACCTCAAAGTCATTCCTATGACTCAGCTCTAACCCTGCTTCACTTCCTGTATTTTTCATCCTGATTGGTGGCATCCCCTTGCTTCAATTTAGAATGTTGCTGAGAGCTCGCCAAGGCATCTGCTGTGGCCCCTATTGCAACTGCACCACAGCCCACCTCTCTCTGCTGATTCCTGATGCCCTCATCATTCACAGGTGGTTCTAAGAGAACCCACCAATAAGCGCCCTACAGGGAAATCTCTCAGAGTCTGTTTCCAAGGGAATCCGACAGATGAGACAACCTCTACTCTGCTGGACTTGAAAGGAATAGAATTTAATGATTTGGCAGAGAATTCTACTTAAATCAGTGCTTGAGGGAAATGGAGGATATTAGACTCTTTTAAGGATTGACTGATGACAAGTCATTGAGTTACATCTCCACCCCAAAGTACTGAATAGAGTAAAGCTCCATGCACACCACCCTGCCCCGCTCCATCAAAGCAAACAGGATTTCCCCAGGTCCCAAAGGAGGATTTGTCAGGTGATTATTAGAACTGGGACCCGACCTCCGGGGCTCTACAGCTGCATGGTTACTTCTACTCTTTCTTGTCAATCCAGGACTCTGCTCCACCAGGTGCTTAGATAACGTAACATTTTAAGATTTATTTTGAAACTTCTAGAAATAAAAGTATCTCCCCATGTATTTTTGAGATGCTGCATTGGTTGGTAATACCTACATTTAAATGCTGTAATATCACATTTCATTATAAGCAGGTTTATAAAGCTAAGAATAAACACAGCAAGTGACTTCAAGAAATGAAGAAATATGTCAGATGGGTACTAGACTTATTGGGATGATCACTTCGTAAGGTATGTAAATATCTAATATCTATGCTGTACACCTGCATATTGTATGTCAATTATAACTGAAAAATAAATTTTCAAAAAAGAAATGAGGAAATAAGAGGATTGATAACAATTTTTGAAGCATTTATGAAGCATAACAAAATTATTACTATATTTGCAGTGCTAAATGGCATTGTACATATATATTACACTTAGGCATGATGGATTTTTAGAAAGTTCACCATTTAATTTGACTATTTAAAAAACATCTGTATGTAGAAACTATTATTATTTTGTTATGTTCTTGCCTCTACTAAATCAAGTTTCTTTGTTTTCACCGATGCCGGTGAAAGTCTATACCCAATCTTTATTAGGTATGGCTTTTATCATCTCTATGTCTAGCACAATTTTACAGTTTCATCTTTTGTACAATTTATAGTTCATATTAATCATAGATTAAAAATAGCTATTTCTAAAAATACTTTATATATGTCAGGCATTGTACCAAGCACAAACCATGGGCCTAGAATTCAAAGTCAAACATTCTGACACTTCAGTTGCCACAAAATCATTTTCTGAAAATATTAATATATAATATTATAGACTCAATGTTTATATCACTCCAAAATTCATATATTGAAGCCCTAACTCACAATGTGATAGTATTTGGAGAATAGAACTGTTAGGAGGTAATTATGGTCAGATGAAATCATGAGGTTGGGGACCTCATAATAGGATTAGTGACATTATAAGAAGAGACACCAGAGAGCTTGCTTCCTCTCTCTCTTCCCTCTAACACAGGCACTGAGGAAAAGCCGTGTGAGGACCAAGCCAGGAAGAGAACTCTTACCAGGAAACATATTGACCTTCACCTTGAAATTGGATTTCCCAGCCTCCAGAACTTTGTTGGTGAAGCCACCTAGCCTATGGTATGTTGTTATGGCAGCTTCAGCTAAGACTTATTAATTTTATTGGAACTCCAAACAAATTAAAAGTGCAAAAATATTCAACAAAGATTGAATAGACTATTTGTCATTAGGAAATTTTTGTGCAGGTATTCTAGTAAATGAACAAACAACTAATTTTACTTTCGAACAAGCTGCCAATTCTTGACAAGTTTTGAAATCTCATTTCTATTTTATTTTTTCTTTGCCTAAGAAATATGTCATTTATGGTTTATAATTTTTGAGGGGAGAAATAGCTTAGGTTAATTTTTCTTAGACACTCTGTGCTATCTTTTATTATTCTCACTTGGTAAGTATTTCTGATTTCTATGAAATATGTTTACTAAAACCTTTTTCTCTTTAGACTACATGCAGAGTTTTGCTATTATTATGAAGTTAGAATTTGAAAGACATCTCTCTATTTTCTATTAAAAGTAGTATTCAATGTCAATTTTACAAGAATCAAACATATCTCAGCACCACAAATATAAAATGAAATATACGAAATATCCAGAAACATCTACCAGTGAATACTCTGCAATCAATCTTTGCTATCTTAAAGTAAGAAGAGAGGTCTTTGCTTCAAATTACTACTTGTGCACAGTACCTCATTAACTAGTCCAGCCAATCAATTAAAGTCACTGAAAGGGGCATAATAGGACTTTGGAGGAAGATAACCATTTTCCTCATTAAGTACTAACAAGCCAGTTCTCATACTTTTCTGATATAATTATGTTCTCTCCATTTCCTCCCTGCCCATTAACTATAATCCTAATAATCACATATCTGCTTAGAGCAGCCTGTCTTTTTAATTTACCAGCAGTATCATTTTAAACATATTTCCCTGAGAGTTACAGATTTTCTTCCTGTTACAAAACTGTCAGTCCAAAATAATCTTACCTTTCATTTATGAACCTGCTTGACTCTTAAGCAGTCTGGTAATAAAATGCATGGTTGAAAATGTGAGTGACTATGAAGTGAACTGAATGGAAACTGGAACAGTGACGAGGTGCATTAATAATGTCAGGATGTGTGCCACGTATGACACTGTTCTTGGTGTGAGATGGCTAACTAAATAATTGGACAGGAAATCCCCTGTGAACTGGTAAAGGGCATTCTGTTTACATGTGTAACTATAATGACGTCTGTGCCAGTACTAGAGAATTTCCTATCAGTTTTAACGATAAGATATAAAAATGTTCTTGCAGAGACTGCTTACACAGTAGTTAAAACATATTAATTAAATGACTCTTACTATTGAGAATATTTTTCTTAAATTTGTGGTATTTTTGAAGCCATTTATCTAATAGAGGTAAGGTATTTGTATTTGAATCTGTGACTAAAGCGTACAGTATTGTATGTGAGCACGTATCTTTTCTTTTTTTAGGCAGGTTTGCTTTCCTTCCTAATTTTCTGCTCCTGTTACAAACCTGCCTTTCTCAATGTGAGGATTTGTGGTCATATTTTGCTGACAGTTGGGACATTGTAGGTTGTCTTCAGGGTGTTTGAATTCTTTCATAGGGTACATTGTTCCAATATATGAATTCTTTCTAATCATAAAAAAATTTGCCCAACTTGTTTCAAAGAGGAAGTGCAATCTGGAGCTGAGTCATTTTTGTTTGTTTTTCTTTTATCATTCTCCTAACTTATATAAAATTCACTTTTATAGATTATTACTCTGACATAAAAATGTACAAAAAAAATCTTAATAAAGTGAAATGTTAGTGGATCTTTCATATCATGTTACTTTCAGTGCTCTTTGTTAGGCGGTGATTTGGATGAGTCATTTTTCTTCCCTTTTCATTTTTGGAGGACACATTCAAGTATCCTTACAGCTTTCCAGAGACTAGATGATATTTTTGGAAAGTGGTTATTTGGTCTGAATTATCTAAATAGTTTCCATCACTTACTGTGTTTACTATAGAAATGGTCTCTTTACAAATCCAATAAAGGGTGGCCATTAATACTAAATAATATATGGTAAGTGACTAATAAATACATAATAATATTACCATGAGTGGTTTGCATGAATTTAAATAGCTGTCACATTATCATTTAAAAAACTTACAAATTATAGTTACCACACTTAAAACATGGAAAACAGATCTCACAAAACACTTTAAATTTTGATTATAGAGATTAAAAATATAATAGAATTCCAAATAATAGAATTCTTTAAATACAATATGGATGTCAAAGTTCTATTTATTTAGAAATTGAAGTCACATAAAATGACAAAGTTGTTAATATTTAGTATAATTGAAAGTTTCACATGTAACTTGAGTGTTAAACATAAAAGATGTGATTAGAGAGAATCGTAAAAACAAATAAAAGTAGTATATTATGGATTGAAAGCATGTGAAACATGGAAAAATCTTTAAACATTATTTGAATTGTATTATATTTTAATCTTAAGTTGCATTAAAAGTTGAAAAAAATTGGAAGAGAAAGAAAAAAAAAATCAGTCTTAATTCTACCACTCCAAAATGGACATTGATGTCATTTTGATGTCTATCTTTCCTTTTTTTTCATGCATACATATTCTTATTGACTTACTATAATAGCATATAGGCATTTTATATACTTCACCACTTAACATATTTCTTGAGTCTATGTAAAATTCATAAGTGCATATTTTACTACTGCACATTATTTCATTACGTGGAACTGTCAATATCTATACAACTATTTTTCTATTGTTCACCATTTAACTTTCCTACTTTTTTCTATTATACTGTGATAGGCATCTTTGTGAACTTAGCATTTTCTGTATTTTCCTTTTGCTCATAATAAATTCCCAGGAGTGAAATTGCTGGATAAAAATTTCCAAATACTTTGTCACCATAGCAAAGTGCACTTTAGCTAACTATGAAGAAGCCATGAACTAGAGAGTTTGTCATTTTATGATAACTTTTTCAGCCAATGTGGAAGAGACCAATATCCATTCTCCTAGAAGCCCTGATTTTTAGCTGTTTTCAGCTAGATGTATAACATATTTAAAAGAACCACTCCAACCCATACAATAAGTAGAATTTTAAAAATCCAGAACCAATTTCAGTAAAAGTGGATTGTTTTGGATCATTCTGAAATTAACGATCATTAAACAGATATGGTTGTGAGATTTAATTTCATCCTCATGAAAATTAGCTCTAGTTATATCAGTGTTTGTAAATGCAGATGCTCGAGCCCACATGTACATGATTTGATTAATTTTTCTATTTTAACCAATAATTTTAATTTCATAAAATCATAATGCTTGAAGGAATGTTAGCAAGGTATTTGGCAAGGTCCTCATCTTTGGGAGTGTTTTATTACGCTCAGCTGAAAAGATCAGATTTGTTAATTTAGAATTGGTAACTCAGTAGTCAGTTGACTAATAATGGACTCCTAGTTAATGTTTGAATTCCAACGTTTACTTATGGCTGAATTGGACCTTCCGGGGAAAGGTCAAGTCTTCTATACTACACTGCCTTTCCTTTCTTAAAACTTAGACTGAGGGTCTGTTTTAGCTATGTACACTTGGCCACTATATTTTCAGTACTGGACGAGATCTCTTCTTCCCTTGACTTTACATGGTAGTGTGCATGTTTATCTTATTATGTAGAGATTTGTATTCTCACAGCAGCTCTTTTTATTCTTGTACTTTCTCCACTCGCTAGCCTGTTTCCTTCCCAACTTAATAGATTATAGACTTTGAATGGAGAGAGGTCTGCTCTGCGTTCCTCATGGTAGGGACTTAAATATTTGGTTAACTGAATTAAAGTTCTGAAAGTTATTAGTCTAGGATAAGAGTCAGCTGCATGTGTCTTTCTTTACTCCCCTTCAGCATTCATGCCAATAGTTCCCTTAAATCATATAGAGAGTTGAACATCATGGTGGTTTTGTTTACTTGTAAGCACTCTGTTTTGACTCTGAGTGATGAAGTGAAAACTAATTTACATTTAATGTGTGGCTCCCTTATCTTAACCAGAATGACAGCTGTCTGAGAGATAACTTGTTAAATGTAAACTGTGTAGTTACCCGTTGCTTGCACAATACAAGCGGATGTAAATATAAGCCTGTAATTACTTTCTGTCATGCGTCTCTGCATTTATGGTACTGAATATATACAGATGTTAAAACGAACAGAATAATGCATAGTTATTTTACCTCCAATTTGATGACAGAAAAGCATTTTTTTAGGGATTGAGGGTTAAAGAGGATAGTTCCACAAATAAGACAGCTTCAGAATCTGTTTAGCTAGTATATGCCCATTATTAGTTCATGTAAAGTCAAATGAACTTTGGTTATTAAATGTCTGACAAACCATGAGAATTTAGCTCAATAATGATTCTATGCCTAATGACGATATTTAACTACTTTTTAAAATTATTTGAGACATGGGCCACAAAAACCATTTCACAAGTTCAGAAACTTGAAATGCTAGTTTAAAAGCAAAGTGAAATTATGCATATTTCAATCATAACATTTTTATTAGTATTCCTCAATGTATTATTCTCCTTGAGTCTTGAAAGAGAGAACATGGTATGTCTGTGGCTTAGGATTAATTATATTGTACTTAAGCAAAGCCAGATTGAATAACTTTTGTCTAGAGATTTATTAGGTTAGGAGTTACTTCCTATTATACCTGAGAAGTTAGGATTCCCATTATATACTAAATGAAGTATTTATGAAGCACCGAGCAAAGGGTATCTCATGGGGAGTATTACTGCTTAATATATACAAAAATATCAATATCCTCTCCATCTGGTTTATCTCTGACTGTGTGCTAGTGTCAGCAGCTTCATGGCTTCAGACCACAAATGATATACTACAAATTAAAGGTTTTAGGACAAAGGATACCTGATTAACAGAAAATAACACTTCAAGAACTTTATTTAAATCTCCCAGGTATTTCTTATGTGTTACCTTATTTGGAATTGTATAGAATCATAATCTGATATGTCCTTTTCTTTGTTGGTTTACAAACAGGTTAATTTCTTGTAGGAAATTTTAGAGAAATTCACTTGAAATTGTTTTAAATGTTTATATTTCATATATTTCAATAATGAAAAAATATATTTTTGTTTCCTGGAAAGTATTTTTTAGCTGTTTAGTATAATGACATTGACTATAACACATGACTAAATAACAGACACAACACAGATTAAGGAGAGAAATTGAGGGAAGAGGTTTCCATTTCCCTCACATAAAAAAGACTTAGCATTTCATCTATTTAAAATAATCATCCTAGGCTTAAAACAGTTATCATATTTGACTTTGAAAGGCAACCAACTATTCTAAAAAGTGTAAGTACAGAAAGAAAAGCTTAATCTTGTTTTTAACTACATTAGAGCCTGCAGTTGGGTAACCTTGGAGAATCCAACTTGCCTTGAAAAAATTTAGTTTGCCTCCTTTGATTTATCAGCTCAGTGTAAGTTTGCCTATAATGGTCATAAATTTAGAGAACTTGATGACCAATAAGGCATTCTTTTGCATGTCTACTTTACAGTTATTACATAAAAATTGTAAACAATAACTTTGTGTCACAATGAGAAAGGTCTGTGATTCATCCCTATAACACAAAGCTTGGGGTAATGTTTCATGTTGCATAGAGAAGCCTAACTTTTTTTAACTTTCCAGAGTCATAAAGCAATTTAGTTTTAGTTTTCTGCTCATATTTTCATGATTTCTGCTTAGTAGGCAATAAAAAAGCCACTACGCAGATATGTTTACTTAAGTATATTTTAGCTTACATGCTGGTATTTAGATTTTACAGAATATTGTTTACTTCCATTTATAGTGAGTAGTGTATACAGGTCTGTCACTGTATTATTTCAAGGATCTCCTTTGTAAAGTCTTCATGAGGGTAGGCTCTTTGCCTTTTTATCATATTCTCCATTCACAGTGCCTAGCCCTGTGCTAGCTTATTAATCCTTATCCGAATCAATAATAACATCAAACTCTTTCATTTAAATATTATAAATGTAGACTACCATAAAAAGAATTAGCTCCTTAAGATTTTGGTGATGTGAATAATTTGTTAATTTTTAGACTTAACAATACTATGGCATATAAATAATAATATGACTAGGGAACATACGAGGTTGGACAATTATTAATAAGTTCATGAACTTGCCACCATGTGCTTACATTGACAGCACTGTACAAACAGCTCAGTAAGGTTTCATAACCTTGGTATATCAATGTCCCACAGTTGTGTTCATGTTGATGTGTGGTGGTGTCTTGCTGAATGGCGTTCATTATTGTTGTTGCATATTTTTGTGTGCCATCACTAGAATGTCTGAGCTTGAATTAGAGAAATGGACAAACATTAAATTTCTTGTTAAACTTGGCAAGAGTGGAAGTGAAATCAGGGACATGTTAGTCCAAGTTTATGGGGATAATGCCATGAAGAAAATGGCAGAGTACAAATGTTTTAAATGTTTTTTCTAAAGGGAGAGAATGTGTCACTGATGAAGAGAGGTCAGGGCAGCTAGTAACTAGCAGAACTAACAAAAACATTGCAAAAATTTGTCGAATTGTGTGTCAAAATCAATCATCAGCTGACTGTGAGAAGTATAGCAACCAAGTAAACATCGATACAGAAACAGTTAGGAAAAGCTTAACTGAAAATCTTGGCATGAAAAAGATGTGTGCAAAAATGGTCCCAAAGGAGCTCACTGATGAACAAAAGCAAAGGAGAGTCGAAGTTTGCCAAGACCTTTTGGAGAGGCAAGACAATGTTTTGGGCTGTTTTATCACCGGTGATGAAACATGGGTGTACCAATACAACCCTGAAAGAAAGTGTCAAAGTGCACAATGGAAGTCAGTCAATTCTCCAAGACCAAAAATGTATCATCAGTCCAAGTCAAGAGTCAAAACAATGTTGCTAACCTTTTTTGATATCAGAGGGATTATTCATTACAAATGTATACCAATTGGACAAACAGCCAAGTTCACCATTTGCAAATGCTGAAAAAGCTGTGTGAAAAAGTTAGACAAAAACACAACCTGAACTTTTCTCCAACAATTCATAGTTCTTGTATCACGACAATGCACCAGCTTGTACGACACTGTCTATGAGGGAGTTTTTAGCCATTAAACAAATAACTGTATTGAAACACCCTTCCTACTCACCTGATCTGCCCCCCCAATGACTTCTTTCTTTACCGAAGCTAAAGGAAATAGTGAAAGGAAGACATTTTGATGACATTCAGGACATCAAGAGTAATATGACGACAGCTCTGATAGCCATTCCAGAAAAAGAGTTCCAAAATCGGTTTGAAGGGTAGACCAGGCACTAACATTGGTGCATAGCTTCTCAAGTGGAGTACTTCAAAGGTGACCGTAGTGATATTCAGCAATGAGCTATGTAGCACTTTTTCTAGGATGAATTTGCGAATGTAATTGTCAGACCCCGTATATTATAAGCACTGTGGCCTACAAATGGCCTCTGTCACACAGTTTTCTATGGTTGTCAATTGATAACCATACCTTAAGTTTTCTTTTCAGAGCCATGCTTCCATGGTAGATTTTCTTTATGTCATGAAGTATCTCCGATACATTATAAACACATTCATGCCATTTCTCCCACTTAAAGTGATCTATAACTTAAAATTAAACCATGTAATTTTTTTCTCATGAGATTCTTGGAGGTTCTTTAAGAAAATTCCTTCACCAGCTATCAGTAATGTAAAGGATATATTCGGACAGCATATTATTAGAGAAGCTACTCAGTCTTGCTAGTGATCTCTCATCAGGATGTCTTTCCTGGGTGACAAACCACAGTGATTTATTACCGTAATGTCAGATACCCGTAACAAGAATTCTAAAGATGGGATATACACTGAAACTTTTTAAAAATCGCCAACATGTTTATCTTCAAATTTCAGGTTGATATAGGAAGTGAAAAGATGCTTTTGATATAGAAGTTTCAAAGACTTTCAGAGTCTTATTATCAGATTTACTAGTATACAGGACAAATAACTCAGCAATGAATCAAAAACATACTTTTGCTAAGACTCTAGTTTCAGTGTTATTTAGGAAGTTCAATTTCCTCTGAGATCTAATCTTTAAATGACAATACATTTTTAAAATTTCCCTGAACTGACTGCCAAGTCTTCTAAAGCTAAATAATGCCACATTATTTTAACTTTTATAACTTTTCTGATTAGAAAGGGACTATATGCATAGTAATAGCTATGCAACAAGTCAGAGTAGGAAAAAAATTCTGCCTATACAAGAAATTAACATTAATATTTTGATGTATTTCTTTCAAATTTTGTCTCAAAGTATTTTGCACACAGTCAAAACCATGATGTATATAAAAATTTTTATTGTGACTTTTTAATTTAATATCTTAACAACAGCATATTGCTGCTATAAAATTTTATAAACATTTTATTGCCTGCATATTTCCCCATGTTGTGAATAAACTATTGCTGGCCATATATGTTCTTTCCAATATTTTTAGAAATATAAATTACTCTCAGATAAATAGTTTGGCTTAAAGATTCTTTCTATACTGTAGATTATTTCCTTTGTATAGATGTTTAGAAGTATAATCATTGTGTCGATCATTATGATTATTTTTAACACTCATGATTGTGCTGCCAAATTGCTTTCTATATTGCTCAAAGAGCTGACAGGAAGGGTGGCTAATTTTGGTATAATGAGAGTTTAATGTTACTAAGTGGACTTAACTAACAAGGATAATATGATAAAGAGGAATGGACCTCATATTCCATATTATTTTAGAGTCACCACAAAGACTTTATCTCACCTTCCATATTGTTCAATTTCATTTGATTTCTGAAACTCCAGTAAAATAATAAAAATTAAGTATTAGTGTTAGAGATATAGCACCTAATGCAAATTCTACATAATTTTCACCAATGCAGCATTTCTCAAAACATGTTTTTATAGCACTATTCCTATGCCACTCATCTGTCTTGGCCCAAGCCAATGAAACATCTCTCACAATCACCATGAAAGATCATATACTGACTGCAGAAACACTTGCTCATCAAGGTCAAGTGTGGGAGAAAAGAACAGAGTTGTCCTTTGAGCAGTGCAAAATTAGAGCTCAGGTTGTAAGATGAAGCTAGCAAGACATTATTGATCATTTGATTAAATTGATCGTAATAGCTATTGAAACCAACATTTTCTATTTCATATTTACCTATCATCTACACCCCTATAGTTAGCTTACTGACCAATGTCATTATCTGATGATAACCCAACATTTCCTAAAAAATATTCCAACATGTCATAACCATAGCAGGTCCTTTGTACAGGGGTGATAGGTGGTTCTTTGAAGGTCTGAGAGACAAAATTGTCCCCTAATTTTTTGACTACCCCTTCTCCTTGTTTTGATGTAGTCAAACTGAAAACCACTATTTAATTGGATACAGAAATTTAATTCATCAGCATTATTATATGCTAACTACAGATGAATATGATTAGATTATACATATTTTTAACATTTATAAACCACTTTATTAGATGACTACATTTTCTACAGCTATTATCTTATTTTTTAACAACTGTGTATTATTTTGTTTTGATTTTAAATCTAGGGCAAGAGATGCTTATGGAGGTGCTATACTTTGTCCAAGGTTGTTTATTCAGGATGAGTCAATATAGTTTAGCAAACTCATATCTTACTGATTTCAGTTTGTGGTCTTTTCATACTCTACACTGATAACAGTTTACTAGCTCGCGACTACTGACCTCTTAAAAATTTTAATAAGTTGACATCTTGAGAAGTGTTGGATAGGTATGAGTCAAAGAGGAGCTGACAAAAATGAATAAATGAGAGCCTACGAGGCAGAAAATATCATAGAATGGTATGACGACTTTGCAGAATGCCATATTGATTGTTTATAATCAGAATCTTTTCATTGATTCGTTGATTCATTGACTATGATGTCTATAGGTTCTGATTGCTTAGTGCCAATATTTTAAGTATCTAAAAAAATATATACAGAGGGTGCCAGAAAAAATGTATATGCATTTTAAGAAAGGAAAAAACTGTATTAAAATTGTAATACATAATATATACCAATAACAAAAGATGAACACAAGTCATGCGTACACATTTTTTTGGCACTCCCGGTAGAGATATATATATATATATATATATATATATATATATATATATATATATATATACATATATATATATGTATATATATATACATATATATATAAAATATGTATTACATATAAACTTATATTACACACACACACACAAACACACACACACACACACACATATATATGCCTAGGTTAGGAATCTGGAGAAAGGATATGCAGAAGTCCAACTGTTGATTTAACTGGAGTTATAAAATATTTACTGTTCTATTTTTTTTCCTGAACTTGCTTTTTCTCTACCAGTACTGAAGTGAATTTTAAAGATCAAAGAAGTTAATGTGAAACAGTGTCTGCTGTTCAGTAAGACCTGAACAATACAATTATCTCTCCTTTGTTGCTCAATTTTGATTTATATTTCTGAGGTTATAGTTATACACATTGAACAGAAAGTCAGTTATTTTCTTAGATTTTGTTGTATTGACCTCTTTCTTCCTGTCACTCATTACCATTCTTGTTAACAACTTCATCGACAAACCCATAGCTCCATGAGTACACAGATTGAACCCATCTCTGGGGCAGGATATATACTGCCAAATACTAATTAATACCTGTGGATTCGTTAGGCGTTACCATCTCCTGAGCTGTCCGTCCATGAACTCTCATGAACACTAAAATATATTCAATTAAAAATAAAAAAGGAGGAGTAGGAGCAAGAGAAGAAAGTCTGAAAAGGTCAGTCAATCAACTTACCAGTTTATTCAAAGATACTGAGGACATGCTCAATTTGCTATTTCTTTATTAGAACCATGCTATCAAGCAAGTTCAGAAAAAGTCTGTAAGCGAAGAATGTATGCTATGTTACTTAGGGCATGGAGTCAGATGAAAGTGTTATTACTTTGGCAAACCAAAATATCCCTTTTTATTGACGCCAATGCCACTTAGAATTCCATTATCTTTTGCTACATCCCTTTGTGAATTTACTATAACCAAAGGGTAGCCACACAGCGTTTTACTTCAGAGCAGTAACAGAGCAGTCATGTCAATTACTTAAGAATAAGGTCTTGGCAGTTTGAATGAGCTAATAATCATGTAATAATGGCTCAGTAATGTTATTTCACAGCTCTGTGAAATTGTTTCCCTTCATCCAGTGATGTAATATGCCTTGTTGCAAAGTAGTACAAACACTACAGTGAATTAATAGATCTTTCAAAAGAACACTTTATGAGACTTCCTTGATTTTATTGCATGACAATCTCCTGTTGATTGACTAAAAGTTTCTGAGAGAATTGAACTTCGGACTGAATTAAAAATTTGCATCATGCTTTCCTGGTTGGTGGTTCCTAGCACTCCATAGATTAGCACAGGAATTGTTTTACTTTTCTTCAAGCATTAATCACAAAAGAATATCTTCAAGGGAAAAGAAAACATAGCTATTTCAAGGGAGGCACTTTAATAAATCACTCTGTAAAACATACTGTTATAGTGGAAATATCTGAAGAATAAAGCTACCTACAACTAAGTGTATGATGTTTTTTCCTTACAAAAATCCCAGTGAGACATTTTCCGTGCAAGAGTAATTTTCACACCTTTCCTATTTTCTAAAAATCACTTAAAATTTTTATTTTGAATATGAAATCTCTTTTTTCAAGTGTTTTGGTAATAACTGCAGAAATATGAATGACGCAAATTTCTTTTTTTTTCATTTGAGAACATTTTTCATTCTGCATTCTGCATTCTTAACCAGGTATTTAATTGTGATGTTTTCTTAGGTCCCTTAACCTTTACTGGTAGAACTCAAAGTTGGCTGCCATTTCATAATTTCCAACAGTAAATCAAGTTGGGAGTGGTCCCATTTTTTTATACTCAAACACTGCATGCTTGCACTTCACTTTTGGGATCCTCATAGAGCTGGGGTCCTTTCCTTCGCAGATTAATGCATTCAGCAGAAAATCACTTTTAAATCATGACCAAATCATTACTATTTTGAACATATATTTACAGTTAAAATACTGTAAATCTTGACCAGAGTAGTATGCAAACATAACAACAAAGAATTAGCTTTTTCACCACAGAATCTGTTTTCTCTTATTCTAGGGAATGAAGATGTGACACCTTCAGACTATATATATATATATATGTGTGCATGTATATATGTATGTGTATATATGTATGTATAAATGTATATGTGTGTGTGTATATATCTATATCTATATCTATATCTATATATATAGATATGATATCATTTTGAGAATCCTAAATGTGTAGGATCATGTATACGAACCTGGTGGTGGAGGTGGAGGCACTGTGCAACCATTCTAGGTAGGAGGGCCAAGAAAGACTTGAGACATGATGGGTGATATTTTGATAATCTCATTGAACTATAAAAGTCAATTACTAAATTGAACTATTTGGGGAAAACTTACAGCATGGTGGTCGGAGCCAAGAATTTCCATTGACTTTTGAGACTGAAATGAGTCTTGTTTCATACTTATGTGAACAATGGCTTTTCATCAAACTGCTACATGAAGTTTGGGTAGAGGAAAGTTCTAGAAAGACAGGATACTAACTATGGAGGACCCAATGTAAGAAATAGCTTTGAGTGTTTTGTGGGCAAATGATGCTGGTCATGAGTGTAGTATTGTTAAACTCAACTCAATAGGCACCTTCTATGAGCATGGTAACTTATCTTTAAGAGAGGAAATAGCCTTCCCTATTGAATAAGAGAAAGCCAAAAAGTTCTAATCCACCAATGAAATGATAAAGAATTCTTAAAATACACATTCTGGCATTTATTTGTATAATTATCACAAAGCAGAATTTGTTTTTTAAAAATTGGCATAAATTATTTATATTAATTCTGAAAAACTGTTTTGGAATCTGAGCATTTAAACACAATTTTTGGCTTAAGATCTTGTTCCTACATTGGTAAAAAATTCTGATTGGTTGCAAAATATTTCAAAGGAAATCTCTCTTTTCTTGGCAGTTAAATATTACCTACTCCGTTTCTTGACGAAGTGAGTCCAAAAATATTTAGCAATGTTACGACTATTTCAGGATTAGTGACAATATGCAAAGTTTTTTTTAAAAAAATGATGTTTGTGTCAAAATAATTGAAATAGTATGAAATTTTCAATGCCAAGACATTGAAAATTTAAAAATATATCTAAATATTTCAAAGATATTTCATTTATTTTTAGAACCATCAAAATGCCTATAAAATGATTCTTATTATTGCACAGATGTAAGTAAATACTCTATTGGAAAACATTCAAACATATTATTTTCTAATTAAAAAAATAAGAATTATATTAAAAATCATCACCATTACTTGGCTATGCTCATGCATTATGTAATTCAATCCTCACAACAACCTTGTGAATAGGGACTATTATTGTCCTCATTTTATGGATGAGAAAAATGTGGATTTTTATCATAAAACTAACAATATAACACAAAACCAAGGTCAAAGATAAATAAGACACTGTTAAAATTCAGTTTAAAGGCACTAAAGTAAGCACAGGTCAGCTAGAGAGACTTTCATCTTCTGAAACTTTATGAATTACTTAAAACATAATTCATCTGATTAAAAACAGATACATGCTGAGATGCTTGCTTATAAAAAATTCAGAATTTTTATCCATTTTATTATGAAAACAAAATACATCTACTTAAAAAAAAACAAAAAAATCATTGTATTGTCACCATTTAGAGGCAACCACTGTTAATTGTGGACTGCATATTTAACAAATGTTCCTACACATGCTCAAATATCTCTATTTTCTTATGAAAAAGGATTATATTCAGTTTGTTTTTACCTATTCTTTTCCAATTAATATAAGATGAACATACTTCTGTGGTGTGAAATATTATGCTACATATCGGCAGGTTATCTTCCAGAGAAGTTTATATTCTCAACAGCAGCATATGACAATTTCTTCCTTGTCAAAGTGTATTTGTATATATGTGACTATTGCTGTCAGCTTAGAAGAAAGGAAAAAAGAAAACTCTAAATGAAAGCAAATCACAGGTGTAAATTGGAGAATAAGCCAGCTCTTTCTTTTTAAAACAAGAATTTTCTAGCAACAGCTTTCTAAAGGGAATGAATGGATTTCAAAAATGTTACATATTTATTTTCCAAAAGTCAATTTATGATTCTCAGTCATTTCAGAATTTCAAGTCAAGATAGTGGAGATTGGTTCTTTGCCCAGCCCCATTTTATCCTACTCTTTCATTTCATATTGAGAGAGCGTTACGCATATCTCTGTGGATATTTGTCTACATGTTATAAACTCCAGTCAAATCACTCCCTCAACAGTTTCTCCTTGGCCACTTCTCACTCAATGATACATACATCAGTGTCATGGGATATCCTGGTGACACACACACAGAGAAGAGTATGTCATAGGATTGATGGTAAGAAATTTTTGGATTCCTGCTATTTGGATCTTGGTCTAGAAGGGGAAGGCCTCATGTTTCCATGTGGGCATGCCCCTTGGGTTCATGGACTACTCCTCAGCCCCTGACGGTGGCTCAGCTGGAGAAAGCCCACAGTGGTATCTTCTAAATGTAGAGCCTAGGTCAGGGGTCTGTCTTGCCTGGATTTAAACATAGTAATGCTTACCCAAGTTATGGGAAAAAACTAGCACAGGTTAAAAGGGATCAGATAATTGGTGTTGGGAGGCAGGTTCTGCTTTTAAATTGAGTTTTCAAGGTTTTTGAGAAGAATAAACTTTGAGTAAAACCTTAATAAAAGAGGGAGAGTTGACTATTGATTATCTACAGGAGAGTATGGGAGGCAGAGGGAAGCAGCAAAGGCAAAGGAAAGACTGCAGTAGGAGCGTTGCTTGCATGTCTGAAGAGCAAGAGGCCAGTGCACAATGGAGCAGAATAAGTAAGAGGGAGAGGAATAAGAGACAGGCTCAAGAGATAATGGGGATAAGGATGAAATATTTTCAGATCATATAGGGATTTTCATGCCATTGTGAGGACTCTCTTTCTACTAAATGAAATGGGTAATCTTTTGTAGGTCAAAAGAGTAAGATGATCCACCCATGTTTTCAAAGGTCATTCTGATGTCTGTCTTGAAAACAGATTCTTGGGAAGCAATAGAGGGGTCAGAAATACTAGTTGAAGGGACATTATAGTTACTCAGGAAACAAATGGCAGTAGGCTGTGGCCTAGATGAGAAATAGTTGGATGTGGGGTATATTTTAGGATAGAGGCAGTTACATTTATTTTTCTGAAATTAGACATGAAGAGTAATGAAAAACAAAAAAGGAATAAAGGAGAATAAAATGTGGGAAGAGATGACTTTGAGAGATAATACCAGGAGTCCAGTTTCAGATTTGTTGTTTTGAGATGTCTACTATTTGACATTAAAGTAGTTGTGTGGATTTTAAACGTTGGACAGGTGATTCTGAAGTATAGTACAGAGGTCTAGGCCTCAGATGTACATTTGGGTGTTGTGGGTTTGTAGATGATATTTAAAGTTATAAGACTGCGTAAGATCACCAAGAATGTTAATGTAAATGAATTGGGGTAAAGATGAAGAACTGAGCTGTGGGCTCTGAGGGAGAAAAGGAGGGATCAACAAAGGAGCCTGGGAATAGGAAGGCAGCGAGTTAGGAAGAAAAGAAAGAAAACGTGGTATCCTGCAAGCCAGGTGAAGAAAGTATATCCAGGGAGAGGGAGTGATTAATTGGGTGCCTGATGCAGTAATTCAAGTTGAGATAAAAACTGAATCTTGACTATTAGATTCAGCAAAGTTACATGATTGTTGAACTTATCAAAAGCAGTTTTATGGAGTTTCATGCGGGCAAAGTCTGACTGGAGTGCATTTAAGCTAGAAGGGAAGGAGTGGAATTAGAGAATTTAAATATATGCAATTACTTAAAAACTTAAAATATATACAAAATCAACAACATGTTTAAAAATTTATTTATACTCTCTACTCAAAAATAAACATGGTTATTTTTGTATATTTTCCTTATATGTATATATACATATATTATTAAAGAACTTTATACCATAAACATTCCCTGTGTCAGTAATTATTCTATAAAAGTGAGACTTTAACTACTGTAATAGCAATAGCTCATGCCACTGCTATATAAGTATTTATTTAACTAATCTTTTATTATTTGGTTGTTTCCCTATTTGTTATAAATAACACTATGAATAATATTATTGCACATAAAACTTGGTAAACATCTCTGGCTATATTTCATTAGAATAAATCCAGAGATGTAGAATTAATTACAAGGCCAAGAGGTATGGGTGTTACTGCTTTTGGTATGTTCTTCTAATTTGCTCTTTTGAAAAGCAAAACCAATTTACACCTTCTCATTAAAATATAGAACTGCACTTAGTACCACTCGTGTGACAGTGGAAGGTTTACAATGAAAAACAATGCTGTTTTGATATTAGGAAATGTTTAGTTCATTGTTGTATTAATTTGATTTTAATTGATATCTAATAAATTGAATATCTCAATAAATTTGATTATCTTAAGTTTGTTGGCTTTAGTATTTTTCTTCTTACTGTTTTGCTAGATAAGTCCTTTTGCAAGTTAATTGGGACAGTCATTTTATTCTTATTAATGTTTTTATAACCTATAATTTCAATGAACATATGGCTAATATTAGACATTTATTTTGCAAATATACTTCATTCTGAAATCAGATATTTATGTTTATTTTCTTATAATTCAGTTGTGATTTCATTTTATAGATATGGAATCTAATTTGTTTTTATTTTATATTGTGAGCTCACATACAGAGTCATACTGTGTTTTATCCCCTAATAAACAAATAACACAGAAGCATTTGTTGAATAATTTACCTTTTAATTATTGCTTTTAAATCTCATCTTTACCTTAACCTACAATATTTTATATGATAAAATATGCTCCAGGACTACATGTTTTGTTTATTGAAACACTTTATTCTTACATCAGTTTACATTCTTTAATTTTTCCTTTACAAAATGTGTTGATAGCTGGTAGTTCAATTTCAAAAATTCCTTGGTTATTTTCATATATTTATAGCTCCACATAACTCTAGAACTTTTTTTTTTATATTTGCTTAAAATACAGTTGGAGTTCATATTGGAATCAATTTAAATACTTCTCTTAAAGAACTCCATCATGACACGCACTAATTGATAAACTTGATAAGTCACATTAATAAAATGAAAGATAAAAATCACACGTTAATCTCAATAGATGCAGAAAAAGCAGTTGACAAAATTCAACATCCATTCATGATAAAAACCCTGAACATACTGGGTATAGAAGGAAAATACCTTCACATAATAAAGGCTTTATATAATAAGTTCATAGCTAATATCATACTCAAAAGTGAAAAGTTGAATGCTTTACCTCTAAGATCAAGAATACGACAAGGGTGCCAATTCTCACCACTCTTATTCAATATAGCACTGGAAGTCCTAGCCAGAGCAATCAGGCAAGACAAAAACAAATAAACAAAAAGTCATCTGATTCAGAAAGGAAGAAGAAAATTGTCTTTGTTTACAGTGGACATGATTTATATAGAGAAAATCCTAAAGACTCTACAAAAAAATGTTAGAAATATTGAATTAAATCAGTAAAGTTAAAGGGTGTAATGTCCATATACAAAAATCAGTTGCATTTCTATAAACTAGTAATGAATTATCCAAAAAGAACCAAAGGAAACAATCCATTTACAATAGCATCAAAAGCAATAAAATACTTAGAAATAAATTTAACCACAGATGTGAAAAATCTGTATACTGAAAACTGTTAAATATTTGATGACAGAAATTGAAAAAAGATACAGAGTGGAAAGATAGATTATGTTCACGAATCAGAAGAATTCATATTATTAGAATGTTCATATCACCAAATAAATTCATCTATAAATTCAATAAACCATCAAGATTCCAATGACATTTTTTACAGAAACAGAACAATCAATCCTAAAATTCGTATGAAACCACAAAAGACCTTGAGTAGCCAAAATGGTCATGTGAAAGAAGAACAAAGCTGGAATCATCACACTTCCTAATTTTAAACCACAGAGGGTGCCAAAAAAAAAAAAAAAAATAAATAAATAAATAAATAAATAAATAAATAAACATTTATATACATTTTAAGAAAGGAAAAAAAACTGTATTAAAATTGTAATACTCAATATACACTGATAATAAAAAATGAATACAAGTCACGTGTATACATTTTTTGGCACCACTGGTAGGTATATTACAAAGCTGTAATAATCAAAACGGCATGGTACTGGCATAAAAATCAACACATGAACAAATGGAACAGAATCTAGAACCCAGAAGTGAACCCCTGCATATACAGACAACTAAACTTGACAAGGGTGCTAAGAATACTCAATAGAGAAAAGTGTTTCTTCAACAAATGGTGCTGGTAAACCTGGACATTCATATACAAAAGAATTAAACTGCACCCTTATCTTACACTACTCACCAAAAATAACTCAAAGTGGATGAAAATTTAATGCAAAACCTGAAACCATAAAACTCCTAGAAGAATACCCGGGGGAAGGTTCCTTAACATTTTTTGTTTGTAGAAAGAACACCCAAAACACAAGCAACCAAAGCAAAAATAAACAAGTGAACTTTATCAAACTTGAAAGCTTCTGCACAACAAAAGAAACAATCCACAAAATGAAAAGACAATCTACAGATGAGAGAAAATATTTATAAACCATATATCTAATAAGGGAATAATATCCTAATATACATAAGGAACTTACCTAACTCAACAGCAAAAACACCAAATAATCCAATTAAAAATGGTCAAAGGACCTGAATATACAATTTGTCAAAGAAAGTATTCAAATGACCAACAAGTACATAAACAGGTACAATCATCATTAATCATCAGGGAAATGTAAATCATAACTATAATGAGATACCACCTCACACCTGTTAGAATGGCTATTATCAAAAAGACGAGATAACAAGTGCCAAGGAGAAAAGGGAATGTTGTGCACTGTTGGTGGGGATATAAATTGGTATAGCCACTATAGAAAACAATATGAAAATTCCTCAAAAATTAAAAATACAACTACCATATGATTCAGCAATTCCACTTTTGGGTATAGATCTGAAGGAAATGAAATCTCTATCTTGAAGAAACATTTGTACCCCTAAGTTCAGTGCAGCATTATTTACAAGAGTCAAGACATGGAAACAAACTATGTGTCCATTGACAGGGGAATGGACCAAGAAAATGTGTGAGATATATATATATATATATATATATATTATATGCTGGGGGTGCCAAAAAAATGTATACATGTGACTTGCATTCATCTTTTGTTATTGTATATATTTAGTACTACAGTTTAAATAGTTTTATCCTTTCTTAAAATGTGTATACATTTTCAACACCCTCTGTATATATTATTATATATCTATTATTGTGTATATATATAATATATATACACATATATATTATATATTATATATTATATATTTATATATTATATATATTTACATTTAATGTATAATTTGTATATTTATAAATTATATAGTACATGTATTTATATTATATTACATTTATATACATTATATATTATATTATATATTATATATAATATATGTATATTTGCATGCATATCATATACATATGTATATTATTCAGCCATAAAAAGAAAGAAATCTTGCCATTTGCAACAACATGGATGGACCTAGGAGGTATTATGCTAAGTGAAACAAGTCAGACAGACACAGACAAATACTATATGATCTCACTGACATGTGAAATCTAACCAAACCAAGGTTATAGAAACAGAGGACAGAATGGTAGTTCCCAGGAATGAACTTCCCTTGAGTCTGGGGCCTCCAGTTATTCCAGACGGACACACTAGTATACACTCATCTCTAATGATTTGTTAAAATTTTGTTGATTTCTCCTTGCCCATATTATGGTGGTTGTTCTTTTCTTTTTTATCTACTGCAGGTAATACAGTCCACATACTTGGAAAGGCCTGTCTCTCTTTGAAATTCAGGTTATGAGGTTGTCTTGTGACTTCAGCTCTCTGATAGGCTCATAAAAACATGAGTTTGCATTTTACCTTGCTTTTTTTCATAGTTGATTGAGAATTACTTTCTCTGCAGGTTTCTACATACTAAATAGAAGGGAAATTCCAGTTCATTGTATATGAAATTAAGCATTTATCTTCTCTGTTAGACTCTGTTTATAGCACTTCAGTAAAATTTAGTCTGCTTAGAAACAATGACCCATACAACAGACAGCTACCATAAATCCTTCTGTTTTTGTGCATGCTCTTAACATTTGAAGTATGGAGATTTTTTTATCTCCACAGAGTCTATGCACCTCTGCCCATCAATTCTAAACACTGCTCTCTTGAATAAGGGAAATGAAATGTCTGAATGGACATAGAGAAAATGGTAGAAGAAATAAAGTGTGTATAATAAGGAAGAGTCCATGATTTTGCCCTACTGAAACCAGTCAATGTATGGTATGGAATAGCTGCCGAGTTCCTTCATACTCTGGCTCTCACATGCATCTGTGGCTTTATTTTCTGATGTTCCTGTCTATAACTGCCATATTGTGGCCAGAGTGAACTACTCACCATTTCCCTAGCATACTTCAATTTATATGCAAATGCTGATTTCCCTTTCTCATGCCTTTCCAATCTGTGAACTCCAATCCCCACCCACTATATTTCTACTCAAAATTCAGATGTGGCCTCTTCTGTATAGTGTCTCTTGCTATTCTTATACAGAGCTAGCAGTTCCCTCTTCTGAGTTTTCCTAAGGTCTGTTTACCCTCTGTTGCATTATACTGCTTTTAGTGGATTCAAAGTCTTGCAAAGACAAAAACATGTAAAACCTGCAAGGCCAATGGTCAGCACGGATCCAGACATATTGCACTATTTATTCATCAGTGATCAAATGATATTCCCTTTTTGAATTTCTGAAAGTATAATAAACAAATCTATAAGGTGGTTATTCTCCACTTACAGTAAGGATCAGGATTTTGAAGTCTAACTCCTCCACAGGGGAAGAAAAATCTAGAAGCCAACAGTTATTGTGCAAAACAACACAGGATCTTTCTCAGGGTTTTCCCAAGGGTGCTTAGCTAATTTAAACTTCAAAGAACGAGGTCGGGAACCTTAAGGGCAGCAAAAAAGCACAAACTAGTGGATACCTAGCAAATTTCTATTCCTAACCCACAGACTTTAGCCTGAGGACCTGTATGTACGACTCTAGACTTTGAGTGACACAGACTCCTCCACCTGTTTCTATGTTGTATAATATTCTTTGATTAACCAGGATTTATTTATGGTTCAATGTCACTATTTCTGCAGTAAATGAGCAGTAGACTTATGCCCACTTCACAACATTTTAAAAGAATCTCGTTTGTTGGTGGAAATGTGGTGTACTCTAGTCAATCACCAAGTCCAAGCTCTAAATCTACCAAGATTTCTAACAATCAAATTTCCAACAAGATTTCTATTTTCCAAAACAGACACCCAACATTTTTTGTTACAAGGAAATGGAAACAGGATTTGTATGGTCTTTTGCTTCACGTCCTTTGCACAGCGGTTCTATAAGTAATTGTGACTGAAGACCAGTGGTGCTAAGAGGGAGCTAGTGGCATTGTAAAGTATGACTATGCCATTTATTTTCCCAGAACATGTTTGAAGCTTTATGATTTCCTTAGAGCAAGTTTTCATCCTGCTGACAATAAGAGTAATTATTGCATATTGAAGAAAATTGCTTAAATATGAAATTTACTTTGCTTATTCTGAATATAAAAAGTACTTATCCTATGAATTCAAATATTCAACTGTAATGTTCAGTTGTTCTTGGTTGCATTATCATTATAGTTCCACTCACAGTATTTGCTGGGTCCAATACAATGGAAGGAAAAGGCACTCAGGAAACGTGGTTATTGATTATATTTTTTTCTACTTCCTTTTGTTTAGTATTATTACCTATGTGAAATTGTAAACTGAGTGTAGAAAGGAGTGTTGCTGCCCTAATCTCCCACTGTAACCTGAGAAATAATTTGAATATACAGAGTCATAAAAACAACTACCCTTAAATATTTCCATAAAAATTTCAGTTATTTCTTTATGGGTTTCCCGCAGCAAATATGTAAAATCCTCAAAGATATAATTAGAAATGAGATCATTTCAAAAACCTTGGAAAAGAAAATATCAAAATAACTAATTTAGTGAATTCAGGCATACAATGGCTTCTTGAAGAATTAGAATTTAAAAGTCATCATGATTAGCAGTATATTCCGAAGAAAGTAACCTGAGTGTATTTTGGCCTATATCCTCCTTATTCCTACTTCCTTATAAACAGCCCAGTTAGGTAGCAAGGACAAAAAGGAAATGACCAATGTTTTTTCTTCAACAGAGATTGGTTAATTTCTCTCATTCTACATTTTTTCCCCAGGAAATTGGAAGTTAGAAAGCAAAATTCTTCTACAAGGGAGAAAGAATGGGTGCGTATGTGTGTGTGTGTGTGTGTGTGTGTGTGTGTGTGTGTGTGTGTGTTCACTAATGAAGCAGTATTTCTTATTTTCAGCCCTCTTACTTCAGTTTTCAGGTTTGCTAGAATTCAGAACCCATCTAAATATTTTAATTGGGTGGGGAGATTCCTGGAGTGATTCACAAACTGTTTTCTCTTCCACATCCCAGATACCTCCAGGCTCATCAATACTCACAGAGTGCCCAGACTACTTCTATTAATAAAGCATATCGATTTAATCAAAAGACCAAAAATTTCATTGATGTCCAGAGAAACTGTGCTCTGTGTTTCTGCCTAGCTCATGAGGGATTGCTAGCAAGTTCACCTGCTGACAAAATGCTGTTGTTTTTGTCCACAGTCCTCAGTTATTATTACTGTTTATGCTACTACAAGTATACTTTCAGCTTTCTAGCCTTATCCAAATTCCTAAAGTCTCTACATCATCACCACCACCCCAAAAGGATATCTACCAAGAGCTCTCTCTTGTTCTGCTCCAGTCAAGGATTCATTTATTCTTCAGGATAAAGAAATCTTGTTTTAAAAAATATACTCCAAGAATCCCCTAGAATCCATGTAACCCTGCCCAGGAGCTGCAATGGAGGCAGTTCTAATTATGTTGGCACCAAAGCTACCAAATTCTGGGTTTTTCACTTTACTTTCCAGAAGGAAGTAAATGTGGTTCCTACAACCTTGCTTAGGAATGGATTTCCTATTTCCTCCTGCATGTAGACCTTATTTTGTTTGTTTTTAAGAGTTTTTGCTGAAAATAAATAAATACTCCTAAGGAAGTAAAAACCACAAACAGACATGACAAGTATGATAGGAAGTGAAGTCTTTGGAACCAGGCTGACTTGGGCAACACAGCCTATTTCTCCATTGATTAAAAAGACCTTATTCTCTGTACATTTTATTTTTCTCATCTATGAAATGGGACGAATACACATGCTCATGAATTATGGAGCATAAGTATGAAAATACACATGGAACACTACATATGGTGCCTGAAACATAGTGGTATGCTCAGGAAATGTTTCATTCCCTTATTTTCTTGTCCCTCTTCCCCACCACCCTCAGACTATTTAAGTTGAAATCAAAATGGAAAATATACAAGTAATTTGAACGCGACTGACAGAGAACACTACTGACCAGGGTCCAATCATAAACTATGGAACTATGCTAGTGTTGATATTTATCACCTTCTTTTAAATATACTCTGGTGACAATTACGGTAATTGTTGCCTTCAAGTAACTCAATTACTCTGATTTTATCAAAGAAAAACATGCACTACTATTTTAAAAAATTATATGTGAACCCTTACTCCAAAGAGATCCAGTAAAAGTATTTCTGAACAGCATATGTATTATCTCCAAGATAATGGCACCCTTCCTGAGATTGGTTAGAATTTGCTTCCCCTTCTGGATGTTTATGAGAACTGACAGAAAACCTTTATAATAACCAAAGTTTAATTCTCCCTTGATATTTTCATTTTCTCTACTATTTATTGAGAGAAATCTGGATAAGTTAGAAAAGTAGTTGGCAATTGGCAAGCACTTTAGTTCAGGATGTTATAAGCTGTCAAAAAAACAAACTTTCCAATGTAATTACAAATTACCCCTCTTTGGCCCTATTACATCTCATAATTGAACTGTCACCTACTTCTTCTATTCATTATGATAATGGATGCAGTTGGTAAATGCAGGCAAAGTGTAACAAATAAGGTTAGGGCCTGTTAGGAAGACAGTTTGATATGTTGTGCATTTGAGCATTTGGAAGACATCAGTCAAAATCTGAAATCTATTTGAGCATACTTCTGGGCTTTGACAGGAATAACCATCCATTTACTATTTCTGTAGTCAAAAGTGCTTCTTTACCTCTAGGTACTTGTTGTGTTAAGAATGTGAATTTTAAAATGCATTCAAAACAACAACTTCTCCTTCTTCCTCATCCCTCCTTCTTCCTCTCCTTCCTCCCCCTCTACCATTTCCTCTTCCTTCCTCTTCTTTGCCCTAGAACTGTGTGGAAAAGACTGCTTGCTAAATGCCTATATGTTTTCACTTATCCCTTAGTTGCAGATTCAAAATTTTATTTTGGATTATAATGTACTCATCTAAAGTATTTCATTTTCAAGTAGTTGTGGCCAATTGTTAACAAATGAGCTTTGTGGGTGTTCTGGAAATGCTGCTAAAAAGAAGCTGACTCAACTGCTTCTGGACTGTGAACAAAATGGCAGACACTGTGGCAGCCAATTTGGACTATCAATTGACCTTGAGGACAGAAGCCACTTTTATTTATTATTATTTATTTCCTAATATGGAGCACATCAAATTCTGAATGATACAAATCGGGTTGTATGCTCTTCCATGGAATATTATGCTGTGTGTTTTGATTCAAAAAATAACCCCAAACCACTGCTAAACAAACACATAAAAGACAACAAGACAAAACAAGAACTGTGCAGGTCAATTAAGTTTGTAAAACAATTCCATCTAATGCATACGTGGCCAATGTGCACACCCATGGTCTACAGCAGCAAACTAAAGGCTCTGTAATTGCTATAGAAAAGAAAACTGGTTAACTTTGATCCAGCCCTTGCCAGAATTAAGTATTTGTTCGTGTATACCTTTCTTGTAAAATACTTTTTTAATATCTTATAGAACAGTGGTCTTGGAATCCTTACAGGAAACATCACTTTTGTGATTGCACAGAATACTGGGCATGATGAAGCCTTGGGCTAAACTCAGGAAACTGAAGTTTGAATCTCAGCTCTGTCACTTACTAGCTAGTGAGTCTATCCTTTATAAAACAAAGGACTTTGAATTCGACTGCTAATGTGCTTTCAGCACTGAAAGTCTATAAAACTGACAGATTATGCCTAAACAGTTACTTTGGGGGAGTTCCTGGACTTAAGCATAAGTAAATAACATACTTTACATACAAAAAAGCAGAAAACAAGGTTGCAAATTTAAAAATTTTCCCCAGTTTCAAAGAAACTCAACCAAGAATTAGTTAGTATATGGCAATTTCTTCATGACTTTGTTTCTTGACTTCCTTTACATTTAACCATATTTTTTTCTGTCACGGTTATGAGGATGACATTCATGATTGTATTAGAGAACAGAGCAGGTCAATTACTCAGAAGAATCTTTTGAGATAATTGTTATCTTTTAACTAATTTAAAGCTGTCCACTTCTGACTTGAAATGGTTGACTAAAGCAACTGTAAACTAATTCTCATTACATCATAGGTTGGTTTAGGGTTTTTGCAATCTGTGGGAATGTGATTCTTTACACTAAACAGAAAAGTCTTCTAATATGGCTGAATTAAGTAACTCAAAACCATTAAGGAGGAAAAATATGCAAATATATTTGTACTTTTGGCTAAACTTCTTATGCAAAAAATTTGTTAGTTTTGCTTTATGAACAGAACAATTAAAAATTATATTACTTTTTCATAAAAATCTACTTTGTGGAAATACAGACCTACAGATTGATTTGATAATTTTTATACTTCAAAAATTTTAATTGTGTTCTCAAATGTTTTTATACATTTTGTCTTTAGAATTTAACTTTAAATACTATTTCTGATAACAGCTGTTTTTACATGTTAAATTATTTTAACATTGCTAAATATGGTATAACAATCATGAAGACAGATATTTTAAACTCTTCAGAACAGCTAAATTCAGTCTAACATAATTTTAAAAAGCACAAAGTGCATTACTCAAAATTTGCACAAAGGAGGAATTAAAAGGGATTACTTGCTACACTAGGATTTTCTTAATTTACCAGTTTCTCTCACAGTTTTACATTAGACAGTAAACCAACAACCCATTTGATACGTTTTTTGACTGATAAATCTAGTTTTACAGATCTCTTTTGCAAGCATAAAGTACGATAGACCAAAGTTCATACATGATTAGTCAACTCTAAAAGGCTTCTGTGTGTATTGCATATTTGGTATGGACGCAAGCCGATGGAAAACTAGCAAGTCCTTCTTTAAGATCCCATGAGCCCAATGGAGAGAGTTACAGATGCAGGTGATATATCAAACACATTTTCTATGGTCAACAGTACAAAACCAGGCCGCTTGTTCTCCTATTATTTATTTTTTGGCTTTGGTAGTGTTCCTGGTTACCTTCAGAGACTGTAAATTCAGATATTAACATTGAATTCAGGTCACATAAGGCTCTGATCATTCTGTGACACTTTAATAGCAGAAGTAAAGTCTTTCTGTGGCCCATATTCAGACTGATGGACAACTCCCTAGATCGCATTGCAAAGGAGCACCTAACTTGGGCCTAGCTGATTGAGCTTCAGGCTGCTTGGATAATGCATTCCTGACGTTGCTCCGAGTATCCTCATTGAAAATTGTGCACAATAGATACAACTGATCATCTGGCCCACTTCCATTCCCCTCTTTGTCCTTTTTTAACAAAACCCTGGTATTGTTCAGTTACCCCCAACCAAAAATGACCTCACCCAGTTTGGGGTGAATTCTAATTAGTCTAATCTAATAATTTATGCCTTTGATTTTTCAGGGTTAGGCAAGTGGACCAGATGAGACCAATGAGGTTTTTAGAGGGGATTTCAAGAACTATTTTCTGGCTCTTGATAAGGAGACACTAGAGAGGTGTGCCTTTTGGCCCCCTAGCTACTCAGTCTATACCTAACATCTGGAACATTTTACAACAATAAAGGAAGCTAATCTGATGGCAAAGATAAAACATTGATGATGGTGAAACAGAGAGAGGAAATAACCTGGTTCTTTGATGACATTTTTCTTAATGATTATAATTCATGTGGTCCAGTTCTAGACCTTTTGTTATGAGAGACAATGTATTTCCTTATTTGTAGAGCATATTTGAGATGGCCAAAGGCATCACAACTAATGCATGCAAATACAATTCATAACCTTATAGTTAGTTACAAAATTTTAGGATTGAAAGAAATCTTAATAATTAACTGAAGAAAAAGAAAATATTGAAATAAAGATAGGCATTTCTTTTCTGGTCAAGATGGCAGAGTAGGTAAATGCTGTGCCTAACTTCTGTCATAACCACATCAAAATTACAACCAAACTGCAGAACAACCATCACTGAGAATCACCTGAAGATTTCCTGAACCAAAGCCTTCCAATTAAGGACATGAAGAAGAAGCCACCTCGGGACTAGTAGGAGAGGCAGAGACACGTAATGGGCTGCTCACAACCTGTGTGTGAACATTAAAAATCGGAGGGATATCTCGGCTGTGGAGGTCCCCCCTGGAGGAGCAAGGGGTCCCAGTGCTGCACCAAACTCCCCAGCCCAGGGTTCCAGTGCCAGGAAGAAGTCCCCATAATTTCTGGTTGTGAAAACCAGTGGAGATTATGGCTGAGTGGGATGGAGGAGGACTGGAGTCCCAGGTGCTCCTCCTCAAGGCTCGTTTATGGACTTACCACTGTAGAACTGACTCATTTGCTCTGAGCTCCAGCACTGGGGCAGCAGTTTGAAAGACACCAGGGACATATGACAGGAACTGAGTTTTGTGGCTTTATGGAGAAAGCTGGAGGGCAGCTTTCTCCCAGACGAAGGAGCTGACGGAAGCCATTGTTTCTTTGTTGAGCCCTCCCCTTCCCAGCACGCAGACGCAGGCAGCCGTGATATCTGAGTCTCCATCAACCTAGCAAATGCCGTTCATTCCACCAGCCCAGGTGATTCTAAGACCATGCCCCTCCCAACATTCAGGCATACCCTATCTTCTTCCAATGGCTTTTTCATAAAACTGCCTGCCTTGATTCATGCTGAAGAATTTCCTAAAGACTCTCAAAGGTTCACAAAACCCAAAACAGCAGCATCTGACTTTAGCATGCCTTGTACCTCTGACTGAGCAGCCTTAAGCCTGGCATTAGTGGCAGCTGGCCTTGGTTTTTGGCCTGGCCTGTTGAGGCACCTCAAAGTACAGCTCAGGCAGTGGCCATCTGTGGATTGCTTTGTGGCTCATGCCAAGTAGCTCTGGGCAAGACACAGGCTGTGGCTGAACTTGGCCTGCAGCAGGTTCCCTCCCAGATGGCTCTGGGGTTGGCAGGCCCAGTGGTCAGCTTTGAACCGAGCTGGAGCATCACCCAGCCACCTCCAAGCACAACACCCAAAGTGTACACTGGGCAGGCAGTAGAGCCCTGCTGAAGCAAATCTTGCTCCATCGGGTCAGTCCCTGCACAACAGCTTCTCCACTATAGTCATGGCCAGTCGTCACAACCAATGAGCCAGAGGGTAAATCCCTCCCATTGACATGCAAACAACAATTAGGGCTCCACTATACCAAGAGGACACACACAACCCACACAGGGACACACCTTGTGGGGACAAAACCCCAAAAAGCAGTTTCCAGGCTCTCGGCCTCACATAGAAAGGTGCTGGCTCGGGTAGTAAATGGCCATCAACTGTGATCAGATGCCAGCAGCTGTGGCTAGTTGGCCGTCAGCTGTAACCCGTAGGCCATTGGCCACTAATATAACGGCTGTGGCTACGCTAGCAGGAAAAAAAGGAATGGGGGCTAGCAAGAAGATGGTGGCTGGCAAGCGCGGACTGCTGTTAGGCAGATTATGTAGATCCTGCTTCCTGTGTCTCCAGCCCAGCCGCCAGCGAGAATATATTGGTTTGACTCCCCTATCTATGGCTCCGTGGGTGTTCCTTTTTGGCCTTACCGTGTCCTGCGCTCTTGGGCGGGGAGTGGGAGCTGAGACCCTGCATGACAAATGGCGCAGTGAGCAGGGTCCCCCGCCTGACACACCTGAAGCACCCAGCTCTGATGACCAGGGAGACTGCACCACTGGGTCCCACAGCACACCTACTACATAAGGCCACTCTGCTAAGACTGAGAGACACAGGAGCTCTACCTAATACATAAAAACAAACACAGAGAGGCAGCCAAAATGGGGAGACAAAGAAACATGTTCCAAATAAGAGAACAGAACAAAGCTCTAGAAAAAGAATGAAACAAAATGGAAGCAAGGAACCTATCAGATTCAGAGTTCAAAACACTGGTTATAAGGATGCTCAATGATCTCAAGGAGAACTTCAACAAAGAGATAGGAAACATAAAAATGCAGATAGAAAACATAAAGAACCAGTCAAAAATAAATAATACAATAACTGAAATGAAGAATACATTAGAGGGAGTGAACAGTAGATTAAATAAAGCAGAGGATCTAATCAGTGATTTAGAAGGTAAGGTAGTAGAAAAACACCCAAACGGGACAGCAGGAAAAAAAATAAAAAAGAACCCCCCAAAATGAGGACATTGGGACTATTCACTGAACAGCATATTCACTGAAAGAGTTGGGACCTGGCTAATATGTACTGGCAGGAAACAGAGGAACAGTGTTGTGGGGACAAAGCCCCAAAAAACAGTTTCCAGGCTCTCGGCCTCACATAGAAAGGTGTTGGCTCGGGTAGTAAATGGCCATCAACTGTGATCAGATGGCCAGCAGCTGTGGCTAGTTGGCCGTCAGCTGTAACCCGTAAGCCATTGGCCACTAATATAACGGCTGTGGCTACACTAGCAAAAAGAAATGGGGGCTAGCAAGAAGATGGTGGCTGGCAAGCGCGGACTGCTGTTAGGCAGATTATGTAGATCCTGCTTCTTGTGTCTCCAGCCCAGACGCCAACGAGAATATATTGGTTTGACTCCCCTATCTATGGCTCTGTGGGTGTTCCTGTTTGGCCTTACCGTGTCCTGCATTCTTATGTGGGGAGCGGGAACTGAGACGCCGCCGGACACCCCGCATGACAAATGGTGCAGCGAGCAGGGTCCCCTGCGTGACAAGTGTGGAAGTGGAATCAGGGGGTATTGGACTGGAGAGAAGATGAAATGTCAGGCTAGATAGGAGAGAGTTTACTGATATGGGGCTCTTTGCCATGAATCTGCAGTTTATTCCATGACACAGGAGTTTATTCCTGCATTGACAGTATATAGCAACATGGAGGAAAATGCTTAAATTTGCTTAGTCTGGACTCTCTCATCCTCTTGCCTGGCTAGTAAGTCATATCCCAGAATGTTCCATATCTGATTTCTTCTTCCAGGTATGTTCATGTTTAAAACATATTTCTGGATATCTTTAGAAAAAACATCTTATGACATCACCAACCACCTGTATTTCCTTTGATAATAAAGTACTTTTATGCTATGGAAAAATAAAATAACCTGTGCCTATCTTTGTTTTATTTTCATTTTTTGAGTTTTATTAAAATATAGCTAACATATAATATATTCATTTCAGGTGTACACCATAGCTATTCTACATTAATATGCCTAAAGAAATGATCACCATGATAAGTGCAGCAACCATCGGCATTATATAGAGTTGTCAGATTAATCTTCAGAAGCATACATCTGATCATGTCGCTTCTTACAAACACTAGATTTCTCTACTTTGCCATTTATCTGTCTGGTTTTCAAGACTCTTTCCCCACCAATGCTCTAGGTTTAGCTGTCCTTTTGGGTTCATCGATTCATTAAATATTTATTGAGAACATAGTATGTGTTTGAGATACAGTAGTGAGCAAGGCTGGCAAAAGGCTTCTGTTCCACTAGAGAAGACAGACAATCTATAAACACACTAAACAATAAACATACTAATAAACCACATAAATCCAGATTATGATAGCTATTATGAATGGTATAGACAAATTCATGCTAATAAAAATAACTAGGACAGTCATCTTTTGATAGGTGAGGAGAGACCTCTCTGAGAAGGTAACCTAGTGGCACACATATACTCATTCTAATTGAATAAAATAAAGCAGCTCAAATAAATTCCTCTCTCATCAAAATCCTCTCTCATTAAGATCCTTTTCCTTCGACGTGTTGGAAAACCAATGTCACCTTGTGGAATGCAATGCCTTGACTCATGAGGTATTAGTGTGCATTCCTGTCAAGAAATAGTTGTAAGATGAATTCTGACATTTGAAGTGAACAGATTAATGCTTCACGTATACAGATATTATACCTGCATAAAACCAAAAAAGGCAGATCTTTTCTACAGTTGGCCTGTGGGAAGCAGATTACAAGAGAAGATAACATGCTATTATTTCTCTTACCTTAAAAACAATGACCACAAAAACCTCTTCTTCCTCTAGTTTCGACTCTTTTCTCTCTTTTCCCTTATACAAAAACTACGCAAAAGAATTTTCTATAATCTTTGTCTCTTCCAACTCTCTTACCCACATTGCTGTATGTAAACTGTTCATATGAAAGTCACAAATGCCCCCTGTTGCTAAATCAAGTGACTGGTTCTCTCCCTATTTTCTTGACCAGACAGCAGCACTTAGTTCACATACCTTTTGTCCCCCCATCCACTTGATACACTGCCTTCACTTGGCTCTCAGACAATGCCCTCACCTGTTTCTCTGAAACTCCTACTCAGTCTGCTGGTTCTTTCTCACCTCTCACACTCTAAATTTTGGGAGTGTTCTGGTCTCAGTTCTGCTGGGCCCTTCCCCTTTTTTCACCTATACTAACTAAAAAAAAAAAAAAAAAAAAAAAAAAAAAAAAAAAAAAGATAAAAAAGAAAAAGAAAAAAAAGGTAATTTCATGCAGTGTCATGATTTTAAATATCATCAAAATGCTGATGACACTCAGACAGGGCCTCTCTTCTGAACTTGAGGTTTTAAATCCTCCTGCCTTCCCAATGCCAAATAGGCATCACAAATAAATATGGGTTGATTAAAGAAGGAATGAATAAATATATTACATGAATATTCCTAAGCCACAGTCCATGTGGGAGACTCCAGCTCTCAATGTCTGTACTGCACGGTTTATTACAAATTTACTCCCCAACCCATTTTCTGCCTCTGATTTCTAAGTAGATGTTTTGTAGTGGCATCAGAGTGAATGCTTAGTAGACTGCGGGATTCAAATTTTGGAAACAAATCATTTAATCAACTAATCAGAAATTTTACTACAAGTAAGGAACTTAGATTTACTAGAACTTACAGGTGAGTGAAAAATGTACTCATTTAGTCAAGAAAAATGGGCCAGGCTCTGTTCTAGATACTGGAGATACAACGTGTGATAAAATAGACAAGATACTTACTCTCATGAAATTTGCATTATAGTGGGGCAAAAGGGGTGGGGAGGAAGAAAGAATAAACAAAAGCAAATAAATATGCAATATGCCAAATGGTGGTAGGGCTGTGAAGAATAATAATGCAAGTAATGGAGAATAAACTGAAGGGGAATTATTTTAGATAGGATGATCAGGGACAGCCTGTCTGGGGGATGATGTTTTAGCAAGGGCTTGAAGAAAGGGAGGGAAAGAGCCATGCCATTTTCTTAGGGGAAGAATTTCCAGACAGAGAGCCCAGATAGGGCAAAGGTTGGAAAGAACTGGACTGCTTCATATGTTTGTAAAACATAGTGCCTACTGTATAGTTCTTAACTGGTATTTGGCTTTGTTTGTTCCCTTCTCTTTCCTCTCCACACATACACAATTAGGGAGATCCAACATGTTCATAAACTGAAAGATTTTAAACAAGATTATATAATTTACATACTATATTCTTTTTGCTTTTTTTGTATTAAAAAAATCAATTGATTGTCTAAGTAAGAATGGGAACACATGACAGCACCAGCCATCTTAATGGAAGCATCGATCAAAACCCAGCACAGTACTGTCTGTGAATACACAATGCTGTAGATGAGCATAAACAGCAATACGCGGGCCCATTTCTACTTCAGCGAAAAGTTCAGCACAAGATGTTTTTTTGAAGGTAGAACATTTGTCATACTGTGCTTATGACCACAACAATGGATTTGGACAGGTTCCTATTTTCCTTTCTCTTCTCAACAATAATTTAAATTAAACTAAATCAGAGTATCTCAGATTATCTTTCCCTCTTGTAACATAAAGTATTCTATTTTGTTGTTATTTAATTTTGAGTTTCATTCTCTGGCAAGTGTTCTTTTGGTGTTGAAAACTCTTTGCGCTGAGATGTACTATATGTAGGTTACTTTGGGGTATTTAGAGATTATGACTGAAAAAACAATTAGCTCTATTACACTGCTGACAAAAGCTGTCCTCATCTTTCTGAGCAGCTCATTTTCCTAGACAAAGCATGCAGCAGACGAAAGAAGGTACAAACTTACTTACCAGGCAGTGAGGTTGGCCAAATTGCACCAGCAATCAATGGATTGAAACATGGCCCAGCCAAATAATCCAGTTTCCTATGTTAATAAAGATTTTTAGAAGAGATTGTTCTTTCCCAGAGAAGATAGGCTAATTCGAATAAAAGATTTGAACTAGTTATTTGTATATAGAGTCTTTGTTTCTTAAATTCCTGGCTTGACTGTTATAAATGGCTCTGGTTAGTTCTTTGATTCCTCATTTCTTGCTTATCTTATACCTAACTAAAAATAATCTGGATATTACTTCTTTATGCTGCAAGGTTAAAAAAAACTGAATGAATCACATTGTTGCTGAAATTCTCTTCATATATCATCTTTTGAGTTATTAAGTTAAAACAGCTCTCAGTGCCCTGTAGCGATAATTATTAAACTTTTTTTGCCATTTTAGAAGCTAAGAAAGTAATAATTAAGAATATCCTGTAGACTTTTAAATGATAAATAGCACTTTGCAACAGATAGGACGTAAATGTATATTTTAGAAGCATACTGAGTCTACCTACTAGGCCCACCAGCTCATATTTTATAATAAACTCCCACTCACAAACAAGGCAAGTGTTAGCCACAAATATGCATTTTTAAGGCCAAATCAATAGTTTCATATGTAACTCCTTCCTGGATTCTAAAACCATAGGGTGAGACAGGCACTATGTACAGGGCCAGGTCATAAACTTGGAAATATTGATTTTGTATTTTGTCAATTAAAATTATTTTAATTAATTAGTTATATTTACCAATAATAGTTATATTTACCAATAATACCTAACTTGTTAGGGTCTACTGTAACATTTTAATTCCATTTCCACATTAGTAAAATATATTAAAAATCACAGAGCTTAAATAAAAAGAAAAAATAATCAGGCAATTATTAAGTTATGTAGACTGTTCCAGAGTTTTTCTTCATTCTGCCTATTTAAAAGGTTTTTGGCTTTGCCTGGCAGTTTCCTAACATTGTCTAGCTTTCATAGAAAAACTTGGCAGTTTTTTAAAACTCTTGTGAGATAGAATTTGGAGAAGGAAAAAGCAATACAAGAACCAAAGTCTCTGAGATCAGACCTGGAGCCTGTCCTCACTTCTCACTTTCCCTGGAAGAGATTCCTGAATCTCACCCTCAGAGTCCTGGCCACTCAGAGCTCTGACTAATCCAATCTGTGCCAGTACCCTAGCAGGTGACTGCTGGAATAAAAAAAAAACACAGTCATAAGTACCTGTCTCCTTTTAAGGGGTTGTTACAAATCTCCAGTTAGGCCTCAACAATGCCCTTCATTCACTTTATTCCCCATCAGTAAACGCCCACTCTCACACCTTCTCTTTTTCAAACCATCAAACATCTCCTTTGCAGCCTCACTCTCAGCAGATGAATATATTTTATATTTAAAAAGCAAGACCATCAGAAAATAATATTTTCATTCTTCCTCTACCAAACTACCAACTTGCATCTGGACCTATATAATCTGTCTTTCCTTGGTTCTAAGAAAGAACAGTTTCTGCTTCTCTACGTTTATGCATAGAATACCATTCATTGTTTCCCACTCAAGGGTTTTGTTCCTACAAAAATCCTGTATCTCATCTCTCTCTCATCTCTCCCCTCCCCCCACTTTGGATATTAAAATCAGAATAAGATGAACTATCTCTCATTTTAAAACAAAACTTCAGCCTAGAGCCCACATTGCCAAGGAGCTGCTGCCTGATTTCATTGTTCTGTCTTAGAGCAAAATCCTTTGAAAATATTATCTGTTTACTGTCTCATTCACTTTCCATTCTCTCTAGAAACTTTTCCAATTGGATTTTGTCTACACCATAATGAAACTACTTCTGCCAAGGTCACTAAAGACCTCTATATTTCCCAATGCATTGCCCAATTCTTAGGGTTCGCCTTACTCACTGTTCTGCAG